>NC_092741.1:159073536-159789370 GCF_047496795.1 Chiloscyllium punctatum | reverse complement strand
ACAGTAGAGCAACAATGGCAGGAGTTTCTGGGTGTAATTGAGGACACAATACAGAGGTTCATCCCAAAGAAAAGAAAGATTATCTGGGGGTTGGTTGTGCTGGGGGGGGGGGGGGGGGGGGGGGGGGTGGTGGGGGGTGGGGAGCGAAAGGATGTGGTGTTGATTAGATAACTATGGCTGACAAAGGAAACCAGGAAATGTATCATAGGAAAAGAGAGAGCCTATGAAGTGGCTTAGATAACTGGGAGATCAGAAGCTTGGGAAGGCTACAAAAACAAACAAAGGATAACAACGAGAGAAATAAGGAAGGAGAAGATCAAATATGAAGGAAGGCTAGCCAGTAATATTAGAAATGATAGTAAAAGTTTCTGTCAATACATAAGAAACAAACGAGAGGCAAAAGTAGAGATTGGGCTGCTCCAAATTGATGCAGGAAGGCTAGTGCTGGGAGATAAGGAAATCACTGAAGAATTTAATAAGTACTTTGTGTCAGTCTTCACAGTGGAAGACAGGAATAATATCCCAACAATTAAGGAGAGTCAAGGGGTAGAGTTGAGTATGGTAGCCATTACAAACAGAAAGTATTTGAAAAGCTAAAAAGTCTAAAAATTGATAAATCTCCTGGCCCTGATGGGCGACATCCCAGAGTTCTGAGGGAGGTGGCTGTGATCTTTCAAAAATCACTGGAGTCAGGGCAAGTCCCAGATGATTGGAAAATCACTGCTGTAACCCCCTTGTTCAAGAAAGGATCCAGACAAAAGATGGAAAATTATAGGCCAATTTGCCTCACCTTGGTTGGAGGTAAAATTCTAGAATCCATGGTTAAGGATGACATTTCTAAGTTCTTGGAAGTGCAGGATTGGATTAAAGCAAGTCAACATGGATTTAGTAAGGGGTGGTCATGCCTGACAAACCTGTTAGAATTCTTTGAAGTGGTAACAAGTGGGTTAGACCAGAGAAACCCAGTGGATGTGATCTACCTCAACTTCCGTGAGGCACTTTATCAAAGGCCTTTTGGGAGGCTGTTGAGTAAGGTGAGGGCCCATGGTATTTGAGGTGAGCTACTGGGATGGATTGAGGATTGGCTGTCTGACAGAAGGCAGAGAGTTGGGATAAAAGGTTCTTTTTCGGAATGGGAGCCGGTGACGAGCGGTGTCCTGCAGGGTTCAGTGTTGGGGCCACAGCTGTTCGCATTATACATTAATGATCTGGATGAAGGGACTGGGGAAATTCTGGTGAAGTTCACCGATGATACAAAGTTAGGTGGACAGGCAGGTAGTACTGAGGGGGTGGGGAGGCTGCAGAAGGATCTAGACAGTTTAGGAGAGTGGTAAAAACAATGACTGCAGATACTGGAAACCAGCTTCTGGATTAGTGGTGCTGGAAGAGCACAGCAGTTCAAGCAGCATCCAAGGAGCTTCGAAAACGACGTTTCGGGCAAAAGCCCTTCTCCAGTTTAGGAGAGTGGTCCAGGAAATGGCTGATGAAATTCAACATGAGCAAGTGCGAGGTCTTGCCCTTTGGAAAAAGGAACACAGGCATGGACTATATTCTAAACGGTGAGAAAATTCATAAAGCCAATGTACAAAGGGATCTGGGAGAGAGCTAGTCCAGGATTCTCTAAAGGTTAACTTGCAGGTTGAGTCCGTGGTTAAGAAATGTGATGTTGTCATTTATCTCAAGAGGGCTGGAATGTAACAGCAGTGATGTGCGACTGAAACTTTATAAAGCTCTGGTTAGGCTCCATTTAGAATACAGTGTCCAGTTTTGGGCCTCACACCTCAGGAAGGACATACTGGCACTGGAGCGTGTCCAGCGGAGATTCACACGGATGATCCCTGGAATGGTAGGTCTAACATATGATGAATGGCTGAGGGTCCTGGGAATGTATTCATTGGAGTTTAGAAGATTATGGGGAGACTTAATAGAGACGTACAAGATAATGCAGAGTTTAGAACGGGTGGATGCTGGGAAATTGTTTCCGTTAGGCGGGGAGACTAGGACCATAGGGCATAGCCTTAGAATTAGAGGGGGTCAATTTAGAACGGAAATGAGGAGACATTTCTTCAGCCAGACAGTGGTGGGCCTGTGGAATTCATTGCCACAGAGCACAGTGGAGGCCAGGACATTAAATGTCTTCAAGGCAGAGATTGATAAATTGTTAATCTCGCAAGGAATTAAGGGATACGGGGAGAGTGTGGGTACGTAGCATTGAAATGCCCATCAGCCATGATTGAATGGCGGAGTGGACTTCATGGGCCGAATGGCCTTACTTCCACTCTAATGTCTTATGGTGTTATGGTCTTATGGCTAGGTCTCCCTGTATTCCATGACATGTAACCTTGCTAACAAATCTCCCATGGGGAACCTTGTCAAACACCTTTTGGAAGTTCATATAATTCACATCTACTGCTCTGCCCTCATCAATCCTCTTTGTTATTTATTCAAAAAAATTCAATCAAGTGTGTGAGACATGATTTCCCACACACAAAGCCATGTTGACTATCCCTAATCAGTCCTTGCCTTTCCAAATACATGTACATCTTGTCCCTCAGGATTCCCTCCAAAAACATTGCCCATCACCAACATCAGGCTCACTGGTCTATAGCTCACCGTCTTGTCCTTACTATCCTTCTTAAACAGTGGCACTATGTTTGCCGATCTCCAGTCTTCCGGCACCTCACCTGTGACTATCAATGATACAAATATCTCAGTAAGAGGCCCAACAATCACTTTCCTAGCTTCCCACAGAGTTCTAGGGTACACCTGATCAGGTCCTGGGGATTTATCCACTTTTATGCATTTCAAGACATCCGGCACTTCCTCCTCTACAATATGGACGTTTTTCAAGATGTCACCATCTAGTTCCCTACATTCAATTGTCTTCCATTTCCTTTTCCAGTTTTCTCATTTCCCCTCCCCCACCTTATCCCAGTACCAAGCCTCCAACTCGGCACCACCCTCTTGACTCGTCCATCTTCCTTCCACTGAGCTGCTTCACCCTTGTCTCTGACCTATCACCTTCTCCCTCACCTTCATCTCCCTTTCACATTCTCAGCTACCTTCCCCAACCCCAACCGCCCCCCACCCCCGTTTATCTCTCAGCCCCATGGCACTAGCCTCATTCCTGATGAAGGGCTTTTGCCCAAAATGTTGATTCTCCTGCTCCTCAGATGCTGCATGACCTGCTGTGCTTTTCCAGCACCACAGTCTCAACACCTTTTATTGGGCCCAACAATGGACAGGTCTGGGAACAATTTGACAATCCAGTCACTGTTAGGGCATGATCATATTGTGGGTGTAGGTGAAAGCCAAATAAAACCAACAGAATGGTGAATTCCTGACCCACAGGCCACAATCAGTGAAGACTGGGGACAATATTTCATCCTCACTAACACTCAATACTGGAGCCCCCCAGGGGTGGGTACTCAGCCCCCTATTGTACTCATTGTATACCCATGACTGCATTGCCAAATTACAAGTTCACTGATGACACCACCGTAGTCGGTCGAATCTCAGATGGCGATGAAACAGACTACGGATGGGAGGTGGAAGACCTGGAAAAATGGTGTACTGAGAAAAACCCAGCTCCCAATGCTGACAAAACCAGTGAACTCATTATTGACTGTCGGCGGGGTGTTACTCATGCCCCCCCGACACATTAACAGCGCAGAGGTGGAACGAACGGAGAGTGTCAAGCTCCTGGCAGTGGTCATCCACAACAAGCTTCCTTGGACTCTTCTTGTGGATGCACTGGTTACAAAGGCCCAACAACGTCTCTTCTTCCTCAGGCAGCTGAGGAAATTTGGCATGATGGCAAATACTCTTACAAACATTTTATAGGTGCGTCATCGAGAGCATTCTGTCTGCATGTATCTCTACCTGGTATGGCAACTGTACCATTCAAGATCGGAGACGGTTACAGAGAGTGGTGAACTTGGCCAACCTCCCATCTAAAGAGAAAGTAAGGACTGCAGATGCTGGAGACCAGAGTTGAAAAGTGTGTTGCTGGAAAAGGGCAGCAGGACAGGCAGCATCCGAGGAGCAGGAGAATCGATGTTTCAGGCATAATCCCTTCTTCAGGAATGAGGCTGGTGTGCCGAGCGGTCTGAGATAAAAGGTAGGGGGGACAGGACAGTGTCGAGGTATGCAGAGATGAGTTCGGTGGGGCAGGAGCAGGCTGAGACAATGGGTCGGCCGGGTCAGTCAGGTTTGTGGATTTTGGGCAGGAGGTAGAAATGGACGGTGTGGGGTTATGGGACTATGAGGTTGGAGGCTGTGGATGGGAGATCCCCTGAGGTGATGAGGTTATGGATGGTCTGGGAGATGATGGTTTGGTGGTGGGAGGTGGGGTCATGATCAAGGGGGCAGTAGGAGGAGGACCTCTCCACCCCCACTGCCTCTCCGGCCTATCACCCTCATCCTCACCTCCTTCCACCTATCGTATTCCCAGCGCCCCTCCCCCAAATTACCCCCCCCCCCCCCCTACCTTTTTTCTCAGCCTGCTTGGCAGACCAGCCTCATTCCTGAAGAAGGGCTTATGCCCGAAACGTTGATTCTCATGCTCCTCGGATGCTGCCTGTTCTGCTGCGCTTTTCCAGCAACACACTTTTCAACTCCCATCTAAAGAGTCCATCTAGCAGGCCCGCTGTCAAGGAAAGGCCGCAGCATTCCCAAAGATCCATCCCACCCTGACAATGTTTTTCTACAGCCATTACCATTGGGGAGAAGGTACAGAAACCTGAACTCATGCACCAGCTGGTTTTGAAACAGTTTCCACCCTCTTGTTAGAATACTGAATGGACTCAAACTCCTAGCATTCACCTGTACTTGTGCTTTTTGTTTTTGCTGCTGTTTACCTATTATTTACGGACCTATGCTACTTAACTCTGTGATCTGCCTGTATTGCTTGCAAGACAAAGCTTTTCACTGTGCCTCGGTACATGTGACAATAAATTCAATTCAATTCAAATGTGTACAGTTTACATTTTCACCTCTATTTTCCTGCTGCCATATTCTGTTAATTTCTACTGGAGCATGACTGATTTTTCAGTTGTGCAACGAGGGAAATTTGCAATTGTTGCCATGCAATTTGCTTGGGAACATTCAGCCTGTCATGTGGCTGTACAACTTTGAGAAAATATTAATCAGCCCCTAGTTCAAAATGGTCTTCTTGACTTTTTTTTACTTTGTTGAAATATATCGAAAGCAAAACAGATTTTTTTTACATTTCATTGCTTGTGGAGTGGTAAGGGATGTCCTGAGGTTTTGCAAGTTAGAAATTGAAGTTCTTTATTACTTGTGATGATAACATGCTTTAAAGATAATAACGTTTCCACATTTATCCACTTCATTCTTACAGCCTGATCCTCTCTCAAAGGTGTTTCCAATCTTCTATGTGAGTAAGTGCTTCACAAGAGTCAAGAGTTAGAAGCATTGAGACTTACAGCATAGCATGATACTATTGACCAAAATCACCATTTAACTACAGTAATCCAAAACTAAGTCTACAAATATGCCCTTTCATTATTGCGAAATTTGCTTAAAATATTTATTCACTTTCTGCCTAAAGGACACCATATTCTGTGCTGCACCAAAAATGATCACAACCTCTTTCTAAACTTTCTAAATTACTCTTGTCAATGAATGAGTCATAATCATGGACACCCAAACTAGAGGAAATAATCCTTCCTTAGGCACTCATGAAAAGTCTTTAGAATTAAAAAGAAGCTAACATTCTTTGCTCCAGCTGTAAAGTTCAACTAATTTATATATAATTGCGAAATACACTCAGATTAAAAACTAGCTGGTGAGAAATTTGTGTAATTTCTGAGAAATAATTTATATGCAGAGATAAAAAGGCTGTGAAGTTTTTCAGTGTTATTAGTGCTGTGTGCCTCTCGAATGATATCCATGAGACACAGCTTTGGTTCATGTCCGAATAATTATAGTGAGTGTGTTAGTATGCGTGTGTTAGTGTGCGTAAGGCGAATATTCACGTGAGTTGCACAGAATTGGCTGATTGTAACATTGTAACATTGACGAAAGGGCAACAATAACTTGTCACCAACGCTGTTAGTTTGTAGTTGAACATTTTAGCTAACTTTGTCTCTTAACCTCACACAGTATACATGTTTAGTAGCAGGAGGATCCTGCTATCTGTTCCCACCAAGTTATTTGAAGGGTTAGTCGATTGATTTCTTCTGGCTGTTGCTGTAATTATAGAATTGTTTTGTGGTTTTTAGAGTTCTTTAAAGTTGCTAATGTAAGCAGGAAGTGGTGTGGCACATGACAAAGGAATTTGTCTTGACATCAAGACATTTGCACAAACCACTCGGTAACGGGTGCAATATTTTGCATTTCCTTGGACTATAGCGGAAGTGAGACAAAAGGGTTCTGAGGAGGTGGAGGAAGCTTTCTCAGGAGGAAGGACGACCAATGCTCCTATATAATCAAAGAGGAGCGACGTACCAGATACTTCCTCATAAAAGCAGCCACTATGCAGTCTCCGCACAAGGCAGAGACAGTATTGCCAGTGGCTGTGAAGGAAAACCTGGCCATAACTTTGATGCATCTTGTATCTTCCAAACTCAAGCTGGAGAGATTTACAACATATCCCAGTTTGGCAACCCTTTAAGGGAGGTCACAGTGTTCCAAGATGGCTGTAAACATTTAATTTTGCCCTTAAGAAAGAATCAGGTAGCGTGAGCATACCTTTATGAGGTTTGTTGACTTCCCCAAAGTGCCGGATACCAATAATTATATGTCAATTGCTTCACGTGCTGCATGCCAACTTCAAGGAAACAGCAACGTATTTGCTCCCTTAAGACAAAAGTGGTCTGCTATCATTTGTGCTGAAGCATGCAGGTCAATATCTTAGTAGCATTGACAATGTCACCTTTTTGCAAGAGTCTCTGTGCCAGCTGCAATTGAGCCACTGCAAAAAAAAACGAGTTGCTCTTTGATGATTGGAGTCTGCAATGCGTGGACATAAGGCAACCCACCTTTAATGGCAGCCAAGTTGTCACATAAAATGTGATGCAGCAGACTACTGGGTTGTACAAGCAATGCTTCCAGTGCAATGACCACTCTGCAGTAGTCCTGCAATACCAGGCAAAATGCATGTCAAAATTTGTAGTTCTCTGCCACCTTTTATACAACTTCACCAATGCAGGACACAGACCTTGCCACCAGTTGCATTACAGGAGCAGGAACAGGAACAGGAAAAGAAACAGGGAGCAGGAACAGGAACAGGAGCGGATACAGGAGGAGGAACAGGAACAGGAACAGGGAAAGAAACAGGAATAGGGACAGGGACAGGACCTGGAGTAGGAGCAGGAACAGGAGCTGGAGCTGGTGGAACACCAAGGTTGGAGATAACAAACACAATCTGTTTTTAACTGGCCTGTTCATCATCAACACATCTGACTCTGATTGCAGTCATCACAACTTAATTCACTGATGTGGGATATAGGTAAATTAATGTTACTTCTGCAATTCTGCAATTCCATCTTACAAAGTAAAATGAACTCACACCAGTGTGTAATTGTTTTAGTCAAGAGCTGAGTCAACAAGAATGGAAACGATGTGGAGGAAATATATAATTGTTTTTGTATTAGCTAAAACTGTATGTCAGAAGGTAGACATTATGGGCAAGTAGATAAGATGTTGTGAGGGGATGAAGTTAAGCTAGATACGCCTGTACAAACAGTAGGTATATACATGTGCTTCCCACTTTTACAAAAACACAGGAACAAACCCCAATTAAAAGGGTCATAGGGATCAGAATGGCCTCGGGAAAGGCACAGATGAAGGGGGTAGATAATGATGAAGAAAGAATATGCCTAACAATGACCTACAGCAGGATGAGGTCAAACAGCCTTGTGAGACCAGAAATAAGCATTTTATCACAGATAAGGCCGGATAAGGCAAGAGATAAACAGGGGTAATGGAGGCCGGTCTTAGGGAAGTGGACGATGTAAACAGGGGAGGGAGCAGTGTAAAACAATAGACATCAAATCATATAAATGTTGTGGATGAATTGAAATTAGTGTGTGTATGTCCTCTGCCCTTTTAGACACTGGACATCACACCCACTTGCAAGTGTAAAATAAATAACACTACTGATTCAGATCTTGTCTCGGACTGAAATTATTGAAGTGAGTGGGCTTTGTTTCTCACACTGACAATTCCATTTTTTACCTTTCCTTCATCATCTGTCATTACCCTGCTTTGGCCACTCTGCAAAACTAAAAGACACCACAATAAACATTCCATTAATATAAATTTCTAAATCAAACCATGCCATGTTACATTCATACATCAATTAAAATGGTTATCCAACTCTCCAGAGTGATCTCTTTAACTTCTTGCCTTTGCCTATCCTATAACACCTGTGCAGTGATGATCCAGTGACTGTAGTGTAGCAAATAGAATGCTGCAGAGTTACGCTGGGAAACACTGTAGATGGCCATGCCATCTTGCGCAGCTCTAGATTATAAAAGTCCAGCTTTAGACTGGACTATCTCAACATAGATGGCAACAGCCTTGTCTGATTAGATGTCAGGCCATGGAAAGATCATTAAGACAGGATTTGAGGAGCATACGTTGGGAGCATAGGCTGTCAGGGAAGGATGTGGTGGAAATGTGGGACTTTTTCAAGGAGCAGATACGACGTGTCCTTGATATGTATGTACCGATCAGGCAGGAAAGAAATGGTCGTGTGAGGGAGCCTTGGTTGACGAGGGAGGTTGAATATCTAGTAAAGAGGAAGAAGGAGGCTTACATAAGGTTGAGGAAACAAGGTTCAGACAGAGCAGTGGAGGGATACAGGATAGCCAGAAGGGACCTGAAGAAAGGGATTAGGAGAGCTAAGAGAGGGCATGAAAAATCCCTGGCGGATAGGATCAAGGATAACCCCAAGGCATTCTATGCGTATGTGAGAAACCTGAGAATGACGAGAACGAGGGTAGGTCCGATCAAGGACAGTGGTGGGAGACTGTGTATTGAGTCGGAAGAGATAGGAGAGGTCTTGAACAAGTACTTCTCTTCAGTATTTACGAACGAGAGGGACCGTATTGTTGAAGAGGAGAGTGTGAAACGGACTGATAAGCTAGAAGAGATACCTGTTAGGAAGGAAGATGTGTTGGACATTTTGAACAACTTGAGGATAGACAAGTCCCCCGGGCCTGACGGGATATATCCTCGGATTATGTGGGAAGCAAGAGAGGAAATTGCAGTACCGTTGGCAATGATCTTCTCGTCTTCACTGGCAACTGGGGTGGTACCAGGGGACTGGAGAGTAGCGAATGTTGTGCCCCTGTTCAAAAAAGGGAATAGGGATAACCCCGGGAATTACAGGCCAGTTAGTCTTACTTCTGTGGTAGGCAAAGTAATGGAAAGGGTACTGAGGGATAGGATTTACGAGTATCTGGAAAGACACTGCTTGATTAGGGACAGCCAGCACGGATTTGTGAAGGGTAGGTCTTGCCTTACAAGTCTTATTGAATTCTTCGAGGAGGTGACCAAGCATGTGGATGAGGGTAGAGCAGTGGATGTAGTGTACATGGATTTTAGTAAGGCATTTGATAAGGTTCCCCATGGTAGGCTTATGCGGAAAGTCAGGAGGCATGGGATAGAGGGAAATTTGGCCAATTGGATAGAAAACTGGCTAACCGGTCGAAGTCAGAGAGTGGTGGTAGATGGTAAATATTCAGCATGGAGTCCAGTTACAAGTGGAGTTCCGCAGGGATCAGTTCTGGGTCCTCTGCTGTTTGTAATTTTTATTAATGACATAGAGGAGGGAGTCGAAGGGTGGGTCAGTAAATTTGCAGATGATACAAAGATAGGTGGAGTTGTGGACAGTGAGGAGGGCTGTTGTCGGCTGCAGAGGGACTTAGATATGATGCAGAGCTGGGCTGAGGAGTGGCAGATGGAGTTCAACCCTGCCAAGTGTGAGGTTGTCCATTTTGGAAGAACAAATAAGAATGCGGAATACAGGGTTAATGGTAGGGTTCTTGGTCAGGTGGAGGAACAGAGGGATCTTGGGGTCTATGTACATAGATCTTTGAAGGTTGCCACTCAGGTGGATAGAGTTTGTAAGAAGGCCTATGGAGTATTATCGTTCATTAGCAGAGGGATTGAATTCAAGAGTCGTGAGGTGATGTTGCAGCTGTACAGGACTTTGGTTAGGCCACATTTGGAGTACTGTGTGCAGTTCTGGTCGCCTCACTTTAGGAAAGATGTGGAAGCTTTGGAGAGGGTGCAGAGAAGATTTACCAGGATGTTGCCTGGAATGGAGAGTAGGTCGTACGAGGATAGGTTGAGAGTTCTCGGCCTTTTCTCGTTGGAACGGCGAAGGATGAGGGGTGACTTGATAGAGGTTTATAAGATGATCAGAGGAATAGATAGAGTAGACAGTCAGAAACTTTTTCCCCGGGTACAACAGAGTGTTACAAGGGGACATAAATTTAAGGTGAAGGGTGGAAGGTATAGGGGAGATGTCAGGGGTGGGTTCTTTACCCAGAGAGTGGTGGGGGCATGGAATGCGCTGCCCGAGGGAGTGGTAGAGTCAGATTCATTGGCGACCTTTAAGCGGCATTTGGATAGGTACATGGATGGGTGCTTAATCTAGGATAGAAGTTCGGCACAACATCGTGGGCCGAAGGGCCTGTTCTGTGCTGTATTCTATGTTCTATGTTCTAATGTAGCAATGCTGGGCTGACAAATGTTATCATTCCAAGACAAGACATCTTGGTTAAAAGATATGATTCTACGAATGACTATACCCAAATATTGCTTGACTAGTCTGTGGGACAGCTCTCCCAACTTGGACCAAATTCTCAGATACTGAGGAAAACTTTTCAGAGTTGACGGATCATGATATACCTTTGTTGTGTTAGTCTCTGAGGTTGATAACAGGAAAACTGTATAGTTTTATTGCTATTTTTCCATTGAAAAATCACATTTTCCATTGCAGTTTGATACAGTTGAGTGATCTGCCAGATCACTACAGAGGGCAGTTAAGAGTCAATTACAATGTTGTTGTTCTGGAGTCGCACCAAGGCCAGACCTGTTAAGAACAGTAATTTCCTTCCCTGAAACATGTCCATGAATTAGCTGGTCTTTCACAACAATTTGTTGTTCTGTTGTCTTCATTACTGATATTAGCGTTTTATTCCAGATTTACTAAATTCATTGAAATTAACTTTTTAACTAGAGGTCAAATTTTTGCCCCAAATTACCATTCCAGGAACATAACTATTACCAATCTCAACAAAGAAGTCAATATTTACACATTTGTTGTCCAATATTAATATTTTTGCATTATATTAGTTCAGTGTGCCTTGGTTATATGCATTGAGTGACTTTGAGCATATGCCAGTACGTTAGCTGCAGTACCACTCCAATTACATCAGGTAGGGTAGACCAAATGGTAAGCAACTAGTGATGCCTTCTGCAGTACAACTTTGTTGGTCAGCATGTGTAATTTATTCAGTTAGATTTATAGTCTCTGATTTTAAATTCTTTTGTCAATTATAACAGAAGTAATTGCTTATCTTTATGATTCTCATTTAAAGCTAAAATATAATGGGCTTGCTGGAGCTCATGAATGCACTTTGTGATTGGCCTCTTCTATATGTGCACAGACTTTGTTTCTCATTGGTTTACCAAAGGTTTAACACTAATTATGTGAATGACCCGTTTATTTTACTTCTGGTTTCTGGCAATAACATATTTCCAGCACAGTAGATGAAATATTTTGTTGTGTCACACATTCTAATTGATGGAATGTATCTCTAGGACGTTAGTAATTTGCTGTTGTTGCACTGGATGATGTAATTAATTCTGAGCCAGGCAGAACAAGAAACATTATGTGATTGGGAGGAAAATGCCAGCATGCAAGTTGAAGTGTTTTATATAATTGAGAGGAAGTTCAGTTCTCAGAGAAGAATGCCCACCGGTATGCAACAGGAGGAAAACCAAAGGAAATAAAGAAGCAGTAATTAAATAACTTCGGATTAGTTTTTAATTTAACTATTTTTAGTTATATTTTCATATTTGCAAATAAATTGATCTGCTATCGACATTATGTCAACACATATTGTTTTGTAGCTAATACAATTACGATCAAAATGAATCATGATATTGGAATCATGGAGTAGTGGCATCATTGAAAAGATTCAACTGTGGGCCTTACTATGTCCTTGTGGGACTTGCAGCCATGTTCCCGAGGGATTGCAACAAGACTTCTTGTTTCAGCAGCAGGAAGAATGGGAGCGTCAAACGGGGGGGTTCTAACGGAAAGGTGAATCACTAATTGAAAAACTTACCTCATGACTAGGTGGAGCAACCCGCTGACAGGAGCAGACACAGCATTGCTGAGTAAGAGAAGTAATATATGTGGGCAGTTGCCTTACCTGTAACGCTCCTTAGTTAGTGTCTCCCGTCCATTCTCCTCCTCTAACCAAAAATAAAAGGTTCTGTGCACCAGATTGGTAAGGTCACTAGTTTTTATTTATTCTTTATTTTTCTACAGTCTCTTTGGGAATTTAGAACGGTGAGAATGGCATTTAGGGCAGTTGAACGTTCCTCCTGCAGAATGTGGGAGGTAAGGGTCACTACAAGTGTCCCCGCTGACTTCATCTGCGGGAAGTGCACCCAACTCTAGCTTCTCAAAAACCGTGTTAGGGAACTGGAACTGGAGCTGGATGAACTTTGGATCATTTGTGAGGCAGAGGGGGTAATTGTGAAGAGTTACAGGGAGATAGTCACACCTCAGTTACAGGAAAAAGGTAGATGGGTTACTGTCAGGGGACAGAAAGTAGGCAGTGCAGGGATACCCTGTGGCTGTTCCCCTCAACAAGTAGTATGCCATTTTGGATACTGTTGAGGGAAACGAATTACCATGGGTAAGCCATGGGGCACAGGTCTCTGGCACACAGTCTTCCCTGTTGCTCAGAAGGAAAAGGTGGGGGGGCGGGGGGCGCGGTGGAGGAGCAGAGCATTCGTCAATGGGGACTCTATAGTTAGGGGGACAGATAGGAGGTTCTGTGGGAATGAGAGACTCACGGTTGGTGTGTTGCCTCCCAGGTGCCAGGGCTAATGATGTCTCGGATCGTGTTTTCGGGATCCTTGACAGGGAGGGGAAGCAGCCCCAAGTCATGGTCCACACAGGCACTGACAACATAGGTAGGAAAAGGAATGGGGATGTAAGGCAGAAATTCAGGAGGCTAGTGTGGAAGCTTAGTGCTAGAACAAACAGAGTTGTCATCTCTGGTTTGTTGTCCCTGGCATGTGCTAACGAGGTGAGAAATAGGGAGAGAGAGCAGTAGAACACATGATTACAGAGATAGTGCAGGAGGGAGAGTTTCAGCTACCTGGATATTTGGAGCTCATTCTGGGGTATGTGGGACCTCAAAAAACAGGATGGTCTACACCTGAACCAGAGGGGTACCAATATTCTGGGGAGGGGGCAGGGTTTGCTAATGCTCTTCGGGTGGGTTTAAACTAATTCAGCAGGGGGATGGGAACAGAAATTGTAGTTCCAGTATACAGGGGGTTGACAGTGTTGATGTCAGAAATAAGGTTTCAAGGTTGCAAGAGTTCACTGGCAAACAGGAAGGTGGCTAGAAGGAGCATTCGGAATAAGGTGGATGAATCTGCAGCCTGGGTTGGTACCTGGGACTTCAATGTTGTGGCCATTTCGGAGACATGGATAGAGCAGAGACAGGAATGGTTGTTGCAGGTTCCAGAATTTAGATGTTTCAGGAAAAACAGAAGATGGTATTAGAGAGGGATGTGTGGCATTGTTGTTCAAGAACAGTAATATGGTGGCAGAAAAGACGTTTGAGGACTCATCTCCTGAGGTAGTATGGGCTGAGGTTAGAAACAGGAGAGGAGAGATCACCCTGTTGGGAGTTTTCTCTCAGCCTCTGAATAATTGCAGAGATGTGGAGGAAACGATAGCAAAAATAATTCTGGATAGGAGCGAGGTTAACAGGGTAGTTATTATGGGGGACTTTAACTTCCAAATATTGACTGGAAACATTATAGTTTGGGTAACTTTAGATGGGTCAGTTTTTGTCCAATGATGGTTTCCTGACAAAGTATGTCGACAAGCCAACAAAGGCGAGGCCATATTAGCTTTGGTACTGGGTAATGAACCTGACCAGGTGTTAGGTTTGGAGATAGGTGAGTGCTTTGATGATAGTGACCACAATTCGGTTATGTTTACTTTAGTGATGGAAAGGGATAGATGTATAACGCAGGGCAAGAGTTATTGCTGGGGGAAAGCCAATGTGATGCACTTAGGCAAGATTTAGGAAGCATAGGATGGGGAAGGAAACTGCAGGGGATGGGCACAATTGAAATGTGCAGCTTATTCAAGGAACAGCTACTGCGTGTCCTTGGTAGGATTGTATCTGTCAGGGAGGGAGGAAGTGGTCGAGTGAGGGAGCCGTGAAGTTGAATCTCTTGTCAAGAGGAAGAAGAAGGCTTATGTTAGGATGAGATGTGATGGTTTAGTTAGGGTGCTTGAGGGTTACAGGTTAGGCAAGAAAGACCTGAAGAAAGAGCTAAGAAGAGCCAGGAGGGGACATGAGAAATTGTTGGCATATAGGATCAAGAAAAACACCAAAGCTTTCTATAGGTATATCAGGAATAAAAGAATGATGAGGGTAAGATTAGGGCCAATCAAGGACAGTCGTGGGAAGTTGTGTGTGGAGTCAAAGGAGATAGGGGAAGTGTTAAATGCAAATTTTTCATCAGAATTCACACTGGAAAAGGACAATGTTGTTGAGCAGAATACTGAGATACAGGCTACTAGACTGGATGGGATTGAGGTTCACAAAGAGGAGGTGTTAGCAATTTTGCAAAGTGTGTAAATAGATTGGTCTCCTGGGTTGAATGGGATTTATCCTCAGATTCTCTGAGAAGCCAGGGAGAGGATTGCAGAGCCTTTGGCTTTGATCTTTATGTCATCGTTGTTTACAGGAATAGTGTCAAAAGACTGGGGGATAGCAAATATTGTGTTCTTGTTCAAGAAGGGGAGTAGAGACAACCTTGGTAATTATAGGCCAGTGAGCCTTATCAGTTCTGGATTAAGTGTTGGAAAAGATTAAGAGTTTTGGATTTATAATCATTGAGAGAATGAGTTGATGAGGGAAAGTCAGCACGGTTTTGTGAAGGGTAGGTCATTCCTCACAAACGTTATTGAGTTAATTGAGAAGGTGACCAGGCAGGTGGATGAGGGTAAAGTGGTTGATGTGGTGTATTTGGATTTCAGTAAAGCATTCGATAAGGTTCCCCACGGTAGGCTATTGCACAAAATACAGAGGCATGGGATTGAGGGTAATTTAGCGGTTTGGATCAGAAATTAGCTAGCTGACAGAAGACAGAGGGTGGTGGTTTATGGGAAATGTTTATCCTAGAGTTCAGTTACTCGTGGTGTGCTGCAAGGATCTGTTTTGGGTGCACTGCTGTTTCTCATTTTTATAAATGACTTGGAAGAGGGTGTAGAACGATGGATTAGTCAATTTGCAGGTGACACTAAGGTCGGTGGAGTTGTGGATAGTGATGAAGGATGTTGCAGGTAACAGAGGGACATAGATAAGCTGCAGAGCTGGCAAATGGAGTTTAATGTGGAAAAGTGTGAGGTGATTGACTTTGGCAGGAGCAACAGGAATAAAGAGTACTGGGCTAATGGTAAGATTCTTGGTAGTGTAGATGAGCAGAGAGATCTCGGTGTCCTTGTACATAGATCCCTGAAAGTTGTCACCCAGCTTGATAGGGTTGTTAAGAAGGCATACGGTGTGTTAGCTTTCATTGGTAGAGGGATTGACTTTTGGAGCCATGAGGTCATGTTACAGCTGTACAAAACTCTGGTATGGCCGCACTTGGAGTATTGTGTGCAATTCTGGCACTGCATTATTGGAAGGATGTGGAAACTTTGGAAAGGGTTCAGAGGAGATTTACTAGGATGTTGCCTGGATGTCATTGGATAAACATTTGGATGAAATTGGAATAGTGTAGGCTTGATAGGCTTCAGATTTGTTCCACAGATCGGCACAACATCAAGGGCCGAAGGGCCTGAAAAGTGCTGTAATGTTCTATGTTCTAAGACTCTTAGCAATAGGCCCAATTTGTGACCCAAGTCCTATGCATTCACACATTCAGAAGCATTATCTTTAACATGTGTTCACTGTGCAGAAACCATTTACTGCCCTATAAATAATTGAAATGTTTTATTATTACATAAAATGACATATATATTTTGTTCATGAACTTGTGGGCTCTAAGAGAAAGGTCTGTTTTCCATCTATATTTCGACTTTAACAAATGTAAAAGCACAGTGGCTTGATAGAGAAGCCAGAACATCAGTGGGTTTAACAGTTTATAACTTCAAACTGTATGTGAAAGACCACTTAGATCATTTTTTAACTTATGCTTTTGTTGCATAACTTTTCACTATTTTCCATTCTGAAAAATGTGTTGCTGGAAAAGCGCAGGTCAGGCAGCATCCAAGGAGCAGGAAAAAGGGCTTATGCCCCAAACATCGATTCTCCTGTTCCTTGGATGCTGCCTGACCTGCTGTGCTTTTCCAGCAACACATTTTTCAGCTCTGATCTCCAGCATCTGTAGTCCTCCTATTTCCCACTTTCTCCTATTTTCCATTGGCATGTTTTCTTCTCATAATTGAAATGAAATGAAACTGCTATGAGGGCATTTTATATTGCACATCCTCAAAGCATGAAATGGCCTCTTGTATGTGAAATCTTTCAACATGACTGAAATGAAATATGACTTTCTGCTAAATGGGAGAAGTCAAATTGCAATTAGTCACATTGAATATGGCAAGGCCTTGACATCATATAACATCACAACATTTTTAAGGACTGAACAGTTTAAAGAAGCTATTGATCCATAGTTTTCTCACTTTTTATTGTAAAATTGTCAGAGTTACTCACTAACTTTAACTCGTGCAGTTCAGTGTTCAATACTGAAATCTCCATACTGATAATCGATGATTTATGATGCCTCAACCCCAATTTACCTCATGACTGTCTAGTTATGGTCTGATTATTTTTTTTTTTAAAAAAGAGACTGTTAAAACTGTTTGGAAGAAAGTTAATCTGACTGTAACTACACAAGGAGACAAGAACCTAAAAATATGTTACTTACAAGTCACCTGACTATCCAGTAGTAGAGAGACATGCCCAGAGATGTAACAAGATCATCCAGGTGATAAAGCATTTTGAGAATGTAGTGATTGGAATGAGGTCAGCAGGTGGATCTCATAGAATATGAGCTGCCTGATTGAACCAGATTAATAGCCTCAATCAAGGAGCCGTGGCTGAGCTGACAGAGATAAATAGGAGTGTCAGACATCCTCTTCACTCTGTGAGCTGGCTCTGAATTAGTATCAAGGACTTTCCACATGCAAATGAAGGGTGATTGGATACCAGCCTCTGTGGAATTATTTCAGAGAATGTAAATTAGAATGAAGGATGAAAGCCATGTGTGACAGAAGAGTTTTCTCCAGAATGCTGATACCTTATAATGGAACATAGTTTAGTTTTTGCATAAGTCACCTGGTAACATTGCCATCTTAGCTTACCAGCTAGGAATGGTTCAAAAAGGTTAACTGCCTAGATAAAGATTTCTTCAGAACCATCCGGAAGAAATTGCCTCTCCAGACAGAGAGAAAAATAGAGCGACATCTTGCAATAGCTAGAAGTCTTCTGTAAAATATCTGGAATGGTGAAAGTACTGCACTCTCAGAAATGGAAGCCAAGAATTTTCTCTCCCAACTGGAGGCTACTGTCTTGTGCAGTTGATCTCTGTAAGAAAACATCAATTAGTCAGCCACAGAAGTCATCACAGCTGCTTATCTGAGTTGAAATGCCAACCTCTTTCTCTTAACAACAATGACTTCAAATCACAGGTCCCAACTGTATACCACAGAGACATACTGGGAGTTTCTTCATTTTTCTGTCTTGCCTATAGTTAATCTTATCTTGATAATTGTAAACGCTTGTTAATTTTTTTTCCCTCTTTATCCCAAAGGACCTTTCAGTAACATTAATTCACTAACCTTTAATATCACTCAGGCACAGAATGGGCTAGTGCTGAGACACGCTGCTTGGAAGGGGAGCAAGAGCCACATTGCCATTGCCTTTTCTATGCAATATTGTTTTTATTGCCTTGAATAAACTAGCTCTAATTATATTGTTATGCCATCTGGTTCCAAACTTGCCCATCAATGGAAAAAACTTTTTACACTTTCCTATCAAATCCTTTAATCACTAAGGACCATTAATACAACTTGTTTTCATAATTTAAATCTTTACTTCACATTATCATTCTCAACTGCAATTTTTAAACTCACTTGTGGGACATGAGCTTTGCCGGCTGGGCAGAATTTATTGCCCATCCCTAGTTGCCCTTGAGAAGGGGATGGTGAGCTGCCTTCTCAAACTGCTGCAGTCCATGTGCTGTGGGTTGACCCACAATGCCCTTAGCAAGGGAATTCCAGGAATTTGGCCCAGCAACAGTGAAGGAACGGTGATATATTTCCAAGTCAGGATGGTGAGTGGCTCGGAGGGGAACTTGCAGGTGGTGATGTTCCCATGTATCTGCTGCCCTTATCGTTCTGGATGGAAGTGTTCATGGGTTTGGAAGGAGTTGTCTAAGGATCTTTGGTGAATTTCTGAAGTGCATCTTGATTTTGCAGTCAGGTGACTCAACATTGGTTAATAAAAGTATTGAAAATATGTTATCATCATCGACTCCTATCATATTAAGTGAATGAAATATACAAGCAACTGAAAGGAAAGGGGATGTTTGTTATTCTAAGTGGGATTACACTTCAGGAAATCAGAGATATGTCATTTCCAGAAGATGATTTCAACACAATTAATTATTAGTAATCACAGATATTATGCATGAGAATTGCCTGGTAATGACATTCTTCCTCACTGGTTTCACTCTGATTGGTTTTACTTAGTGTTATTAAAGGGGAAGTATTTTCTACTGAACTTCCCTATAATTTCAAATGCTAAAAATGAAGATGCATGTACTGTTACAGTACTGACATCCCTCAGTTATCAGTTATCTCCATTATACAATTTTGAACTGCAGCTTGAATTAGATTAAGATTTGTGGAATTCAATTTCCACTCCAGAGAATATCACACTTAAGAACAATATGCTCCAAAGGATTTCCAATCTGAGTGCAAATCTGGACCTAGGCTTCTCCAATGGATTCCACAGAATCTTGTCATAGTTGCAGTTTCTGTCCAGTTGAGATAAGGATCACACTGATGTGAGGATGTGGTCAGCTACTGAGGAGAAGTGAAACAGTAAGTTCAGAGGGGAAGGCAAAGGAGGTGGTAGGCAATGACACTCAAACACCAAATCTAATTTTTGTGATGTTTTTGAATTCTTTGAAGTGTGACCAAAGGTAGCTAATGACTGTTCTGGTTTGTTTACAATTACAGTAAGACGATTAATGAAAGTTCCAGAACATATCACGCTCTTGTCAGGGTAAAGCACCTAAGCAAATTAGAAATTAAAAGAACCAAAAAACTCACAAATAGTGATGATAATATTAATTGATGAACATTTAACATCAAAAAATAGATTAATATCTATGTTTACATAACAGACAAAAGAATACCATGCAAAGATATTGGTCCAAAATTGCCATCAAAGTAAATGTGCAATTAATGTCGCCAGCTATTATTTGTGTACTGAAGGTAGAGCAACGTAAGATCAGAGCTGAGGTGTAATTGAATTTGAAAATTGAGGAGTTAACAGTGAGTCACCACTACTCCATTACCTTTATGGAATCATCTTGTCAATGTCTGGCTTAACATTGATATACATTGGGTGGCATGCAGATGCTGTATCCGCACGGGGAACACAAAATACACCTGCTATGTAAAGTTAAGCCAAAGTTTTGTTATTTCAAAAATATACTTTACTCCTAAAAAAATCTTTATATACATACAAGGTCACCAGAGCAGTTCAATTTTGTACAGTTGACATATGGCGAACAAACAAACCCAAAAAATCTCTTACTTATACAAAGCTATATTTCTGTACATTTAAGGCATTGGGAGAATCTAATAAGCGAACAGACCCCGATTCAATTTCAGCAGAAAGACCATAGATGGTGGACTTTCTTGCTGCTCCTTGGCGGCAGCTGGCTCAAGCTTCAATGTTTCCCTCAGCACGTACTCCTGGACTTTGGAATGTGCCAGTCTACAACACTTGGTTGAGATCAACTCCTTATTCTGGAAGACCAATATGTTTTGGGCAGTCCAAAGAACATCTTTCACTCAGTTGCTAGTCCTCCAAGAGAAGTTGCCAATTTTGTTTTCCAATCTATGCACTGTTTTCACAGTGTGACCAGTCTATCTAATCCTGGCATTGAAAAAAGTGATCACATTTGTGGTATCTTTTTTCTTGAGATTTGAAATTTTTGTAACTAAAGAACATTACTTAAAAAAATTAATTTTGTCTCTTATCTGTCTCCCTACCTTAACCCAATCATTCTTTCTGTTTATTTATTTTTCTGTTCCTGATTTTATGTTGAATTCATCATTCTAACTTGCAATTTTTATTCTGATTTATGCACATTATTTCCCAATCCTTCACTTTGATTTGTTAAGGAGGCACATGGTAGCATTCCCAGTTAATTCAGGTTCCAGAAAGCACCATTCCCTCATACTTCCATGCAAAATAACATAGAGGCTCTAACTAATGCAATGTATTGTTTGTTGGTCTAACATCACACTTTTGAGCCATAATGTGTTCATCTGTAAATACTGCCTGAACGAATTTTTTATAAGATGTGATTTTATTGAAATCATAGCTGAACTGCTATCAGAAATATCCCTTCTGTTTTCACCTGGCAATATGCAAAACCTTTAAGATCCTTCCTTTCTTTTCCAATCCAGCTGCCATGGTGTGAAATTATTTCCTAGTATGTCTATTTTTAAATATCCTGAAATGTTTGCATATGAATGGAAACATTAGAGTCACACCACCTCTGATTCAAGACACCACCTCTGATAAGGGTTAAATTTAGTTTGAAATGTTGATTTTGGTTTTATATGCTACAATGTTACTATGTTCTGGATAAATTATGCTATTGAATTATTTTAAATTATTAATAGAAATGTAATCTTTGTTGTGGAGGAACTGGAGGACCTGGATATTATCGTGCTTTTCAGTACTTAAGTTAACAGCAGAGTCCGTAACATACAAAATGTCGTCAACTTCTGAAAACTGGAAATTGCTGGGTTCCATTTATGTTGTGGTGCCTTTTGTTGGTTGGTACGTATTTTGCTGTATTCGTTATTCTGTGCAAGCTGTCTATTTTAAGAATTCAGACAGAGGAGAATGTTTCCTGTTCTGTGTTCTTACAATGACAATCATAATTTCATGGTTTCTGCTTATGTTTCCTGAACAAAAACTGCTGTTGCTGTTTCCAGTTTCAAATTATATGGGTGGGTGTTTGAATTTGATGTAAACTCACATAATCTGCCTCTGTTATTTCTTTCTCTTTCTTACCTAAACAATGGACTGGATTTAATTAAAGCCTAGTTGCACCAGTTCTGTTATGCACACACATTTGACTGCTTGCAATTATGTTGAAGCATCACTATCTTTGCACTACTTTTCTCCTTTGACTTGTTTCTGGGCCGGATGAATCATGGCTTTGTTTGGTTTTCCTTTAATCTTTAACGGAACATGATAGAAAGAAGGGAAGACAACCTTCTGAAACTTGACATCACAAAAGAGGCTGGTAGTGCAAGGAGCAGCTGGTCACAACAATCTCCCCACAATTTACACATCATTTGCATTTATCTAGCACCTTCTTTCATCTTTCAGAAAATTTCCCAGGGTTTCACACACAATTGCTTTCAAGGTTAACAAAATTAATTACTTTGAAGTTAATTATTTGTTAATTTTGAAAAATGTAAAAGTAATTTCACAGACCTGCGTTGACATCAAAATCTTATCAAGAAAATGATCCAAGCTAAGAGTAACACATTAGATTAACCTTCTACATCCACCTGATTGCACAATAACTCTGGCAGGTTTGCAAGGGTAGAGCCTATTATACATGGACACAGGAATTTCATTTGGAAAATATCTGTCACAAAAAGTAACAAAACCCTCCCAACAAGTCGTCAAATGATTTTTAATTCATTTCTATTTATCTATTATATTGTTTCTTAATATTTTGACACTCACTCCCCAAACTGTCATTCATTGTGGTGTCAATGACTGGTGGTTTGTTGTTGCAGTAGAGTTCTGCTATCAATCTTCCTTCCTGCTATTTTAAAATAACGATATCAAGCAACTTAGTGTAAACAACCTCGAAGTAGCACTGGAGTGAAAATCAAAATTCCAAAAGGAAACTTATTAAATTTAAATGAAGATATAATTTTATGGGTGACAATACATCCCAGGCACCCAAGGTGGCCCTTGGTTGCAGAAGACATGAAGCATACAAGCACACATTGTACACTTGCTTTCTAGGGACCCCTGAGTATAGACATTACCAGAAAGGAGATGTAGACAGTCAGGTGCAATGATACTCTCCACTGCCCATGCTTAGACCTTTCAATGGCCACAAGGAGAGGTCCTCCAGTCTGCTTGGCCCACTCTGCAGTGGGTGCCAACTGTGGAGTTGAAGTGCAATAAAAAAATTAGTTAAAAGCCCTTAAATAACCAAATAGAGGCTGGAGCCAATAACAATCTCTTCAAGGCTGCAATAACTGCAGGTGGCTTCTCAGGAGTCCATAAACCTACATAACCTGTGCTGCATGTGAGGCCCTCATCTTGTGTCCCTGATGGTTAATGGGAGAAGTCCCGATGGATAGCCCTCCACAGAGCTGTCTACCACTGTCAGACAGGAAGGCGGAACAGTCAGATACCTGCCAAATGTAAGTAAATAGAGAGTGTGCACAGCACGAAGAGGAAACCCCTCCACCCAGCCAATGTACTCAAAATGGCTCAAACTGTTGGGAACGAGTCCCCAAGGGAGATTTCATGGCCCACGGACAATGTGAAATTCAGCTCAATCAGGATGTTCAGATGGAGGCACACTGCAATTTCACCTGGCAATTTATGAATGTCATTTCGCCTATTCCTTCACCACATCCTGAGTCTTGTTACTCAGCAACACAAGCCCACCCTTCCATCAACACCTAACACCATAACGGTGGAGGGGCTGATTTCTGAGCAGTGGCTCCCAAACAAAAGCTATTACTCTTGACTGAAAGAGCTCCAGCTTGAGGTAACCATATCTCAAACCTGGATCAGGTCCTGGTTAAAAAAAAAGGTGATTCCTGTAAAAGGTTACAAAGATCCAAACAATGTATAAACAGGAGCTGCATTTATAATTCAGGCCATGCACCTGGCAGAGAAAGTATGTTCATGGGGCCCACCATCAAGGGGTCTGACTGGATCTGAAAGCTGAAAGTCACCATCTGGGAGTGAAGATACTTGGAGCTGGCAGTCCTCCATAAACAGAAGATTCAGAACTTCAGCAGTGAGCCACTGCTTGAGCTTGTGACGAATGGTGTTCCACAGGGGGCTGTGCTAGGACCTTTGTTGTTTGTATTATACAAAAATAATTTGGTGAAAAATATAGGTGGTCTGATTAGTAAATTTGTGGATGACACCAAAATTGGCACAGTTGCAGTTAGTGAGAAGGATTGTCAAATGACACTATAGATAGATTACAGATTTGAGCAGAGAAATGGGAGATGTAGTTGAAACTGGACAAATGTGAGGTGATGCCTTTTGGACGATCAAATTCAGATGTGAATTATACAATAAATGGCAGAGCATTGGCATACTGGGGAATCTGGGCGCACAGGTCCTGAAAGTCGCAACGCAGGTGGACACGGTGGTCAAGAAGACATACAGCACGCTTGCCTTTGTTGGCCAAGGATATTGAATATAAAAGTGGGCAAGTTATGTATAGCTGTATAAAACTTTAGTTAGGCCACATTTTAAAGATTGTGTGCAGTTCTGGTTGCCACACTACCAGAAGGATGTGAATGCTTTGGAGAAGGTGCAGAGAAGGTTTACCAGGATGGTCTGAAGAGTTCTGGTTATGAGATGTTGGATAAACTCAGATTGTTTTCATTGGAAAGTCAAAGGCTGAGGGGCAACCTTAGAGAGGTCGACAGAATTATGAGAGGTATAGACAGGGTGGATAGTCAGAGGCATTTCCCCAGGGTGGAAAGGCCAACTACAAGAAGACACAGGTTCAAGGTGAGATGGGGAAAGTTTAGGGGAGAGGAGCAGGGAAAATGTTTCACACAGAGGGTGGTGGTGCCTGGAACGCACTGTCAGTGAAGAATTGGGAAGCAAATATGTTAGTAATACTTAAGGCATACGTGAATGGGAGGCACACTGAGCAAAAGAAACTAAGCATGGGCAATAAGTAGTAGATCTAAATAAGGATCAGAAGCAGCACAGGTTTGGTGGGCAAAAGGTCTTTTTCTTGTGTTGTAAGGGTACTGTATCTGAATGTATTGTGCATTTGCAACTGGGTAAATGAATTCACTACGTGGGAGTTCTTGGTTGGGTTAGAAAGTGAACTCCAATCCAAAACCAGTCCTAATTCTAAACAAAGAAAACTGCAGTGGTTGAAGGGGTTAATTGATGATGATGGATTGGATAACGTACATAAAAGCATCATGTTTGATAGACAACGATTACGATTTAAGACACAAACACATGTATTGCGAATCTTAAGGATTCTTTCTGGTACAAAAGCACAACAGGGAAAGTAGACCAGTCATGGCTAACAAAAGAAATTAAGGATAGTATTAGATGCAAAGAGGATCATGCAAGGTTGTCAGAAAAAAAAGCATGGTTTAGGATTGGGAGCAGTTTATAATTCAGCAGAAGAGGATGAAGGGCTTGATTTAAAAGGGAGATTAAAGTGTGAGAGCATTTGGATTTTCAGAATATCTTGATAAAGCACCATATAAAGGGTTAATGTGCAAAAGATTCTTTTGAACACAAATCATTCTTTTCCACTCTGAAAGATATATAGGCTTTAAACCTTAGCTGTCAGCTCAAATTTATAGCCCTAAAACTTGTACAATACTCGGCAAGACTCCCTGTCCATAGTTCAAATCAAATGAGAGAATGGGTTTGAGCTAATTGCACAGAGGCCAGTATCCAGTCAGCAAGTCACCCTTTATTTACTTGTGCAGATGACACTGATAATGGCCCAGCCAGCTCAGAATCATTCGCCTTAACTGAGGAGATTCTGATCTCCTGGTTTTATATTTCTTTTCTCCCCCTCGCACTACTGCCAAAAGGCAGTAGTCCTTATATTCCAGTGCCCATCCTATGTACGCGTAGGTACAAGACGTGGTGAAAACACCAAGTGTAAATAACTTTATTACTATTCTACCACCAGGAAAATCACCCATGTGGCCAAGGAACCAATGACAAGCAAAGTCTTTTTTTTCTTTTTTTTAAACTGTGGTAGTGCTTATATTTTCCCCAGCCCCCATGTTGTATGTGTGCAGGTGAGACACAGTGAAAGATACAAGGTGTACAAATCTTTATTCAATTCCCACCACAGGAAGATAGGAAACACCCAAGTGGCCAGTGACCAGCAATTACCTTCTCAGAGGGCAATGCTGCGTGATCAAATAGTGAGGGGGAGGGCAGGGATTAAATCAAAATAAAGTTGGAGAGGGAAATATTGAACTCCACTCCCTAGAGTGCCCAACTTGCCCTGAAACTCTCGAAGGTGTTGGTGGACACCATGTACCCCTTCTCCAGGGGCACCCCTGTGCATGGATGTAGCTGTGGAAGAGGGGCAAGCAATCCGCCATAATTACCCTCTCCATGGCCCGCTGCTTGGACCTGTTTATGGCCAGTCTGGCCAGGCCCAGGAGCAGACCCACGAGGAGGTCCTCGGACCTGCCCTCCCTCCTCCGTACCGGGTGCCCGAAGATCAGGAGCGTGGGACTGAAGTGCAGCCAGAAACAGAGGAGAAGGTTTTTAAGAAAAATCAAAAAGGGAGTGCAAACGCCCACACCCAATATATACATGGTCCACGGACTCCACAGCGCCACAGAACAAGCAGTTGGGCTGGGAGTCCGTGAACCACCGCAATCTGCGGTTACAGGGGACTGCTGCGTGCAGCACCCTCCACCCCAGATCCCCGAGAGAAAGGGGGAGGACTCCCGCGTAGAGAGCCCTCCACTGGGGATCTCCACCGCCCGGTAGCAAATGGGCACGCCAAGGCGTGTCCGGACGGTGGATGAGGGAGAAGAGGTGGACGGTGTGCAGCAGCAGTCGATACAGGGCCTTCCTTTTTATAACTTTGAAAGGAACAAAACTAAAATTCCGGAGGCGGCTCAGGTTGTGGGGCACAGGCTCCCGCGGGAAGTACGGGACCTTGGGGCCAATGTGAAATTCCGTCCGGGCTGGGGTGAGCGCGGACGGGATCCCACCGCACACCTGAGTGTCCTCCAACTGGTGCACTACGTCGGGTCCGAGCACCGCCGTTTTAAGGCGTCGGATGGCGGTGGCCACGTACCGGACGTCTACCGCTGCCCTGCTCGCTATGTCCTGCGGCAGCGTCCAGCCCAGGCCCCCGGCACCCAGCACGTCCCCGACCCTGGTCGCCCTCGCCGCCACGGCCCTCCCCTCCGACAGCCACTCGAACCCGCGAGTACGGAGGTGCGGATTCCTGAGCAACGGCTCCCTGACGACAGCCGCTACTCCAGCCGGAGGGTAGGCGCGACGCGATTCGACCATGTTCCAAACAGTGATCAGGTCCTGGTAAAAGACAGGCAGTGTCTTGAGGGCGACCTCCAAACTGTCACGGTCGACGAACAAGAGCTGCGTGTCATAGTTGAGGTTATGCACCTGGTGGAAAAAATACGTCGCCAGGGCGCACCACCTAGGAGGAGGCTCGACGTAAAGGTATCGCCGCAAGGTCTGAAGGCGGAAAGTCGCAACCTGGGTGCGGACGCACACCAGCGACTGACTGCCCTCCTCAATAGGGAGACTCAGAACCTGCGCGGCGACCCAGTGCATCTTTCTGTCCCAGAAGAAGTCGACCAACGTTCTCTGGATGTCAGCGAGAAAGCCAGGAGGAGGGACCAAAGTGACCAGCCGGTACCACAGCATGGCGGCCACCAGCTGGTTTATGACCAGCACTCGACTCCTGTAAGATAGCACTCGGAGCAGTCCTGTCCAGCGGCCTAGGCGAGCCGAGACTTTGGCCTCCAGCTCCTGCCAGTTAGCCGGCCAGGATTCCTCAGCCGGGCTGAGGTAGACCCCCAGGTAGAGGAGATGGATGGTACTCCAGCTGAACCCCCGTAACTCCTCCGGCAGAGAGTCCACCCGCCACGGACCGACCAGTAGTCCGGAACACTTGGCCCAGTTGATCCTGGCGGAAGACGCCGCCGAGTACACGGCCTGGCACTCGCGCATCCTCCCCAGGTCAACCGGGTTGGTGAAAGTGAGGAGCACATCGTCGGCGTAGGCCGAGAGGACCACCCCCGTGCCCGCGCCGCGCAGAACCAGCCCCGACAACCTCCTCCGCAAGAGGCGCAGGAAAGGCTCCACGCATAGGGAATACAGCTGGCCGGACAGGGGGCAGCCTTGACGTACTCCTCTCCCGAAGCGAAGGGGCGCCGTCAGGGACCCGTTAACTTTAACCAGACACTCTGCGGCGGCGTACAAAAGTCGGATCTGGGCGACGAACCGCGTCCCGAACCCGAATGCCCGCAGAGTCCCGAGCAGGTACTCGTGATCGACCCTGTCGAACGCCTTCTCCTGGTCGAGAGACAGGAAGGCGCTCGGCAGACCAGCCCGTCGACAAAAATGGATCAGGTCCCGGACCAGGTGGACGTTGTCGTGTATCCTCCGGCCCGGGACCGTGTAGGACTGGTCTGGGTGAATCATGTGGGCCAGCACGGAAGCCAGGCGAGAAGACAACACCCTGGCGAAGATTTTGTAGTCCGTGCTGAGGAGGGAGACCGGACGTCAGTTCTTCAAAGAACGAAGGTCCCCCTTCTTTGGTAGCAGGACGATGACCGCCCTGCGCCAAGAAAGGGGCAGCTGTCCGGCATTTAGACACTCCCCCAGGACCTGTGCGTAGTCGTTCCCCAGGACGTCCCAGAACGCCCTGAAGA
Organism: Chiloscyllium punctatum; assembly: GCF_047496795.1. NCBI lineage: Eukaryota > Metazoa > Chordata > Chondrichthyes > Orectolobiformes > Hemiscylliidae > Chiloscyllium > Chiloscyllium punctatum. The sequence continues at coordinate 159,761,169 of NC_092741.1, read as the reverse complement.
ACTCCACAGTCAGCCCGTCCAGCCCCGGGGTTTTGCCCCTCGAGAGCCGGTCGAGGGCGCCGGTCAGCTCCTCTAAAGTGACGGGAGCGTCGAGCCTTCCGGCGTCCTCCGGGCCGAGCTGCGGCAGGTCCTCCCACAGAACTCTGCGAGCGTCCTCGCTGGACGGATCCGGAGAGAACAGAGCCGTGTAATAGTTTCGGACGTGGGCCCTGACGCCCTCCGGATCTGAGACGAGGGACCCGTCGTCGGGCAGCAGCACAAGGAGCTGCTGACGGGTGCCGCGCCTTTTTTCCAGCGAGTAGAAGGAGGGGGAGCCGCGGTCCAGGTCCTGCAGGAGCTGGATCCGCGACCTCACGTACGCGCCCCGAGCCCCGACGAGCTGCAGGTCCCGGAGCGCGGCCTTCTTCTCTTCGTACACCCCGCGCAGGGCCGGGTCCGCGTCGGGCTGACCGAGGCGTGACTCCAGGTCGAGCATCTCCCTCTCCAACTCCCGGATCCTGGATTTCCGCCTCTTCGTCGACCCTCCTACACGTGAGCCTTGCCTACGTCCCACCATAGCCTCAGGGAGGGGAAGCTTCCCCGCTTCCTTCTCCAGCCGGCCCAGAAACGACGAAACGAGTCCCGGAACCGCTCGTCCTCCAGCAGCAGGTTGTTAAAGTGCCAGGACGCGGAGCCGAGCCTGGCGCCGAACGGAAGGAGTTCCGCCCACACCAGGTGATGGTCCGTGCACGACACCTGCCGCGTGGAGGCCTTCGGAAAACAGGAGGCGTACGCTTCCGAAACGTACAGGCGGTCGATTCTGGACGCTCCGACCCCAGGCCTCACGAAGGTGAAGGCGATGGAGTCGGGACGGAGATTCCGCCAGACGTCCACCAGGTCGAAGGACTTGACCAAGTCCCCCAACCTCTTCCCCGACACGCAGCCAGTGCGGGCACCGCCGTGGTCCCTGCCCTCGAGGACGCAGTTAAAATCTCCCCCGAGGACGACGCACTGGTTCTCGTCAATGGAAGCGAGATGAGCGGACAGTTCTCCGAAGAAGCTCGCTTGCCTCGGCCCGGCCAGGGGAGCGTAGACGTTCACCAAGTGAAGCACCGCGCCCCCCAGCCGAACCGTCAGGTGAAACAAACTGCCTGGCACGGGCTTCCTGACCCCCAAGATCTCCGGCTGAAAATGCGGGGCCAACAGGATAGCCACCCCGCCAGATCTGCGGGTGAGGTGACTCATGTAGACACCCCCCCCCTCACCACTCCAGGAGCCAGGTGGCTTCGTCTCCCGGGGTAGTGTGGGTTTCTTGCAGGAAGCACACCGCATACCTCCCGTCCCGAAGGACCGAGAGGGTCTGGAATCTGCGCTGTGACTCCCTGCTGCCGTTGATGTTGAGGCTGGCTATAGTTGTCTCCATGTCAGAACCGTTGTGCTACCACCACCGTACAGTTAAAAACATATATATACACATTTACTGGGAGGACGAGGGAGGGGCACAGAAGTCCCTCACCCTCACCAGGAGTGCCCCCAGGAAGTTCCTGACTTGCTTTTGCTCATTGACATCGAGCCCAGGCGCCTGGCGAGCAGCGTGGGCTGACCAGTAAACTCTTTCAAAGGAGCTCCAGCGGTCGAGCGCCAGTTGGGTTCTATCCCGGCGACTCAGAGTTTCCTCGACAAATTCTCAGAGTTTCCTCGACAAATTCCCGGAGTTCCTCGAGGGGGATGAGGGGGAGATCGGTGGGGGGCACCTGGGACTCGAAAATGTAACTGCAGACAGAGTCCGCGTCGTCCCCAGTGTCCTCACCGATCCCGAACCCTCCTCCGGGAGGTCGCCCTCTGTCACTGACCCCTCTCCCACCGAGGGGTTGGGGGCTGGTCCGGCACCGCCAACTGGCCTCATTCCCCCGGCGACCCCACCCCCAGGGTCACTAGCGGTACCTTCCTCGGTGCACCCCTTCCCAGATTGCTCAGAGTTCGGGTCGTTGGGCGGCAGAGGCTCGGTGCCCCGCTCCTCTCCTGACACCGGGACTCCCGGCTCCTCGGGGAAAAGGTCCTCCCCCAGGAAAAGGTCATCCCCCCCAGGTCCAAGGCCCCCGGAAAAACAGTCTGGGAGGGAGGAGCAAGGATAACACCTTCCTCCCCTCCGCCACTCAGCGACCCAGCAAAGGGTCATCTGTTGTCGCCCGCACCACGGCCCTCGTGGATGTTAAAGTCCTCCCCAGGGGCCGGAGGAGTCAAGGCAGCAGGAAGCTCTGCTGTAGCCCCTTGGGGGTTTGGGTAGGTCGGGCTGCGGTGTGGGACAGTTGACGGGTACTGTTGGCTCGTCCCCTGGAGAGGGGCAGCGCTGCTGGTGTATCTCTCCCCTCCAAGGGCTGCCACCTCTTCCCCAGAGAGACAGGGGGGAATTTATGGGCTTTCCCCTCCTCGCCCGCCTGAGGTCCCTCCCCCCAGCCTTTCCCGGAATACGATTGGCTGGGGGAAGACAGGGGGCATTGCCAGGGTGGGGAGGGTCAGCTGTGTCACTTCTTGCCCCGCCCCATGTTTATCAGGTGATGGGCAGGGCAGGGGCCCAGAGACACGGTCGCTGCAGGAGGTAGGGCAGCCATGGTTCCCCCCAGGTTAGTGCCAGGGTGTGGCTGGGTGGGGCAGGGCTCGGGCTCAGGGGCTCCCGGGCCAGGTGTTGCAGCACCAGGGGTGGGCATCGAAGCACCAGGGGTTTCTATATCGGGGTGGGGGGTAGATGTGGGGTCTGTGGGGTCAGTGGGGCTAGGATCAGGTACGGGTTTGGAGGTTTGGGGATCAGGGTTCCCGCGCCGGGATGACGCTGGCACGGCCGCAGGGGCATTGTCGTGCCGGGGTGGGGCAGGTCGTGGGCTAGGTGTCGGGGAAGGGGGTAGGGTGGTCTCCCCGTGGGTGGGCTTGACACGACGTGTCGCGTCTTTTTGAGCGCCTCCCGTCCGGCTGGACGCTCACCCCCCTCCCTGCTGGAGGCTGGAGCATTGGAAGCCTCCGGCTTAGCCTCTGGTGCCGGGGCCTGTGGTGTTGACTGTGGGGGAGGGGGAGTGGGTGCGGCGGCACCACCGTCAGCTGTTGGCGAGGGCTGGGCAGCCTTCTGGGTGGGGCAGTTCTTCCTATGTGCCCCATCGAGTGGCACAGGTGGCACCGTCCGCCATCCAGAAGGTGCGGTAGGCCGCGCCCTCGTGGAGGAGGGTGAACGAGCCCTCGGTGACCCCCTCCCGGGCCAGGCAAATAAACACCTGGCATCAGAAGGAGTATATGTGTCGGAGGGCGGGGTCCTTCAGACCGAGCAGGAGGGGGGGGGGGGTGGAGGGTGTGGGGGAGGTGGGTGTGGGGGGGGTTGGGGGGGGTGTGTGGGGGTTGTGGTGGGTGTGGGGGGGTGTGGGGTGGTGTGGGGGGATGGTGGGGGGGGTGTGTGTGTGGGGGGGTGTGGGGGTGTGTGTGTGGGGGGGGTGCGGGGTGGTGTGGGGGGGTGGTGGGGGTGTGTGTGTGGGGGGGGTGCGGGGTGGTGTGGGGGGGTGGTGTGGGGTGGGGTGGGGGGGGTGTGGGGTGGGGGGGTGGGGTGGTGTGGGGGGGTGGTGTGGGGTGGGGTGGGGGGGGTGTGGGGTGGGGGGGTGGGGGGGTGGGGTGGGGTGGGGGGGCTGGGGTGTGGGGTGGGGGGGTGTTGTGGGGTGGGGGTGTGTGGGGGGTGGGGGGGTTGGGGGGGCGGGGTGTGGGTTGGGGGGTGGGTGTGGTGGGGGTGTGGGGTGTGGGGTGTTGGGTGGGGGGTGTGGGGGTGTGGGGGGGTGGGGGGGTGGGAGGGTGTGGGGTGGGGGTGTGTGGGGGGTGGGGGGGTTGGGGGGGCGGGGTGTGGGTTGGGGGGTGGGTGGGGTGGGGGTGTGGGGTGTTGGGTGGGGGGTGTGGGGGGGTGGGGGGGGTGGGAGGGTGTGGGGTGGGGGTGTGGGGGGTGTGTGGGGGGTGTGTGGGGGGTGGGGTGTGGGTTGGGGGTGTGGGGGGTGTGTGGGGGGCGGGGTGGGTTGGGGGGGGAGCGCGGGGGTGGGGGTGGGGGAGGGTCCCCAAGGCAAGTCCCAGGCAGCTGCAGTGGAGGTGTGCCTCTAACAACAGCAGCAGTGGTGGAGGTCCTGGGGAGGGGCCCCAAGGCAGGCCCCAAGCAGCAACAGGGAGAGTCCCCTTCAAGGAGGAGAGTCCTTGCACGTACACACACACAGTCATACACTGATCCAACTCTCCAGATCGGCAAAACACCCAAGTGGGCAGTGACAAGCAGTGACCCTTCACATCAAAGGGCAATGCTGTGTGATCAAAACAGTGAAGGGGAGGGGAGGGACTAAATCAAAATAGAGTTGGACAGGGAAATAATACACCCCACTCCCTGCGGCACCCACCTCTCCCTGAACGACTCCAGGGTGTTGGTGGACACCGCGTGCTCCTTCTCCAAAGACACCTGGGCTCTAACGTAACCGCGGAAAAGGGGCAGGCAGTCGGCCCTAATGACCCCCTCCATGGCCCGCTGCCTGGACCTGTTGATGGCCAGTTTGGCCAGGCCCAGGAGCAGACCCACGAGGAGATTCTCCCGGTTATATTTTTTTTCTTTTAGCAGTGAGGCAGGCCCCAAGCAGCAACAGGGACACCTACAAGCACACACACACCTACAAACACACACACATTGACACCTATATACACATACACCTACAAACACACACACACTCACACCTGCACACACACACCTACACACATACTCATTCACACACGTATACTCTCTCACTCCCACACACTCACTCTCAAGTGCATATACACATATATAAATCTATGGGGTGAATCATTTCATCCAAGATGTTTGTTTATTTGCAGATAGAGGGCAACTGCCATATGTTCGGAATTGTGTTCCATGGTTTCAATTATCCGCTGTTCGTCTTGGCCCAAAATTATTACATGGAACATTCCAGAACTAAGAACGAGACTGCCTGGGAAGTAAATTTTCCCATTTAAATGAATGGATTCATTACTGTCCATGGTTTCGGGCATCCAGAGTAGGTCTTGGAACGTATCCCCCGCAGATATGGGGGAACTACTGTACATTTGACTTTGTACAAAAAACATGCAGTTTGTACTCATAGTTGGTCAATGTGGTATTTAATATATTCTTGCTTTTGGAACAAGATCAGCCTGATGTAAAATTCAAAGACAGATTCTGAACAAGGCCTCACACCTACAATTCATTGTCTGACCTGAAATATCACTTTTTGTATCTCTGCCTGATTGAAGTTTGGAAGTTTAGGCAGACACTGACAAAACCTTTAATTATCACGGGACAGTGACTTGAAACAGGTTTTGAATTTGCATCTTAATCAATCGAAACTTAGATCTCCTTTCTAACAGAGTTCTCCATCAGCCATTTTAGGTTTGTTTACTTCACTTACACCAATTGTATGACCCTTTGATCCCTCTGCCTATAAACTCTGCATCAGTGTGCCCCCTCTCACTGCACCTGACAAAGGGGCATCACTCCAAAAGCTTGTGATTTCAAATAAACCTGTTGGACTATAACCTGGTCACATGTGATTTTGACTTTGTCCACCCCAGTCCAACACTGGCACCTCCACATCAAGTCTATTATACAGTTTATATTCAGGACAACTCGTCTAAGCCAGGGTTTACTCTCCACACAAACTTCCTCCAGTCTTTTCTCATTTAATCCCATCTACAGATTTATTTACTCCTTTCTCATTCATGTGTTAATCAAGTTTCCCTTAAATGCGTGTTTACTATTTGCATTGACTACTCCATGTAGTAATGAGGAAGCAACCCAACGGTCCTCTGGGACTATGACAACTTCACCTTCCCTTAGTAATATATTCCACATTCTAACTCAGCTCTGAGTCAAGCTTTTTTTTCCCCCTAAATCCTCTATGGATATATTAATGACTACCTGATGCTAGAGAAAGTGTTTTGTTTCCTTTTCATCTTTTCTGATTCTCCCAGTGCTCTCTTCTGCATTTCACCTTTTTAAAGAAGTTTTTTGTTAGTCTTGTCCCTCAGACTGACAGCAATAAGAGTGGGTATTTGCTCTTGTTTAACAACAACCTGTAGTGAGCCCAATTATCAAATGACAACTTCAAATTTGAATCTAAGGTGCACGACCACCTGAAGGTACACCCCACAGTAGGGTTTCAGATTCTATAGGCCACAGTTTGTACATCACTGAAAGGTTTTTTACAATTCTTACTGAAGAAAGTAAGAACATAGCAAGAATCTAGTGACTGAGGGAATTTGAATAATGCTTTTTTTTGTCATTGTATATTTTTCACAAGTCAGCAAGCAATGTCACTAAGTAAGCCTCTGTATATGTTTCTGAGCAGAATGCTCATGTAGCGGAGTAATGGTCTACGATGGGTAGCCTGTAGAGCTACCTTTCCATCATGGCTGCTCAACAATAGTCCTGACGAAGGGTTATACCCAGAACATTGGTTTCTCCACTTCCTGATGCTGCCTGGCTTGTTGTGTTCTTCCAGCCTCCTGCTCATCTACTTTGGATTCCAACATCTGCAGTTTTTTTGTTTCTAACGTATAAATATGTCAAAACCCTTAGTTCATAAGGAATTCCACTCAATGTAACTTCATTCAACTGTCCAGATTGACCACAACTGAACCCATTATTGCTCATACAATGCCTAAGAAAGAGCCCACTTCTGGTGCAGTAGTACAGTCCCTATCTCTGAACCAGGAGGCCTGGGCTCAAGTTCTACTTGCCCTACAGATATGCCATAATGTTTTTGAACAGGTTGATTACAAATATCTACAGAGTCTTGGATAATGACATTGAATTCGAGCACTGATATTTGGAATTTCTTTCAAACAGCTGTTGCAGTATTAAAACAATACAGTTACCTCTTGTGGACTTTTTTCTGTAAATCCACTTGTTTGGATGGTATTATGATTGAAGTGGACCATTCATTGAAGTTTGCCACAGGCTTAGTCCATGAAGTTTCAGTATTCCACCTATTATAGACAGCCACTCTATTCCCCTTGCTTAAACTGTATAATGATACAACTATACTATTGGCCGAAAAATTTAAATTTATATACATCTATTCTCTCAGAAGTGCCTCACAGACCTTTGCAATGAACACATTTGAAATTGACTGTAAAAAAGGATGTTTAAAAGATATTTGAATCTTTTAAGACCTTCAACAAGGTTCCCCATGGGAGACTGATTAGCAAGGTTAGATCTCACGGAATACAGGGAGAGCTAGGCATTTGGATACAGAACTGGCTCAAAGGTAGAAGACAGATAGTAGTGGTAGAGGGTTGCCTTTCAGACTGGAGGCCTGTGACCAGCAATGTGCCACAAGGATCGATGTTGGGCCCATTGCTTTTTATCATTTATATAAATGATTTGGATGTGAACATAGGAGGTATATTTAGTAAGTTTGCAGGTGACACCAAGATTGGAGGAGTAGTAGACAGTAAAGAAGGTTACCTCAGATTATAAAGGGATCTTGACCTGATGGGCCAATGGGCTGAGAAGTGGCAGATGGAGTTTAATTTAGATAAATGTGAGGTGCTGCATTTTGAAAAGTCAAATCAGAGAAGGACATATACACTTAATGGTATGATCCGAGGGAGTTTGCTGAACAAAGAGACCTTGAAGTGCAGGTTCATAATTCTTTGAACAAGTCGCAGGTAGATAGGATAGTGAAGAAGGTGTTTGGTATGCTTTCCTTTATTGGTCAGAGTATTGAGTACAGGAGTTGGGAGGTTATGTTGCGGCTCTACAGGCTATCGGTTAGGCCACTTTTAGAATATTGCCTGCAATTCTGGTCTCCTTCCTGTCTGAAAGATGTTGTGAAACTTGAGAGGGTTCAGAAAAGATTTAGAAGGGTGCTGCCAGGGTTTGGAGGGTTTGAGCTATAGGGAGAGGCTGAACAGGCTGGGGCTGTTTTCCCTAAAGCATTAACACTGAGGGGTGACCTTATAGAGGTTTATAAAATAATGAGGGGCAGGTCTTTTCCCTAGGGTGGGTGAATCCGAAACTAGAGGTTTAGGGTGACAGGGGAAAGATATAAAAGGGACTTAAGGAGCATCTTTTACATGCAGAGGGTGGTGCATGTATGGAATGAGCTGCCAGAGGAAGTGGTGGAGGCTTTTAAAAGCCATCTGGATGGGTATATGAATAGGAAGGGTTTAGAGGGATATGGGCCGAGTGCTGGCAAATGGGTGTAGATTAAATTAGGATATCTGGACAACATGGACGAGTTAGACCGAAGGGTCTGTTTCCGTGCCGTATGTCTCTATGACTCTAGTTCCATGAGTGGTGGAGACTGTGACTCACTCCATGATGTGACTCTGTGTTTCTTTCTATCATCATCCAATAAGCAAGTGTGGGATGGAATGGATAAGGTGGGTTCTTCATTCTGTGAGGGAAGGGGCTCCACTCTTATGCAAATGTGAGACCCTTCAAAAGGTACTAACATTAAAAACAGGTGCCTATGCAATGCAGGTGAAAGACATCTGTGCACACAGAAGTGCTGTTTGTGAACCTTGTGCATTGACTGGTTAAGCATAAGAGTAGTCTTTGGGTGAAAGTACTTAGTTGGAGGAAGACTAACTACCACAATATTAGCTAGGAACTAGGAAATGTAGATTGGGTCAGCTGTGTCAGAGTAAATCTGCATCTAACATGTGTGAGTCCCTTAAATCCTAGTTTGTTAGAGTTCAGGACCAACATGTTCCTGTGATATTGAAGGATAAAGATGACAAGATTTGAGAACCTTGGCCCACAAGGAAAAAGAAAAAGGAGGCAAGCGTAAGAATTAAGAAACTGAAGGCAGACACAGCCCTTGAAGAATATAAAGATAGTAAGAAAGAACTCACACAAGGAATTAGGAGGGTTAAAAGGGACCATGCGATGTCTTTGACAAACAGTTTCAGGAAAATCCCAAGGAATATATAAGGATAAGACTGTAGCTAGGAATTGCATAACTAGGGTTTCAGATAGGGCTTTACAATAAATGGGGTTGAGTGGGGGTGGCTGGGGGAGGGTTCAGTTATCGGGGAAATTAGAAAACCCAAATTAAAGGAGGAGGTAAGAACATAGAACTCAGGTGAGGTTATTAAAATCTCCAATACAGACACAAACAGGACAGAGTGTTTGGAGAGGGTTAATGATCAAACTTCACGCACATTGAACAAATGAATGACAATGAGAAGAGGGGCAGTTAATACAGGACTAAAGTGTTATATCTGAATGCAGGCAGTATAAGAAATAAGGTAAATGAGCAGGTGGCACAGATCAAAATTGGCAGGTAAGACGTGGAGATGGGGCTGCAAAGGGATCGAGATTGAATATTCAAGGATATGCTTCCTATCGAAAAAATAGGCATGTGGGCAGAGGGGGAGGAGTTGCCTTATTAGTAACAAAATTACATTAAATCAATACTAAGAAACGAAATAGGGTCAGATGGTATAGAATCTGTGTGGGTAGAACTGAGGAACAGCAAAAGTGAAAAATCCACAGTTGGAGTTATGAACAGGTTTCCAAACAGGACTCAGGAGTTGGGGTGTGACTACCCCAAACTCTTACACACAAACACTTACAGATACACCAGGAGATAGAAAAGATATGTTGGAAAGGCAAAGTTACAGTGATTATGGGGGATTTCAATACACAGGTGTGCTGGGAATATTAGGTTGGTAATGGATTGCAAGAAAAGGAATGTGCGGAATGTCTATGAGCTGGCATTTTGGAGCAGCTTGTGCTGGGGCCCACTAAGGTATTACTGGACTTAGTGTTGTGTGATGAGGCAAACTTGATAAGGGAGCCTGAGGAGACAGCGATCATAATATGATTGTCTGCAATTTGAGAGAGAGAAGATATTTCAGCTGAATAAAGGCAACTACAGAGGCATGAGAGAGGAGCTGGGTAGAATTGACTGGGAGAGGATCCTAGCAGAAAAGACAGTGGAACAGCAATGACAGGGGTTTCTGGGAGTAATTCAGGAGACACAGCAGAGATTCATCCTGAGGGTAAAGAAGTGTGGTACAGGGAGGATGGAGCAACCATGGCTGACTAGGGAAATTAGGGACAGCATATAACCAAAAGAGAAAGCATATAACCAAAAGAGAAAATGCTGGAAAGTCTCAGCAGGTCTGGCAGCATCTGGAGGGAGAGAAAAGAGCTGACATTTCAAGTCTAACTGACTCTTTGTCAAAGCTTTGACAAAGGGTCAGTTAGACTTGAAATGTCAGCACTTTTCTCTCCCTCCAGATGCTGCCAGACCTGCTGAGACTTTCCAGCATTTTCTCTTTTGGTTTCAGATTCCAGCATCCGCAGTAATTTGCTTTTATCCAGTGCGAAAGCATATACTGTGGTGAAGGGCAGTGGGAAACCAGAGGATTGGGAAGTTTACAAAGACCAACAGAGGGCAACAAAATAAGAAATAAGGAGGGAGAAGATTAAATATGAGGATAAGCTAGTGCGTAATATAAAGGTAAAATGGAAGAGTTTCTTTTGATATAGAGGGCAAAAGACAGGCAAAAGTGGACATTGGGACACTGGAGAGATAGTAGTGGGGATCAAGGAAACGGCTGAGGAACTGAATAGTTACTTTGCATCAGTCTTCATGGTGGAAGACATGAGTAATATCCCAAAAGTTCAAGAGAGTGAGGGGGCAGAGCTGAGTATGGTGGCCATCACCAAGGGGAAGATGCTAGACAAACTGAATGGCCTGAAGGTGGATAAATCACCTGGACCAGAAGGTCTACACCCCAGAATTCACCAACAGCAAAATCTAACAATAAAGAATCTGCAGATGACTTGTCAGAAAATAGACGGACTGATTAAAGTTTGAGTACCAACAGGTTTACAATCAGTCAATGAATGATCCCTGTAGCCAGCTCATATGATCTACTGCAGCCAGAAGCCATTTGAATCCTGTCTGGCTTTTAGTGCCCGGCACTGCTGCATTCCATTGTGCAGAAGGTGATGTCCGTCTCCTTAATGTCCTCATCTTCCTCCTCAGGAGACTGCTCCCACTCTCCCACTCTCCCAGCCTCTCTGATATCCCCTCTTTGCTTGCACGTGCTGTGTAGAACATCTTATCCGAAGGTTATAGAACGTAGAAGGTAGAACAGTACAACACAGTACAGGCTCTTCAGCCCACAATGTTGTGCTGAGCATTTATCTTAATCTAAGATTAACCTAACCTACACACCCCTCAGTTTACTGCTGTGCTTGTCCAGCAGCCACTTAAATGTTCCTAATGTCTCCGACTCTACTACCACCGCTGGCAGTGCATTCCCCACACCCACCACTGTGTTTGTACAGAACCTACCTCTGACATCTCCCCTAAACCTTCCTCCAATCACCTTAAAATTATGACCCCTCATGACAGCCATCTCTGCCCTGGGGAAAACTCTCTGGCTATCTACTCTATCTACGCCTCTCATTTTGTTATTCTCTCCAGTGTGAAAAACCCTAAATCACTCAATCTCTCTTCAGAAGACAAGCCCTCCAATCCAGGCAGCATCTTGGTAAATCTCCTCTGCACCCTCTCTAAAGCATCTACATTCTATGCCTAGTGGGCGGCACGGTGGCACAGTGGTTAGCACTGCTGCCTCACAACGCCAGAGACCTGGGTTCAGTTCCCGCCTCAGACAACTCTCTGTGTGGAGTTTGCACATTCTCCCCGTGTCTGCATACGTTTCCTTCCACAATCCAAAAATGGGCAGGTTAGGTGAATTGGCCACGCTAAATTGCCCGTAGTGTTAGGTGAAGGGGTTAATGTAGGGGAATGGGTCTGGGTGAGTTGCGCTTCGGCGGGTTGGTGTGGACTTGTTGGGCCAAAGGGCCTGTTTCCACACTGTAAGTAATTTAAAAAAAAATCCTTCCTATAATGAGGCGACCAGAACGGGACACAAAATTCCAAGTGTGGTCTAACCAGGGTTTCATTCAGCTGCAGCAAAACTTTGCAGCTCTTAAACTTAATCCCCCTGTTAATGAAAGCCAAAACACCAAAAACCTTCTTAACAACATTATCAACTTGGGTGGCAACTTTGAGGGATCTATGTCTGTGGACCCCAAGATCCCGCTGTTCCTCCACACTGCCAAGAATCCTGTCTTTAACCTTGTATTCAGCTTTCAAATTCAACCTTTCAAAATGAATCACTTTGCATTTATCCAGGTTGAACTCCATCTGCCACTTCTCAGCCCAGCTCTGCATCCTGTCTATGTCATTTTGTAAACTGCAATGTCCGTGGATGCTATCTACTACACCACCGACCTTTGTGTCATTGGCAAACTTACTAACGACCCACTTCCAGTTCTTGATCCAAGTCATTTATAAAAACTACAAAGAGCAGAAGCCCTAGAACAGATCCCTGCAGGACACCACTGGTCACCGACCTCCAGGCAGAATACTTTCCATCCATTATCACTCACTGTTTTCTTTTGGCCAGCTTCAGGCTAATAGAATGTCAGAGCAATCGATTAACTCAAGTTAAACTGCAGAACACTAATTATATGCACATTTGGCCTTTTTTGGTGGATCTATTTTGAATTTAGAAGAATATGAACTTGACAATAAAGTAACTCTGCATGCCCATGTTTACATCTCCATCAGCTCCTAATGCAGAAAGTTACATCACAGAGGGATTTGAGAATCTTCGTGCATGAATCACAAAAAGGGAGTAGCATCCGTTTTCAGCAGAGAAATAGGGAAGGCAAAAGGAATGGGGTATGGAAATCGAGAAATGTTGATATAACTACAAAAGGCACCAATAGGGCCACATCCAGAATACTGTAAAGAATGTTGGTCACCTTATCAATGGAATGTAAAAACATTGATCTGTATCAGAACCAATAAGAAAAAACGGTCAACAGTGACTAATGGTATTGAAAGGATTTTTTTAGCAAAAGGTCTTCTCTCCAATGGTTTGATCAGAATGATTTCAGTGAACAATTTGTAGCAAGTTTCAACAACAAACAAGTTGAAACATTCCTTTGTGTCATATTTTTCACTTGTATTTCACCTTTGTATCTATGAGTAATGATTACTTTTCTGTTTGGATTTCAATCCATCAAGTTTCAACTTATCAAGATTCCACAGATAGTTCATAAACCCTCTTCAAGTGTTAACATGATTTAAAACTTTAAATAAATTTGATTCATAAAAACAGAAATACCTGAAAAAATTTGAAGAAGAGTCACTGGACCCAAAATGTTAATTCTGCTTTCTCTCCATAGCTGCTGCCAGACCTGCTGAATGTTTACAGCTATTTCTGTTTCTGGAAATGAATTTGAATCACTGTTATGTGATGTTACAGATTTGTTGATTGTAGGACACCTGTGTAACACTAAATTTCTGTGTTCAAACAACTAATATTGCAAACAAGTCATGAGAGTTGTTAGCTGGAGATGACTAACTGCAATGCTAAGGATAAATTTAGGTAAGATGAAATCCTACTCATTGCAATATTATTTTCCTTGATGTGATCAACTACTATTTCAATTTTGTATGATAGTGTGAATTCAAGAACAGGACTGTCAAAATGTTTCTTGCATTTTCATTGATTTACAATGACAGTTTGTTTGTGGATGTACCTCATGTGGTTTCTTCTAAATCCTTATCGTGGCATGACCATTTATTTTATAAGGAAGTTATTTTAATGAAATAATCATATGTACCTTCAGTGTAAGCAAAAGAATACTATGTTCAACTTTGTATTGCATTTATGTAAGTTTAAAAATGGTAATTATTAGAAAGTATTGATGGCAGTGTTGACTGGAGTGGACTGGGAAGGGAGTTTAGTAGAAAAGACAATTGATGAATAATTGCAGACATTTAAAACAATAGTTCACATTTCATAATGAGGATATATTCCAGAGCAGAAGAATAATTCGATGAAGGGAATAAACCCCAAATATGGTTAACTAAGGAGGTTTAGGATCATAGGAAGTTGAAAGAAACAGAACACAATATGGCAAAAATTAGTGGCAAGTCCAAGGATTGGGAAAGTTTTAAAAACCAATAAAAGATGACCAAAAAAGGAGAAAATCAACTTTTGAGAGTGAATGAATGAGTAATATATATTAAAAAAAAGAAGAGGAGCCAAGATGAACATGAGAACGAGGCTGGGAACTGATCATGGGGAAGCTAGGGAATGGCAGAGGAGTTGAATAAATTAAAACTGAAAGAACTGCAGATACTATAAATCAAAAACAAAAACATAAATTGCTGGAAAAGCTCAGCAGATCTGGCAGCACCTGTGAAGAGAAATCAGAGTGAATGTTTTGGGTTTAGTGACCCTTCCTCCAAACTGAGGTATGGTGCCAGATATACTGAGTTTTTCCAGCAACTTCTGTTTTTGGGTTGAATAAATAGTTTGCTTTAGTGTTTACAGTAGAAAAGACTAATAACATTCCAAATATTCTAAGTATTCATGTGGCAAAAGGGAGGCTAAAATAAATTTTATAACTTTATTTAGACAAAAAGTACTAGGGAAATTGATGGTGTTAAAGACTGATGGGTCTTCTGGACTTGATGGATAATATCCTAGGATATTAAAGGAAGTGGCTACAGAGGTAGTGGATGCACTGGTTGCAATTTTTCAAGAATCCTTAAATTCTGGAAAAGTCCCAGAGGATTGCTAATGTATTAATTTTACTCAGAAAGGGAGGGAGACAAATTAAATAGTAATCATAAATTACTTAGATTAATTGCTGTCATTGGGAAAATGTTAGCATCTATTTTAAAGTATGTAATAACACAACATTTAGAAATAGCTAATGTAATCTAGCAGGGTTACATGGTTTCATGAAGAGAAAATCATACCTAATTAACTTTTTAGAATTCTTTGAGGCAGTAACAAGTGGGATTGATAAAGAGGAACCAGCAAATGTCATATATTCTATAAAGTATTGCACTTAAAGTGGCACGGTGGCTCAGTGGTTAGCACTGCTGCCTGACAGCACCAGGGATCTGGGTTTGATTTAAGCCTCGGGTGACTGTCTGTGTGGAGTTTCACATTCTCCCTGTGTCTGCGTGGTTTCCTTTGGGTGTTCCATTTCCTCCCACAGTCCAAAGATGTGCAGGTTAGGGTGAATTGCCCACAGTGTTCAGCGATGTGTAGGCTAGTTGCATTAGTCAGGGGAAATGTAGAGTAATAATGGTAGGGGAATAGGTCTGGGTTTGATACTTTTCGGAGAGTTGGTGTGGACTTATCGTGCCAAATGGCCTGTTTCCACACTGTAGGGATTCTATGATTCTATTCTATGATTCGAAAGCAATGAATAAGACAAAAGCCCATGGTGGTGGGGTCATATATTTGTAATGGATAGAGGATTGTTGTGGTTCTGTTCACCGAGCTGGGAATTTGTGTTGCCGACATTTCGTCCCCTGTCTAGGTGACATCCTCAGTGCTTGGGAGCCTCCTGTGAAGCGCTTCTGTGATCTTTCCTCCGTCATTTATAGTGGTTTGAATCTGCTGCGTCTGGTTGTCAGTTCCAACTGTCAGTTGCAGTGGTTGGTATATTGGGTACTGATTCAATCAATAAGCACATCGACCTGGACCCAATATACCGACCACTGCAGCAGACAGCTGGAACTGACAACCGGAAGCGGCAGATTCAAACCGCTACAAATGCTGGAGGAAACATCACAGAAGCGCTTCACAGGAGGCTCCCAAGCACTGAGGATGTCACCTAGACAGGGGACGAAATGTCTGCAACACAAATTTCCAGCTCGGTGAACAGAACCACAACAATGAGCACCCGAGCTACAAATCTTCTCACAAACTTTGGATAGAGGATTGGCCAACTAAAAGAAAACAGAGAGTTGGGATAAAGGTGACATTTTCAGATTAGTAACCTTGAACTAGCACAGTACTAAGGAATCATAACTGGAGCCACATTACCCATAAAGTATGTAAATAACTAGGATGAAGTGAAATGAATGTATTATGGCCAGGTTTGTAGTTGACACAAAAATATGTGGGAGGCAAGTGGTGAGAATAACAGAGTCTGCAGAGGGATAATCACGTGTTAAATAAATGGGCAAAAATTTGGCAGATGCAATATAATGCAGGAATCACTGGAGTCAGGGAGGATCCCAGAGGATTGAAAAATGGCTAATGTAACATCCCTGTTTAAGAAAGGAGGGAGGCAGAAGAAAATAAATTATAGGCCAATTAGCCTGACCTCAGTAGTTGGTAAGATTTTAGAATCCCCTATTAAGGATGAGATTTAATTTGATTTATTATTGTTACAAGTCCTGAGGTATTGTTTTGTGTGCTAACTAGACAAAACATACCTTACATAAGTACATCAGGATAATAGAACAGAGTGCAGAATAGGTCCTCTAGACTTGGTGGACAGAATACAGCTACAGAGAAGGTGCAGTGAGAGATCTGCCCGAACATATGGGAAGTCTGACAACACCAACCTCAAAATGCCTCAAAAAAAGGAACAGCTCTTATAGCAACAATTTTTTTCCTGTCCTCCATCTTGGATGGGTACAGGAATAGGAATAGTTGAGAGGGATATGGGCCAAGTGCTGGCAAATGGGACTAGATTAGCTTAGGATATCTGGTCAGCAAGGAAAAGTTGGACCGAAGGGTCTATTTCCTTGCTGTATGCCTCTAAGACACATCAGGGAGTAAGCTGCTCTTGAATCTGTTGGTATGTGTTTTCAAAGTTTTGTATATTCTGTCTGATGGAAGAGTGTGGAAGAGAGTATATCCGAGGTAGGAGGGGTCCTTGATTATGTCGGCTGCTTTCCTGAGGCAGTGGGAAGTATACTTTGAATATTATTGTGTATGGTAAATTCATGCTGAGTCAGCACAACTTCATCAAAGGGACATCATGCTTGACAAATCTGTTAGAATTCTTTGTGGAGGTAATACACAAGTTGGACAAAGGAGAGCCAGCAGACGTGATGTATTTGGATTTCCAAAAGGCCTTTGACAAGGTGCCACATAGAAGGCTCTGAAATAAGATATGAGCTGATGATATTATAGGCAAGGTACTGGCATGGGTAGAAGATTGGCTAACCAGAAGGCAGAGAGTGGGGATAAATGGGTCTTTTTCAGGATGGCAGCTCAATGGCTAGTGGAGTTCAATAGGGGTCAGTGTTGGGACCACAACTATTTACATTATACATTAATGATCTGGATGAAGGAACTGAGGGCATTGTTGCTAAGTTTGCAGATGACACAAAGATA
The DNA here is from genome assembly GCF_047496795.1 of Chiloscyllium punctatum. Taxonomy (NCBI): domain Eukaryota; kingdom Metazoa; phylum Chordata; class Chondrichthyes; order Orectolobiformes; family Hemiscylliidae; genus Chiloscyllium; species Chiloscyllium punctatum. Next base: position 159,743,949 of record NC_092741.1, on the reverse strand, counting down.
GGTGGATGGACGGGTCGTGTTGAGAAAGTGGAGAGATTACAGAATGATTTGGACAGTCCAGGAGAGTGGGCAAAGAAGTGACAGATGGAATACAATGTGGGAAAAAGTGAGGTTATGCACTTTTGTAGGAAGAATTGAGACTCAAACTATTGTCTTAATGGGAAAGTCTTCAGAAATGTAAAGCGTAAAGAGACTTAGAAGACTGAGTTCAGTATTTTCTTCAGGTTAAAGTTCAAATTCAGTTGTCAGTTAGGAAGGCAAATGCAACATTAGCATTCATTTCAAGAGGGCTAGAATACAAGAGCAGGTTTGTACTGCTGAGGCTGTATAAGGCTCTGGTCAGACCGCATTGGAATACGGTGAGCAGTTTTGGGCACCACATCTAAGAAAGGAGGGGGCCTAGAGGAGATTTACAAGAACGATTCCAGGGACGAAGTGGTTGCCATATACATTGGGTTTGTACTCAATGAGGTTTAGAAGGATGAGGGGGGGATTTCATTGAAACTTACAGAATACTGACAGGTGTGGATAATGGAGATATAAAGAAGATGTTTCCACTAGTCAGAGAAACTTGGGCCTGAGGGCATAGTTTCAGAGCAAAGGGCTGATCCTTTAGAACTGAGATGAGAAGGAATTTCTTCAGCCAGAGGGTGGTGAATCTATGGAATTCATTGCTGCAGTGGAGGTCAGGTCAAAGTCTATTTAAGACAGAAATAGATAGGTTCTTGATTAGTTAGGGGATCCAGGGTCACAGGGAGAAGGCAGGAAAATGGAGTTGAGAAATGTATTAGCCATGATTGAATGGTGGAACAGGCTTGATGCATCGAATGGCCTAATTCTGCTCCTTTATCTTATGTTTGATATCCATCCTGCGAATTGGCTGCAGCACAAAAGTGTACTTAATCAAGTAGCAATTACCGTGAAATAGATAATTATGACTTCAGGATTAATATAGAAACAAAAAAAAGATAAAAACTAGGAGCAGGAGAAAGCCATTTCATCCTTCAAGCCTGTTCTACTATTCAATATGATCGGTTCTTTATAATTCACTTTTGCTGAATTAAAAAAATGCTCCCAATCCTCAGGCTTGCTGCTTTTTCTGGCAATGTTATATATCTCCTCTTTTAATCTAATACTGTCCTTAATTTATTTCGTAAACTATGTGACCCACCTTCTCTCTTTTATTTTTGTGTCAGACAGGAATGAATTTTTTTTTATTATATATGCACATGTTCTTTAAAAGAGTCACAGAGTCATAGAGATATACAGCACGGAAACAGACCTTTCTGTCCAACTCAGCCATGCTGACCAGATATCCCTACCCAAACCAATCCCACCTGCCAGCACCCGGCCCATATTCCTCTAAACCTTTCCTGTTCACATACCCATCCAGATGCCTTTTAAATGTTGCAATTGTACCAGCCTACACACCACTTCCTCTGGCAGCTCATTCCATGTACATCCCACCCTCTGTGTGAAAAAGTTGTCTCTTAGTTCTCCTTTATATTTTTCCCCTCTCACCCTAAACCTATGCCCTCTAGTTCTGGACTCTCCCACCCCAAGAGAAAGACTTTGTCTATTTATCCTATCCATGCACATCATGATTTTATAAGCCTTTATAAGGTCAACCTTCAGCCTTGTAATTTCTTTGGAACCCTTTCAAGTTTCACAACATTCTTCCCATAGGAAGGAGACCAGAATTGCATGCAATATTCCAACAGTGGCCTAACCAATGTCCTATTCAGCTGCAACATGACCTCCCAACTCCTGTACTCAATACTCTGACCAATAAAGGAAAGCATACCAAACACCTTCTTCACTATCCTATCTACCTGCGACTCCACTTTCAAGGAGCTATGAACCTGCACTCCAAGGTCTCTTTGTTCAGCAACACTCCCTAGGACCTTACCATTAAGTGTATAAGTCCTACTAAGATTTGCTTTCCCAAAATGCAGCACCTCGCATTTATCTGAATTAAACTCCATCTGCCACTCCTCAGCCCATTGACCCAACTGATCAAGATCCTGTTGTAATCTGAGGTAACCTTCTTCGCTGTCCACTACACCTCCAATTTTGGTGTCATCTGCAAACTTACTAACTATACCTCTTATGCTCGCTTCCAAATCATTTATATAAATGACGAAAAGTAGAGGGCTCAGCACCGATCCTTGTGGCACTCCACTGGTCACAGGCCTCCACCACCACCCTCTGTCTTCTACCTTTGAGACAGGTCTGTATCCAAATGGCTAGTTCTCCCTGTACACAATGAGATCTAACCTTGCTAACCAGTCTCCCATAGGAAACCTTGTTGAATGCCTTACTGAAGTCCATATAGATCACATCTACTGCTCTGCCCTCATCAATCTTCAAAAATCTCAATCAAGTTTGTGAGACATGATTTCCCATGCACAAAGCCATGTTAACTATCCCTAATCAGTCCTTGCCTTTCCAAATCCTGTCCCTCAGGAGTCTTTCCAACAACTTGCCCACCAACAATGTTAGGCTCACCGATCTATAGTTCACTGGCTTGTTCTTACCATCTTTCTTAAACAGTGGCACCACATCAGCCAACCTCCAGTCTTCCGGCACCTCACCTGTGACTATCAATGATACAAATATCTCAAAAAGAGGCCCAGCAATCACTTCCCTCGCTTCCCGCTGTGTTCTCGGGAACACTGATCAGGTTCTGGGGATTTATCCAATTTTATGCGTTTCAAGACATCCGGCACTTCTTCCCCTGTAATGTGAATATTTTTCAAAATGTCACCATCTATTTCCCCATTATCTATATCTTCCATGTCCTCCTCCACAGTAAACACTGATGCAAAATACTCGCTTAGTAAGGCTCCCATCTCCCACACAAAGGCCACCTTGCTGATCTTTGAGAGGGCCTATTCTCTGCCTAGTTACTCTTTTGTCCTTAATGTATTTGTAAGACCCTTGGGATCCTCCTTAATTCTATTTGCCAAAGCTATCTTATGTCCCTTTTTGCCCTCCTGATTTCCCTTTTGAGTATATTCCTACTGCCTTTATACTCTTGGAAGGATTCACTCGGTCTATCCCAGGGGTGGGGAACCTGCGGCTTTAAGGCCATTGTGTGTGGCCTTTTGAATGAATCCAAATTTTGCAGAACAATTCTTTTATTTTTCAGATGAACATTTTCCCCAGTTAGCAAAGGTCACTGATGAACAGGAGGATTCTTGCGAATCATTTGAAGAATACACGGCTGTTATAGACTTACTAATTGGAGAAGACAATGAAAGGTTCTCTGCTTATGAGAATCATGACATCACACTTAAATTAGCATTTCAACCTCACCAAGTTGATGTCTCCAAGGTTCCTAAAGAACTACAGATGGAATTGATTGAGCTCCCAGAATATGACTTTTTAAAGTCCTTATTTGACGCTAAGAAAGATCCAACTGAAATATGGAAAAATGCAATAGAATACCCATGCCTTCGGCAACATGCACGAAAAATGCTTTCTTGCTTTTCAACCACTTATTGCTGCGAATTTACATTCTCCTACTTAACCAAAATCAAGATGCCCTTAAGGTCACAAATGACAGATACCCACGAGAGGATCAGCACAACCTGCAGAGCTCCATGCTGCAACCAAATATTCAAATGCTTTCCTACAAAAAGCAGTCACAACAAAGTCATTAAAAGGTTAGTTAACTTTAGAATTAACATTTTTTTTAGTTAGTTAGTACATAGTAGTTAGATTTTTACAAAATAATGTGAATTTTGAAGAATATATAATTGAAGTTTCTTGGAATTGGCCTTATTAGATTAAAACTAATGTAATGCAGCCTTCCAACATGAAAAGGTTTCCCATCTCTGATCTATCCTGACATATGCTTCCTTCTTTTTCTTAACCAAACCCTCAATTTCTTTAGTCATCCTGCATTCCCTGAACCTACCAGCTTTTCCTTTCATCCCATCAGGAATATGCTGTCTCTGGATTCTTGTTGTCCCATTCCTGAAGGCTTCCCATTTTCCAGCTGTCCCTTTACCTGCGAAATCTGCCCCCAATCAGCTTTTGAAAGTTCTTGCTTAATATCCTCAAAATTAGCCTTGCTTCAATTCAGTACTTCAAATTTTAGATCTGGTCTATCCTTTTCCATCACTATTTAACATCTAATAGAATTATGGTCACTGGCTCCCCCACTGACACCTCAGTCACCTGCCCTGCTTTATTTTCCAAAAGTAAGTCAAGTTTTGTACCTTCTCTAGTAGGTAACATCCACATACTGAATCAAAAAAACTTTTTTGCACATACTTAACAAATTCCTCTCCACCTAGACCCTTAACACTACAGCAGTCCCAGTCTATGTTTGGAAATTTAAAATCCCCTACCATAACCACCCTATTATTCTTACAGCTAACTGAGATCTCCTGACTGAGTTTGTTTCTCAATTTCCTGCTAACTATTAGGGGTCTATAATACAATCCCAATAAGGTGATCATCCCTTTCTTATTTCTCAGTTCCACCCAAATAACTTCCCTGGATGTATTTCTGGGATATCTTCCCTTAATACAGCTGTAATACAATGAACTATTACCTATTTACCGTCAAACCCTTTCATAAGGTTGTCTAAACCATCTTTGCTAATTTGTACTTCATATATTTATAGTTCCCTTTATTTAGATTCTGGACCATAGTTTGGATTAAATTATTTCAGTCTCCATCTTAATGAAGAATATATCAGATTATGGTTGCTCTTTCCCAAAGGACTGTGTGCCACAATATTTTTGATGAACCTTTTCTCATTGCACAATTCCCACTCTAGAATGCTATTTTCTGTGGTTGGTTCATCCTGCAAAGGACAGATGGAAATCCAACTTTTGAATCATAACAGACCAGATCAACTTGTGAAAATAAGTATGAAGAGGAAAACTGTAAGAAATCTGAGATTGTGTGTATTGTGTGCACATTATAGGAATGCTGTGCATGTATGGGAGAGTGTAGAAGCAATTTATAACCATGGTTCCAAGAATAAAAACCTTCAGTTATAGCAATAAATTGAAGAAGTTGGGACTATTCTCCTCAGAGAAGAAGATGATCTGATCAGGGAAGAGTAGATGGGGTAAAAATACTCTCAGTCCTTAATGAAAAAGACTGAGTGAGCATAGACTTAATGTGATGTACAAACAGGACTTCATCTCTGCAAAGACTGTACAGTGGTCACTTTTACCGGTACTATCATAGGCAGATACATCTACAGTAGGTAAATTGTTGAGGAAGAGGTCAAGTAGGTTTTCCCCTCTTATTGGTGCACTCACCACCTGCTAAACCCAGTTTGGCAGCTGTATCCATTATAACTTGACCAATGCAGTCAGTAGTGGTGCTGCTGAGCCACTCTTAGTGATGGACATTGAGGTTCACCAGATAAAGTATACCTGTGTTACCCTCAGTGGTGTTCAATGTGGAGGTGAACTGATTTTTTGGCTGAGGTGGCCTCAGTGAGGGAGGGCCTCAGTGCAATATATGGTAAGATTCAAGTGCTTTTCTCACCATATTTGACCTGATGCCATGGGGTCTTGGGACTCGCCAAGAGAAAGGAAGAGCCAGCCCAGGGACAGTGTCTGGCCGGAATGAGCTTTGGATAATTGGCTGACCCTGTAGATTTTCCAAAATTTAAAAAAACAAAAGAATTCTGCCAGACTTTCACACCTGGTGTGGGATTAGGGGGAGATGGTCTGACAATCGATAGATGCAGGAGAGTGGTATTAGCTGCCTTTCGGATTATTGCAGAAGAAGCTTTTGTTGGAAAGTTTTCTATTTGGTGCCATAATGAGGTCTGCTGCCTCTAGAATATTTCAAAAGATATTCTTAATTTTTTTTCAATCTGGCACCACAGAAGAGTGACTTTATGATCAATTCTGCTATTACAGTTTTGGTTTTATATTTCCTTCCTGCAACTGTATGCTGGATGGCAATATTAGGAGCATTGCTCCAATCCAGCATCTCTATGACAGCAATGACAATGTTTATACTGCTGCGTTTATGACAGGCAGAGTAGCCAGATCAGAGCAGTAGTTGTAATTCGACTTCAGAGCAGACGAATCAAGACGCTCAGCAGAGCAATGAGAGTAAGTAAAAGTGAGAAATGAAAAATGGCAGCCGTGATCAGGAGAGGTGATGAGGGAAGTGGTGAATAGAAATGCGGATGAGCCAGAGGCATGCAAGTGATGAGATAAACAGCCAGTGGGAGAGGTAGGGAGGGAACTGGTAAGAGCAGGAGACAGAGGGGTAGGCAACAAGTGGGAGAGGTGACTAGCAGAGGGTCTGGGAGCAGGACAGTCAGTGATTGGGAGAGGAAGCAAAACCACAGTCTATTTTGTAAAAAAGCTGCGATGCTAAAACAAAAGTCTATTAGTACAATTTGGGAAGGTCTTAATTTACCATCTGCACTGAAGTGAAAACATGTTATTCAAATGCATTTTAAACAGATGCCTCCTTAGTACTTATTTTTAAGATGTGCAATTCCCTTTAACTACCTGTAGGTGAAAGCAACACTGTATGAATAGTAAATCCTGTCTTCTGCAGTATGTCATTTAGAAGAAACACAACTCATTACAAAATTCATATTTCTTTATTGGATTTATACAGGTGGTGAGCTCATCAAAGTTGAATTTGGTGGTTCAGTTTACTTTTCAGCAAGACTTGCATGTTGACATTCATTTACGTAGCAATCCAGGAGGGTGGAATTTTAATCTGCTTTGGTGGCTGGGTGTGGTCAGTTACAAGAATGGAATAAACTCCTGGGGTTTCGGAAACGAGCAGAAACATGCTGAAGGCTGTATTTACCTTCAGCAAGTTTATTAAATGTGTGAGCAAATTCCTATTGGGTAGGTGCGTCCAGTGCTAATAATATAAACAATTAATAAGGTCTGTGTTTAACACTAGATTCTGTTTATAACTCTTTGGATCTCAAGGTGAGAACACAGGACTCAGCATTGGACAGATTGGGAAGTCTATAATACTAAACTGTGACAGTTCCTTTGCTTGAGAGAAAGGATATTGCTCATGAGATTTGTTCTGAAAATGTTCTCTCACTACTTGGAGGTGATTTCCAAAAGGATGAAGGTCTTTTTCAAATCTTGGAGTCTCTTGCCTTTGACTGAAGTTTCCCAGGTTTCTGTCTACTCAGCGAGATGGGAGTGAACATGTCTGCTGTGTTGTGATGGTTTGGCGAGGGATAACATGAGCAGCACCAACAACAATCTTCCCCTCAGTCACCTGCTTCTCCACAGGGAACATAGAGCTCAGGATCACCAGAGGTAACAGACCCCAACACGGCATATATAGACAGAGGATACACCGTAGCACCATGCCTCAGGAGGGTCAGACTTTCATGTTAGGTCATTCCTAATATTTGCAGCCTCCTGGAAGAAGTCCTCCTGTCAAGTGGGCATGCATTGTCTATGGTTGACAAAGTCAACACAGTCTGGAATTTCTTTGCCTCTGGCTCCTACCAAAGTGTTACTGGTGACATCCATAGACTTGTGTGCAGTAGGAGAATGTGAGGACTGCAGATTCAAAAAGTGTGGTGCTGGAAAAGCATGCTCTTCATCAGGAATTGTGTGCAGTAGATTGTATTTCCCAGGTGATAGATGCTGTAATTGTTAGGCCACCATGTACATTAATGTCACTGAATGAAATCAGTCCAAATGCAATGGTTTTCAGATGTGCTGCCTTTGCTAGATTACCCAAGGTTCACAGAGTTATTGACCATCCATACGTGACAATCCAGGTGCCCTCAGGTCAGACAGTTACATTTATCACCCTAAGGGGATTTTAGTCTATGCATATTCAGCTGGAACGTGACCACTGACAGATCGCAGTGTAGTTGTGTGCAGGAGATCAATGTCAGATAGACTGAAACAATGTCAGGTAGATAGGATCGTGAAGAAGGCATTTGGTATGCTTTCCTTTATTGGTCAGAGTATTGAGTACAGGCGTTGGGAGGTCATGTTGCGGCTGTACAGGACATTGGTTAGGCCACTGTTGGAATATTGCGTGCAATTCTGGTCTCCTTCCTATCAGAAGGATGTTGTGAAACTTGAAAGGGTTCAGAAAAGATTTACAAGGATGTTGCCAGGGTTGGAGGATCTGAGCTACAGGGATAGGCTGTATAGGCTGGGGCTGTTTTCCCTGGAGCGTCGGAGGCTGAGGGGTGACCTTATAGAGGTTTACAAAATCACGAGGAGCATGGAGAGGATAAATAGACAAAGTCTTTTCCCTGGGGTCGGGGAGTCCAGAACTAGAGGGCATAGGTTTAGGGTGAGAGGGAAAAATTATAAAAGAGACCCAAGGAGCAACTTTTTCACGCAGAGGGTGGTACATGTATGGAATGAGCTGCCAGAGGAAGTGGTGGAGGCTGGTACAATTGCAACATTTAAAAGGCATTTGGTTGACTATATGAATAGAAAGGGTTTGGAAGGATATGGGTTGGGTGCTGGCAGGTGAGACTAGATTGGGTTGGGATATCTGGTGGGCATATCAGGTTGGACTGAAGGGCCTGTTTCCATGCTGTACATCTCTATGACTCTATGTCCATACTTTCACAGGTATTTGTATCTCCAGTCTCTGGATGCTCCTTGGAGAAAAGGTTACCATTGAAAAAATATGGTTGCTGACACCTAGAGGAATCCAACACCTGATCCCCAGGAATGGTAGAATCGAGCTGCATGAGTACAATACTTAAAAACTGAAAAAGCAGAATTCAGAAGCAAAAACAGAAATTGCTGGAAAAGCTCAGCCAATCTGGCATCGTTGGTGGTGGAGAGAAATCAGAATTAACATTTCAGGTCTAGTGACTCTTCTTCAGAACTGATGGTTGCTAGGGAAATGTTGATTTTTATACAGAAGATAGGGTGGAGGGAGGGGATAAGGAGTGAATGAGAAGTGGGAATATGGTCCAAAAAAGGAGAAGAGTTGGATAGACAAAGGAGTGGATTATGATCTGGCTCAGAGAGTGAATAGCTGTTAATGGAGACTGTTAGTGGTGAACAATGCATTGTGTAATAATAGCAAACCATGTCATAACAAGGCCTAGTGTGTGGGGGTTGGAATAAGGACAGGGGAGAATGTCCCTGAAACCCTAAAATTGTCTAACTCAATATTGAGTCCAGAAGGCTGTCAGGTTCCCATGTGGAAAATGAGGTTGCACTGAGCTTCACTGGAGCACTGCAGCAAACCAGAGACAGAGATGTTGGTCAGGGAACAGGATGGGGGTGTTGAAGTAGAAGGCAACTGGAAGTTCAGGGCTTTTTTTGTGGGCAGAATGTAGACATTCTGGGAAGCGGTTACACTGTCTGTACTGCATTTCCCCAATGTAGAGGAGACCACACTCTGAGCAGTGAATGCAATCGATTAGATTGAGTGAAGTGCAGGAAATTTGGAATCTTGCATGCAATTCTGGTCTCCTTCCTAACAGAAAGATGTTGTGAAACTTGAAGTATTGACGAGGATGTTGCCAGGGTTGGAGGATTGGGACTATAGGGAAAGGTTGAATAGGCTAGGGCTATTTTCCCTGGAGCATCGGAGGCTGAGGGGTGACCTTATAGAGGTTTATAAAATCATGAAGGGCATGGATAAGGTAAATAGACAAGGTCATTTCCCTGGGATGGGGGAGTTCAGAACTAGAGGGTATAGGTTTAGAGTGAGAGGGGAAAGATATAAAAGAGATCTAAGGGGCAACCTTTTCACGCAGAGGATGATGCATGTGTGGAATGAGCTGCCAGAGAAAGTGGTGGAGGCTGGTACAATTACAACATTTAAAAAGCATCTGGATGGGTATATGAATAGGAAGGGTTTGGAGGGATATGGGCCGGGTGCTGGCAGGTGGGACTAGATTGGGTTGGGATATCTGGTTGGCATGGACCAGTTGGACCGAAGGGTCTGTTTCCATGCTGAACATCTCTATGACCCTATAAAGCACTGCTTTGCCTGGAAGATGTGTCCAGTCCCTTGGATACTGAGGAGGGAGGAGGTAAATGGACAGGTGTTAACATCTTCTGTGGTTGCTGAGGAAGCTGCCATGGGGCTGTTAGGAAATGAAGGAGGGAGTGAACCAGCTGTCCCAGAGGGAACGGTCCCTACGACAGCTGACAAGGGAGGGTAGGGGAATATGTGTCTGATGGTGGCATTTCGCTGGAGGCGGTGGAAATGGCAGCTTTGATTCTCTGGATGTGGATGCTGCTGGGATGATGGTGAGGACAAGGGGGACCCTATCACTGTTGTGGAAGGGGAGACGGGGTGAGGGGCTGAAGTTTGGGAGATGGATCAGACACGGCAGAGGGGCCTGTCAACTACTGTGTTGGGGAATCCTTGGTTGAGGAAGAAGGCGGATATTTTGGATGCCCCATTGTTGAAATTGGTACATTACAACACTGGGTAACCCAGTGAGCAGCTGGATAACCCACTGCATCACAGTCTTGGCTAGAAGTAGGATCCATACAGGAACCAAGACTGAGAAACAGTGTGCAACTGAGAGGCACTGAGGGGATTCCGCTACTCCCTGCCTGGCCCATGTCTTCAAAAAAAAAGTGCTGCGGTCTGACAGCGTCTGTGGAGAGAAAGTATTCACATTTTGAGTGAATGGCACAGTGGCTCAGTGGTTAGCACTGCTGCCTCACAGCGCCAGGTACCCAGGTTCAATTCCAGCCTTGGGCGATTGTCTGTGTGGAGTTTGCACATTCTTCCTGTGTCTGCATGGGATTTCTCTGGGTGCTCCAGTTTCTTCCCACAGTCCAAAGACACGCAGGTTAAATGGATTGGCTGTGCTAAATTGCTTGTAGCATCCATCAATGTATGGATTAGGTGGATTAGCCATGGGAAACGCAGGGTTACAGAGATAGGGTAAGGGGTGCGAGTCTGGGTGGAATGCAGTTTGGAGAGTTGGTGTGGACCTGTTGGGTCGAATGGCCTATTCCCACACTGGGGATTCTGTGATTCTATACCTAGTTCTAAGTCTGAGTATGAGTAATATCGGTCTCGAAACAGAGAGTGGTTCATGCGTGGAATGAACTTCCACAGGAAATAATGGAAGCAGGTACAGTTACAATGTTTAAAAGATATTTGGATAAGTACACGAATAGGAAATGTTTGAAGGGATATGGACCAAACACAGGCTGGTGGTACTAGTACAGTTTGGGATTATGGTCTGAATGGACTGGTGTGACCAAGGAGGTAAAAACAATGACTGCAGATGCTGGAAAGCAAATACTGGATTAGTGGTGCTGGAAGAGCACAGCAGTTCAGGCAGCATCCAACGAGCAGCGAAATCGACGTTTCGGGCAAAAGCCCTTCATCAGGAATAAAGGCAGTGAGCCTGAAGCATGGAGAGATAAGCTAGAGGAGGGTGGGGGTGGGGAGAGGGTAGCATAGAGTACAATGGGTGAGTGGGGGAGGGGATGAAGGTCATAGGTCAAGGAGGAGAGGGTGGAGTGGATAGGTGGAAAAGGAGATAGGCAGGGTCGACAAGTCCGGACAAGTCAAGGGGATAGTTACTGAGCTGGAAGTTTGAAACGAGGATGAGGTGGGGGAAGGGGAAATGAGGAAGCTGTTGAAGTCCACAGTGATGCCCTGGGGTTGAAGTGTTTCGAGGCGGAAGATGAGGCGTTCTTCCTCCAGGCGTCTGGTGGTGAGGGAGCGGCGGTGAAGGAGGCCCAGGACCTTCATGTCCTCGGCAGAGTGGGAGGGGGAGTTGAAATGTTGGGCCACGGGGCGGTTTGGTTGATTGGTGCGGGTGTCTCGGAGATGTTCCCTAAAGCACTCTGCTAGGAGGCGCCCAGTCTCCCCAATGTAGAGGAGACCACGTCGGGAGCAACGGCATGCGGCTGATGCAGCTACCACCCCCACGCTGAGTGATGATGTCACTTCCGCCCCATCATGGCCACTCCCACAGCCACTTCCGGCCCTCACATCATCGCTGATGCCACACGCTCAGTGACTCCCGCCACCCCTACTGCCATGGTCACCACCACTTCCACCCCCACCAGCGCCACTCACCTGCATTCTGCTGACACGGCCCCCACAGACCCCACTGTCACTACCCCCACACCCCAGAACCCCGAGGGCAACATTACCCCTGCTCATGCCTCCACCCCCATTCCCCCACCATCTCACCCACTCCAGGTACTGGCTCCGACCCCACTCCCAGCTCCACACCCACACCAGATCCCAGCTCCCAGCCCTGCCGAGTTTTCACCATCCCTCCAGACCTCCCCCTCACTGAGGACGAACGATCAGTCCTCAGCAAAGGACTCACCTTCATCCCCCTCTGTCCACCCATCAATGAATTTAATACACGACGTGACGTCGAACAATTCTTCCGTTGCCTCCGCCTCCGAGCTTACTTTCACAATCAGGACTCCTGCCCACCTTCCGAGGACCCCTTCGCCCACCTCCAACACACTGCATCCACCTGGACACCCCGCGCTGGCCTATTACCCGCCCTCGACCTCTTCATTTCCAATTGCTGCCGGGACATTAACCGCCTCAACCTGTCGTCCCCCCTCCCCCACTCCAACCTCTCACCCTCACAACGCGCAGCCCTCCAATCCCTCTGCTCCAATCCCAACCTCACCATCAAGCCAGCAGATAAAGGGGGCGCAGTGGTAATCTGGCGCACTGACCTCTACACTGCTGAAGCCAAACGCCAACTCAAGGACACCTCTTCCTACTGCCCCCTCGACCATGACCCCACCCCCTATCACCAAACCATCATCTCCTAGACCATACAGAACCTCATCACCTCAGGAGATCTCCCATCCACAGCTTCCAACCTCATAGTCCGGGAACCCCACACTGCCCGGTTCTACCTCCTTCCCAAGATCCACAAGCCTGACCACCCTGGCCGACCCATTGTCTCAGCATGCTCCTGCCCCACTGAACTCATCTCTACCTACCTTGACACTGTCCTATCCCCCCTAGTCCAGGAACTCCCCACATACGTTCGAGACACCACCCACGCCCTCCACCTCCTCCAAGACTTCCGTTTCCCCGGCCCCCAACGCCTCATCTTCACCATGGATATCCAATCCCTCTACACCTCCATCTGCCATGACCAGGGCCTCCAAGCCCTCCATTTTTTACTCTCCAGACGTCCCCAACAGTACCCTTCCACTGACACTCTCATTCGTTTGGCCGAACTGGTCCTCACCCTTAACAATTTCTCCTTTGAATCCTCCCACTTCCTCCAGACCAAAGGGGTAGCCATGGGCACATGTATGGGCCCCAGCTATGCCTGTCTCTTTGTTGGCTATGTAGAACAGTTGATCTTCCGTAATTACACCGGCACCACTCCCCACCTCTTCCTCCGCTACATTGATGACTGCATTGGCGCCACCTCGTGCTCCCGCAAGGAGATTGAGCAATTCATCAACTTCACCAACACATTCCACCCTGACCTTAAATTTACCTGGACCATCTCTGACACCTCGCTCCCCTTCCTGGACCTCTCCATTTCCATTAGTGATGACCAACTTGACACTGACATTTTTTACAAACCCACCGACTCCCACAGCTACCTGGATTACACCTCTTCCCACCCTATCTCTTGCAAAAATGCCATCCCGTATTCCCAATTTCTCCGCCTCCGCCGTATCTGCTCCCAGGAGGACCAGCTCCACCATAGGACACACCAGATGGCCTCCTTCTTTAGAGACCGCAATTTCCCTTCCCAAGTGGTTAAAGATGCCCTCCAATGCATCTCGTCCACATCCCGCACCTCTGCCCTCAAACCCCACCCCTCCAACCGTAACAAGGACAGAACGCCCCTGGTGCTCACCTTCCACCCTATAAACCTTCGCATAAACCAAATCATCCGCCGACATTTCCGCCACCTCCAAAAAGACCCCACCACCAGAGATATATTTCCCTCCCCACCCCTTTCCGCCTTCCGCAAAGACCGTTCCCTCCGCGACCACCTGGTCAGGTCCACACCCCCCTACGACCCACCCTCCCATTCTGGCACTTTCCCCTGTCACCGCAGGAACTGTAAAACCTGCGCCCACACCTCCTTCCTCACCTCTATCCAAGGCCCTAAAGGAGCCTTCCACATCCATCAAAGTTTTACCTGCACATCCACCAATATAATTTATTGTATCCGTTGCTCCCGATGTGGTCTCCTCTACATTGGGGAGACTGGGCTCCTCCTAGCAGAGCACTTTAGGGAACATCTCCGAGACACCCGCACCAATCAACCAAACGGCCCCGTGGCCCAACATTTCAACTTCCCCTCCCACTCTGCCGAGGACATGGAGGTCCTGGGCCTCCTTCACCGCCGCTCCCTCACCACCAGATGCCTGGAGGAAGAACGCCTCATCTTCCGCCTCGGAACACTTCAACCCCAGGGCATCAATGTGGACTTCAACAGTTTCCTCATTTCCCCTTCCCCCACCTCATCCTAGTTTCAAACTTCCAGCTCAGCACTGTCCCCAAGACTTGTCCGGACTTGTCGAACCTGCCTGTCTCCTTTTCCACCTATCCACTCCACCCTCTCATCCCTGACCTATCACCTTCATCCCCTCCCCGACTCACCCATTGTACTCTATGCTACTCTCTCCCCACCCCCACCCTCCTCTAGCTTATCTCTCCACGCTTCAGGCTCACTGCCTTTATTCCTGATGAAGGGCTTTTGCCCGAAACGTCGATTTCGCTGCTCGTTGGATGCTGCCTGAACTGCTGTGCTCTTCCAGCACCACTAATCCAGTAAGTGGTTTGACCAAGGGTCTGATTCTATGCTGTGACTATGAAATATTCACACTATTTCTGTCTCCACAGGTGTTGTCAGATCTGCCGAGTTTCTCCAGCATTTTCTGTGTTTGTTTTGCCTCCTCAGCTATACCTGCTCGGACGTTGAGGGAAGTTTCTTCCGGCCATCTACTGGAATCAGGATCTCCCTGTGGCCATTCAATTTTGACCCCTCACGAATGTTTTCAACCTCACTTACTCCCTTTAAAGAGAGAAGCTTCAATAGTCAGGTATAGGTTGCCATTACGTGCTCCTGTTCTATTTATCTGAAAAGACTGGATCAAGGACACATTAACGCAGTCAAAAGCCATGGAAAAAACAACTGCTCAAACCTCCAGGTTCTTGATACTGCCTGGCTCCCCTGATTTGATTTATTATTGTCATATATACCTATGCATAGTGAACAGTTTTTGTTGTGTGCGTACTGACAGACCATACCATACAAAGTGTATTAGGGTAACAGAACAAAACGAGGAATACAATGTTACAGCTGCAGAGAAAGGGCACAAAGAGTGAGATCTACATTAAATTTGAAATTTGACAGGATCATTCAGAATTCTAATAACAGCAGGGAAGAAGCTGATCTTGAATCTATGTGTTTAAGCTTTTGTGTCTTCTGCCCAACGGAAGAGGTTGGCTGAAAACATAACCATGGTGGGAGGAGTCTTTTCTGAGGCAGCAAGAAGAATAGATGGAGTCGATTGGCTTGCGTGATGGACTGGGCTTTGTTCACAGCTCTCTGTAGTTTCTTACAGTCCTGGGCAGAGCAGTTGCTGTACCAAGCTACAATGCACCCAAGTCTGGTGTGAGTAGCTTGAAATATTATAATTCAGGTCATTGAGTCTATTGCAAAGACTCTATGAGCAAGACAATCAATCTCACATTAGAATATCCATCAATTCTTCATCATTCATACTTCCCAGTCATGATGTCCATAGTGGGGTAATCATCCAATCTGTGCATGGCAGCAGCTGTTGGAAATTGATGTTTGTTCTGGAATAAAAAGTTATCCTAATGGCAACCATTTAACCATTGTTGATTGTTGTAAAGACTCATTTAATTTACAGACATCCTTTAGGACAGGAATACTGCCATCCTTACCTGGTCTGGCTTACATTTGACTCCAGGTGAACAGCAATGTGGTTGGCTCTTCGCTGCCCTCTAGTTAATTAGGGATGCACCATAAAGGCTGACTGAGCAAGTAATGCCCACATTCTGTGAACAAATTATAAAAAAGACTCAAGCTGTGTGGATACAAGGGCTTTGATTGAAAAGAATCTTGCAGCCTAGGATTCTGGGTAATCCAAGATGGAGGACGGGAAAACTTTCTGGCTGCAAGAGCTGCTCCTTTTTTTGAGATATTTTAGGTGTTGAAGGTGATTTCTTTGAATTCTAGGAGCAGCAATTCCTGTTTTATATGCTGTTGCATTGTTTTGGAACTTTGGAAAAAAAAGTCAAAACAACAGCAGTTTTAAAAGGGAGAAGAGCAGACAAAGGAAGCACATGGTGGGGACAGTCCAGGAGAGAGAGAGAGAGAGGGAGAGTAAAGTGGGGGTGGGGGGGGGGGGGGGAAGGAGGAGGGAGAGAGAGAGAGAGAAAATAACCTGCCTTTGCTATTTGAATTCATGTGTCGCTGGACATCAGAGTGCATCTGGGAAAATTAACAAACAGTGAATTTCACAACTAATCTTGGAGGAACCGGTTTGGGCGAAGTTCACAACACAGAATCAGATAAGTTAATTGTTGTTTTAAGTCTGTCCAAGAGAAAGGCTGTATTAGTGAGTACAGTGGGTTCTTTCTTGATTATATGTTTTTGGAGATAAGTCACTTGATTAAACTTAAAATATAAGCCATAACTATTAATTTAACCTGGGGCAGTTTTTGTAGAGGAATAAGACTGTGTTATTTTCTGGGTCTGTAGATTGTGAAGGAGCAAAAATGGCCTTTGCAGTGATATGTACTTCTTGTCAGATGTGGGAGTTTAAAGAGAGTTTAAGGATTACTGCGGATTATATCTGTCATAAATGCTGTTGGATGCGAATCTTATCAGATTGAGTGGATCAGTTGGAGAGACAGATAGAAGCGATGAGGAATTTGCAACAGCAACAGTATGTGATGGATGGCAGTTATAGGAAGGGAGGAAAGTCTCAGATACAGCCATATAGACGGGTTAACTCCAGGAAGGGTAAGAGAGGTAGGCAGCTAGTGCAGGAGTCTTTTGTGGATATACCCATTTCAAACAGGTATGCTGTTTTGGAAAATGTAGCGGATGATGGATTCTCAGGGGAATGTAGCACGAACAGCCAAGTTTCTGGTATTGAGACTAGCTCTAATGCAACGAGGGGTACGTCAGCTTCCAAGAGATCAATTGTGTTAGGGGATTCTGTGGTCCGACGTACAGACAGACGTTTCTGTGGCCAGCAGAGAAAAAGAAGAATGGTGTGTTGTTTCCCTGGTGCCAGGATCAAGGATGTCTCAGAGAGGGTGCAGAATGTTCTCATGGGGGAGAGGGGCCAGCAAGAGGTCAGTGTCCACATTGGAACCAACAATATAGGAAGGGAAAAGGTTTAGATTCTGAAGGGAGATTACAGAGAGTTAGGCAGAAATTTAAAAAGGAGGTCCTCGAGGGTAGTAATATCTGGATTACTCCCAGTGCTACGAGCTAGTGAGGGCAGGAATAGGAGAATAGAGCAGATGAATGCATGGCTGAGGAGCTGGTGCATGGGAGAAGGATTCACATTTTTGGATCATTGGAATCTCTACTGGGGTAGAAGTGACCTGTACAAGAAGGACGGATTGCACCTAAATTGGAAGGGGACTAATATACTGGCAGGGAAATTTGCTAGAACTGCTTGGGAGGATTTAAACTAGTAAGGTGGGGGGGTGGGACCCAGGGAGATAGTGAGAAAAGAGATCGATCTGAGACTGGTACAGTTGAGATCAGAAGTGAGTCAAACAAACAGTCAGGGCAGGCAGGAACAAGGTAGGACTAATAAATTAAACTGCATTTATTTCAATGCAAGGGGCCGAACAGGGAAGGCAGATGAACTCAGGGCATGGTTAGGAACATGGGACTGAGATATCATAGCAATTACAGAAACATGGCTCAGGGATAGGCAGGACTGGCAGCTTAATGTTCCAGGATACAAATGCAACAGGAAGGATAGAAAGGGAGGCAAGAGAGGAGGGGGAGTTTGCATTTTTGATAAGGGATAGCGATACAGCTGTGCTGAGGGAGGATATTCCCAGAAATACATCCAGGGAAGTTATTTGGGTGGAACTGTGAAAAAGGAAAGGGATGATCACCTTATTGGGAGTATATTATAGACCCCCTAATAGTCAGAGGGGAATTGAGAAACAAACTTGGAAGGAGATGAAAAATCCCTGGCGGATAGGATCAAGGATATCCCCAAGGCATTCTATGCGTATGTGAGAAACCTGAGAATGACGATAACGAGGGTAGGTCCGATCAAGGACAGTGGTGGGAGACTGTGTATTGAGTCGGAAGAGATAGGAGAGGTCTTGAACAAGTACTTCTCTTCAGTATTTACGAACGAGAGGGACCGTATTGTTGAAGAGGAGAGTGTGAAACGGACTGATAAGCTAGAAGAGATACCTGTTAGGAAGGAAGATGTGTTGGACATTTTGAACAACTTGAGGATAGACAAGTCCCCTGGGCCTGATGGGATATATCCTAGGATTATGTGGGAAGCAAGAGAGGAAATTGCAGTACCGTTGGCAATGATCTTCTCGTCTTCACTGGCAACTGGGGTGGTACCAGGGGACTGGAGAGTAGCGAATGTTGTGCCCCTGTTCAAAAAAGGGAATAGGGATAACCCCGGGAATTACAGGCCAGTTAGTCTTACTTCTGTGGTAGGCAAAGTAATGGAAAGGGTACTGAGGGATAGGATTTACGAGTATCTGGAAAGACACTGCTTGATTAGGGACAGCCAGCACGGATTTGTGAAGGGCAGGTCTTGCCTTACAAGTCTTATTGAATTCTTCGAGGAGGTGACCAAGCATGTGGATGAGGGTAGAGCAGTGGATGTAGTGTACATGGATTTTAGTAAGGCATTTGATAAGGTTCCCCATGGTAGGCTTATGCGGAAAGTCAGGAGGCATGGGATAGAGGGAAATTTGGCCAATTGGATAGAAAACTGGCTAACCAGTCGAAGTCAGAGAGTGGTGGTAGATGGTAAATATTCAGCCTGGAGCCCCGTTACAAGTGGAGTTCCGCAGGGATCAGTTCTGGGTCCTCTGCTGTTTGTAATTTTTATGAATGACTTAGATGAGGGAGTCGAAGGGTGGGTCAGTAAATTTGCAGATGATACGAAGATAGGTGGAGTTGTGGACAGTGAGGAGGGCTGTTGTCGGCTGCAGAGGGACTTAGATATGATGCAGAGCTGGGCTGAGGAGTGGCAGATGGAGTTCAACCCTGCCAAGTGTGAGGTTGTCCATTTTGGAAGAACAAATAAGAATGCGGAATACAGGGTTAATGGTAGGGTTCTTGGTCAGGTGGAGGAACAGAGGGATCTTGGGGTCTATGTACATAGATCTTTGAAGGTTGCCACTCAGGTGGATAGAGTTTGTAAGAAGGCCTATGGAGTATTATCGTTCATTAGCAGAGGGATTGAATTCAAGAGTCGTGAGGTGATGTTGCAGCTGTACAGGACTTTGGTTAGGCCACATTTGGAGTACTGTGTGCAGTTCTGGTCGCCTCACTTTAGGAAAGATGTGGAAGCTTTGGAGAGGGTGCAGAGAAGATTTACCAGGATGTTGCCTGGAATGGAGAGTAGGTCGTACGAGGATAGGTTGAGAGTTCTCGGCCTTTTCTCGTTGGAACGGCGAAGGATGAGGGGTGACTTGATAGAGGTTTATAAGATGATCAGAGGAATAGATAGAGTAGACAGTCAGAAACTTTTTCCCCGGGTACAACAGAGTGTTACAAGGGGACATAAATTTAAGGTGAAGGGTGGAAGGTATAGGGGAGATGTCAGGGGTGGGTTCTTTACCCAGAGAGTTGTGGGGGCATGGAATGCGCTGCCCGAGGGAGTGGTAGAGTCAGATTCATTGGCGACCTTTAAGCGGCATTTGGATAGGTACATGGATGGGTGCTTAATCTAGGATAGAAGTTCGGCACAACATCGTGGGCCGAAGGGCCTGTTCTGTGCTGTATTGTTCTATGAGATCTCAGCTATCTGTAAGAATAATAGGGTAGTTATGGTCGGGGATTTTAAATTTCCAAACATTGACAGGGACTGCCATAGTGTTAAAGGTTTAGATAGAGAGGAATTTCTAAAGTGCGTACAAGACAATTTTCTGATTCAGTATGCGGATGGACCTACTACAGAAGTTGCAAAACTTGACCGACTCTTGGGAAATAAAGCAGGGCAGGTGACTGAGATGTCACTGGGGCCAGGGAACTTAATTCTATTAGATTTAAGATAGTGATGGAAAAGGATAGACCAGATCTAAAAGTTGAAGTTCTGAATTGGAGAAAGGCCAAGTTTGACGATATTAGACAAGAACTTTTGAAAGCTGATTGGGGGCAGATGTTCACAGGTAAAGGGACGGCTGGAAAATGGGAAGCCTTCAGAAATGAGCTAACGAGAATCCAGGGAATGTATATTCCTATCAGGGTGAAAGGGATGGCTGGTAGGTATAGGGAATGCTGGATGACTAAAGAAATTGAGGGTTTGGTTAAGAAAAAGAAGGAAGCATTTGTCAGGTATAGACAGGATCGATCGATTGAATCCTTAGAAGAGTATAAAGGAAGAAGGAGTATACTTAAGAGGGAAATCAGGAGAGCAAAAAGGAGACATGAGATAGCGTTGGCAAATAGAATTAAGGAGAATCCACAGGGTTTTTACAAATATATTAAGGACAAAAGGATAACTAGGGAGAGAATAGGAGCCATCAAAGATCAGCAAGGCGGCCTTTGTGTGCAGCCATAGAAAATGGGGGAGATACTAAATGAATATTTCGCATCAGTATTTACTGTGGAAAAGGATATGGAAGATATAGACTTTAGGGAAATAGATGGTGACATCTTGCAAAATGTCCAGATTACAGAGGAGGATGTGCTGGATGTCTTGAAACGGTTAAAGGTGGATAAATCCCCAGGACCTGATCAGGTGTACCCGAGTACTCTGTGGGAAGCTAGAGAAGTGATTGCTGGGCCTCTTGCTGAGATATTTGTATCATCAATAGTCACAGGTGAGGTGCTGGAAGACTGGAGGTTGGCAAACGTGGTGCCACTGTTTAAGAAGGGCGGTAAAGACAAGCCAGGGAACTATAGACCAGTGAGCCAGACCTCGGTGGTGGGCAAGTTGTTGGAGGGAATCCTGAGGGACAGGATGTACATGTATTTGGAATGGCAAGGAATGATTAGGGATAGTCAACATGGCTTTGTGCGTGGGAAATCATGTCTCACACACTTGATTGAGTTTTTTGAAGAAGTAACAAAGAAGATTGATGAGCGCAAGCAGTAGATGTGATCAATGTGGACTTCAGTAAGGCGTTCGACAAGGTTCCTCATGGGAGACTGATTAGCAAGATTAGATCTCATCGAATAAAGGGAGAACTAGCCATTTGGATACAGAACTAGCTCAAAGGTAGAAGACAGAGGGTGGTGGTGGAGAGTTGTTTTTCAGACTGGAGGCCTGTGACCAATGGAGTGCCACAAGGATCGGTGCTGGGTCCTCTACTTTTTGTCATTTACATAAATGATTTGGATGCGAGCATAAGAGGTACAGTTAGTAAGTTTGCAGATGACACCAAAATTGAAGGTGTAGTGGACAGCGAAGAAGGTTACCTCAGATTACAACAGTATCTGGACCAGATGGGTCAATGGGCTGAGAAGTAGCAGATGGAGTTTAATTCAGATAAATGCAAGGTGCTGCATTTTGGGAAAGCAAATCTTAGCAGGACTTATACACTTAATGGCAAGGTCCTAGGGAGTATTGCTGAACAAAGAGACCTTGGAGTGCAGGTTCATAGCTCCTTGAAAGTGAAGTCGCAAGTAGATAGGATAGTGAAGAAGGTGTTTGGTATGCTCTTCTTTATTGGTCAGAGTATTGAGTACAGGAGTTGGGAGGTCATGTTGCGGCTGTACAGCACATTGGTTAAGCCACTGTTGGAATATTGCATGCAATTCTGGTCTCTTTCCTATTGGAAAGATGTTGTGAAACTTGAAAGGGTTCAGAAAAGATTTACAAGGATGTTGCCAGGGTTGGAGGATTTGTGCTATAGGGAGAGGCTGAACAGGCTGGGGCTGTTTTCCCTGGAGCGTCGGAGGCTGAGAGGTGACCTTATAGAGGTTTACAAAATTATGACAGGCATGGATAGAATAAATAGGCAAAGTCTTTCCACTGGGCTTGGAGAGTCCAGAACTAGAGAGCATAGGTTTAGGGTGAGAGGGGAAAGATATAAAAGTGACCTAAGGGGCAACCTTTTCATGCAGAGGGTGGTACAGGTATGGATTGAGCTGCCAGAGGATGTGGTGGAGGCTGGCACAATTGTAACATTTAAGAGGTATTTGGATGGGTATATGAATAGGAAGGGTTTGGAGGGATATGGGCTGGGTGCTGGCAGGTGGGACTAGATTGGGTTGGGATATATGGTCGGCGTGGACAGGTTGGACCGAAGGGTCTGTTTCCATGCTATACTTCTCTATGACTCTATGACTCTAGTTCAGATCCTCATGGGAGTTATGCAAGAAACATCTCCCTTGAATGTTGCTGGGATTCCTAGATCTGCTATTTGTTTGGATTAGAGGCAGCCCTAGCTATGGGCCTAGTATTAATAGGATGGCATAAATTGACTCGCATGTGTTCAAGTTTCTCTAGATAGCAACATATGTCTCAATCTTCATGGGTGTGCTGGATGTGCATACAGGTGACAGAGCCAGACTGCCCATGGAGCAGTGTAACAGACTTTGTTAGAAATAAAAACTAAGAGTTGGAAAATTGGCTACCATTTTATTACCCACCTCTTTTCAACTATGGACACCAAGTCATTGTTATCCAAAAGTGTATACAGTATTTGATTAGTCATGGGGTTCTTCAAAGTGACCAGCCAGCACAAAAGACACATTGCTGGCTTTATGGTCAGTGCCCAGATGTATTATGGCCAAAAAATGTTATATTATTAATCTCAAAAGTTTCATGGCTTTATTGGGGAGCATTCAGTAATTCAGTGATCTGAATGAAGCTGATATATAGACCTGAAATAATTGAATAAAGAATAAATAAGGTTGAATGAAGATTGGAGAAGGCCATTGATATGTAAAAGGCATAGAATAAGATGTTTACAATATTATAATAATGTGAACCTGCCTTCCTTATCCTTTTTTTTAGCTGATATGCTGTGTTAGTCATAGTTATGACCCCTACCCATCTATTTTGCTTCAATCATTCATTCAGATGATATGGGCAATGCCTGGTATTTGCTGTCCGTCTCTGAAGGCTCCTACACACTATGGGGGTAAACCTGCTTCTTGAACTGCTACTGTCCACGTGCTGGGGGTACACCCACAATGCTGTCAGGGAGAGTGTTCCAGGGGTGCGATTCAGCAACAGTGATGGAATAGCAACACAGTTCCAAGTCAAAGTTGCATGCGAGTTATAAGTATGACATTTTCTTGTATCTATCAACAAGTACTGGAAGGTGCAGTCAAAGAAGCTTTGGTGGTGTTTCAGGGGGTCTTCTGGATGGTACACACTGCAGCTATTGTGTGCTGGTGGTAAAGGAACTTTCATAATTTGAGGAGTTGAAAAGGGAACTGGCTACTTGCAATCATCAGTGAGCACCCCCACCCTGACCTTACAAAGGAAGGAAGTTAATTTATAAAGCAGCTGAAAAGAATGTACCCAAGGGTACATGGGGCGGCACGGTGGCTCAGTGGTTAGCACTGCTACCTCACAGCGCCACAGACCCAGGTTCAATTCCTGCCTCATTCTCCCCATGTCTGCATGGGTTTCCTCCGCGTGCTCCGGTTTCCTCCCATAGTCCAAAAATGTGCAGGTTAGGTGAATTGGCCATGCTAAATTGCCTGCAGTGTTAGGTGAAGGGGTAAATGTTGGGGAATGGGTCTGGGTGGGTTGCAGGTCGGTGTGGACTTGTTGGGCCAAAGGGCCTGTTTCCACATTGTAAGTAATCTAATCTAATCAAAAAAGATACTAACCTGAGGATCTCTGACACTGATGTCCTGGGTTTGAGATGTTTGGTCTCCAACAACCATCTATCACTCCATCCAGTGAACTACTTTCCTGCTGATTCTTATGGACTTCAAATTTATTAGGGTCTCCTTCAATTCATAAGGAACCAAATGCTGCCTGATATGAAAAGCAGTCACTCTCACAGAAAATCCACAATTTAACTCTTTAGTTCAGATATAAGCTAGTCTATAGTGAGGTTCTGGATCAGATCTGTATGGACCAAACTTGGTATCTGTGAACAGGTTATTGGTGAATTAGTTCTATCAAGTTGCACTATCAATGGTCTCTTCGATGACTGTATCGGCGCTGCCTCGTGCTCCCACGAGGAGGTTGAACGGTTCATCCACTTTACCAACACTTTCCACCCCGACCTCAAATTTACCTGGACCGTCTCAGACTCCTCCCTCCCCTTCCTCGACCTTTCCATTTCCATCTCAGGTGACCGAATCGACACAGACATTTACTATAAACCGACCGACTCCCACAGCTACCTAGACTACACCTCCTCCCACCCTGCCCCCTGTAAAAACGCCATCCCGTATTCCCAATTCCTTCGTCTCCGCCGCATCTGCTCCCAGGAGGACCAGTTCCAAAACCGTACCACCCAGATGGCCTCCTTCTTCAAGGACCGCAATTTCCCCCCAGATGTAGTCGACGATGCCCTCCACTGCATCTCTTCCACTTCCCGCTCCTCCACCCTTGAGCCCCGCCCCTCCAACCGCCACCAGGACAGAACCCCACTGGTCCTCACCTACCACCCCACCAACCTCCATGTCCAGCGTATCATCTGCCATCATTTCCGCCACCTCCAAATAGACCCCACCACCAGGGACATATTTCGCTCCCCTCCCCTATCAGCATTCCGAAAAGACCACTCCCTCCGTGGCTCCCTCATCAGGTCCACATCCCCCACCATCCCAACCTCCACTCCCGGCACCTTCCCCTGCAACCACAAGAAATGCAAAACTTGCACCCACACCTCCCCCCTCACTTCTCTCCAAGGCCCCAAGGGACACTTCCATATCCGCTTTAAATTCACCTGCACCTCCACATACATCATTTACTGCATCCGCTGCACCCGATGTGGCCTCCTCTACATTGGGGAGACAGGCCGCCTACATGCGGAACGTTTCAGAGAACACCTCTGGGACACCCGGACCAACCAACCCAACCACCCCAAAGCCCAACACTTCAACTCCCTCTCCCACTCCACCAAGGACATGCAGGTCCTTGGACTCCTCCATCGCCAGACCATAGCAACACGACGGTTGGAGGAAGAGCGCCTCATCTTCCGCCTGGGAACCCTTCAACCACAAGGGATGAACTCAGATTTCTCCAGTTTCCTCATTTCCCCTCCCCCCACCTTGTCTCAGTCAAATCCCTCGCACTCAGCATTGCCTTCCTAACCTGCAATCTTCTTCTTGACCTCTCTGCCCCCACCCCCACTCCGGCCTATCACCCTCACCTTGACCTCCTTCCACCTATTGCATTTCCATCGCCCCTCCCCCAAGTCCCTCCTCCCTACCTTTTATCTTAGCCTGCTGGACACACTTTCCTCATTCCTGAAGAAGGGCTGATGCATGAAACATTGATTCTCCTGTTCCTTGGATGCTGCCTGACCTGCTGCGCTTTTCCAGCAACACTTTTTCACCTCTGGTGAGGAACCAGTAGCAGCAGCCCTTTTCTGGAATGCCTATCTTTTCACAGAGAAAGGAGTTGAGCAAAAAAAACCTCCAGTTTGACGGAGATGCTTAACAAATCAGGGAGCACCTTTCAGAATGCAGAAGCCTGGAATAATCCAGAATGATAATGTGTTGCTGTATCTATGTCCAAAGCTTGTAATCCTAACCCACGTTCTGACTCCCCAAAGCCTGTCCACCATCTACAAGGCACAAGTCAGGCGTGTGATGGAATACTCCCCACTTGCCTGGATGGGGGCAGTTCCAACAATACTCAAGAAGCTTGACACCATCCAGAACAAAGCATTCTACTTGACTGGTCCCACATCCACAAACATTCATGCTCTCCATCAACGGCACTCAATAATTGCAGTGAGAACTATCTGCAAGGTGGACAAGATCCTTCAACCAAAGATCCTTAGACAGCACCTTCCAAACCCACAACTACTTTCATCTAGAAGGACAAGGGCAGCAGATAGATGGGAGCATTACCATCCACAGGTTCCCATCCAAGCTGCTCACCATCCTGACTTGGAAATATATTGCTTACTGTTTAAGATGGCAGTCTGAATGTTCAGGCAAGACCCAACAAACACTAGTCAATGGCTGCAGCTGATGCTCAATACAGGAGGCTGTTCTTTCTATGGAAGCAAAATTCTCTTTTCGCAGCAGAGAGCGGCGGGAGCTGGGCGGAAGTTCAGACGGAGCGCAAAGCTGGTCGGGTAGGTAAGTGATTGTTATATAAAGAACTTACCTCGACGCCAACGGTCTTTTCGCAGCAGAGAGCGGCGGGAGCTGGGCGGAAGTTCAGGTGGAGCGCAAAGCTGGTCGGGTAGGTAAGTGATTGTTATTAGAGTGGGTGTGTTCTAAACCCCAGGTCCTACAAAGTAGGGTCTCCCTCCCTCCCTCCTCCTCTAACCTTAATTAAGAGTCCACAGAGTTGCCATAGGAAGACGGTCTAAGGAAGTTTAGATCGAAGAGTGAGGCTTCAGCTCAGGAATCTTGATAGAGAGGTTGAGTAAAGAGATTACGCCACAGTTGAAGAGGGTGAAGACATGACTGCTCAGCTGGTTCAGTGCGCTACGTGTTTGATGTGGCAAGTCAACGACTCTGGTGTGTCTGGCTCGTATATGTGTGGAAAGTGTGCGCACATTCAGCAATTGACCGAGCATATTGCAGCACTGACGAAAGAACTCGAAGACCTTAGGCTCATCCGAGAGAACGAGATCTTTCTGGACAAGACCTTCAGTGATGTTATTACACCAATCATGCCAGAAGAGAGCAGAAGAGTGCAGACGATGAGGAAGGCAGAGAGGAGACAGGTGCAAGAGACGCCGGGAGAAGTACCTGCCAGGAACAAGTTGAAGCTTTTGGAAACAGAGTCTGATGACACTACCAGTTCGCAAGGCGGCCATGTTTGTCAATCAAAAGTTGCTGCAGAAGCAGAGTGGAAGAGTCGGACATCACATAGAGCCGTGGTAATAGGGGACTCCATCATGAGAGGAACTGACCGGGGTTTTTGTGGCAGCAGACAGGATTTAAGGATGGTGTGTTGCTTTCCTGGTGCTAGAGTGCAGGACATCCTCAAGGACGAGGGTGAAGAGCCCAAGGTGGTGGTACACGTTGGCACAAATGATGTCGGGAAGAAGAGGAGGAACATACTACAGCGAGACTTCGCAGAACTAGGAAGAAGGCTAAAAAGCAGGACGTCCAAGGTGGTTATCTCCAGTTTGCTTCCAGTTCCTCGGGCTAGTGTGGCCAGAAACCGGGAGATAATGGACTTGAACGTGTGGTTGGGGAACTGGTGCAGGAAGCAAGGTTTCAAGTTCTTGGATCACTGGGGTATATTTTATGGTAACCATAAATTCTACAAGAGAGATGGCTTGCACCTTAATAGAACAGGGATCGGCATTCTGGCAGGCAGGTTTTCTGCTGCAACACCGCTACATTTAAACTAAGTAGCGGGGGGGAGGGGACAAGCTGGATGTTTAAAAAGGAAATTGAAGGGGTAGTTAGAACAAGAGAAGTCAAGAAAGACAACTGTATCAAGGAGGCAGAAAACTGGAAAAGGCATCATGCTGTAAAGTTGAGTGAAATAAGGGTTGAGGGGAAGGGTGAGAGCAGTAACAAATTAAAAATTCTATATATGAATGCACGAAGCATTAGACACAAGGTGGATGAGCTTGAGGCTCTTTTGGTAATTGGCAGATACGATATTGTGGGGATAACTGAGACGTGGCTTCATGGGGACAGGGCCTGGGAAATGAATATTCAAGGCTACACGTCCTATCGTAAGGATAGACTGACGGGCAGAGGGGGTGGGGTGGCCTTGTTGGTAAGGGAGGATATTCAGTCCCTTGCGCGGGCGGACCTAGAGTCAGGGGATGTAGAGTCAGTGTGGATAGAGCTTCGAAACACTAAGGGTAAAAAGACCCTCATGGGAGTCATCTACAGGCCCCCAAACAGTAGTCTGGATGTTGGAGGTAAGTTGAATCAGGAGCTGAAATTGGCCTGTCGCAAAGATGTTACTACAGTTGTTATGGGGGATTTTAAAATGCAGGTAGACTGGGAGAATCAGGATGGTATCGGGCCTCAAGAAAGAGACTTTGTGGAGTGCCTCAGAGATTGGATTTTTAGAGCAGCTGGTGCTGGAGCCGACCAGGGATAAGGCGATTCTGGATCTGGTATTGTGTAACGAACCAGAATTGGTCAGTGACCTCGAAGTGAAGGAGCCATTGGGAAGTAGTGACCATAATACAATAAGCTTCAATCTGCAATTTGAGAGGGAGAGGGTACAATCTGAAGTGACAATATTTCAGTTGAATAAAGGGAAATATGGAGCTATGAGGGAGCAACTGGCCAAAGTTCAATGGTGCAATACCTTAACAGGGAAGACCGTGGAGGAACAATGGCGGATATTTCTGTGTATAATGCAGAAGATGCAGGATCAGTTCATTCCTAAAAGGAAGAAAGATCCCAGGAGGAGACATGGGCGGCCGTGGCTGACAAGGGAAGTAAAGAAACATATAAGGTTAAAAGAGAAAAAGTATAACTTAGCGAAGATAAGCGGGAAAACGGAGGACTGGGAAGCTTTTAAAGAACAACAGAGGATTAGTAAGAAGGAAATACGCAGAGAAAAAATGAGGTACGAAGGTAAACTGGCCAAGAATATAAAGGAGGATAGTAAAAGCTTTTTTAGGTATGTCCAAGGCAAAAAAATGGTTAGGGCAAAAATTGGGCCCTTGAAGACAGAAGCAGGGGAATATATTACTGGGAACGAAGAAATGGCAGAGGAATTAAATGGGTACTTCAGATCTGTGTTCACTGGGGAAGACACAAGCAATCTCCCTGAGGTAACAGTGGCTGAAGGACCTGAACTTAAGGGAATTTCTATTTGCCAGGATTTGGTGTTGGAGAGACTGTTAGGTCTGAAGGTTGATAAGTCTCCGGGACCTGATGGCCTGCATCCCAGGGTACTGAAGGAGGTGGCTCGGGAAATTGTGGATGCGCTGGTGATTATTTTCCAGAGTTCAATAGAATCGGGGTTGGTTCCTGAGGATTGGAGGGCGGCTAATGTTGTGCCACTTTTTAAGAAGGGTGGGCGGGAGAAAGCAGGAAATTATAGACCAGTTAGTCTGACCTCAGTGGTGGGAAAGATGCTGGAGTCTATTATAAAGGATGAAATTACGGCACATCTGGATAATAGTAACAGGATAGGACAGAGTCAGCATGGATTTATGAAGGGGAAATCATGCTTGACTAATCTTCTTGAATTTTTTGAGGATGTAACTCGGAAGATGGACGAGGGAGATCCAGTGGATGTAGTGTACCTGGACTTTCAGAAAGCTTTTGATAAAGTCCCACACAAGAGGTTAGTGAGTAAAATTAGGGCGCACGGGATTGGGGGCAAAGTACTAGATTGGATAGAGAATTGGTTGGCTAATAGGAAACAAAGGGTAGTGATTAACGGCTCCATTTCGAAATGGCAGGCAGTGACCAGTGGGGTACCGCAGGGATCAGTGCTGGGACCGCAGCTTTTTACAATATATGTAAATGATATAGAAGATGGTATCAGCAATAACATTAGCAAATTTGCTGATGACACAAAGCTAGGTGGTAGGGTGAAATGTGATGAGGATGTTAGGGGATTACAGGGTGACCTGGACAAGTTAGGTGAGTGGGCAGATGCATGGCAGATGCAGTTTAATGTGGATAAATGTCTGGTTATCCACTTTGGTGGCAAGAACAGGAAGGCAGATTACTACCTCAATGGTATCAAATTAGGTAAAGGGGCTGTTCAGAGAGATCTGGGTGTTCTTGTCCACCAGTCAATGAAGGCAAGCATGCAGGTACAGCAGGTCGTGAAGAAGGCTAATAGCATGCTGGCCTTCATAACAAGAGGGATTGAGTATAGAAGCAAAGAGGTGCTTCTGCAGCTGTACAGGGCCCTGGTGAGACCACACCTGGAGTACTGTGTACAGTTCTGGTCTCCAAATTTGAGGAAAGACATTCTGGCTATTGAGGGAGTGCAGCGTAGGTTCACGAGGTCAATTCCTGGAATGGCAGGATTGCCTTACACGGAAAGACTGAAGCGACTGGGCTTGTATACCCTTGAGTTTAGAAGACTGAGAGGGGATCTGATTGAAACGTATAGGC
This sequence comes from Chiloscyllium punctatum, assembly GCF_047496795.1. Classification (NCBI taxonomy): domain Eukaryota; kingdom Metazoa; phylum Chordata; class Chondrichthyes; order Orectolobiformes; family Hemiscylliidae; genus Chiloscyllium; species Chiloscyllium punctatum. The sequence goes on along the minus strand of NC_092741.1, from coordinate 159,713,630 downwards.
TTATGAAAGGACTGGACACTCTGGCAGGAGGGAACATATTTCCGTTGATGGGGGAGTGCCGAACCAGAGGACACAACTTAAAAATACGGGGTAGACCATTTAGGACAGAGATGAGGAGAAACTACTTCACCCAGAGAGTGGTGGCTGTGTGGAATGCTCTGCCCCAGAGGGCAGTGAAGGCCCAGTCTCTAGATTCTTTTAAGAAAGAATTGGATAGAGCTCTTAAAGATAGTGGAGTCAAGGGGTATGGAGATAAGGCTGGAACAGGATACTGATTAGGAATGATCAGCCATGATCATATTGAATGGCGGTGCAGGCTCGAAGGGCAGAATGGCCTACTCCTGCATCTATTGTCTATTGTCTATTGTCTAATACAAAGACATGAGAGAATATGACCCTCATATTGGAGACAAAGACCATGATCCCTCTCCAGATGTGCACATTATAACTGAAAATATTGGCCAAACCTTCCTCCTTTTCCACTGTTCTGAAAAGGTGAAAATCACCATAATCCTGGAGGACACAGGACAGCTCTCTCATTAGAGAGAGAGCCAAAGCACCTGGTAGTAAGTTTAACCTGAGGGTCACCAGATCTCTGTTAAAGAATGCAAGGAGTTCAATTCATGAGAGAGGCAGCTATATACCAGGTCACAGGTTCTCCATGTAATTCACAGGCAAGTGGGAAGCTGAGGAGCAGTCAACACAGGAAAGCTGTTAATGTGCAAGATTGGGAATTAACATTACTAAGTCACAGGTCCACAACATTAAAGGATAAATAATGGATACTCACCATGGAAAGAAAGACAAAAAGAGAGATTCCCTTTTTTTGAGGTGCAAACTCACATCAGGAGAAGATCAAAGTGATAGAAAGAGGTCATAGAAAAATGCAATAGATGTGGTGCAACTTGTGAAATTGGGAAAACATTTGATTTAACCATGAGTCAGAAAATCTGGATAAGCATTTACTGTGTGAACATCAGACAATTTCTTGACCATATATTCAAATACTGTTAAAATGAGTGTCAAAAATGCCACAAAATTTAAAATAGTACATTGATTCTCCAGTATAAATATATTATTGCAATCTGTTGCTTAAATGCCAACCTGATGGAAAACTATGACCATCTATGTCTTCGTTCAAAAAAATGAGGGAGCACCTGCAAGGTTGTTAACCAGAGCTCTTGGGTTGTGTTTGTATCAGGCTGATCAATGTTGGTCGATTCAAAAAAGGAAAAATAGATTGAATTTTTGGAATCAAATCTTTAAAGTTTTCACATCTTTTCAGTTTCATGTTCAAGCCAATGTCAGCACAAATAACTGTGCACGATGATCTTTCTTCATCCTTTCACTTTTTTATTTTTATTTCATTGCTAACATGAGTATTAGAAAAAAATGGACCAGATATGTGATGCTCAGGAAACACTGGATTCTCCAAATAAAAAACTGTAATTTCTAATTTTCTGCTTACTTCAGCCATGATTCTACGTTTATTAGCTGCACAATTTGAACAATTACAGGTTAATTATATGCTGTTGATAATTTTATTTAAACTAGAAAACAAAACCCAACATATAATTACTGACACAATTGTAGTTAATATTAGGTTTGTATGTTTTCATGATATATAATACTGAAGTCTTCACAAATTTCCTCTCAGCTTGACTCTGAGGACAGGCTCACTTCACTTTTCTCTTTAAATTTCATTCAGAGGATATAGGAATTTCGGATATATGAATTTCGGATATATGCATTTCGGATATATGCATTTCGGATATATGAATTTCGGATATAGGAATTTCGGATATATGCATTTCGGATATATGAATTTCGGATATATGAATTTCGGATATATGAATTTCATTCATAGGATATATGCATTGCTGGCTTGGCCAGCATTGATTGCCCATTCCTAATTGCCCTTGAGAAATTGGTGGTGAGCCGCTGTCTCGAACTGCTGCAGTACATGTGCCATACTTTAAACCCATAATACTGTTAGGGAGGTAGTTTTAGGATTTTGACCTAATGACACTGAAAGAAAGTTGATATAGTGCCAATGGAGGATGATATGTGACTTGGAGTGGAAACATGCAGGTGGTGGAGCACATTCCCATATTCTGCTGCCCTGTCCTTTTGGATGATCATGATTGTGAATTTGTAAGGTGCTGTGCAAGGAGCCTTGGTGAATTGTTGCAGTGCCGAGAGTGTAGTGCTGAAAAAGCCCCCAGTAGGTCAGGCAGCATCCGAGGAGCAGGAGGATCGATGTTTTGGGTATAAGCCCTTCATCAGGACATCGTGTTGCAGTGCATCATGCAGATTGTATACATGGATGTCACTATGTGTCAGAGGTAGAGAGAGTGAATGTTAAAGGTGTCAGATAGGGTTCTGGATTAGTGGTGCTGGAAGAGCACAGCAGTTCAGGCAGCATCCAAGGAGCAGCGAAATCGACATTTCGGGCAAAAGCCCTTCATCAGGAATGAAGGCAGTGAGCCTGAAGCGTGGAGAGATAAGCTAAAGGAGGGTGGGGATGTCAATCAGGAGAACTGCTTTGTCCTTGATGGTATTGACCTTGACTGTTGGAGCTACACTCATGCAGACAAGTAAAGAATATTCCATCACACTCCTGATATGTGCCTGATGTTCTCCTGTTATGGTGTGGAATTTGACAATCACTGCAATATTGGTGTAGTGAGCAGCATCAAAAATAGTAATGGTAAAATATATTTTGCCAAATTGCTGAACTTTAGAGATCATACAGATAAAAGTAAATATTTCTGCTCTCTTGATTGTTCTTGCAATATACTGTAAGCATACAGAAATTAGCAATATGAACCCATGTTAATAATTCAAAGCAAGCAGGGTAATTCAACATAGAAAAAGGAGAATGAGAGAAGAGAATACAACATGTCAAATAAGATCATTTATCCTAGATCTATTTGATGTATTTAATACCATTCATTTGGTAAATTTGACAGTTTAAATTTTCTGCTTTAGCATGGAGCAATAACCAAAAATTAAATTTTTTTGAATTTAATTGTTATTAACTGGAAATGCACACGTGAATTCAGAATGTGTTTAGAAAGTATGAAAGCCTGGAATTTCCATTGCTTTATGATGAAATGAGTTATTCATTGTCACAATTGGTCATGGTTGTTCCTTCCTCTTTCATTTCTTGACACATTAGTTTTATTTTATTTTAAATCTTTGGATTATTACTGCATACCAGGAATGTATTCACAGACACAATACACTTTGATAATGACACTTATTGCTACACAATACTGCTTTTGTACCTGGATCTCTCATGGTCGTCAGCAAACATGCCATTATTACTCCTTTATTGAGTTGAAATTATGGAGAAACATTTAAATGTTTCGATTAATTTACGTTATTTATATGTTCAACGTAGAATTTCTTCTATATTTTCTTAGAATGAAAACCTTACACACATCTAACCAGTTTAGAGCTGCACTGTTCAAGTTTCCTAGTTATTTGTTGTTCTTCTAATTGATGTTAAATTCACACCTAAAGAACCGATCTAATAGCCCCCCCTATCAATTTAGAAAAGCAAGAACAAGGAGTTAGTGAGTTGAAGAAAGCAGTCAACTAAAATTTACTGTAAACCCTTGGGTGCTACTCCAACGGCTACAATCATTTTTCATTCTAAGAAAACTTCCTTCTTTACTGAAGTGTGTATCCTTTAGTAGAAAATGAATGGAAGCCTACCTTCCAATTGATTTGTGCATTTCCCTCCTGTGTCATTGTTCTTGTTGGCTTTTGCACTGTGTATCACACAGTCACAATTAAAATCCCACGAATACGCCTGACTTGTTTTCGAGATTGGGGTATTGAGTATAAGAGCTGGCAGGTCATGTAAACATTGTACACGACATTGGTTCGACCGCATTCAGAATACTGTGTACAGTTCTGGTCGCCACATTACCAAAAGGACGTGGACACTTTGGAGAGGGTGCAGAGAAGGTTTACGAGGATGTTGCCTGGTATGGAAGGTGCTAGCTATGAAGAAAGGTCGAGTAGGTTAGGTTTATTTTCATTAGAAAAAAGAAGATTGAGGGGGGACCTGATTGAGGTCTACAAAATCATGAAGGGTATAGACAGCGTGGATAGAGACTAGCTTTTTCCCAGGGTGAAGGATTAAATAACGAGAGGTCATGCTTTCAAGGTGAGAGGTGGAAACTTTAAGGAGGATACACGCGGCAAGTACTTCACACAGAGGGTGGTAGGCATTTGGAATGCGTTGCCAGCAGAGGTGGTCGAGGCAGGCACGGTAGATTCATTTAAGGTGCACCTAGACAGATGCATGAGCAGGTGAGGAGCAGAGGGATACAGATGCTTAGGAATTGACCGACAGGTTTTGTCAGTACATTTGGATCGGCTCAGGCTTGGAGGCCTGAAGGGCCTGTTCCTGGGCTGTACATTTTCTTAGTTCCTTGTTATTTGTTCTATTAAACTGACTGAAAACAATGTTGAAAAGTACTTAGTCAAAAAGCTGGACCTTTTTTTTCTAAAAGCTATTCCTTTTCTCAAGGATAATGTGCCCTTTTTTCTCAGAGGGGTCACAAAACTCTCCCAGCTCCGAGGAGACTAGTTTGGTACAAAGATGAGAAAGGTATTGAGAGACCTTTTGTTTATATGTAAACAGATGAGACTTCAGGCCAAAGTGGTCATGTTTTAGAAGGGATTTGGATAATGAAAGCAGAGTGGTCAGCTGTCTGGCCGAGTTCAGTCCAGAACTAGTTAGGAATTCAGCTGTGTGGAAACAGGCTGCAAATCTCTCCCTCTCCTTCTGCCCTTCCAACTTCAACCTGTAAGCATTTGTTCCATTTTTACTGTTTTTTTAAGGGAGTTTGCTTATTGGGACTGTTGTGTATATTCAGAACAGCATAATAATTTAGTTTAGTTTGGATAGAGGTCAGTTGTGTAGGGATTCTTTATTCTGTTCTTTGTGTTTTATTGTGTAATTTTGTGAATAAAGTTTTGTCTGTTTTAAAACCTGGTAGTCAACCCAGGTAACTTACTTCAGGTAATTTTCACTGTACATTTACTGAAACAAATTGCAAAGTTACGGTCTGAGTTGCCTGTTTAAGAATGTTTTGAGTGGTCTGGCCTAGTCCACAACAACTTCACCTAACACATCTTTGGATCTTAATTATGCTGCATATCATAGATACATAGAGTCAGAGACAACAACAAGGGTTATGTTTTATTAAACTCCATTTGCCACTTCTAAGCCCAGCTTTGCATCTTATCTATGTCCATCTGTAACCAATTACATCTTTCAACACCATCCACAACTCTACCGCCCTTAGTGTCATCTGCAAATTTACTAACCCATCCTTCTACACCCACCTCCAGATCATTTATAAAAATGACAAATAGCAGTGGTCCAAAACAGATCCTTGTGGCACACCACAAGTAACCAGACTCCAGGCTGAATATTTTCCATCAACCACCACTCGTTGCCTTCTTACAGAAAGCCAGTTTCTAATCCAAACTGCATTTCCTGGCACACTTCCCCAGGTCCTGTTACAATTTCTCATAAACTTCTTCAATTAGCGAGTTTTAAGAAGATTTGTAGCTCTGGTTGAGGTTCTGGATGTAGGTTTGCTCGCTGAGTTGAAAGGTTCATTTCCAGACGTTTCATCACTTACTAGGTAACATCTTAAGTGGGCCTCAGGCGAAGCACTTCTGATAAGGGCATTTAAATGGGCATTGGGCATACATATGGATAATAATGGGACAGTGTAGGTTAGATGGGCATCAGATTGAATTTGCAGGTTGGCACAACGTCAAGGACCAAAGGGCTTGTGCTGTGCTATTCTATGTTCTTAAGTCAGCACCTCCCCTCTAGTAGAAAGGGATAAATTATTGTCATTGGTGGGATGATAAATAATGATACCATACCTCTACATTAAGCAGCTGCCAACTGTGGAGGTGTGCTAAGGAACACATATTGTACTTTTACAACAAAAGGAGTCACTGGCAATAAAACATTTCAGAGTGTTATGAAAGGATTTACACTGTGGCCAAACTGGAGAAGCTTTAAAAGTACTGACAGGCAATAGTGGGACTAATATAAAAACCAAGTCCTTCACAACTGATGAATCATAGAGTCATAGAGTCCTATAGCACGGAGCTGCCTGAACTGCTGTGCTCTTCCAGCACCACTAATCCAGAATCTGGTTTCCAGCATCTGCAGTCATTGTTTTTACCTATAGCACGGAGACCAGCCCTTCAGCCAAACTGGTCCATGCTGACCAAAATCTAGATCAGAGTGGTGCTGGAAAAGCACAGCAGGTCAGGCAGCATCCGAGGAGCAGGAAAATCGACGTTTCAGGCAAAAGTCCTTCATCAATGTCCATCCACGCTAACCCCATTTCCCTGCACGTGGCCTATATGCTTCTAATCCTTTCCTATCCATGTATTTGATCAAATGCCTTTTAAATGTTGTTAATGTACCCGCCTCGATTACTTCTGCTGGCAGCTCATTCCATATGCGTACCACTATCTATGTAAAAATGTTGCCCCTCAGGTTCCCTTTTATTCTTTCCCCTCTAACCTTACACTGATGCCCTCTAGTCCTCCATTCCCCAACCCTGGGAAGATGACTGAGTGCATCCATGCTATCCATTCCTCTCATGATCTTTTACACCTGTATAAAATCCCCCCTCAGTCTCCTACACTCTAAAGAAAAAAGTCCTAGCTTGTCCGACCTCTCCCTGTAACTCAGACCCTTGAGTCCTGGCAACATCCCTGTAAATTTCTTCTGCACTCTTTTCAGTCTAATAATATCCTTCCTATAGTAAGGTGACCAAAACTGAATACAATACTCCAAGTGTGGCCTTGCCAGCGTCTTGTATAGCTGCAACATAACTCCCCAACTTCTCTACTCAATGCCTTGACTGATGAAGGCCAATGTGCCAAAAGCCTTCTTCACTGCCCTGTCTACCTGTGACTCCACTTTCAGAGAACCGTGCACCTGAACTCCAAGGTCCCTCTGTTCCACTACACCTTGAGACCTTACCATTCACCATGAAATTCCCACCTTGATTTAACTTTCCAAAATACAAAATCTTACACATCCATGTTAAACTCCATTTGCTATTTCTCAGCCCACTTCACCAGCTGGTCAAGGTCCTGTTACAATTTCTGATAAACCTCTTCACTTAGTGAGTTTTAAGAAGATTTGTAGCTCAGGGTGAGGTTCTGGATGTAGGTTTGCTCGCTGAGCTGGAAGGTTCATTTCCAGATGTTTCATTACCATACTAGGTAACATCTTTAGTGGGCCTCAGGCAATGCACTGCTGATAATTCCTGCTTTCTATTTATATATTTGGGTTTCTTTGGGTTGATGATATCATTTCCTGTGGTGTCCAAACAGCAATGGGCCCAGCACCAACCCCTGAGGCACTCCACTTGTCACAGGTCTCCAGTCTGACAAGCTTCCTTCCACTATTACTCTCTGCTTCTTGCTATCAAGCCAATTGTGCATCCAATTTGCCAGCTCGCCCTGGATTCCATATGATCTAACTTTCCACAGCAGCTTACCATTTGGAAAGTTAGATCATATGGAATCCAGGGCGAGCTGGCAAATTGGAACCTTATCAAAGGCCTACATTTATTGCCTGCTCTCATCAACCTTCCTGGTCACCTCATCAAAGAACTCCCAGCAAATTTGTGAGGCATGATCTCCCACTCACAAAGCCATGCTGACTACTCCTAATCAAACCCTGTCTTTCCAAATGCATGTATATCTTATCTCAGAATCTTCTCAAGTAATTTACCTACCACAGATGTTAGGCTGACTGGTCTATAGTTCCAGGCTTTTCTTTGCAGCCCTTCTTGAATAAGGGCACAACATTCGCTACCCTCCAGTCTTCCACGACCTCACCTGTGGCTAACGATGATGCAAAAATATCAGCCAGGTCCCCTGTATTTTCTTCTCCAGCCTCTTGCAACATTCTTGGATATATGTGATCAGAACCAAGAGATTTATTCACCTTCATACATTCGAATATGTCCAAAACCTCCTCTACTGTAAGATGGACTGTCCTCAAGATATCACCAGGTCTTTGTAGTAAACACACAGGAGAAATATTCATTGAGGATCTCGCCCATCTGCAGCAGTTCCACACACACGTGTTCACTTTGGTCCTTGAGGGGTTCTATTCTCTCTCTAGTTATTATTTCCCTTTTATATACTTCAAGAACTTCTTTCGATTTCTCCTAATCTTTTCATTAATTTGCTTGATGCAGTAAGATTCTAGAAGACCAGAGAAGGTTCACATTGTGCTTGGGAATATTTGTCCTGGATCCTATATTGCCAAAAATAAAAAAAGTCTGGTTGTAGTGATTTATTTGGGGCTTGTGGGGCCTTGCTGGATGTGAATGGTAGGTGCATTTTCTGACCTAATAGCAGTGACCAGACTCCAACAGGGAAGGTAATGTGGCACTGTGCTGCCAGTTGACTCTACCATGAATAAGTATATTAACATTTTCATCCATAATCTTTATACATTGAGGTTTTTGTTTTCCATTGTGAATGGGGGTTTTGAAAATCTAATTTCTGGAATATTCTGAGCCCCTGACTGTAATTTATAGCATCAGCCAATCCATGACTTGCTATGAGAGTGGCGCGGTTGCACTGTGGAGGGAGGGAGGAGTCAGTCAGAGCTGATTTCCGAATTTCCACCCCACTGCATTCTCAGCAATAACTACATTTCCCGACACACTCTCCAGGCTGAGGGCCGCTTGTATGGGGCGGTCTCTGTTTGGATGAGGATGCTCAGCAGCTTTGGGGCGTCCTCCTGTGGAGCTCAGAGAAGTCGCGTCGCTTCAGTCAGCCCCAGCTCCAGCACAGAGCCTGAGATCACCCAACCTGCAGCATCCAAATGACAAAGGCGTTGTCAGCTGTAAATGGGAGAAGCTCACAGGCAGCGAGTCTCTGCTCTGTGTCCTCGGTGCCTGAGTAAAGGAGATCTCGGTAAGAGACTGTAAGGTGCGGGCTGCAGCTCTCAATGTGATGATGCGGAACGGGTGCATTGCTTTATTGCAGAGACAATACAACCAGTGAAAGGTGTCAGGCTGAGGGAGACCGCATTCTGAGCAAAGCCACAAAACAGGAGAAAATGTCCAAGGCGAAGGTTTCTGAGTCGGTGAAGGTGGTTGTTAGGTGCCGCCCAATGAATGGGAAGGAAGAGGCGGCTGGATGTGAGCGGATTGTGGAGATGGATGTGAACCTGGGACAGGTGTCTATCCGAAACCCCAAAGGCAGTCCCACGGAGCTGCCCAAGAGCTTCAGGTTTGATGCGGTCTATGAGAGCAGCTGCCGGCAGAGTGAGCTCTATGATGAGACAGTCCGCCCTCTGGTAGACTCAGTGCTGCAGGGTTTCAATGGCACCGTGTTCGCTTATGGACAGACAGGCACCGGCAAAACCTACACTATGCAGGGAGTGTGGGCCGAGCCGGAGAAAAGAGGCATCATTCCCAACTCATTCGAACACATCTTCACTCATATCTCGCGGTCCCAGGACCAGCAGTACCTGGTGAGGGCTTCCTACCTAGAGATCTACCAGGAGGAGATCCGGGATCTCCTCAACAAAGATGAGAACAAAAAGCTGGAGCTGAAAGAAAAACCAGAAACTGGGGTTTACATTAAAGGTAAAGGAGGAGGCGGCCTCTTTAACACTGTGAATCAAATAACTGTTTTAGTTAAAGAATTAAAAACGTGACAAGTGATTAAATGTGTGAAGATTTGAAAAGGAGCCTGTCTTCCAAGCTGTGATGGAGGCTAGTGTATCTGTTTGTTTTCTTCACAAGACATGGGAGGGAGGGGGAGGAGTCAGTATCATCAAACAATTGATGTTTTGTTAAGAAGTTGAAAATCAAATCAATAATTCTACTCTTAAATATTAATAATCTTTTTTGCTTCAGGACAATACTGAAGTCCTGAGTCAACAGTTTTTTTTAGCTGCAGTTTTGCAGATTTTTGCTTTATCATTGATGGACATATATCTCACTCAAAGACACATGGTAATAGAAGCAAAGAAAATGACTCCAGCATCTGGTGGGTCAGAGGACCTGTAAGTAATTATATTTGGATGATGTCCAACCTCCTAACACAGCGATAAACACCGGAATATACTTTTAGCTCAGCCTGTTACCTCAGCCATGAATCAGCTGAAAAATACAATTGAGTAAGTTGGTATTCACCACTGTCATTTCCTGCCAACTAGACCCTGCAATGTTGGTCTTTGATGCCCTCAACAAAATGCTGATGTCATTATGAATCGGCATTGGCTCATTGTCTCCAACAAAACATTCCAGTAATTGATAGAACTGTCCAGTAGTTTGAATAATGGCTCAACTAACCTCCGTTAAACTGAGATTTGAATTCACTTTTCTTTGCTTCATATTCTCCTATGTACATTTCCCTCTGGGATTCCAATACACTGCACCATTGACCATGCCAAGGCCTTAGATTAAAGAAGCTCAACACCGACCCATTCTTTATTTGGCAGATTGCTATTGGTGTTTACGGGTGACTTGGGCTTATGCCTGTTTATTCTAGTGTGGAATGGACCCACACAACATGTTCATGTTTCACAAATTCATGACAGATTGGTAGAATGATTCACTGGCCAGAACAAAATTATATATCAATTGAAAAGTGAAATCAGTTCCTTAGTGAAAAACAGAGTTTGATGAAATTTACTTTGTTATTACCTAAACATCTTTCAACACTAACTTCATCCATGCCCTCATCTAACTGATGTACATATTCTAAAAATTTACAATCTCATTTAATTATGCATACATTTGGAGAAACCTTTCTTCTGAAAATTATACTTAGAGTCATAGAGATGTACAGCATGGAAACAGAGCCTTTGGTCCAACCTGTCCATGCCGACCAGATATCCCAACCCAATCTAGAGCCACCTGCCAGCACCTGGCCCATATCCCTCCAAACCCTTCCTATTCATATACCCATCCAAATGCCTCTCAAATGTTGCAATTGTACCAGCCTCCACCACATCCTCTGGCAGCTCATTCCATACGTGCACCACCCTCTGCGTGAAAAAGTTGCCCCTTAGGTCTCTTTTATATCTTTCCCCTCTCACCCTAAACCTATGCCCTCCAATTCTGGACTCTCCCACCCTGGGGAAAAGACTTTGTCTATTTACCCTATCCATGCCCCTCATGATTTTGTAAACCTCTATAAGGTCACCCCTCAGCCTCCGATGCTCCAGGGAAAACAGCCCCAGCCTATACAGCCTATCCCTATAGCTCAAATCCTCCATCCCTGGCAACATCCTTGTAAATCTTTTCTGAACCCTTTCAAGTTTAACAACATCTTCCCGATAGGAATGAGACCAGAATTGCACGGAATATTCCAACAGTGGCCTAACCAATGTCCTGTACAGCCGCAACATGACCTCCCAACTCCTGTACTCAATACTCTGACCAATAAAGGAAAGCATATCAAACGCCTTCTTCACTATCCTATCTACCTGTGACTCCACTTTCAAGGAGCTATGAACCTGTACTCCAAGACTTCAGAAAAGTCTTGATTCATTTTACTACAGATCAACTTAAATTTATAGAAGAATTTATACAAATAAATCTGCAATTTGGGCACTTTTCAATCTGAAGTTTATTTCTGCAAAGTGCCAAATAAATAGTTTGGTTTGCTTTGAGTGTCCATCAATGAAAGCTTCAATATGAAATAGTGTTGTTTTGCAGGGAGGGGATACCATTAAATGGCTCCTTTGTTGTAGAAAGATGAGTGATGGCACACAACATAAACCATGAAAAGTAAGCGATGCCTGTAAGAGCATGTTTCTCTATTGTGAGTAGCATAAACTCTTTTCAATTTAAATGGGGAAACTGTGCAATTTAGGGAAGTGGATGTTTTATAATACATAGTGGAATATGGTCAAATGTTTTGACTCTTAATTTACAGACCTATCATCATTCGTAACTAAAAATGTCAAGGAAATAGAACATGTAATGAATGTTGGAAACCAGACTAGATCAGTAGCATCTACCAATATGAATGAGTACAGCTCACGATCTCATGCCATTTTTGTTGTTACTGTGGAGTGCAGCGAACTTGGACTGGACGGTGAAAATCACATCAGAGTGGGCAAGTTGAATCTGGTTGATCTTGCTGGTAGTGAGCGGCAGAGCAAAACTGGAGTCCAGGGAGAGCGTTTGAAAGAAGCTACTAAAATCAATCTATCTCTTTCTGCTTTGGGTAATGTAATATCAGCATTGGTGGATGGCAAGAGTACTCACATTCCTTACAGAGACTCAAAACTAACCCGCCTATTGGAAGACTCCTTAGGTGGTAATGCAAAGACAATTATGGTGGCCACTATTGGCCCGGCATCCTGCAACTATGAAGAGAGCTTAATAACATTGAGGTATGCCAACAGAACCAAGAATATTAAAAACAAGCCAAGGATTAATGAGGACCCCAAAGATGCTTTGTTGAGAGAATTTCAAGAAGAGATTGCACGATTGAAGGCCCAATTGGAGAGAAGAGGAATGTTGAGCAAAAAAAGAAGAAAAAGCCAAAGGAAAATCATTCTGGAGGGTGAAGAGATAATAGATGAAGGAGAGGAGACTGAAGATAACATTGAGAAAGACATGGAAAATTATCTCAAAGAACAAAAAGAGACTTTGGAAAAAGAAAAGGTAGCAATCCAAGATGATCATAATTTGGTGGCAGAAGAGAAACAGAAATTGTTAGAAGAGAAAGAAAAAATGATGGAAGATCTGAAGAAGGAGCAAGAAGCCACAGAACAGCTAGCAGCCAAATTTAAGGTAGGCCAATGAACAACAATGCTTTTAGATTTCTGCATTACAAACTTCAAGGATATTGAATTTTTAAATAAGAATAAATTGTATGAAAATTTCATTTTATCACAAATGTAATGAAACATAGACAGTGTTGTTTCACATTGATACATTTTTAGCCTGCATTTGTTCCCACATATGTCTACAGTGGGGTTAATTTTGAAGGAGCTGGGTATTCATTGGACATGACATTAAGCTAGTACAGTACATGTTATGGAGGAGCTAGGTAGCTCAATTGGTAAGATGCAAATAACCACTGACAAAAGCTGCCAAGAAGACAGCTCAGGATGCACCCTTGGCAGGCAATGAGTCAATGACTTACCTTTGGACAGAGCTCAAATGAATGAATGAAATGATATATGTTAGAAGACACAGTATTTCCATAATGTTGGTATTCTATTTCCATATACAATCTTGTCACCTTATAGTAATGGATTGTGTATTTTATCCCTTTGTGATAATGCGGATGTTTGTCTTCAAGTCCAGATATAAATCTGCTGGAGCTTCACACTCAGGGGTTTATGACATTTCTTCAGAGAGTTGAATTCATATAACCATAGCCAACTATACACTTTTGTTTATTTCACTACAAAATGAACTCTGTCTACTTAACAGTATATTTTAAAATTAGACTGATATACAAATTCAGATTGCTTGTGGTCTGGAAATGTTATGTTTCATTTGTTCAGTAAGTTGATGGTCTATACTTGGTGATTTATGATTGATAATGCACTCTTGTTAGAACCTTTTCATAGCAGATAATCAAGGACAACAAAGATGCATTACTCTGCCTACTGGTCTTACAGCCCAGTGTCAGCCAGTGTTATATTGTTTCTGTTTTACACTATGATTCCCAGGTTAATAAAACATTTGGAGACAACGGGTAACAAAATATGCCTTCTGTAGAATACAATCTTGTATAGTTTTGAAATATGGTTATGTTTGAGAAATTAACTGCTGTGTCTCTATGACTGACTTTTCTCAAAGGAAAAATCTATAATTGCTTTCTTTCTGAAAATTCCGTAGAGGAGTTCAATTTCTAACTATACCACTATAAAGATGTTGAAAGGAAAGAATTGTAATATTTTTGTGAACGGTAACTAGATAATGTGTTAATAGATAAAATCTCAGGCTGCAATTCAGCAGTTGCACGTGACCCAATGCACCATATTGGTGGCAAACAAATTCTGAAACATGTTGTGTTAATCTTAAAAAAAAAGGACATTTCTGTTTGTAAAATACTTTATTGATAGATTAAGATTTGCATAAAGTATTGGATGTTGGGCAGAGGCCTTTAAAGTTGAATAACTTCCTCACCGCTACCTCCATCAGCAAAAATAGTCAACCACTTTAGACTCTGAAGTGGCTGTTGATTGGCTACTTGAGGGCTTTAATTGGTGTCCAGTTACAACAGATTGGCCATGGACATTCCTGCCCAGACTTTAATTAGCAACTTGATGGGAAAGCGTCAGGATCTCCAATCCCAATCTCCAAGTATTTACCTTTTCCACCACCTGCCCTGCCACTTCTAGGAAAGGGAAATCCCACCTCAAACTTGGAAATTTCCAATTTGATGTATACGTGGGAAATCAGATCATAATATCTCAGTCACTAGTTTTACAGATTTTTTTCCTTCTGGATGCTGGTTTCCTGGCAGAACATGGTCCAGACATGTCCTCACCCAAAAGGGTCTCAGGGGCTTGGAATTGATTTCAGATATGTTTCACAAACAGACTGTCTACGTTTTATTAAGGAATAAGTAAAAAGAATTAATGTAGATCAATAAAATTCACTCATGCTTCGAGTTGACTTCATTTAATGCTTATTTGTTTTTTCTGTGATTTTAATGCATTTTCACATTAATCTTATTGATTGGAGCATATAGAATGATGTGGAAACTGGAACAAATTATTTGTGTATAGTAACATCAGCTTCATGAGCAAATATGACTTGCTTCAGCAATGCATTCTATAATAAAGTCAGTGGGTTTGTTGTCTCAACATTTTCGTATTGTATATTGCTGACATAAACCCTACACAACTCTCAAATGAAAGACTGAATGTATTAATAATGATAAAAATGCCTCAGTACTTGAAATCAATTGATCAAATGCTTTCACAAAACCATCTTCATTGACTGCCATGATTTGAAGATGCCAGTGTTGGACTGGGGTGTACAAAGTTAAAAATCACATGACACCAGATTATAGTCAACAGGTTTAGTTGGAAGCACTAGCTATTGGAGTGCTGTTGGACTATATAAACCTGTTGGACTATATAAACCTGTTGGACTATATAAACCTGTTGGACTATAAACTAGTGTTGTGTGATTTTTAACTTCATTGATTGCAGACTCCAATATGCTTCTGCAGAACCACAAAGAATGATTAAGAAACTCCAGGACATTAAATATGTATCAGTAACAAGATTATTGCAAAGGATGTGGGAAGGTACCTTCCATCAGATTCGGGCATGTTGAACTAGTCTGGAGATGCAGTATGGATGTACTAGCCTGGAGCTGCAATTGTTGTGGAGAAAATATAGAAAATCACCAGGAGACGCAGAGAGTTCTTCAAGAAGTTGACCTTTTATTTGCAAACAAAAAACTGTGACACTGAGAAAGCGGACTCTCGAATGCCCACGAGTCTCAGGGTCCATGGTTTTTAAATTGTTTTTATCATGATTCTGTTAGCTTAGCTGCATGTCCAACTATATTAATCAAAGTATCTCACTCTAGCTACACAATAAACCAATAGTGTTAGTTTGCATTATCTCTTTAGTTGTACATTCGACTTAATGTTATACTAATGTCACAGTTTGATATTTATTGCTAACTCTCTTACAGTGATCTTCCATTCCAGACTAACCTGTCATGATGGATATTTAGCTATTCCATCTATTAAAATTGTCTCCTATCCCAAGCTGACTCCACTAACTATTAATTAGATATTTTAATGTCATGTCCCAAATATTTATGGTCCTAATCCTGTCATAATAACACTTAACAGAGAAACTTGCTTTATTACTTGTGTTGTCTCATCTCACCATAGTGTCCTTTCAGCCTTAACCTTACTTTGCTAATTGGTGTAAGAGCATTCCACTGTTCTTATCCCATCCTGCCTTCCACAGACCACAAATTGCCAGTAGTCTTCATGCTTTAACCCTTCCCATGCTTTCATGTTCTTTATTTTCCATATTCCCCCCCCTTTGAGACCTACTGGTCTCACCTAGAGAAAGAAGACAATAAGCTCAGCCTCTCTTGTGCCCAATACAAACAGTTTAGGCTCCAATTAGGATTAAATAATTTTCAGAGTCTGAGACTTAAAGGGTTCTTCCTCCATTCCTGGGGTCCCTTGGGCCAAAAATCTGTCCTCCAATAACTAGAACAGGAAAAAAGACCCAAGATCCCTCACAATCTAGGACCCACGTGTTCTGCAGAAGTACCATTGACGTCCCCACATAGACGTATTCCTTGCACCGTGGCGGTTGTCAGATCATAATAATAGAGTGGTGGGGTTCCATCAGAGGAGTAAGCACTTCCTGGGGTAGCTGAAATGACCTCAAGTTGCCATGTAGTGATGCGAACTAAAAAGGACTTAATAAAAGATAAAGCACAACAAAAGACAAAGGCAACAATAAGCAAAACCGCACCTACAATACGACCAATCTTAACAAACCATACTTCCCAAGACTCTAATATATTATTCAGCCAATCAAAAGCCTGAAGACCAAACCCCTGCATTGTCTTTTAGCTCCCGTCTTAGATTCTTTAGTTTTTCCATTGCTTTAGTAAAGGATCCCCCAGGGCTAGTGTTGTTAGGTATAAAGGTACAGCAATGTTCTCCAACCATCACACAAACCCCACCTTTTTCTGCCAGTATCCAATCTAAGGCCTGTCTGTTTTACCATGTCATTTTGGGAGTAACATCCAATTGTTCTCCCAAGGGCATCATCAGTATAATTGATAAATCTCTGCTGTTTGTAACAAATGTAATTAATCCATTCAGCATTCTTACTAACCCCTATCACTGGCATGACAGCCTCCCAGCCCGCGGCAATTTCATTGCGGGCCTTAAACTCATTAGGAATACCTCTTGGCTGTCCTCTGCTATCAATCCGAATCGTCGGGTCAGGGACATACTGTCGCTGAGTTCAGCGCAAAGCTGACTGTGACGTCGCATCAAGCTGTGTGTGTGGTGATATAACCACCTCGTGCAGGAGCATTATGTGGGCACAGCTGCCACTCCAGTCAGCGGCAGCGTTGGGTGCAACCCTCCTTTCTTACCACACAGCCACCAAGTATCTGCCAGTGAGACGCGTTGGGAATTTAAAACAGTCCCAAATGTGGTGTCCACCTCTAGTTCAATCGTATTCCCAAAAGACCCTTAAAATAGCCGACTGGTGTGGAGCCATTTCGCTGAAAGCATTCAAAACACAACCCTTCCTGTATCCTGAAAGCAGCCATGGCGAATGTGTAATTAGTCTTACTGGTGGACCACACCATCGTTGGAGTTGGTGCCTGCCCACATCATCCTGCTGATCGAACATAGAGGCCTGAAGTAGGAGGCACCAAAAGGGGCAATGGGATTGTCTGTAAGTTGATGAATCACCCGGGTTTAGAGGTCGGCTAGAGTGCTGCAAACGCCATTGAGTACAGGGGGTCGAGTTATAAGGCAAAGGGGCAACATAGTATGAGGGGGTTGCATTAATACACAAGAAACCAATCTAACACTGCACCTTCAAAATGCATCAATCACTAACGGTTTCTTGAGAAATTTCTCTCTCGGAAAAAACTATCTCAAATTCTTACAGTGCAAAATAAAATCAAAATACCCCTGGATATCAAGCTCCAGGGAAACAAAACACAAACATTTAACCACCAACAACACACACACACACACACGCACACACACACACAAATCTCTGTCAGCCAGGGCCTTACTGAAACAGACCCTTTGTTCATTTCCAAAAGTCCTTTTATCCTACTGGCCTTATCTAAAACATTTAACAGTCTAGTAACACTATAACACTATGATTATTCTCTGCTACTTTACTTTTAATCATCTACTACCATTTTGCCGGCTTTCTAAACAGGTCTATCAGCGCTTACAGTAAAACAATTTCCCCTTATTTATTCTGCCCTATAGGGTCTTATATTTCTGCCCTATCTATCTATAGGGTCGTATATACACCATGTGGACCTTTTACTCAGACAATTGCTATGTTCTATTCTTACTCACCCGTTATTCCTTCAGCCACAATTTACCCCTTGCCTTTGGATCTTGGATCGGAGAGACCCTCTGGCAGGTTCCTGCACCTCCGAGTCCCCAAGGACAACACCAAGCCAACAGAGTATAGTCCGAATTCACAGCAAAAATGCTAACCTTTTTTTGTTGGGTACCCTTATTCTGTCAGTCTCGGGAGTGCCCCCGGTGGACCAAGAAGTGCCCTGTTACTGCCGCCCTCTGTCCAGGTGGGTCTCTGCACGACCCTGCTCGCAGCGCCACATTTGTTGTTGAGAAAGTATAGAGAATCACCAGGAGATGCAGAGAGTTCTTCAAGAAGTAGGTCTTTTAATTGCAAACAAAAAACCGTGACACTGAGAAAGCGGATTCTCGAATGCCCACAAACCTTGGGTCTGTGGTTTTTAATTTT
Source organism: Chiloscyllium punctatum (assembly GCF_047496795.1). NCBI lineage: Eukaryota > Metazoa > Chordata > Chondrichthyes > Orectolobiformes > Hemiscylliidae > Chiloscyllium > Chiloscyllium punctatum. The sequence goes on along the minus strand of NC_092741.1, from coordinate 159,695,098 downwards.
TTTTATCATGATTCTGTCAGTTTATCAGCATGTCCAACTATATTAATCAAAGTACCTCACTCTAGCTACACAACAAACTAGTGATGATAGTTCCCATTATCTCTTTAGTTGTACATTCTACTTAATGTTATTCTAATGTCAGTTAGATATTTATTGCTAACTCTCTTACAGTGACCTTCCATTCCAGACTAACCTGTCATGGTAGATATTTAGCTATTCCATCTATGACAATAGTCTCCTGTCTCAAGCTGACTCTACTAACAAAGAACAAAGAAAATTTATAGCCCAGGAACAGGCTCTTCGGCCCTCCAATCCTGAGCCAATCCAAATGTACTGTTTAAACCTGTCGCCCAATTCCTAAGCATCTGTATCTCTCTGCTCCCCACCTGCTCATGCATCTGTCCAGATGCATCTTAAGTGAATCTACCGTGCCTGCCTCTACCACCTCTGCTGGCAACACGTTCCAAACACCCACCACCCTCTGTGTGAAGTACTTGCTGTGTGTATCCCCCTTAAACTTTCCACCTCTCACTTTGAAAGCATGACCTCTCATTATTGAATCCTTCACCCTGGGAAAAAGCTTGTCTCTATCCACCCTGTCTATACCCTTCATGAATTTATAGACCTCAATCAGTCCCCCCCTCAATCTCCTTTTTTCGAATGAAAACAAACCTAACCTACTCAACCTCTCTTCATAGTTAACACCTTCCATACCAGGCAACATCCTTGAAAGTCTTCTCTGCACCCTCTCCAAAACGTCCACATCCTTTTGGTAATGTGGCGCCCAGAACTGTACACAGTATTCTAAATGCAGCCGAACCAATGTCTTGTACAATGTTAACATGACTTGCCAGCTCTTATACTCAATATCCCGTCCGATGAAGGCAAGCATACTATATGCCTTCTTGACCACTCTATCCACCTGTGCAGCAACCTTCAGGGTACAATGGATCTGCACCCCTAGATCTCTCTGCCTATCAACTTTTCCCAAGGCTCTTCCATTCATTGTGTAATTCGCTCTAGAATTAGTCTTGCCTAAATGCATCACCTCACATTTGTCTGGATTGAAAACCATCTGCCACTTTTCTGCCCAACTCTCCAGCCTATCGATATCCTCCTGTATTCTCTGACAGTCCCTTATGCTTTCTGCTACTCTACCAATCTTTGTGTCATCTGCAAACTTGCTGATCATACCAACAGTGCCCTCTTCCAGATCATTTATGTAGATTACAAACAACAGTGGCCCCAGCACTGACCCCTGTAGAACACCATTAGTCACCTTTCTCCATTTCGAGGAACTCCCTTCAACTACTACTCTCTGTCTCCTGTTGCTCAACCAGTTCTTTATCCACCCAGCTAGAACACCCTGCACACCATGTGACTTCACTTTCTCCATTAGTCTACAATGGGGAACCTTATCAAACACCTGACTAAAGTCCATGTTATATGACATCAACAGCCCTTCCTTCATCTATCAACTTGGTCACTTCCTCAAAGAACTCTATTAAGTTGGTAAGGCACGATCTCCCCCTGACAAAACCATGTTGCGTATCACTGATAAGCTCATTCTTTTCTAAATATAAATAGATCCTATCTCTCAGTAACCTCTCCAGCAACTTCCCCACCACCGACGTCAGACTCACCGGTTTGTAGTTACCTGGAATATCCCTACTACCCTTCTTGTACAGGGTGACAACATGAGCAACCCTCCAGTCCTCCGGCAATTCCCCTGTATTTAAGGATGTCACAAAAATATCTGTCAGGGCCCCAGCTATTTCCTCTCTCGCCTCCCTCAGCAACATGGGATAGATCCCATCTGGTCCTGGGGATTTGTCTACCTTAATAACCTCTAGCCTACCCAACACATCTTCCCCACTTAGTCAACGTGATCCAGACTAATCAAACTTCTATCTCGAATCTCAAGATTCATCATGTCCCTCTCCTCAGTGAACACTGATGCAAAGTAGGTAAAAACAATGACTGCAGATGCTGAAAATCAAATACTGGATTAGTGGTGCTGGAAGAGCACAGCAGTTCAGGCAGCATCCAACGAGCAGCGCTGCTCTGCTCGTTGGATGCTGCCTGAACTGATGCAAAGTAGTCATTCAGAATCTCACCCATTCTCTCAGGTTGAGCACACAGCCTTCCTTCATTATCCTTTGATGTACCAATCCTTTCTGTAATCACCCGCTTGCTTCTTAGATAAGAATAAAATGCTTTGGGATTTTCCTTAATTCTGCTTGCTAAAGCTATTTCATGACCCCTTTTAGCCCGCTTGATTCCCCGTTTAAGACTTGTCCTACTCTTCCGATATTCCTCCTGTTCTTAGCTGCCTAGACCTTATTTACACTTCCCTTTTCCTCTTGGATAGTCGTACAGTTTCTCTTGTCATCCACGGTTCACGAACCTTGCCCTTCCTATCCTTTACCTTCAACAGGACATGCCTATCCTACACTGCCGTTAACCTATCTTTGAAAGCCTCCCACATCTCAAACGTGAACTTCCCGTCAAATAGCTGTGTCCAATCCACATTTCCGAGCTCCTGCCTAATTTTGATATAACTGGCCTTGGCCTAGTTCAGTACTCTTCCCTCAGGGCCACTCTCTTCATTATCTATGAGTATTCTAAAACTTACAGAATTGTGGTCACTGCTCCCACAGAAATCCCCCACCACAACTTCTACCACCTGTCCTGGCTCATTCCCCAATACCAGGTCCAATATGGCCCCTTCCCTCGTCGGACTATACTGCTCTAGAAAACTCTCCTGGATGCTTCTTAAAAATTCTACCCCATCCAGACCTCTGACGCAAAGTATAACTATTAAGGAGATATTTAAATGTCATGTTCCAAATATTGATGGTCCTAATCCTGTCATAATAACACTTAACAATTTGCTTTATTACTTGTGTTATCCCATCTCACCACAATGCCCTTTCAGCCTTAACCTTACTCTGCTAATTGGTGTCAGAGCATTCCACAATTCTTATCCCATCCAGCCTTTCACAGACCACAGATTGCGAGTGCTCTTCATGCTTTTATGTTCCTTATTTTCCAGACAGTATGAGTGTACTGGCCTGGAGCTGCTGTATGGGTGCATTGGCCTGGAGCCACAGTACGAGTGTACTAGTCTGGAGCTGCAGTGTGAGTGTACTATCCTGGACCTGCAGTATGGGTGTACTAGTCTGGAGCTGCAGTGTGAGTGTACTATCCTGGAGCTGCAGTGTGAGTGTACTAGTCTGGAGCTGCAGTGTGAGTGTACTATCCTGGAGCTGCAGTGTGAGTGTACTAGTCTGGAGCTGCAGTGTGAGTGTACTATCCTGGAGCTGCAGTATGAGTGTACTAGTCTGGAGCTGCAGTATGGGTGTACTAGCCTGGAGCTGCAGTATGAGTGTACTATCCTGGAGCTGCAGTATGGGTGTACTATCCTGGAGCTGCAGTATGGGTGTACTAGCCTGGAGCTGCAGTGTGAGTGTACTAGCCTGGAGCTGCAGTATGAGTGTACTAGTCTGGAGCTGCAGTATTGGTGTACTAGTCTGGAGCTGCAGTATGGGTGTACTAGTCTGGAGCTGCAGTATGGGTGTACTATCATGGAGCTGCAGTGTGAGTGTACTAGTCTGGAGCTGCAGTATGGGTGTACTAGTCTGGAGCTGCAGTATGGGTGTACTAGCCTGGAGCTGCAGTATGGGTGTACTAGCCTGGAGCTGCAGTGTGGGTGTACTAGTCTGGAGCTGCAGTGTGAGTGTACTATCCTGGAGCTGCAGTGTGAGTGTACTAGCCTGGAGCTGCAGTATGGGTGTACTAGCCTGGAGCTGCAGTATGGGTGTACTATCCTGGAGCTGCAGTATGAGTGTACTAGCCTGGAGCTGCAGTGTGAGTGTACTATCCTGGAGCTGCAGTGTGAGTGTACTAGCCTGGAGCTGCAGTATGGGTGTACTATCCTGGAGCTGCAGTATGGGTGTACTAGTCTGGAGCTGCAGTGTGAGTGTACTATCCTGGAGCTGCAGTGTGAGTGTACTAGCCTGGAGCTGCAGTGTGAGTGTACTAGCCTGGAGCTGCAGTATGGGTGTACTAGTCTGGAGCTGCAGTGTGAGTGTACTATCCTGGAGCTGCAGTACGAGTGTACTAGCCTGGAGCTGCAGTGTGAGTGTACTAGTCTGGAGCTGCAGTATGGGTGTACTAGCCTGGAGCTGCAGTATGGGTGTACTAGCCTGGAGCTGCAGTATGGGTGTACTAGCCTGGAGCTGCAGTGTGAGTGTACTATCCTGGAGCTGCAGTACGAGTGTACTAGCCTGGAGCTGCAGTGTGAGTGTACTAGTCTGGAGCTGCAGTATGGGTGTACTAGCCTGGAGCTGCAGTATGGGTGTACTAGCCTGGAGCTGCAGTACGAGTGTACTAGCCTGGAGCTGCAGTATGGGTGTACTAGCCTGGAGCTGCAGTATGGGTGTACTAGTCTGGAGCTGCAGTACGAGTGTACTAGCCTGGAGCTGCAGTACGGGTGTACTAGTCTGGAGCTGCAGTACGAGTGTACTAGCCTGGAGCTGCAGTATGGGTGTACTAGTCTGGAGCTGCAGTATGGGTGTACTAGTCTGGAGCTGCAGTATGGGTGTACTATCCTGGAGCTGCAGTATGAGTGTACTATCCTGGAGCTGCAGTATGGGTGTACTATCCTGGAGCTGCAGTATGGGTGTACTATCCTGGAGCTGCAGTATGGGTGTACTATCCTGGAGCTGCAGTATGGGTGTACTATCCTGGAGCTGCAGTATGGGTGTACTAGCCTGGAGCTGCAGTATGGGTGTACTAGCCTGGAGCTGCAGTATGGGTGTACGAGCCTGGAGCTGCAGTATGGGTGTACTAGCCTGGAGCTGCAGTACGAGTGTACTAGCCTGGAGCTGCAGTACGAGTGTACTAGCCTGGAGCTGCAGTATGGGTGTACTATCCTGGAGCTGCAGTATGGGTGTACTAGTCTGGAGCTGCAGTATGAGTGTACTAGCCTGGAGCTGCAGTATTGGTGTACTAGTCTGGAGCTGCAGTATGGGTGTACTAGCCCTGAGCTGCAGTACGAGTGTACTAGCCTGGAGCTGCAGTATTGGTGTACTAGCCTGGAGCTGCAGTATTGGTGTACTAGTCTGGAGCTGCAGTATGGGTGAACTAGCCTGGAGCTGCAGTATGGGTGTACTAGCCTGGAGCTGCAGTGTGAGTGTACTAGCCTGGAGCTGCAGTATGGGTGTACTAGCCTGGAGCTGCAGTATGGGTGTACGAGTCTGGAGCTGCAGTGTGAGTGTACTATCCTGGAACTGCAGTATGGGTGTACTATCCTGGAGCTGCAGTATGGGTGTACTAATCTGGAGCTGCAGTACGAGTGTACTAGCCTGGAGCTGCAGTATTGGTGTACTAGTCTGGAGCTGCAGTATGGGTGTACTAGCCTGGAGCTGCAGTATGGGTGTACTAGCCTGGAGCTGCAGTACGAGTGTACTAGCCTGGAGCTGCAGTACGAGTGTACTAGCCTGGAGCTGCAGTATGGGTGTACTAGTCTGGAGCTGCAGTACGAGTGTACTAGCCTGGAGCTGCAGTATGGGTGTACTAGCCTGGAGCTGCAGTGTGGGTGTACTAGTCTGGAGCTGCAGTGTGAGTGTACTATCCTGGAGCTGCAGTATGGGTGTACTAGCCTGGAGCTGCAGTATGGGTGTACTAGCCTGGAGCTGCAGTACGAGTGTACTAGCCTGGAGCTGCAGTATGGGTGTACTAGCCTGGAGCTGCAGTATGGGTGTACTAGTCTGGAGCTGCAGTATGAGTGTACTAGCCTGGAGCTGCAGTGTGAGTGTACTAGCCTGGAGCTGCAGTGTGAGTGTACTAGCCTGGAGCCACAGTATGAGTGTACTAGCCTGGAGCTGCAGTACGAGTGTACTAGTCTGGAGCTGCAGTATGGGTGTACTAGCCTGGAGCTGCAGTGTGAGTGTACTAGCCTGGAGCTGCAGTATGGGTGTACTAGCCTGGAGCTGCAGTATGGGTGTACGAGTCTGGAGCTGCAGTGTGAGTGTACTATCCTGGAACTGCAGTATGGGTGTACTATCCTGGAGCTGCAGTATGGGTGTACTAATCTGGAGCTGCAGTACGAGTGTACTAGCCTGGAGCTGCAGTATTGGTGTACTAGTCTGGAGCTGCAGTATGGGTGTACTAGCCTGGAGCTGCAGTACGAGTGTACTAGCCTGGAGCTGCAGTACGAGTGTACTAGCCTGGAGCTGCAGTATGGGTGCACTAGTCTGGAGCTGCAGTATGGGTGTACTAGTCTGGAGCTGCAGTGTGAGTGTACTAGCCTGGAGCTGCAGTATGGGTGTACGAGCCTGGAGCTGCAGTATGGGTGTACTAGCCTGGAGCTGCAGTATGGGTGTACTAGCCTGGAGCTGCAGTACGAGTGTACTAGCCTGGAGCTGCAGTATGGGTGTACTAGCCTGGAGCTGCAGTACGAGTGTACTAGCCTGGAGCTGCAGTACGAGTGTACTAGCCTGGAGCTGCAGTATGGGTGTACTAGTCTGGAGCTGCAGTACGAGTGTACTAGCCTGGAGCTGCAGTATGGGTGTACTAGTCTGGAGCTGCAGTATGGGTGTACTATCCTGGAGCTGCAGTATGGGTGTACTATCCTGGAGCTGCAGTATGGGTGTACTAGCCTGGAGCTGCAGTATGGGTGTACTAGCCTGGAGCTGCAGTATGGGTGTACGAGCCTGGAGCTGCAGTATGGGTGTTCTAGCCTGGAGCTGCAGTATGGGTGTACTAGCCTGGAGCTGCAGTACGAGTGTACTAGCCTGGAGCTGCAGTATGGGTGTACTAGCCTGGAGCTGCAGTACGAGTGTACTAGCCTGGAGCTGCAGTACGAGTGTACTAGCCTGGAGCTGCAGTATGGGTGTACTATCCTGGAGCTGCAGTATGGGTGTACTAGTCTGGAGCTGCAGTATGAGTGTACTAGCCTGGAGCTGCAGTATTGGTGTACTAGTCTGGAGCTGCAGTATGGGTGTACTAGCCTGGAGCTGCAGTACGAGTGTACTAGCCTGGAGCTGCAGTATTGGTGTACTAGCCTGGAGCTGCAGTATTGGTGTACTAGTCTGGAGCTGCAGTATGGGTGAACTAGCCTGGAGCTGCAGTATGGGTGTACTAGCCTGGAGCTGCAGTGTGAGTGTACTAGCCTGGAGCTGCAGTATGGGTGTACTAGCCTGGAGCTGCAGTATGGGTGTACGAGTCTGGAGCTGCAGTGTGAGTGTACTATCCTGGAGCTGCAGTATGGGTGTACTAGCCTGGAGCTGCAGTACGAGTGTACTAGCCTGGAGCTGCAGTACGAGTGTACTAGCCAGGAGCTGCAGTATGGGTGTACTAGTCTGGAGCTGCAGTACGAGTGTACTAGCCTGGAGCTGCAGTATGGGTGTACTAGCCTGGAGCTGCAGTGTGGGTGTACTAGTCTGGAGCTGCAGTATGGGTGTACTAGCCTGGAGCTGCAGTATGAGTGTACTAGTCTGGAGCTGCAGTATGGGTGTACTAGCCTGGAGCTGCAGTGTGAGTGTACTAGTCTGGAGCTGCAGTATGGGTGTACTAGCCTGGAGCTGCCATATGAGTGTACTAGCCTGGAGCTGCCATATGAGTGTACTAGCCTGGAGCTGCAGTATGAGTGTACTATCCTGAAGCTGCAGTATGGGTGTACTAGCCTGGAGCTGCAGTATGGGTGTACTAGTCTGGAGCTGCAGTGTGGGTGTACTAGCCTGGAGCTGCAGTATGGGTGTACTAGTCTGGAGCTGCAGTATGGGTGTACTATCATGGAGCTGCAGTATGGGTGTACTAGCCTGGAGCTGCAGTATGAGTGTACTATCCTGGAGCTGCAGTATTGGTGTACTAGCCTGGAGCTGCAGTATGAGTGTACTATCCTGGAGCTGCAGTATGGGTGTACTAGCCTGGAGCTGCAGTATGAGTGTACTAGCCTGGAGCTGCAGTATGGGTGTACTAGCCTGGAGCTGCAGTATGAGTGTACTAGCCTGGAGCTGCAGTATGGGTGTACTAGCCTGGAGCTGCAGTATGAGTGTACTATCCTGGAGCTGCAGTGTGAGTGTACTATCCTGGAGCTGCAGTATGGGTGTACTAGCCTGGAGCTGCAGTATTGGTGTACTAGCCTGGAGCTGCAGTATGAGTGTACTATCCTGGAGCTGCAGTATGGGTGTACTAGCCTGGAGCTGCAGTATTGGTGTACTAGCCTGGAGCTGCAGTATGAGTGTACTATCCTGGAGCTGCAGTATGAGTGTACTATCCTGGAGCTGCAGTATGGGTGTACTAGTCTGGAGCTGCAGTATGGGTGTACTATCCTGGAGCTGCAGTATGAGTGTACTATCCTGGAGCTGCAGTATGGGTGTACTAGTCTGGAGCTGCAGTATGGGTGTACTATCCTGGAGCTGCAGTGTGAGTGTACTATCCTGGAGCTGCAGTATGGGTGTACTAGTCTGGAGCTGCAGTGTGAGTGTACTAGTCTGGAGCTGCAGTATGAGTGTACTATCCTGGAGCTGCAGTATGGGTGTACTATCCTGGAGCTGCAGTATGAGTGTACTATCCTGGAGCTGCAGTATGGGTGTACTAGCCTGGAGCTGCAGTATGGGTGTACTATCCTGGAGCTGCAGTATGAGTGTACTAGCCTGGAGCTGCAGTATGGGTGTACTATCCTGGAGCTGCAGTGTGAGTGTACTAGTCTGGAGCTGCAGTATGGGTGTACTATCCTGGAGCTGCAGTATGGGTGTACTATCCTGGAGCTGCAGTGTGAATGTACTAGCCTGGAGCTGCAGTATGGGTGTACTAGTCTGGAGCTGCAGTATGGGTGTACTAGTCTGGAGCTGCAGTATGGGTGTACTAGTCTGGAGCTGCAGTGTGAGTGTACTAGTCTGGAGCTGCAGTATGAGTGTACTAGCCTGGAGCTGCAGTATGGGTGTACTAGTCTGGAGCTGCAGTATGGGTGTACTAGTCTGGAGCTGCAGTGTGAGTGTACTAGTCTGGAGCTGCAGTATGAGTGTACTAGTCTGGAGCTGCAGTATGAGTGTACTATCCTGGAGCTGCAGTATGGGTGTACTAGTCTGGAGCTGCAGTATGGGTGTACTATCCTGGAGCTGCAGTATGGGTGTACTAGTCTGGAGCTGCAGTATGGGTGTACTATCCTGGAGCTGCAGTATGGGTGTACTAGTCTGGAGCTGCAGTATGGGTGTACTAGCCTGGAGCTGCAGTATGGGTGTACTATCCTGGAGCTGCAGTGTGAATGTACTAGCCTGGAGCTGCAGTATGGGTGTACTAGTCTGGAGCTGCAGTATGAGTGGACTAGTCTGGAGCTGCAGTATGGGTGTACTAGCCTGGAGCTGCAGTATGGGTGTACTATCCTGGAGCTGCAGTATGGGTGTACTATCCTGGAGCTGCAGTATGGGTGTACTATCCTGGAGCTGCAGTATGAGTGTACTAGCCTGGAGCTGCAGTATGGGTGTACTATCCTGGAGCTGCAGTATGGGTGTACTAGTCTGGAGCTGCAGTGTGAGTGTACTATCCTGGAGCTGCAGTATGGGTGTACTATCCTGGAGCTGCAGTATGGGTGTACTAGCCTGGAGCTGCAGTATGGGTGTACTAGCCTGGAGCTGCAGTGTGAGTGTACTATCCTGGAGCTGCAGTATGAGTGTACTAGCCTGGAGCTGCAGTGTGAGTGTACTAGTCTGGAGCTGCAGTATGGGTGTACTAGTCTGGAGCTGCAGTGTGAGTGTACTATCCTGGAGCTGCAGTGTGAGTGTACTAGTCTGGAGCTGCAGTATGAGTGTACTAGCCTGGAGCTGCAGTGTGAGTGTACTAGCCTGGAGCTGTAGTGTGAGTGTACTATCCTGGAGCTGCAGTATGGGTGTACTAGCCTGGAGCTGCAGTATGGGTGTACTAGCCTGGAGCTGCAGTATGGGTGTACTAGCCTGGAGCTGCAGTACGAGTGTACTAGCCTGGAGCTGCAGTATGGGTGTACTAGCCTGGAGCTGCAGTATGGGTGTACTAGTCTGGAGGTGCAGTATGAGTGTACTAGCCTGGAGCTGCAGTGTGAGTGTACTAGCCTGGAGCTGCCGTGTGAGTGTATTAGCCTGGAGCCACAGTATGAGTGTACTAGCCTGGAGCTGCAGTACGAGTGTACTAGTCTGGAGCTGCAGTATGGGTGTACTAGCCTGGAGCTGCAGTGTGAGTGTACTAGCCTGGAGCTGCAGTATGGGTGTACTAGCCTGGAGGTGCAGTGTGAGTGTACTAGCCTGGAGCTGCAGTATGGGTGTACTAGCCTGGAGCTGCAGTATGGGTGTACGAGTCTGGAGCTGCAGTGTGAGTGTACTATCCTGGAACTGCAGTATGGGTGTACTATCCTGGAGCTGCAGTACGGGTGTACTAATCTGGAGCTGCAGTACGAGTGTACTAGCCTGGAGCTGCAGTATTGGTGTACTAGTCTGGAGCTGCAGTATGGGTGTACTAGCCTGGAGCTGCAGTACGAGTGTACTAGCCTGGAGCTGCAGTACGAGTGTACTAGCCTGGAGCTGCAGTATGGGTGTACTAGTCTGGAGCTGCAGTACGAGTGTACTAGCCTGGAGCTGCAGTATGGGTGTACTAGTCTGGAGCTGCAGTATGGGTGTACTAGTCTGGAGCTGCAGTATGGGTGTACTATCCTGGAGCTGCAGTATGGGTGTACTAGCCTGGAGCTGCAGTGTGAGTGTACTAGCCTGGAGCTGCAGTATGGGTGTACGAGCCTGGAGCTGCAGTATGGGTGTACTAGCCTGGAGCTGCAGTATGGGTGTACTAGCCTGGAGCTGCAGTACGAGTGTACTAGCCTGGAGCTGCAGTGTGAGTGTACTAGCCTGGAGCTGCAGTACGAGTGTACTAGCCTGGAGCTGCAGTATGGGTGTACTAGCCTGGAGCTGCAGTATGGGTGTACTAGCCTGGAGCTGCAGTATGGGTGTACTAGCCTGGAGCTGCAGTATGGGTGTACTAGTCTGGAGCTGCAGTATGAGTGTACTATCCTGGAGCTGCAGTATGGGTGTACTAGCCTGGAGCTGCAGTATGGGTGTACTAGCCTGGAGCTGCAGTATGGGTGTACTAGCCTGGAGCTGCAGTATGGGTGTACTAGCCTGGAGCTGCAGTATGGGTGTACTAGTCTGGAGCTGCAGTATGAGTGTACTATCCTGGAGCTGCAGTATGGGTGTACTAGCCTGGAGCTGCAGTGTGAGTGTACTATCCTGGAGCTGCAGTATGGGTGTACTAGTCTGGAGCTGCAGTGTGAGTGTACTATCCTGGAGCTGCAGTATGGGTGTACTAGTCTGGAGCTGCAGTATGAGTGTACTATCCTGGAGCTGCAGTATGGGTGTACTAGTCTGGAGCTGCAGTGTGAGTGTACTATCCTGGAGCTGCAGTATGAGTGTACTAGTCTGGAGCTGCAGTATGAGTGTACTATCCTGGAGCTGCAGTGTGAGTGTACTAGTCTGGAGCTGCAGTATGGGTGCACTAGTCTGGAGCTGAAGTATGGGTGTACTAGTCTGGAGCTGCAGTGTGAGTGTACTAGTCTGGAGCTGCAGTATGGGTGTACTAGTCTGGAGCTGCAGTATGGGTGTACTAGTCTGGAGCTGCAGTATGAGTGTACTATCCTGGAGCTGCAGTATGGGTGTACTAGCCTGGAGCTGCAGTGTGAGTGTACTAGTCTGGAGCTGCAGTGTGAGTGTAATATCCTGGAGCTGCAGTATGAGTGTACTAGCCTGGAGCTGCAGTGTGAGTGTACTAGTCTGGAGCTGCAGTATGGGTGTACTAGTCTGGAGCTGCAGTGTGAGTGTACTATCCTGGAGCTGCAGTGTGAGTGTACTAGCCTGGAGCTGCAGTGTGAGTGTACTAGCCTGGAGCTGCAGTGTGAGTGTACTAGCCTGGAGCTGTAGTGTGAGTGTACTATCCTGGAGCTGCAGTATGGGTGTACTAGCCTGGAGCTGCAGTATGGGTGTACTAGCCTGGAGCTGCAGTATGGGTGTACTAGCCTGGAGCTGCAGTACGAGTGTACTAGCCTGGAGCTGCAGTATGGGTGTACTAGCCTGGAGCTGCAGTATGGGTGTACTAGTCTGGAGGTGCAGTATGAGTGTACTAGCCTGGAGCTGCAGTGTGAGTGTACTAGCCTGGAGCTGCAGTGTGAGTGTACTAGCCTGGAGCCACAGTATGAGTGTACTAGCCTGGAGCTGCAGTACGAGTGTACTAGTCTGGAGCTGCAGTATGGGTGTACTAGCCTGGAGCTGCAGTGTGAGTGTACTAGCCTGGAGCTGCAGTATGGGTGTACTAGCCTGGAGGTGCAGTGTGAGTGTACTAGCCTGGAGCTGCAGTATGGGTGTACTAGCCTGGAGCTGCAGTATGGGTGTACGAGTCTGGAGCTGCAGTGTGAGTGTACTATCCTGGAACTGCAGTATGGGTGTACTATCCTGGAGCTGCAGTACGGGTGTACTAATCTGGAGCTGCAGTACGAGTGTACTAGCCTGGAGCTGCAGTATTGGTGTACTAGTCTGGAGCTGCAGTATGGGTGTACTAGCCTGGAGCTGCAGTACGAGTGTACTAGCCTGGAGCTGCAGTACGAGTGTACTAGCCTGGAGCTGCAGTATGGGTGTACTAGTCTGGAGCTGCAGTACGAGTGTACTAGCCTGGAGCTGCAGTATGGGTGTACTAGTCTGGAGCTGCAGTATGGGTGTACTAGTCTGGAGCTGCAGTATGGGTGTACTATCCTGGAGCTGCAGTATGGGTGTACTAGCCTGGAGCTGCAGTGTGAGTGTACTAGCCTGGAGCTGCAGTATGGGTGTACGAGCCTGGAGCTGCAGTATGGGTGTACTAGCCTGGAGCTGCAGTATGGGTGTACTAGCCTGGAGCTGCAGTACGAGTGTACTAGCCTGGAGCTGCAGTATGGGTGTACTAGCCTGGAGCTGCAGTACGAGTGTACTAGCCTGGAGCTGCAGTATGAGTGTACTAGCCTGGAGCTGCAGTATGGGTGTACTAGTCTGGAGCTGCAGTACGAGTGTACTAGCCTGGAGCTGCAGTATGGGTGTACTAGTCTGGAGCTGCAGTATGGGTGTACTAGTCTGGAGCTGCAGTATGGGTGTACTATCCTGGAGCTGCAGTATGGGTGTACTATCCTGGAGCTGCAGTGTGGGTGTACTATCCTGGAGCTGCAGTATGGGTGTACTATCCTGGAGCTGCAGTATGGGTGTACTAGCCTGGAGCTGCAGTATGGGTGTACTAGCCTGGAGCTGCAGTATGGGTGTACGAGCCTGGAGCTGCAGTATGGGTGTACTAGCCTGGAGCTGCAGTACGAGTGTACTAGCCTGGAGCTGCAGTATGGGTGTACTAGCCTGGAGCTGCAGTACGAGTGTACTAGCCTGGAGCTGCAGTACGAGTGTACTAGCCTGGAGCTGCAGTATGGGTGTACTATCCTGGAGCTGCAGTATGGGTGTACTAGTCTGGAGCTGCAGTATGAGTGTACTAGCCTGGAGCTGCAGTATTGGTGTACTAGCCTGGAGCTGCAGTATTGGTGTACTAGTCTGGAGCTGCAGTATGGGTGAACTAGCCTGGAGCTGCAGTATGGGTGTACTAGCCTGGAGCTGCAGTGTGAGTGTACTAGCCTGGAGCTGCAGTATGGGTGTACTAGCCTGGAGCTGCAGTATGGGTGTACGAGTCTGGAGCTGCAGTGTGAGTGTACTATCCTGGAACTGCAGTATGGGTGTACTATCCTGGAGCTGCAGTACGGGTGTACTAATCTGGAGCTGCAGTACGAGTGTACTAGCCTGGAGCTGCAGTATTGGTGTACTAGTCTGGAGCTGCAGTATGGGTGTACTAGCCTGGAGCTGCAGTACGAGTGTACTAGCCTGGAGCTGCAGTACGAGTGTACTAGCCTGGAGCTGCAGTATGGGTGTACTAGTCTGGAGCTGCAGTACGAGTGTACTAGCCTGGAGCTGCAGTATGGGTGTACTAGCCTGGAGCTGCAGTGTGGGTGTACTAGTCTGGAGCTGCAGTGTGAGTGTACTAGCCTGGAGCTGCAGTATGGGTGTACTAGCCTGGAGCTGCAGTATGGGTGTACGAGTCTGGAGCTGCAGTGTGAGTGTACTAGCCTGGAGCTGTAGTGTGAGTGTACTATCCTGGAGCTGCAGTATGGGTGTACTAGCCTGGAGCTGCAGTATGGGTGTACTGGCCTGGAGCTGCAGTATGGGTGTACTAGCCTGGAGCTGCAGTACGAGTGTACTAGCCTGGAGCTGCAGTATGGGTGTACTAGCCTGGAGCTGCAGTATGGGTGTACTAGTCTGGAGCTGCAGTATGAGTGTACTAGCCTGGAGCTGCAGTACGAGTGTACTAGTCTGGAGCTGCAGTATGGGTGTACTAGCCTGGAGCTGCAGTGTGAGTGTACTAGCCTGGAGCTGCAGTATGGGTGTACTAGCCTGGAGCTGCAGTATGGGTGTACGAGTCTGGAGCTGCAGTGTGAGTGTACTATCCTGGAACTGCAGTATGGGTGTACTATCCTGGAGCTGCAGTATGGGTGTACTAATCTGGAGCTGCAGTACGAGTGTACTAGCCTGGAGCTGCAGTATTGGTGTACTAGTCTGGAGCTGCAGTATGGGTGTACTAGCCTGGAGCTGCAGTACGAGTGTACTAGCCTGGAGCTGCAGTACGAGTGTACTAGCCTGGAGCTGCAGTATGGGTGCACTAGTCTGGAGCTGCAGTATGGGTGTACTAGTCTGGAGCTGCAGTGTGAGTGTACTAGCCTGGAGCTGCAGTATGGGTGTACGAGCCTGGAGCTGCAGTATGGGTGTACTAGCCTGGAGCTGCAGTATGGGTGTACTAGCCTGGAGCTGCAGTACGAGTGTACTAGCCTGGAGCTGCAGTATGGGTGTACTAGCCTGGAGCTGCAGTACGAGTGTACTAGCCTGGAGCTGCAGTACGAGTGTACTAGCCTGGAGCTGCAGTATGGGTGTACTAGTCTGGAGCTGCAGTACGAGTGTACTAGCCTGGAGCTGCAGTATGGGTGTACTAGTCTGGAGCTGCAGTATGGGTGTACTATCCTGGAGCTGCAGTATGGGTGTACTATCCTGGAGCTGCAGTATGGGTGTACTAGCCTGGAGCTGCAGTATGGGTGTACTAGCCTGGAGCTGCAGTATGGGTGTACGAGCCTGGAGCTGCAGTATGGGTGTTCTAGCCTGGAGCTGCAGTATGGGTGTACTAGCCTGGAGCTGCAGTACGAGTGTACTAGCCTGGAGCTGCAGTATGGGTGTACTAGCCTGGAGCTGCAGTACGAGTGTACTAGCCTGGAGCTGCAGTACGAGTGTACTAGCCTGGAGCTGCAGTATGGGTGTACTATCCTGGAGCTGCAGTATGGGTGTACTAGTCTGGAGCTGCAGTATGAGTGTACTAGCCTGGAGCTGCAGTATTGGTGTACTAGTCTGGAGCTGCAGTACGGGTGTACTAGCCTGGAGCTGCAGTACGAGTGTACTAGCCTGGAGCTGCAGTATTGGTGTACTAGCCTGGAGCTGCAGTATTGGTGTACTAGTCTGGAGCTGCAGTATGGGTGAACTAGCCTGGAGCTGCAGTATGGGTGTACTAGCCTGGAGCTGCAGTGTGAGTGTACTAGCCTGGAGCTGCAGTATGGGTGTACTAGCCTGGAGCTGCAGTATGGGTGTACGAGTCTGGAGCTGCAGTGTGAGTGTACTAGCCTGGAGCTGCAGTATGGGTGTACTAATCTGGAGCTGCAGTACGAGTGTACTAGCCTGGAGCTGCAGTATTGGTGTACTAGTCTGGAGCTGCAGTATGGGTGTACTAGCCTGGAGCTGCAGTACGAGTGTACTAGCCTGGAGCTGCAGTACGAGTGTACTAGCCTGGAGCTGCAGTATGGGTGTACTAGTCTGGAGCTGCAGTACGAGTGTACTAGCCTGGAGCTGCAGTATGGGTGTACTAGCCTGGAGCTGCAGTGTGGGTGTACTAGTCTGGAGCTGCAGTATGGGTGTACTAGCCTGGAGCTGCAGTATGAGTGTACTAGTCTGGAGCTGCAGTATGGGTGTACTAGCCTGGAGCTGCAGTGTGAGTGTACTAGTCTGGAGCTGCAGTATGGGTGTACTAGCCTGGAGCTGCCATATGAGTGTACTAGCCTGGAGCTGCCATATGAGTGTACTAGCCTGGAGCTGCAGTATGAGTGTACTATCCTGAAGCTGCAGTATGGGTGTACTAGCCTGGAGCTGCAGTATGGGTGTACTAGTCTGGAGCTGCAGTGTGGGTGTACTAGCCTGGAGCTGCAGTATTGGTGTACTAGCCTGGAGCTGCAGTATGGGTGTACTAGCCTGGAGCTGCAGTATGAGTGTACTATCCTGGAGCTGCAGTATGAGTGTACTATCCTGGAGCTGCAGTATGGGTGTACTAGCCTGGAGCTGCAGTATGGGTGTACTAGCCTGGAGCTGCAGTATGAGTGTACTATCCTGGAGCTGCAGTATGAGTGTACTATCCTGGAGCTGCAGTATGGGTGTACTAGCCTGGAGCTGCAGTATTGGTGTACTAGCCTGGAGCTGCAGTATGGGTGTACTAGCCTGGAGCTGCAGTATGAGTGTACTAGTCTGGAGCTGCAGTATGAGTGTACTAGCCTGGAGCTGCAGTATTGGTGTACTAGCCTGGAGCTGCAGTATGGGTGTACTAGCCTGGAGCTGCAATATGAGTGTACTAGTCTGGAGCTGCAGTATGAGTGTACTAGCCTGGAGCTGCAGTATGGGTGTACTATCCTGGAGCTGCAGTATGGGTGTACTATCCTGGAGCTGCAGTATGGGTGTACTATCCTGGAGCTGCAGTATGAGTGTACTATCCCGGAGCTGCAGTATGAGTGGACTAGCCTGGAGCTGCAGTATGGGTGTACTATCCTGGAGCTGCAGTATGGGTGTACTAGCCTGGAGCTGCAGTGTGAGTGTACTAGCCTGGAGCTGCAGTGTGAGTGTACTAGCCTGGAGCTGCAGTATGGGTGTACTAGTCTGGAGCTGCAGTGTGAGTGTACTAGTCTGGAGCTGCAGTGTGAGTGTACTAGCCTGGAGCTGCAGTATGAGTGTACTAGTCTGGAGCTGCAGTGTGAGTGTACTAGTCTGGAGCTGCAGTGTGAGTGTACTAGTCTGGAGCTGCAGTGTGAGTGTACTAGCCTGGAGCTGCAGTATGGGTGTACTATCCTGGAGCTGCAGTGTGAGTGTACTAGTCTGGAGCTGCAGTGTGAGTGTACTAGCCTGGAGCTGCAGTATGAGTGTACTAGTCTGGAGCTGCAGTGTGAGTGTACTAGTCTGGAGCTGCAGTGTGAGTGTACTAGCCTGGAGCTGCAGTGTGAGTGTACTAGTCTGGAGCTGCAGTGTGAGTGTACTAGTCTGGAGCTGCAGTATGAGTGTACTAGTCTGGAGCTGCAGTGTGAGTGTACTAGCCTGGAGCTGCAGTGTGAGTGTACTAGCCTGGAGCTGCAGTATGGGTGTACTAGCCTGGAGCTGCAGTATGGGTGTACTAGCCTGGAGCTGCAGTATGGGTGTACTAGTCTGGAGCTGCAGTATGGGTGTACTATCCTGGAGCTGCAGTATGGGTGTACTAGTCTGGAGCTGCAGTATGAGTGTACTATCCTGGAGCTGCAGTATGAGTGTACTAGTCTGGAGCTGCAGTATGAGTGTACTAGTCTGGAGCTGCAGTATGGGTGTACTAGCCTGGAGCTTCAGTATGGGTGTACTAGTCTGGAGCTGCAGTGTGAGTGTACTCGCCTGGAGCTGCAGTATGGGTGTACTAGCCTGGAGCTGCAGTATGGGTGTACTAGTCTGGAGCTGCAGTGTGAGTGTACTAGTCTGGAGCTGCAGTATGGGTGTACTAGTCTGGAGCTGCAGTGTGAGTGCACTAGCCTGGAGCTGCAGTATGGGTGTACTAGTCTGGAGCTGCAGTATGGGTGTACTATCCTGGAGCTGCAGTATGGGTGTACTAGTCTGGAGCTGCAGTATGAGTGTACTAGCCTGGAGCTGCAGTGTGAGTGTACTAGCCTGGAGCTGTAGTATGGGTGTACTAGTCTGGAGCTGCAGTGTGAGTGTACTAGTCTGGAGCTGCAGTATGGGTGTACTAGTCTGGAGCTACAGTGTGAGTGTACTAGTCTGGAGCTGCAGTATGGGTGTACTAGTCTGGAGCTGCAGTGTGAGTGTACTAGCCTGGAGCTGCAGTATGGGTGTACTAGTCTGGAGCTGCAGTATGGGTGTACTATCCTGGAGCTGCAGTATGAGTGTACTATCCTGGAGCTGCAGTATGGGTGTACTAGCCTGGAGCTGCAGTACGAGTGTACTAGTCTGGAGCTGCAGTATGGGTGTACTAGCCTGGAGCTGCAGTACGAGTGTACTAGTCTGGAGATGCAGTATGGGTGTACTAGCCTGGTGCTGCAGTACGAGTGTACTAGTCTGGAGCTGCAGTATGGGTGTACTAGCCTGGAGCTGCAGTATGGGTGTACTAGCCTGGAGCTGCAGTATGGGTGTACTAGCCTGGAGCTGCAGTACGAGTGTACTAGCCTGGAGCTGCAGTATGGGTGTACTAGCCTGGAGCTGCAGTATGGGTGTACTAGCCTGGAGCTGCAGTATGGGTGTACTAGCCTGGAGCTGCAGTGTGGGTGTACTATCCTGGAGCTGCAGTATGTGTGTACTATCCTGGAGCTGCAGTATGAGTGTACTATCCTGGAGCTGCAGTATGGGTGTACTAGCCTGGAGCTGCAGTACGAGTGTACTAGCCTGGAGCTGCAGTATGGGTGTACTAGCCTGGAGCTGCAGTATGGGTGTACTAGCCTGGAGCTGCAGTATGGGTGTACTATCCTGGAGCTGCAGTGTGGGTGTACTAGCCTGGAGCTGCAGTATGTGTGTACTAGCCGGGAGCTGCAGTGTGAGTGTACTATCCTGGAGCTGCAGTATGAGTGTACTAGTCTGGAGCTGCAGTATGAGTGTACTAGCCTGGAGCTGCAGTGTGAGTGTACTATCCTGGAGCTGCAGTATGGGTGTACTATCCTGGAGCTGCAGTATGGGTGTACTAGCCTGGAGCTGCAGTATGAGTGTACTAGCCTGGAGCTGCAGTATGGGTGTACTAGCCTGGAGCTGCAGTGTGAGTGTACTAGCCTGGAGCTGCAGTATGGGTGTACTAGCCTGGAGCTGCAGTATGAGTGTACTATCCTGGAGCTGCAGTGTGGGTGTACTATCCTGGAGCTGCAGTATGAGTGTACTAGCCTGGAGCTGCAGTATGGGTGTACTAGCCTGGAGCTGCAGTATGAGTGTACTAGTCTGGAGCTGCAGTGTGGGTGTACTATCCTGGAGCTGCAGTATGGGTGTACTATCCTGGAGCTGCAGTGTGAGTGTACTAGTCTGGAGCTGCAGTATGAGTGTACTAGCCTGGAGCTGCAGTATGGGTGTACTAGTCTGGAGCTGCAGTGTGAGTGTACTAGTCTGGAGCTGCAGTGTGAGTGTACTAGTCTGGAGCTGCAGTATGGGTGTACTATCCTGGAGCTGCAGTATGAGTGTACTAGCCTGGAGCTGCAGTGTGAGTGTACTAGTCTGGAGCTGCAGTATGGGTGTACTAGCCTGGAGCTGCAGTATGAGTGTACTAGTCTGGAGCTGCAGTGTGAGTGTACTATCCTGGAGCTGCAGTATGAGTGTACTAGCCTGGAGCTGCAGTATGGGTGTACTATCCTGGAGCTGCAGTATGAGTGTACTAGCCTGGAGCTGCAGTATGGGTGTACTAGTCTAGAGCTGCAGTGTGAGTGTACTAGTCTGGAGCTGCAGTATGGGTGTACTATCCTGGAGCTGCAGTGTGAGTGTACTAGTCTGGAGCTGCAGTGTGAGTGTACTAGTCTGGAGCTGCAGTATGAGTGTAATAGCCTGGAGCTGCAGTGTGAGTGTACTAGTCTGGAGCTGAAGTATGGGTGTACTAGTCTGGAGCTGCAGTGTGAGTGTACTAGTCTGGAGCTGCAGTATGGGTGTACTAGTCTGGAGCTGCAGTATGGGTGTACTAGTCTGGAGCTGCAGTGTGAGTGTACTATCCTGGAGCTGCAGTATGGGTGTACTAGTCTGGAGCTGCAGTGTGAGTGTACTAGTCTGGAGCTGCAGTATGGGTGTACTAGTCTGGAGCTGCAGTATGGGTGTACTAGTCTGGAGCTGCAGTGTGAGTGTACTATCCTGGAGCTGCAGTATGGGTGTACTAGCCTGGAGCTGCAGTATGGGTGTACTAGTCTGGAGCTGCAGTGTGAGTGTACTATCCTGGAGCTGCAGTGTGAGTGTACTAGCCTGGAGCTGCAGTATGGGTGTACTAGTCTGGAGCTGCAGTGTGAGTGTACTAGTCTGGAGCTGCAGTATGGGTGTACTATCCTGGAGCTGCAGTGTGAGTGTACTAGTCTGGAGCTGCAGTATGGGTGTAATAGCCTGGAGCTGCAGTGTGAGTGTACTAGTCTGGAGCTGAAGTATGGGTGTACTAGTCTGGAGCTGCAGTGTGAGTGTACTAGTCTGGAGCTGCAGTATGGGTGTACTATCCTGGGGCTGCAGTATGGGTGTACTATCCTGGAGCTGCAGTATGGGTGTACTAGCCTGGAGCTGCAGTATGGGTGTACTAGTCTGGAGCTGCAGTATGAGTGTAATAGCCTGGAGCTGCAGTGTGAGTGTACTAGTCTGGAGCTGCAGTGTGAGTGTACTAGTCTGGAGCTGCAGTGTGAGTGTACTAGTCTGGAGCTGCAGTGTGAGTGTACTAGTCTGGAGCTGCAGTATGGGTGTACTATCCTGGAGCTGCAGTATTGGTGTACTAGTCTGGAGCTGCAGTATGGGTGCACTAGTCTGGAGCTGCAGTATGGGTGTACTATCCTGGAGCTGCAGTGTGAGTGTACTAGTCTGGAGCTGCAGTATGAGTGTACTATCCTGGAGCTGCAGTGTGAGTGTACTAGTCTGGAGCTGCAGTGTGAGTGTACTAGTCTGGAGCTGCAGTGTGAGTGTACTAGCCTGGAGCTGCAGTATGGGTGTACTAGTCTGGAGCTGCAGTATGGGTGTACTAGTCTGGAGCTGCAGTGTGAGTGTAGTATCCTGGAGCTGCAGTATGGGTGTACTAGTCTGGAGCTGTAGTATGGGTGTACTAGCCTGGAGCTGCAGTATGAGTGTACTAGTCTGGAGCTGCAGTATGTGTGTACTAGTCTGGAGCTGCAGTATGGGTGTACTAGTCTGGAGCTGCAGTGTGAGTGTACTACCTTGGAGCTGCAGTATGGGTGTACTAGTCTGGAGCTGCAGTATGGGTGTACTAGTCTTGAGCTGCAGTATGGGTGTACTAGTCTGGAGCTGCAGTATGGGTGTACTAGTCTGGAGCTGCAGTATGGGTGTACTAGTCTGGAGCTGCAGTATGGGTGTACTAGCCTGGAGCTGCAGTTTGAGTGTACTAGCCTGGAGCTGCAGTATGGGTGTACTAGTCTGGAGCTGCAGTGTGGGTGTACTAGTCTGGAGCTGCAGTATGGGTGTACTAGTCTGGAGCTGCAGTATGGGTGTACTAGTCTTGAGCTGCAGTATGGGTGTACTAGCCTGGAGCTGCAGTATGGGTGTACTAGCCTGGAGCTGCAGTATGGGTGTACTAGCCTGGAGCTGCAGTATGGGTGTACTAGCCTGGAGCTGCAGTATGGGTGTACTAGCCTGGAGCTGCAGTGTGAGTGTACTAGTCTGGAGCTGCAGTGTGAGTGTACTATCCTGGAGCTGCACTGTGAGTGTACTAGTCTGGAGCTGTAGTATGGGTGTACTAGTCTGGAGCTGCAGTGTGAGTGTACTAGTCTGGAGCTGCAGTATGGGTGTACTAGCCTGGAGCTGCAGTATGGGTGTACTAGTCTGGAGCTGCAGTATGGGTGTACTATCCTGGAGCTGCAGTATGAGTGTAATAGCCTGGAGCTGCAGTATGGGCGTACTAGCCTGCAGCTGCAGTATGGGTGTACTATCCTGGAGCTGCAGTATGAGTGTAATAGCCTGGAGCTGCAGTGTGAGTGTACTAGCCTGGAGCTGCAGTATGGGTGTAATAGCCTGGAGCTGCAGTATGGGTGTACTAGCCTGGAGCTGCAGTATGAGTGTATTGGCCTGCAGCTGCACTAAGGGTGTTCTAGCCTGGAGCTGCACTAAGGGTGTACTAGCCTGGAGCCGCAGTATGGGTGAATTGGATTGGAGCCACAGTATGAGTGTACTAGCCTGGAGCTGCACTAAGGGTGTTGTAGCCTGGAGCTGCAGTATGGGTGTACTATCCTGGAGCTGCAGTATTGGTGTGCTAGTCTGGAGCTGCAGTATCGGTGTACTAGCCTGGAGCTGCAGTATTGGTGTGCTAGTCTGGAGCTGCAGTATCGGTGTACTAGCCTGGAGCTGCAGTGTGAGTGTACTAGCCTGGAGCTGCAGTATTGGTGTGCTAGTCTGGAGCTGCAGTATCGGTGTACTAGCCTGGAGCTGCAGTGTGAGTGTACTATCCTGGAGCTGCAGTGTGAGTGTACTAGCCTGGAGCTGCAGTGTGAGTGTACTAGCCTGGAGCTGCAGTATGAGTGTACTATCCTGGAGCTGCAGTATGGGTGTACTATCCTGGAGCTGCAGTATGGGTGTACTATCCTGGAGCTGCAGTATGGGTGTACTATCCTGGAGCTGCAGTGTGAGTGTACTAGCCTGGAGCTGCAGTATGGGTGTACTAGTCTTGAGCTGCAGTATGGGTGTACTAGTCTGGAGCTGCAGTATGGGTGTACTAGTCTGGAGCTGCAGTATGGGTGTACTAGTCTGGAGCTGCAGTATGGGTGTACTATCCTGGAGCTGCAGTATGGGTGTACTAGTCTGGAGCTGCAGTATGGGTGTACTATCCTGGAGCTGCAGTGTGAGTGTACTATCCTGGAGCTGCAGTGTGAGTGTACTAGCCTGGAGCTGCAGTATGGGTGTACTAGTCTTGAGCTGCAGTATGGGTGTACTAGTCTGGAGCTGCAGTATGGGTGTACTAGTCTGGAGCTGCAGTATGGGTGTACTAGTCTGGAGCTGCAGTATGGGTGTACTATCCTGGAGCTGCAGTATGGGTGTACTAGCCTGGAGCTGCAGTGTGAGTGTACTAGTCTGGAGCTGCAGTGTGAGTGTACTAGCCTGGAGCTGCAGTATGGGTGTACTAGTCTGGAGCTGCAGTATGGGTGTACTAGTCTTGAGCTGCAGTATGGGTGTCCTAGTCTGGAGCTGCAGTATGGGTGTACTAGTCTGGAGCTGCAGTATGGGTGTACTAGTCTGGAGCTGCAGTATGGGTGTACTAGCCTGGAGCTGCAGTTTGAGTGTACTAGCCTGGAGCTGCAGTATGGGTGTACTAGTCTGGAGCTGCAGTATGGGTGTACTAGTCTTGAGCTGCAGTATGGGTGTACTAGCCTAGAGCTGCAGTATGGGTGTACTATCCTGGAGCTGCAGTATGGGTGTACTAGCCTGGAGCTGCAGTGTGAGTGTACTAGTCTGGAGCTGCAGTGTGAGTGTACTAGCCTGGAGCTGCAGTATGGGTGTACTAGTCTGGAGCTGCAGTATGGGTGTACTAGCCTAGAGCTGCAGTATGGGTGTACTATCCTGGAGCTGCAGTATGGGTGTACTAGCCTGGAGCTGCAGTGTGAGTGTACTAGTCTGGAGCTGCAGTGTGAGTGTACTAGCCTGGAGCTGCAGTATGGGTGTACTAGTCTGGAGCTGCAGTATGGGTGTACTAGTCTTGAGCTGCAGTATGGGTGTCCTAGTCTGGAGCTGCAGTATGGGTGTACTAGTCTGGAGCTGCAGTATGGGTGTACTAGTCTGGAGCTGCAGTATGGGTGTACTAGCCTGGAGCTGCAGTTTGAGTGTACTAGCCTGGAGCTGCAGTATGGGTGTACTAGTCTGGAGCTGCAGTGTGGGTGTACTAGTCTGGAGCTGCAGTATGGGTGTACTAGTCTGGAGCTGCAGTATGGGTGTACTAGTCTTGAGCTGCAGTATGGGTGTACTAGCCTAGAGCTGCAGTGTGAGTGTACTAGCCTGGAGCTGCAGTATGGGTGTACTAGCCTGGAGCTGCAGTATGGGTGTACTAGCCTGGAGCTGCAGTGTGGGTGTACTAGTCTGGAGCTGCAGTGTGAGTGTACTATCCTGGAGCTGCAGTATGGGTGTACTAGCCTGGAGCTGCAGTATGGGTGTACTAGCCTGGAGCTGCAGTGTGAGTGTACTAGTCTGGAGCTGCAGTGTGAGTGTACTATCCTGGAGCTGCACTGTGAGCGTACTAGTCTGGAGCTGTAGTATGGGTGTACTAGTCTGGAGCTGCAGTGTGAGTGTACTAGTCTGGAGCTGCAGTATGGGTGTACTAGCCTGGAGCTGCAGTATGGGTGTACTAGTCTGGAGCTGCAGTATGGGTGTACTATCCTGGAGCTGCAGTATGAGTGTAATAGCCTGGAGCTGCAGTGTGAGTGTACTAGTCTGGAGCTGCAGTATGGGCGTACTAGCCTTCAGCTGCAGTATGGGTGTACTATCCTGGAGCTGCAGTATGAGTGTAATAGCCTGGAGCTGCAGTGTGAGTGTACTAGTCTGGAGCTGCAGTATGGGTGTACTAGCCTGGAGCTGCAGTATGGGTGTACTAGCCTGGAGCTGCAGTATGGGTGTAATAGCCTGGAGCTGCAGTATGGGTGTACTAGCCTGGAGCTGCAGTATGAGTGTAATAGCCTGGAGCTGCAGTGTGAGTGTACTAGTCTGGAGCTGCAGTATGGGTGTACTAGCCTGGAGCTGCAGTATGGGTGTACTAGTCTGGAGCTGCAGTATGAGTGTACTATCCTGGAGCTGCAGTATGGGTGTACTAGCCTGGAGCTGCAGTATGGGTGTACTAGTCTGGAGCTGCAGTATGAGTGTACTATCCTGGAGCTGCAGTATGAGTGTATTGGCCTGCAGCTGCACTAAGGGTGTTCTAGCCTGGAGCTGCACTAAGGGTGTACTAGCCTGGAGCCGCAGTATGGGTGAATTGGATTGGAGCCACAGTATGAGTGTACTAGCCTGGAGCTGCACTAAGGGTGTTGTAGCCTGGAGCTGCAGTATGGGTGTACTATCCTGGAGCTGCAGTATTGGTGTGCTAGTCTGGAGCTGCAGTATCGGTGTACTAGCCTGGAGCTGCAGTGTGAGTGTACTATCCTGGAGCTGCAGTGTGAGTGTACTAGCCTGGAGCTGCAGTGTGAGTGTACTAGCCTGGAGCTGCAGTATGAGTGTACTATCCTGGAGCTGCAGTATGGGTGTACTATCCTGGAGCTGCAGTATGGGTGTACTAGCCTGGAGCTGCAGTATGGGTGTACTAGTCTGGAGCTGCAGTATGAGTGTAATAGCCTGGAGCTGCAGTGTGAGTGTACTAGTCTGGAGCTGAAGTATGGGTGTACTAGTCTGGAGCTGCAGTGTGAGTGTACTAGTCTGGAGCTGCAGTATGGGTGTACTATCCTGGAGCTGCAGTATGGGTGTACTACCCTGGAGCTGCAGTATGGGTGTACTATCCTGGGGCTGCAGTATGGGTGTACTAGCCTGGAGCTGCAGTATGGGTGTACTAGTCTGGAGCTGCAGTGTGAGTGTACTAGTCTGGAGCTGCAGTATGGGTGCACTAGTCTGGAGCTGCAGTATGGGTGTACTATCCTGGAGCTGCAGTATGGGTGTACTAGTCTGGAGCTGCAGTATGAGTGTACTATCCTGGAGCTGCAGTATGGGTGTACTAGCCTGGAGCTGCAGTATGGGTGTACTAGTCTGGAGCTGCAGTATGAGTGTACTAGTCTGGAGCTGCAGTATGGGTGTACTATCCTGGAGCTGCAGTATGAGTGTACTAGTCTGGAGCTGCAGTATGAGTGTACTATCCTGGAGCTGCAGTATGAGTGTATTGGCCTGCAGCTGCACTAAGGGTGTTCTAGCCTGGAGCTGCACTAAGGGTGTACTAGCCTGGAGCCGCAGTATGGGTGAATTGGATTGGAGCCACAGTATGAGTGTACTAGCCTGGAGCTGCACTAAGGGTGTTGTAGCCTGGAGCTGCAGTATGGGTGTACTATCCTGGAGCTGCAGTATGGCTGTACTAGTCTGGAGCTGCAGTATGGGTGTACTATCCTGGAGCTGCAGTATGGCTGTACTAGTCTGGAGCTGCAGTGTGAGTGTACTAGCCTGGAGCTGCAGTGTGAGTGTACTATCCTGGAGCTGCAGTATGGGTGCACTAGTCTGGAGCTGCAGTGTGAGTGTACTATCCTGGAGCTGCAGTGTGAGTGTACTAGTCTGGAGCTGCAGTGTGAGTGTACTAGCCTGGAGCTGCAGTACGAGTGTACTAGCCTGGAGCTGCAGTATGAGTGTACTAGTCTGGAGCTGCAGTATGGGTGTACTAGTCTGGAGCTGCAGTGTGAGTGTACTATCCTGGAGCTGCAGTGTGAGTGTACTAGTCTGGAGCTGCAGTATGGGTGTACTAGCCTGGAGCTGCAGTATGAGTGTACTATCCTGGAGCTGCAGTGTGAGTGTACTATCCTGGAGCTGCAGTATGGGTGTACTAGTCTGGAGCTGCAGTATGGGTGTACTATCCTGGAGCTGCAGTATGGGTGTACTAGTCTGGAGCTGCAGTATGGGTGTACTAGCCTGGAGCTGCAGTACGAGTGTACTAGTCTGGAGCTGCAGTATGGGTGTACTAGTCTGGAGCTGCAGTATGGGTGTACTAGCCTGGAGCTGCAGTATGGGTGTACTAGCCTGGAGCTGCAGTATGGGTGTACTAGCCTGGAGCTGCAGTGTGGGTGTAATAGCCTGGAGCTGCAGTATGGGTGTACTAGCCTGGAGCTGCAGTATGAGTGTAATAGCCTGGAGCTGCAGTGTGAGTGTACTAGTCTGGAGCTGCAGTATGGGTGTACTAGCCTGGAGCTGCAGTATGGGTGTACTAGTCTGGAGCTGCAGTATGAGTGTACTATCCTGGAGCTGCAGTATGGGTGTACTAGCCTGGAGCTGCAGTATGGGTGTACTAGTCTGGAGCTGCAGTATGAGTGTACTAGTCTGGAGCTGCAGTATGGGTGTACTATCCTGGAGCTGCAGTATGAGTGTACTAGTCTGGAGCTGCAGTATGAGTGTACTATCCTGGAGCTGCAGTATGAGTGTATTGGCCTGCAGCTGCACTAAGGGTGTTCTAGCCTGGAGCTGCACTAAGGGTGTACTAGCCTGGAGCCGCAGTATGGGTGAATTGGATTGGAGCCACAGTATGAGTGTACTAGCCTGGAGCTGCACTAAGGGTGTTGTAGCCTGGAGCTGCAGTATGGGTGTACTATCCTGGAGCTGCAGTATGGCTGTACTAGTCTGGAGCTGCAGTATGGGTGTACTAGCCTGGAGCTGCAGTATGGGTGTACTAGCCTGGAGCTGCAGTATGGGTGTACTAGTCTGGAGCTGCAGTATGGGTGTACTAGCCTGGAGCTGCAGTATGGGTGTACTAGTCTGGAGCTGCAGTGTGAGTGTACTATCCTGGAGCTGCAGTGTGAGTGTACTAGCCTGGAGCTGCAGTGTGAGTGTACTAGTCTGGAGCTGCAGTATGAGTGTACTAGCCTGGAGCTGCAGTGTGAGTGTACTAGCCTGGAGCTGCAGTATGAGTGTACTATCCTGGAGCTGCAGTATGGGTGTACTATCCTGGAGCTGCAGTGTGAGTGTACTAGCCTGGAGCTGCAGTATGGGTGTACTAGCCTGGAGCTGCAGTGTGAGTGTACTAGCCTGGAGCTGCAGTATGAGTGTACTATCCTGGAGCTGCAGTATGGGTGTACTATCCTGGAGCTGCAGTATGGGTGTACTATCCTGGAGCTGCAGTATGGGTGTACTATCCTGGAGCTGCAGTATTGGTGTACTAGCCTGGAGCTGCAGTACGAGTGTACTAGTCTGGAGCTGCAGTATGGGTGTACTATCCTGGAGCTGCAGTATGGGTGTACTAGCCTGGAGCTGCAGTATGGGTGTACTAGTCTGGAGCTGCAGTGTGAGTGTACTAGCCTGGAGCTGCAGTATTGGTGTACTAGCCTGGAGCTGCAGTATTGGTGTACTAGCCTGGAGCTGCAGTATGGGTGTACTAGCCTGGAGCTGCAGTATGGGTGTACTAGCCTGGAGCTGCAGTATGGGTGTACTATCCTGGAGCTGCAGTGTGAGTGTACTAGTCTGGAGCTGCATTATGAGTGTAATAGCCTGGAGCTGCAGTATGGGTGTACTAGTCTGGAGCTGAAGTATGGGTGTACTAGTCTGGAGCTGCAGTGTGAGTGTACTAGTCTGGAGCTGCAGTATGGGTGTACTATCCTGGAGCTGCAGTATGGGTGTACTATCCTGGAGCTGCAGTATGGGTGTACTACCCTGGAGCTGCAGTATGGGTGTACTAGCCTGGAGCTGCAGTATGGGTGTACTAGCCTGGAGCTGCAGTATGGGTGTACTAGTCTGGAGCTGCAGTATGAGTGTAATAGCCTGGAGCTGCAGTGTGAGTGTACTAGTCTGGAGCTGCAGTGTGAGTGTACTAGTCTGGAGCTGCAGTGTGAGTGTACTAGTCTGGAGCTGCAGTATGGGTGTACTATCCTGGAGCTGCAGTATGGGTGTACTAGTCTGGAGCTGCAGTATTGGTGTACTAGTCTGGAGCTGCAGTATGGGTGCACTAGTCTGGAGCTGCAGTATGGGTGTACTATCCTGGAGCTGCAGTATGGGTGTACTAGTCTGGAGCTGCAGTATTGGTGTACTAGTCTGGAGCTGCAGTATGGGTGTACTAGTCTGGAGCTGCAGTATGGGTGTACTAGTCTGGAGCTGCAGTACGAGTGTACTAGCCTGGAGCTGCAGTATGGGTGTACTATCCTGGAGCTGCAGTATGGGTGCACTAGTCTGGAGCTGCAGTGTGAGTGTACTATCCTGGAGCTGCAGTGTGAGTGTACTAGTCTGGAGCTGCAGTGTGAGTGTACTAGTCTGGAGCTGCAGTGTGAGTGTACTAGCCTGGAGCTGCAGTATGGGTGTACTAGTCTGGAGCTGCAGTATGGGTGTACTAGTCTGGAGCTGCAGTGTGAGTGTACTATCCTGGAGCTGCAGTATGGGTGTACTAGTCTGGAGCTGCAGTATGGGTGTACTAGCCTGGAGCTGCAGTACGAGTGTACTAGTCTGGAGCTGCAGTATGGGCGTACTAGTCTGGAGCTGCAGTATGGGTGTACTAGTCTGGAGCTGCAGTGTGAGTGTACTAGCCTGGAGCTGCAGTATGGGTGTACTAGTCTGGAGCTGCAGTATGGGTGTACTAGTCTTGAGCTGCAGTATGGGTGTACTAGTCTGGAGCTGCAGTATGGGTGTACTAGTCTGGAGCTGCAGTATGGGTGTACTAGTCTGGAGCTGCAGTATGGGTGTACTAGCCTGGAGCTGCAGTGTGAGTGTACTAGCCTGGTGCTGCAGTATGGGTGTACTAGTCTGGAGCTGCAGTATGGGTGTACTAGTCTGGAGCTGCAGTATGGGTGTACTAGTCTGGAGCTGCAGTATGGGTGTACTAGTCTGGAGCTGCACTATGGGTGTACTAGCCTGGAGCTGCAGTGTGAGTGTACTAGCCTGGAGCTGCAGTATGGGTGTACTAGCCTGGAACTGCAGTATGGGTGTACTAGCCTGGAGCTGCAGTGTGGGTGTACTAGTCTGGAGCTGCAGTATCGGTGTACTAGCCTGGAGCTGCAGTGTGAGTGTACTAGTCTGGAGCTGCAGTGTGAGTGTACTATCCTGGAGCTGCAGTATGGGTGTACTAGCCTGGAGCTGCAGTATGGGTGTACTAGCCTGGAGCTGCAGTGTGAGTGTACTAGTCTGGAGCTGCAGTGTGAGTGTACTATCCTGGAGCTGCAGTGTGAGTGTACTAGTCTGGAGCTGCAGTATGGGTGTACTAGTCTGGAGCTGCAGTGTGAGTGTACTAGTCTGGAGCTGCAGTATGGGTGTACTAGCCTGGAGCTGCAGTATGGGTGTACTAGCCTGCAGCTGCAGTATGAGTGTACTAGCCTGGAGCTGCAGTGTGAGTGTACTAGCCTGGAGCTGCAGTATGGGTGTACTATCCTGGAGCTGCAGTATGAGTGTAATAGCCTGGAGCTGCAGTGTGAGTGTACTAGCCTGGAGCTGCAGTATGGGTGTACTATCCTGGAGTTGCAGTATGAGTGTACTAGTCTGGAGCTGCAGTGTGAGTGTACTAGTCTGGAGCTGCAGTATGGGTGTACTAGCCTGGAGCTGCAGTATGGGTGTACTAGCCTGGAGCTGCAGTATGGGTGTAATAGCCTGGAGCTGCAGTATGGGTGTACTAGCCTGGAGCTGCAGTATGAGTGTAATAGCCTGGAGCTGCAGTGTGAGTGTACTAGCCTGGAGCTGCAGTATGAGTGTAATAGCCTGGAGCTGCAGTATGGGTGTACTATCCTGGAGCTGCAGTATGGGTGTACTATCCTGGAGCTGCAGTATGAGTGTACTAGTCTGGAGCTGCAGTATGGGTGTACTAGCCTGGAGCTGCAGTATGAGTGTACTAGTCTGGAGCTGCAGTGTGAGTGTACTATCCTGGAGCTGCAGTATGGGTGTACTAGCCTGGAGCTGCAGTATGGGTGTACTAGTCTGGAGCTGCAGTATGAGTGTACTATCCTGGAGCTGCAGTATGAGTGTATTGGCCTGCAGCTGCACTAAGGGTGTTCTAGCCTGGAGCTGCACTAAGGGTGTACTAGCCTGGAGCCGCAGTATGGGTGAATTGGATTGGAGCCACAGTATGAGTGTACTAGCCTGGAGCTGCACTAAGGGTGTTGTAGCCTGGAGCTGCAGTATGGGTGTACTATCCTGGAGCTGCAGTATTGGTGTGCTAGTCTGGAGCTGCAGTATGGGTGTACTAGTCTGGAGCTGCAGTATGGGTGTACTATCCTGGAGCTGCAGTGTGAGTGTACTAGTCTGGAGCTGCAGTATGGGTGTACTATCCTGGAGCTGCAGTGTGAGTGTACTAGTCTGGAGCTGCAGTATGGGTGTACTATCCTGGAGCTGCAGTATGGCTGTACTAGTCTGGAGCTGCAGTATGGGTGTACTATCCTGGAGCTGCAGTATCGGTGTACTATCCTGGAGCTGCAGTGTGAGTGTACTAGTCTGGAGCTGCAGTATGGGTGTACTATCCTGGAGCTGCAGTATGGGTGTACTAGCCTGGAGCTGCAGTATGGGTGTACTATCCTGGAGCTGCAGTATCGGTGTACTATCCTGGAGCTGCAGTATGAGTGTACTAGCCTGGAGCTGCAGTGTGAGTGTACTAGCCTGGAGCTGCAGTGTGGGTGTACTAGCCTGGAGCTGCAGTGTGAGTGTACTAGCCTGGAGCTGCAGTGTGAGTGTACTAGTCTGGAGCTGCAGTATGGGTGTACTATCCTGGAGCTGCAGTATGGGTGTACTAGTCTGGAGCTGCAGTATGGGTGTACTAGTCTGGAGCTGCAGTATGGGTGTACTAGCCTGGAGCTGCAGTACGAGTGTACTAGTCTGGAGCTGCAGTATGGGTGTACTAGTCTGGAGCTGCAGTATGAGTGTACTAGCCTGGAGCTGCAGTATGGGTGTACTAGTCTGGAGCTGCAGTATGAGTGTACTAGTCTGGAGCTGCAGTATGGGTGTACTAGTCTGGAGCTGCAGTATGAGTGTACTAGTCTGGAGCTGCAGTATGAGTGTACTAGTCTGGAGCTGCAGTATGGGTGTACTATCCTGGAGCTGCAGTGTGAGTGTACTATCCTGGAGCTGCAGTATGGGTGTACTAGTCTGGAGCTGCAGTGTGAGTGTACTATCCTGGAGCTGCAGTATGGGTGTACTAGTCTGGAGCTGCAGTGTGAGTGTACTAGTCTGGAGCTGCAGTATGGGTGTACTAGTCTGGAGCTGCAGTGTGAGTGTACTATCCTGGAGCTGCAGTATGGGTGTACTATCCTGGAGCTGCAGTGTGAGTGTACTATCCTGGAGCTGCAGTATGGGTGTACTATCCTGGAGCTGCAGTGTGAGTGTACTATCCTGGAGCTGCAGTGTGAGTGTACTATCCTGGAGCTGCAGTGTGAGTGTACTATCCTGGAGCTGCAGTGTGAGTGTACTAGCCTGGAGCTGCAGTGTGAGTGTACTAGCCTGGAGCTGCAGTATAGGTGTACTGGCCTTTAGTCGCAGCATGGGTGTTGATGTACTGGTGAATGGACTTTGTGTAATGGATCTTTTTTTATTGGAATTCATGAAAAATGTTTGAATTTATCTCTTTCCCTGCCTTTAGGTCTTTGCATCCCCATTTTCCAGCTCATAGAACAGAGACATTGCTTCCACTGTTGTTGAGGGTGCATCGTGGGGTTCACGTTTTTCATTTCACTTCACATATCCTGTGCAGTTGGGACTGAGAAATCTTGTCTAATTGTGGAGTTGCCAGCATGAACCTGTGTATGACCAACAGATTATTCAGTCTGTATTCCTGACCCATTTACTGAGTGCTATCACATGGTAATATTCTGTACTTGGACAGTGTGATGGAGCTGGAGGGCACTGCTTTCAATTTCATGTGTACAGTGCTGAATGGGTGAGAGAATGATTGTGGAAAATGTGATGGTTGTATCTGTTTTTCAATATTGGACCTCAACTTAACTTCAAGTAATTTGTTGAAGAGTGTTAGAGGCAAACATTTGCCCTTTCAAATTTGGTGGTTGGAGCTGTGCTTTTAACTCCTGGAATCGCTGTGCTCAAGACCAGCTGACAATCTATCCTGAACTCTGTGACCAGAAGATTTTCACTTTGGGAACTCATCTGCTTGTTTGTGTCCCAGCTGACACTGTCAGATTGTGGGTTTTGGAGCTACAGTTCCTAACACAGGTTGTCAAGTATTCCAAAACATGTTTAAGGTAGTTGATTAAGTTCATTAAATAGTAACAGTTTAGACATGAAGCATTGGCTAAATAGACAAGAAATCTGTACAACCTGAAAAAGTTGAGTGCCATTCACTAATCACTGATTCCAGATGAATAGACAATTTGCATGGAATGTTTTACTCTCAGTAATTTCTAATGCCAGCATTGCATTCTCTGTCTTATCAGGTATACTGTCGCAATAATACACTAGGTATGTCCTCAGTAGTCAGTGGACTGAAGTGTTTTAAAAGCTTGGATGTAGTACCCATGTTTAGTGGTCAGGTATTTCAGTTTGAAAACAACCAGGAGTGCAGCTTTATACTTTAAACAAAATATAGGGTGTCCCCTATTTACGAGCATTCAACATACAAATGCTCGGTATTAGGAAGCAATCGTGGTTATAATTTTAAAACCCGACTTAGAAAATCTTCCGATATTTATAAATAACTGCTTTTTATTGTCTTGCATTGTGTTCTGACTTGTGCAGGGTCCAGAACTGAACGTTTTAGCATCTTGGGAATTACGTGTAAAAGCTTTGCTAATTACATTATTACTGAAAGTTACTTGAGGGAAAAATTATTCAGTTATTAGTTAAAAGACAACTACAAAGGTTTGAGTAAGGATAAAAGTTGCATGTGAAGATGAACATGAGATCAGTCTGTAATATTGTTGTAGGCCTGCCAATCTTGAAATATCTCTTTCTAAAGTGAAGAGGGCGAAGTTGAAAGTCATATTCTTGTAATGGGTTCTGTACTCAAATAATTGGAGGTTGTTTCCATGGGTGGATAATGCAGAACAAGTCATGGTGTGATTGAGGCTGGCTTTTGGTAGCCTGGTTCAGGACAAAAGTCTTTTGATTATGTTGTGTCCTGGATGACTTTCTGATGTCCCTATTGAGAGGTAGTTGCTGTTTCAAGATTTCTCTTTCATGGATTTTAGATGTTTCTTTGCTAACTGGGTATCTGCAGCTTTTAACACAATCATGTAAAAATAGCTGCAGATGTTAAATTGATAAATCATTAGTCCACAAAATGAAGTCAATTATCATAGAATTCCTTGCTATGTCCTTCTGCTGTCCCATTAAACACTACAGAATCACACAGTCCTGGAATCCTTAAGTTATTTGTGTTTGACTCTGAGGATAAGACAGGTTTATTGTCTGTAAATCCACAAGAGTAGTCTTGTGCTTCAGTAACCATTTTATTAGATTCTTCAGGTCTATTTTAAAGACAGATTAGCTTAGAACATAGAACATTACAGCGCAGTACAGGCCCTTCGGCCCTCGATGTTGCGCCGACCTGTCATACCAATCTGAAGCCCATCTAACCTACACTATTCCATGTACGTCCGTATGCTTGTCCAATGTCAACTTAAATGTACTTAAAGTTGGCGAATCTACTACCTCTGACATCTGACCTATGTCGATCATCCCTCAATTTAAAGCTGTGCCCCCTCGTGCTCACTGTCACCATACTTGGGAAAAGGCTCTCTCTGTCCACCCTATCTAACCCTCTGATTATCTTGTATGTCTCTATTAAGTCACCTCTCAACCTTCTTCTCTCTAACGTAAACAGCCTCAAGTCCCTCAGCCTTTCCTCATAAGACCTTCCCTTCATACCAGGCAACATCCTAGTAAATCTCCTCTGCACCCTTTCCAAAGCTTCCACATCCTTCTTATAATGCGGAGACCAGAACTGTACACAATACTCCAAGTGTAGCCGCAGCCGAGTTTTGTACAGCTGTAGCATAACCTCATGGTTCCGGAACGCGATCCCTCTATTAATAAAAGCTAAAACACTGTATGCCTTCTTAACAACCCTGTCAACCTGGGTGTCAACTTTCAAGGCTCTGTATACCTGGACACTGAGATCTCTCTGCTCATCTACACTACCAAGAATCTTACCATTAGCCCAGTACTTTGCATTCCGGTTACTCCGACCAAAGTGAATCACCTCACACTTGTCCGCATTAAGCTCCATTTGCCACCTCTCAGCCCAGCTCTGCAGCTTCTCTATGTTTCTCTGTAACCTACAACATCCTTCGTCACTATCCACAACTCCACCGACCTTAGTGTTGTCTGCAAATTTACTAACCCACCCTTCTATGCCCTCATCCAGGTCGTTTATAAAAATGACAAACAACATTGGACCCAACACCGACCCTTGCGGTACACCACTGGTAACTGGACTCCAGGATGAACATTTCCCATCAACCACCACCCTCTGTCTTCTTTCAGCAAGCCAATTACTGATCCAAACTGCTATATCTCCCACAATCCCATTCTTCCGCATTTTGTACAATAGCCTACTGTGGGGAACCTGATCGAATGACTTGCTGAAATCCACATACACCACATCAACCGGTTTACTCTCATCTACCTGTTTGGTCACCTTCTCAAAGAACTCAATAAGGTTTGTGAGGCACGACCTACCCTTCACAAAACCGTGCTGACTATCCCTAATCAAATTATTCTTTTCTAGATGATTATAAATACTATCTCTTATAACATTTTCCAACACTTTACCAACAACTGAAGTAAGGCTCACAGGTCTATAATTATCAGGATTGTCTCTACTCCCCTTCTTCAACAGGGGAACCACATTTGCTATCCTCCAGTCTTCTGGCACTATTCCTGTAGACAATGGCGATTTAAAGGTCAATGCCAAAGGCTTGACAATCTCCTCCCTGGCTTCCCAGAGGATCAGAGGATAAATCCCATCCGACCCAGGGGACTTATCTATTTTCACACTCTGCAGGATTACTAATACCTCTTCCTTGTGGACCTCAATCCCACCTAGTCCAGTAGCCTGTATCTCAGTATTCTCCTCGACAATATTGTCGTTTTCTAGAGTGAATACTGTCGAAAAATATTCATTTAGTGCTTCCCCTATCTCCTCTGACTCCACACACAACTTCCCTCTAATCTTACTCTTGTCATTCTTTTATTCCTTAAATACCTATAGAAAGCCTTAGGGTTTACCCTGATCCTATCTGGCAACAACTTCTCATGTCTCCTCCTGGCTCTTCTGAGCTCTTTCTTTAGGCCTTTCCTGGCTACCTTGTAGCCCTCAAGCATCCTAACTGAGCCTTCACATCTCATCCCAACATAAGCCGCCTTCTTCCTCTTGACCAGAGATTCCACTTCCTTCATAAACCTCGGCTCCCGCGCTCTACAGCTTCCTTCCTGCCTGTCAGGTACATACTTATCTAGGACACTCAGGAGTTTTTCCTTGAATAAACTCTACATTTCTAATGTGCCCATCCCCTGGAGTTTCCTTCCCCATCCTATGCTTCCTAAATCTTGCCTAATCGCATCATAATTGCCTTTCCCCCAGCTGTAACTCTTGCCCAGTGGTATACACCTATCCCTTTCTATCACTAAAGTAAACATAACAGAATTGTGATCACTATCACCAAAGTGCTCACCTACTTCCAATGCTAACAGCTGGCCAGGCTCATTACCCAGTATCAAATCTAATGTGGCTTCGCCCCTTGTTGGCCTGTCTACATACTGTGTCAGGAAGCCCTCCTGCACACACTGGACAAAAACTGACCCATCTATACTGTACTGTAGTGATTCCAGTCAATATTTGGAAAGTTGAAGTCCCCCATGACAACTACCCTGTCTCTCTCACTCCTATCGAGAATCATCTTTGCTATCCTTTCCTCTACATCCCTGGAACTATTCGGAGTCCAATAGAAAACTCCCAACAGGGTGATCTCTCCTTTCCTGTTTCTAACCTCAGCCCATACTACCTCAGTTGACGAGTCCCCAGACATCCTTTCTGCAACTGTAATACTGTCCTTGACCAACAATGCCACCCCCCCCACCACCAGCTTCTCTGTTCTTACTGAAACATCTAAATCCTGGAACCTGCAATAACCATTCCTGTACTTGCTCAATCCATGTCTCCGAAATGGCCACAACAGCTTTTTCCACTATACATAACTACACAACCATGTTAATACTTCATCTCTAGTGACAGGCACTTATCGTATGTCAGTCATTCATTTGGATTTTTCTAACTAGTTATACAGGATAGTCACATTCTTGTAGTGTCAAGATAGTCCCTTCTCCCCTGTCTGTCACTATAATTGGAGAACATTTGTGAGTCTTCTCAAGACACCTGTATATACACTTTTTTTCTAATACTAATCCATCACTTATTTAGATTACTTACAGTGAGGAAACAGGCCCTTCGGCCCAACAAGTCCACACCGACCCGCCGAAGTGCAACCCACCCTTACCCCTACATTTACCCCTTACCAAACACTATGGGCAATTTAGCCTGGCCAGTTCACCTGACCTGCATATCTTTGGACTGTGGGAGGAAACCGGAGCACCCAGAGGAAACCCACGCAGACACGGGGAGAACATGCAAACTCCACACAGTCAGTCGCCTGAGGCGGGAAATGAACCCGGGTCTCTGGCGCTGTGAGGCAGCTGTGCTAACCACTGTACCCCCGTGCCACCCACAAAGTGCACATAGTTCAGAAGACACCATGATGTCTTCAACAATATCTGTGAGTATTGAGACATCA
Organism: Chiloscyllium punctatum; assembly: GCF_047496795.1. Classification (NCBI taxonomy): domain Eukaryota; kingdom Metazoa; phylum Chordata; class Chondrichthyes; order Orectolobiformes; family Hemiscylliidae; genus Chiloscyllium; species Chiloscyllium punctatum. The sequence goes on along the minus strand of NC_092741.1, from coordinate 159,657,669 downwards.
ATATCTGAAAAGATGGAGTGCAGTCTTTGTGATATTTGTCTATACCCATTTTCAGTCTCTGAATACTTAGAATTGTTTGTGTATTTATAAAGAGAAAGCAAATTAATTCTATGCTGACAAATACCAGAAACAAAATTACACATTTTGTCAAAGCTTTTCATTTTGCGCTCACCAGGACATATTGCAAGAATACCAATTCAAGGGGAAAACCAACATTCACACTGCACGAGAGGAGTTTACTGAATGGCTGGCAAGTGGGCAATTCCTTGACCAATCAGAGTCAACCTGCCTCATCTAAAATTTAAACCGAGTCTGGCTGTTACCTGCCAATTAACATTAATGGATACATTCTCTCTGATAGTTCTCCACCAATCTGAGACCAATTAACAAACAACAGCATTCCGTTGTGCGCCCCCCCCCCCCCCCCCCCCCCACCATGAGTATACAGATTGGATTTGCCTTGAATTGGTATACATGTGAAATGTTCTGATGAGTGTAAGATGAAAATCTTGGACAATATGTGACCTTTTTCAGAAGTATGCAAGTCCTGTAACAACCAAACAACCAATTTCTTAGGAATTATATACTGTTCTCAAAATACCTTTTGTTGGAGTTTCTCATTTCTTATAAAGCCAGCAGCTAGCAGGATGTCCCAGTTTGAGGAAGAGAATATTGCTGCATCCCTTACCCTTTTGTTGACTTGATGGTAAAGCCTTTCCTCCCTTCCAGATGACAATTCAAATGTAGTGCGCCCTGATGACATTATTCCAGATTTAAGGGGATCCCATCATCTTTCAGAAAGTGTCTTTCATGTCTGCTCAGAGAGCACCAGCTTGTGAGTTTGGTGCAAGCCATCAACAAAATAAATCTCAGTTGATATAAACTAGTTGCAGGATTCAAAAATATCAGAAAAATCAAAGAATGTATTGCATGGAAGGAGACCATTCGACTGTTCACCTTATTGTTGAAAGATTTATCCAAATACAGGGTATACTCATTCTCCTTCCATTTTTTTTTGTATTTTTATACACTTTTTTTCAAATACTAATCCATCACTTATTTAAAAACTGCCCGTGTATTATTACACATTCATCAATATTTCTGGAAAAACATTCTGTTCCCTAATAACATTCTATTCATAAAAATGACCTCTCCCTTAGTTTTTCTGTTGTTAATTTTAAGTATCTAATTAATTATTGATTCATCAACCAGATTTAGCAACCTAACTTGTCAAACTCATTTATTAATTTGATGTTTCTAATGTCCTCTTAATTATTTAATAATAGGAACTCTAATTTTACTGATTTGTATTTTTAACATCAGCTGCTGTTGCTGCTACCATCCTAGTGAATTTCCCCACTGCCTTCTTGATGGGGGTGGGAGAGGGGTTTGACATCTTTCTGAAAGGAGGGCATCCAAAACTGGGATGCAGTTTTCTAATTGTAGTCTAACAAAGATTTGTACAGTTTTTTTAATAGATATTTTTATTAGAAATTTAACGTTTTTACAAGTTTACAAAAATAAACAAAACTCTCAAGTACAAACATTGACATACAATTAAATCTTAAATATATAATAGCCAAAATTTAACAAAAGAAAAATACCGAGAAAGAAAAAAAAACAAAACTCAACTGACTACTAATCTAAGAGGAGAAAACCTACCTACTCCCACAGCTACCTAGATTACACCTCCTCCCACCCTGCCCCCTGTAAAAACGCCATCCAATATTCCTAATTCCTTCGTCTCTGCCGCATCTGCTCCCAGGAGGACCAGTTCCAATACCATACAACCCAGATGGCCTCCTTCTTCAAAGACCGCAATTTCCCCCCAGATGTGATCGACGATGCCCTCCACCACATCTCCTCCACTTCCCGTTCCTCTGTCCTTGAGCCCCGCCCCTCCAACCACCACCAGGACAGAACCCCACTGGTCCTCACCTACCACCCCACCAACCTCCATATACACCGTATCATCCGTCGTCATTTCTGCCACCTCCAAACGGACCCCACCACCAGGGATATATTTCGCTCCCCTCCCCTATCAGCATTCCGAAAAGACCACTCCCTCCGTGACTCACTCGTCAGGTCCACACCCCCCACCAACCCAACCTCCACTCCCGGCACCTTCCCCTGCAATGCAAGAAATGCAATACTTGCGCCCACACCACCCCCCTTACTTCCCTCCAAGGCCGCAAGGGATCCTTCCATATCCGCCACAAATTCACCTGCACCTCCACATACATCATTTACTGCATCCGCTGCACCCAATGTGGCCTCCTCTATATTGGGGAGACAGGCCGCCTACTTGCGGAACGTTTCAGAGAACACCTCTTGGACACCCGGACCAACCAACCCAACCACCCCTTGGCTCAACACTTCAACTCCCCCTCCCACTCCACCAAGGACATGCAGGTCCTTGAACTCCTCCATCGCCAGACCATAGCAACACGACGGTTGGAGGAAGAGCGCCTCATCTTCCGCCTAGGAACCCTCCAACCACAAGGGATGAACTCAGATTTCTCCAGTTTCCTCATTTCTCCTCCCCCCACCTTGTCTCAGTCAAATCCCTCGAACTTAGCATCGCCTTCCTAACCTGCAATCTTCTTCCTGACCTCTCCGCCCCCACCCCACTCCGGCCTATCACCCTCACCTTGATCTCCTTCCACCTATTACATTCCCAATGCCCCTCCCCCAAGTCCCTCCTCCCTACCTTTTATCTGAGCCTGCTGGACACACTTTCCTCATTCCTGAAAAAGGGGTCATGCCCGAAACGTCGATTCTCCTGCTCCTTGGATGCTGCCTGACCTGCTGCGCTTTTCCAGCAACACATTTTCAGCTAACTACTAATCTAACCTACAACTAACCAGAGTGTATATTTAAGTCTCTTACATTATTCAAATAAGAGAAAGAGAAAAAAAACCAAAAAAAACAGCGGATAACATAGAAATCGGGTAGTGAGATACACGCTCGGAATGTGTTACATCAAATGTAACAAAACCTGTACTCATGCGGGATTCCTCTCCCAAGGGGCCCCGGACCAGCCAGGTCCGTAATCTCAGTTAAATAAAAGCCCTTGTTAGGATAGCCGAAATATCTGTATTTATGTAATTCAAGAAGGGCTGCCATATTTTATAAAATAATTCAGTCTTTCAGTGCACCATATTTGTAAGGAAGTCAAGGGGAATACATTCCATAATTAATCTGTACCAATTTGAAAGTCCAGGGGGGCCCTCAGCCACCCAGTTTACCAAAATATTTTTCCTTGCACAGAAAGAGAGAATAGAAAATAGTCTCTTCCCGTACATGTCCAGGGAGGGAAAGTTCGAAAAGCCCAAAAGGAGAGATACAGGGTCCACTTTAATTTCCGTTCCTAAAATTTCTGTCAGGGTACTTGCTACTTTAGTCCAGTATCTACGGATCTTATGACAGGTCCATAGGCAATGTACAAGAGTGCCCACCTCTATTTTATATTTGAGACACATTGGAGATGCTCCTGCCTTAAATTTTGCCAATCGAACCGGCGCTATATGGACCCTATGAAGTATCTTCAGCTGGATAGCCTGGGTTCTGTTACAGATGGTGATTCTTCTCGCATTTTCCCAAATGTCATTCCATGTTTTTATAGAGATTTCTAGTCCCAATTCCTGATCCCATGTTTTAAGCAGATTGTCCATATCTCCCGATACTTCTTCATGTAGTAACTGATGGAGGATATTCTTATTGGTCGTAGTACTCTACATTCTCTATCTGATTTATAAAGACTATCTAATAACGTAGTCTTCTTCTGTATGTAATCTCGAATTTGGAAGTATCGAAAGAGGTCTCCATTAGGTAATCCGAATTTCTGATGCAGCTGTTCAAAAGACATCAGGACAATTAGGTCCCCTAGACATGAGATACCCCTGGATTTCCAGAGTTTAAAAGTGGCATCTGTTAACCCCGTTTGGAATCCCCATGCTCCTACTATCGGTGTATAGGGGGATGTTTTATGTGAGTTGCCCTCATTTTGCCGCATTATATTCCAAGCTTTAATTGTGTTTAGTATTATAGGGTTTTTACAGTGATCTGCAATGATTTTCCTCTTGTCTGAAAATAAAAGGTTAATAAGTGGGCATTTTACTTGAGAAGCCTCGATGTCCAGCCAGATTGGTTGTGGATCAGACAAGACCCAATCAGCTTTGTAACTTAATATGGACTTAACTGATATTTCCTAAAATCTGGGAAGTCCAATCCTCCCCTTGCCTGTGGAAGCTGTAGCTTCTTCAGCTTAATGAGGGGCCGTCTATGATTCCAGATAAAGGAACCCAACCAGCCATATAATTTATGTAGAGCCAGCCTCGGCAGCATCACCGGAAGCATTCTCATAGGATATAGGAGACGGGGCAGGACATTCATTTTAATTAGTGCTATTCTACCCAACCAGGAAATTGGAAGGTCTCCCCATCACTGGAGGTCCTGCCTCATCCTTTCCAGTAAATGCACAAAGTTAGCCTTGTACAACTGACCAAATACTGGAGTAATAAAAATGCCTAAATATAAGAAGCCCTCCAGGGACCAACGAAAGGGATAAAGGGATCTGTCCACTAAGTGGGGTATCATAGCAAGGCTACCCATTGGCATAGCCTCCGATTTTGAGAAATTAATTTTATTGCCTGGGAATGCACTAAATGTATTAATAACTTGGATTAAGTGAGGCACAGACATCAGAGGATTACTGAGAAATAGAAGAAGATCATCTGCATAAAGGGTAATTTTATGTCTACCTGTACCAATCCTCAGGGCCATTATATTAGGATCAGCTTGTATGGCTTCTGCTAGTGGTTCAATTATTAGGGTAAATAACAATGGTGAGAGAGGACATCCCTGACGGCAGCCCCTACCCACACTGAAGCTATCCGAACCTAATCCATTGGTAACCACAACTGCTTTGGGATCACTATACAATGTTGAGACCCATTTGGTGAACACCTGTCCAACGCCAAACCTTTCCAATGTGTAAAACAAATATGACCATTCAACCCTATCAAATGTCTTTTCCGCGTCTAATGAGACTACTACTCCTGGTATCTTTCCCTGATGACAGGCTTGAATCATATTCAAAACCCTTCTAATATTATTGAATGATCTACGGCCCTTAATAAACACCGTCTGATCCTCCTTTATAATATGTGGCAGTACCCTTTCTAGTCTCAGTGCTAATGTTTTAGAGAGGATTTTAAAATCTCCATTTAGCAAGGATATTGGTCTATATGATGTACAACCTTCTGGATCCTTTCCTTTTTTAAGGATAAGAGAGATATTTGTCTCTTTCAGCGAAGGCGGGAGACAGCCCTGACTATATGCATAGTTATACATGTCCATAAGTGGACCAGCCAATATTTCTGTAAATTCTTTATAGAATTCAGCTTGAAAACCATCTGGGCCCGGTGCCTTACTGCTCTGAAGTTGCCTAATTGCATCAAGTATTTCTTGGACTGTTAGAGGAGCATTTAGAAACGATACCTGTTCCGGAGTTAGACCCGGAAAGGTCAAATTTTTAAAAAATGATTGCATCCTACTCGTCCTGTCTTCACAATCCTGTGATTTATATAAATCAGAATAAAATTTTCTAAAGATTGCATTAATCCTTTTATGGTCATGAGTCAAAATACCCGTACTTTCCTTGATAGACGTGATAGTCTGAGGGGCCTTTTTTTTTCTTTACAAGAAATGCTAGGTATCTACCTGGTTTGTCGCCATATTCATATAACCTTTGTTTTGCAAATAATATTTCCCTCTTAGCCGTTTGAGTAAGCGTAGTGTTTAGAGCTGTCCTAAGAGCCGTAATCCTTTGCAATTTAATAATAAAAGGTCTATCAGTGTATGCAGTTTCAGCTGCTTTTAAGCGAGCTTCGAGCAGACGCTGTTGTTCTCCCTTTAATTTTTTCTGGGTCGCTGAGTAGGAGATGATCAAACCTCGCGTGTAAACTTTGATGGTCTCCCACATCATTGATGGGTTGCTAGCCGTACCTGAATTAATTTCTAAAAAGGTTTTAAATTCTTGAGAGAAGTACTTTACAAATTCACTATCTTTCATTAGGAAGGGGTCCATACGCCAATGCCGAGGGGAGGTCCCATTGTTCCTCGCCTTAGTTTCCATATATACAGCAGCATGGTCGGAAATTGCTATACTACCTATTTTACAGGATGATATGGAATTTAAAAAAATTGAAGGGGCAAAAAACATATCAATTCTGGTATGGGATTTATGTGGATTGGAGTAAAAAGAAAAATCTCTGCCCTGTGGATGAAGACATCTCCATCCATCTATTAATCCTAATTCTTTGTTCAGATCCACCAATTGTCTAGATCTGGGAGATACTCCTACAGTACTCTTGGGAATCCTATCTATTTCCGGATCCATAATACAATTAAAGTCTCCCCCTGTAATTGTATGACGGGCACCAAGAGCCATCAATTTTGAGAAGGCTTCCATTATAAATTTAAAGGGGTATGCCGGGGGGCAATACAAATTTAAAATTCCAAATTCCTCTCCATTTATAAGGACTTTAATCAGAATATATCGTCCAGATTTGTTTTTTATCTGATTTAGGATTTTGAGAGGGAAATTCTTCCAAATAAGAATAACAACTCCCCTGCTTTTTGAGCTAAAAGAAGAAAAAAAGGCCTGATCAACTCCACCCTGTCATAATTTCAAGTGTTCTTTATCCAACAGGTGTGTCTCCTGTAGGAGAGCTATATCAACTCTTTCTTTCTTAAGATTTGATAATGTTTTCTTCCTTTTGACTGGCGAATTACTCCCCTTGACATTCCAGGTACACCACTTAACCGACTGATCAACCATAATCATCCGGGCAAATCCGAGACCCCTCGAGAGGGGAAACCCTATCCAAAACATCCCGAGCGTAGAGCATATAAAATTCACAAAAATAAAGGCTCTCTAATACACTCACAACAGTATAATAAAAAACTATTTCTAAATAATTAAAAAAAAGTATTTAAATGGAGATTTTCCCCCTTGTTCCCAGGGGGTGTCACTTCCTTTCCAAAAGTCCATCGTATCCTCTCCCAACCAGTGCCCCACCCTTGACCCAGGTGCTCCTCAATAAAATGAGGAGAATTCAGATATAATACAAAGCTAGAGTTAACAGTGAGCACCCTACCCCCGCCCACACCAACACCTGGATATATTTGGTAATGTTAATACCATATATAAACATATATAACCTAAAATTACAACCTCAACAAATAATAATTAAATATAATAATACAAAATAACAAGGGAAAACAACCCCGCTCCTAGAGACAGAGATAAAATACAATAAGGTAACCACCTCCCCCCACCAACATTAACTAAATCCCCCGGCTTATATATATATATATTTATATATATGCATACATATACATACATATATATACATACCCACATAGAATAATAAAAAAAACAACTCCAAGGGGGGGAGAAAATCGTTAAATAGAGAACAAATAAATAAATCCCTCTCCCCACCCCCCAAGATAATATTAAACAGTAAGGTAAGAAAAAAGAAAAAGGGGGGGGATATAAACTGGAGTGGGGGAAAGGCAAACCAGCATCCATTATCTCTTACAGTTTATCTAAGAGAGTCCAAAAATTCCTTAGCCTTTTTTGGCGATCCGAAGTTATACACGGATCCTTCATGGTTAAAGCACAGCGTCGCTGGGTAGCTTAAGGAGTATTGAATATTTAAGTCCCTTAAACGCTTCTTCGCCTCATCGAATGCCTTCCTCTTTCGGAAAAGTCCTGGAATAACATGATCTTGGATCCTTTATAGATCATAGCTTGTGGGTCCTTTTCAAGATTTCTAGAAGCTTCTAGGAGTATCTGCCTCTCCCTATAGCTCTGCAGCCGGAACAGGACCGGGCAAGGGCGCTGGTTCGAGCCGGGCCCGCGTATTGCGACCCGGTAGGCACATTCTACCCTCACCTGACCTGATCCAGCTTCCAGATTTAAAAGCTGTGGCAGCCACTGCTCGAGAAACGCTGTAAGCTGGCCTTCCTCTTCCTGTTCGGGAAGGCCCAGCAAACGAATATTTTTTCGACTATCTCAATTATCGAGGTCATCAATATGATTCTCTAAGGTCTGGACTCGCTGTTCGAGAGTCCAGACCTAATCCACGGCCGATTGTGCTGTAGTTTTGGAGGTCACGGCCTTTAGGTCCGCCCCTCCGACTCGGCGCTCGATTTCCTTAATATCTCGGTCATGCTTTTGCAGCGCGGCCGAGAGTGAGTCCCATTGACTTCGGGACTCTTCAATAAAAGCGTTGATCTTCGCATCCAGTTTGGAGATGATTTCCACGAGGCTCGGCACTGTAGGTAAGTCCCCCGGGGTGGCTGCGGACGCCTGTGCTGCAGCTGGAGAGGGTGGGGAAGGGGTTCCTGCCGCTGAAAACTGCGGGCTCCCTTGCTTTTAGTAATTTTTACTAAAGATTAGATTGTTTAAATTTAATACTAAGCAACTAATTAAATTAAAGAGCTCTTATAAATGATTTGGTGAGTGTGGTGGGGGTGGGTGACCCACTTTGCCCAAGTCTTGGGAGGAGCACTATAGACTCAGACTTGCTGGGTTGCCGCCATCTTGGATCCCCCCTGTTTAGATTTTTACAGTCAGGCCATTTGATCCATCATGCTGGCTCTCCCATAATGATATCGTTTGCACATTCTCTTGCTCTTATTCCCAGCCAAGCAACTTTATATTTAGAGCATCGAACAATACAGCACAGAACAGGCCCTTTGGCCCAAGATGTTGTGCCGAACTTCTATCCTAGCTTAAGCACCTATCCATGTACCTATCCAATTGCCGCTTATAGGTCACCAATGATTCTGACTCTGCCACTCCCACAGGCAGTGCATTCCATGCCCCCACCACTCTCTGGGTAAAGAACCTACCCCTGACATCCCCCCTATACCTTCCACCCTTCACCTTAAAGTTTTGTCCCCTTGTAACACTCTGTTGTACCCGGGGAAAAAGTCTCTGACTGTCTACTCTATCTATTCCCCTGGTCATCTTATAAACCTCTATCAAGTCACCTCTCATCCTTCGCCGTTCCAATGAGAAAAGGCCTAACACTCTCAACCTATCCTCGTATGACCTATTCTCCATTCCAGGCAACATCCTGGTAAATCTCCTCTGCACCCTCTCCAAAGCTTCCACATCTTCCCTAAAGTGAGGCAACCAGAACTGCACACAGTACTCCAAATGTGGCCTTACCAAGGTCCTGTACAGTTACAACATCACCTCACGACTCTTGAATTCAATCCCTCTGCTAATGAATGCTAATACACCATAGGCCTTCTTACGAGCTCTATCCACCTGAGTGGCAACTTTCAAAGATCTATGAACATAGACCCCAAGATCCCTCTGCTCCTCCACCTTACTAAGAACCCTACCATTAACCCTGTATTCCACATTCTTATTTGTCCTTCCAAATTAGACAACCTCACACTTGACAGGGTTGAACTCCATCTGCCACTCCTCAGCCCAGCTCTGCATCATATTGAAGTCCCTTTGCAGCTGACAATAGCCCTCCTCACTATCCACAACTCCACCAATCTTCGTATTGTCTGCAAATTTACTGACCCACCCTTCGACTCCCTCTTCCAAGTCATTAGTAAAAATTACAAACAGCAGAGGACCCAGAACTGATCCCTGCGGAACTCCACTTGTAACGGGGCTCCAGGCTGAATATTTACCATCTACCACCATTCTCTGACTTCGACTGGTTAGCCAGTTCTCTATCCAACTGGCCAAATTTCCCACTATCCCATGTCTCCTGACTTTCCGCATAAGCCTACCATGGGGAACCTTATCAAATGCCTTACTAAAATCCATGTACACTACATCCACTGCTCTACCCTCATCCACATGCTTGGTCACCTCCTCAAAGAATTATTCACAGGATAATTATTTATTCACAGGATAAAGGCATAACTGGCTTTGAGAACATTTATTGCCCATCACTAATTGCCCAGAGACCAGTTAAGAGTCAACTACATTGCCATGGTCTGGAGTCATATGTAGGCCCGACCAAGTAAGGATGGCAGTTTCCGTCCCTAAATCGGATGGGTATTTACAACAATTGACAATGGATTCATGGTCGTCATTAAACTTTTAGTTCCAGATAATTCATTGACTTCAAATTCCACCACCTGCCACAGCAGGATTTGAACCCACGTCCCCTGATTGGAATTTTATTGAATTCATATTCCACCATCTGCCATGGTGGGATTCAAGCCCAGGTCATTAGGACATGAGCTGAGTTTCCTGGGTTAGCAGTCCAGTGAAAATGCCACTACGCCATCATCCCCTCTTATTTATTTATGAAAACTTACCCAATTCTCTTTTCAAAATAATGAATCTGTTCTAGGATCATTTGAAGCAGTACATTCTAGATCTTTATAATTCTGATGTAATTTTTCTGCATTCCTCATGTTACTTTTTTGGCATCCATTTTAATTCTGTCTTTTGGTCTAGCAATACACTTTGTATTAGCATTAACTTTGTATTCAATCCACTATTTATAACATCAATAATTTGAGCAATCTGTCTTTTTAAATATTTATGCATCTGATTGGTTGTCTTTATGTTTTTTTTTCCTTTTAAAGTTATAGCAAATTGTGTGTATGTCCCCTTTGAACAAGCTAAATCATCTTGCATATCTCTGAACCACATTGCTTCTGTCCTCCGTCTATAAATTTACTGTCTGCTTTCACATTAGAAGAAGTAGTTTATGGATGAAAAAGGGTCACTTTGCCTATTTTAATTCATTTATCCAGAACAAACCTTCACTTATTTTTGGAATTAATTGTGTACCTGATCAATTCAGCATTTTAATCACCATCTCCATTCAGTAGTCTGTTCCAAATGTTGATCATTTCTAGTGTGAAGAAGAACTTTGTTTAAAATGATGTTTCCTTGTTTACTTCCAGATTAATTTGTAGTCGTATTTCAGATTAACTTGTCAAGGACTTGAGTCACAAAGTGTGGCGTTGGAAAAGTGCAGTAGATCAAGCAGCATCTGAGGAGGAGGAGAATCAATGTTTTGGGCATAAGCCCTTTATCAGGAATTCCAACTGCCCGAGACGTCGATTCTCCTGCTCCTCGGATGCTGCCTGACCTGCTGCGCTTTTCCAGCAACACACTCTTGACTCTGATCTCCAGCATCTGCAGTCCTCACTTTCTCCTTTTCAGAGACTTGGACAAGTTCACCTCGAAAATGAGTTCTTTCCAAGCAGAAAAATCAGACCTCTATCTTCTCTATGATTCTTTATCAAACGTGTTTTGAAAACCTGCAAGCAGACATTCCTTATCACTGGATTATTAGCTCAAATACCTCTGTGTATTGGTCAGATTTGTTGAGTTGTTTGAAACCTGTGCTGACTATCCTATATTAACGGTTGTTTCCTGTTATGTTTTGACAATGAGATCAAATGTTTGCACTTTTTTCTACACTACTTCTAGCATTTGAATGTCTTGCTTGATTCTGAACAATTAAACTTGCTCACAGCGCTCAAAGTCTGGCCTGACTAGAACCCTGTACAGTTTGAATGTGCCATTCCTTGATTTACATTTTGCTTCAATGAATGCTGCTCTGAATGGGTTGTCCTTGTTCAGCATTGAATTTTCTGAGACTCTTATATGTGATTCAGTTTCATTCTTTGATATTGCTTACAATTTTCTTGATTTGATTTTGTGTTCTCTATCAATTATGTTATTTCACTTCATAACCCTGTTGTAAGAGAATAGCAATGCTGTCAATGCCAGGCTTCTGGGGAAATCACAGATTTGCCTGAAAACCACTAATTATCTACTTTCACTCTGCCCTTAATGCAAAACATAAGTTTTATTAATAAGTCTTCTGTGAATGCAAGGAGTATAAGAGTTGGAAGGTCGTGTTACAACTGTACAGGACATTGATAAGGTCACTATTGGAATACTGTGTGGAATTCTGATCTCCCTGCTATAGGGAAGATGTTGTTAAACTTGAAAGAGTTCAGAAAGGATTTACAAGATGGTGCTGGGATTGGAGGGTTTGAGCTATAGAGAGAGGCTGAATAGACTGGGGCTTATTTCCTTAAGCATCGGAGGCTGAGGGGTGACCTTTTAGAGGTTTATAAAATCATGAGGGCTATAGAGTGAATAGCCAGGTCTTTTTCCTATGACTGTATGATATAAATCATCAAACATCTTTTGAAATTCTATATACGCAACAGCTTTTTCTCATTATACTGTAATATTTCCTCAAATAATCTTATAGGTTTGTCAAACTTTTTGTTTACTGACTTGTGCTGGCTTAATTAACACACACATAGTCATAGAGTCTTACAGCCTGCCCATGCCTACATGGTTTCCTAAACCGATCTACTTCCATTTGCCTGCATTTGGCCCATATCTCTTAAAATCTTTCCTATCCACATTCTGCCCAAATGAGTTTTAAATCTTAAAATTATATTTGTCTCTAATACTTCCTGTGGAAGCTCATTCCATACACCACCCTCTGTGTGAAAACGTTGCCCCTCAGGTCCCTTTTAAATCGTTTCCCTCTCACCTTAAACTTATGCCTTTCTAGCTTTGCATTCCCCTATCAAACCTATCCATCTTTAGAAGTGAACAGTAATTTTATTCCATTGCATTGTCACTAGATATTTACCATTAATTGACTAAGTACTCTGGAGTTACTGACATAGAACATAGAACATAGAACAATACAGGGCAGTACAGGCCCTTTGGCCCTCGATGTTGTGCCGATCCAAGCCCACCTAACCTACACTAACCCACTATCCTCCATATGCCTATCCAATGCCCGTTTAAATGCCCATAAAGAGGGAAAGTCCACCACTGCTACTGGCAGGGCATTCCATGAACTCACGACTCGCTGAGTAAAGAATCTACCCCTAACATCAGTCCTATACCTACCACCCCTTAATTTAAAACTATGCCCCCTCGTAATAGCTGACTCCATACGTGGAAAAAGGTTCTCATGGTCAACCCTATCTAAACCCCTAATCATCTTGTACACCTCCATCAAGTCACCCCTAAACCTTCTTTTCTCCAATGAAAACAACCCCAAGTGCCTCAGCCTTTCCTACCTTCCTACCATACCAGGCAACATCCTGGTAAACCTCCTCTGCACCCGTTCCAGTGCCTCCACATCCTTCCTATAGTATGGCGACCAAAACTACCCACAATACTCCAGATGCAGCCGCACCAGAGTCTTATACAACTGCAACATGACCTCAGGACTCCGGAACTCAATTCCTCTACCAATAAAAGCCAGTACGCCATATGCCTTCTTCACAGCACTATTTACCTGGGTGGCAACTTTCAGAGATCTGTGTACATGGACACCAAGATCCCTCTGCTCATCCACACTACCAAGTATCTGACCATTAACCCAGTACCCCATCTTCTTGTTACTCTTACCAAAGTGAATCACTTCACACTTACCTACATTGAACTCCATTTGCCACCTTTCTGCCCAGCTCTGCAACTTATCTCTATCCCGCTGTAACTTGCCACATCCTTCCTCACTGTCAACAACTCCACCGACTTTCGTATCATCCGCAAACCTGCTCACCCAACCTTCTAGCCCCTCCTTCAGGTCATTTATAAAAATGACAAACAGCAATGGTCCCAAAACAGATCCTTGCGGAACACCGCTAGTAACTGCACTCCAAGATGAACCTTTACCATCAACTACTACCCTCTGTCTTCTTCCAGCCAGCTAATTCCTAATCCAAACCTCCAACTCACCCTCAATGCCATACCTCCGTATTTTTTGCAGTAGCCTACCATGGGGAACCTTATCAAACGCCTTACTAAAATCCATATACACCACATCTACCGCTTTACCCTTGTCCACCTTCTCAAAGAATTCAATAAGGTTTGTGAGGCACGACCTGCCCTTCACAAAACCATGCTGACTATCCTTGATCACATTATTCCTATCCAGATGTTCATAAATCCTATCCGTTACAATTCTCTCTAAGACTTTGCCCACAACAGAAGTGAGGCTCACCGGCCTATAGTTACTAGGGTTATCTCTACTCCCGTTCTTGAACAAGGGAACCACATTTGCTATCCTCCAGTCTTCTGGCACTATTCCTGTAGACAACGAGGACATAAAAATCAAGGCCAATGGTTCTGCAATTTCCTCCCTTGCTTCCCAAAGAATCCTAGGATAAATGCCATCAGGCCCAGGGGACTTATCTATTTTCACCCTTTCTAGAATTTCCAACACCTCTTCCCTACATACCTCAAAGCCGTCCATTCTAATTAATTGTGACTCAGTATTCACATCGGTAACAATGTGCTGTTCCTGAGTGAATACTGACGAAAAGTATTCATTCAGTGTCTCCCCAATCTCTTCAGCCTCCACACGCAACTTCCCACTACTATCCTTGACTGAACCTATTCCTAACATCGATTTCGCTGCTCGTTGGATGCTGCCTGAACTGCTGTGCTCTTCCAGCACCACTAATCCAGTATTTGGTTTTCAGCATCTGCAGTCATTGTTTTTACCTTGTTGATTTGGACCTATTCCTACCCTAGTCATTCTTTTATTCCTGTCATACCTATAGAAAGCCTTTGGATTTTCCCTAATGCTACCAACTAAGGACTTTTCATGTCCCCTCCTTGCTGCTCTTAGCTCTCTCTTCAGATCCTTCCTGGCTACCTTATAACTCTCAATTGCCCCAATTGAACCTTCATGCCTCATCTTTACAAAGGCCGCCCTATTCCCTTTAACAAGGCATTCCAATTCCTTATTAAATCACGGCTCCCTCACATGACCCTTTCCTCCCTGCCTGACAGGTACATACTTATCAAGGACACTCAATAGTTGCTCCTTGAACAAGCTCCACATATAGATTGTGCCCTTCCGTTGAAGCCTACTTTTCCAATCCACACATCCTAAGTCATGCCTCACCGCATCATAATTTCCCTGCCCCCAGCTATAACTCTTGCCCTGCAGTGCACACTTATCCCTCTCCATCACTAGAGTAAAACTCACCGAATTGTGGTCACTGTCCCCAAAGTGCTCACCTACCTCCAATTCTAATACCTGGCCTGGTTCGTTACCCAGAACCAAATCCAGTATGGCCTCACCTCTTGTTGGCCTGTCTACATATTGTGTCAGGAAACCCTCCTGCACACATTGGACAAACACCGACCCATCTAACGAACTCGAGCTATAGCTTTCCCAGTCAATATCAGGAAAGTTAAAGTCCCCCATAACAACCACCCTATTACTTTCACTCTTCTCCTGAATCTTCCTCGCAATCCTTTCTTCTACGTCTCTAGGACTATTAGGAGGCCTGTAGAAAACTCCTACAGGGTGACCTCACCTTTCCTATTCCTAACCTCAGCCCAAACTATCTCAGATGGCGATTCTTCATCCATTGTCCTTTCCACCGTTGTAATACTATCTTTGACAAACAATGCCACACCTCCCCCTCTTTTACCCCCACCTCTGACCCTACTAAAACATTTAAACCCTGGAACCTGCAACAGCCATTCCTGTCCCATTCTACCCATGTCTCCGTAATAGCCACAACATCGAAATCCCAGGTACCAACCCACGCTGCAAGTTCACCTACCTTATTTCGTATACTTCTTGCTTTGAAGTATACACACTTCAAGCCACTTTCCTGTTTACAGGCACCCTCCTTTGAGATTGATGCCATGTTCCTAACCTCCCTACACTCCAGGTCCTGCATCCTAAAGCTACAGTCTAGGTCCCCATGCCCCTGCAGCGTTAGTTTAAACCCCCCCCAAAGAGCACTTGCAAACCTCCTCCCAAGGATACTGGTGCCCCTCAGGTTCAGGTGTAGACCATCCTGTTTATAGAGGTCCCACCTTCCCCAGAAAGAACCCCAGTTATCCAAGTACCGGAATCCCTCCCTCCTGCACCACCCCTGTAGCCACGCATTTAATTCTTCTCTCTCCCTATTCCTCGACTCTCTATCACGTGGCACGGGTAACAAACCAGAGACAACAACTCTGTTTGTTCTAGCTCTGAGCTTCCTACCTAGCTCCCTGAAAGCCTGTCTAACATCCTCACCCCTCTTCCTACCTATGTCGTTGGCGCCAACGTGGACCACGACCTGGGGCTGCTCCCTCTTCCCTTTAAGGACCCGGAAAACACGATCAGAGACATCACGTACTCTTGCACCTGGGAGGCAACATACCAAACATGAGTCTCTCTCACCCCCACAAAACCGCCTATCTGTGCCCCGAACTATCGAGTCCCCAATAACTATTGCTCTGCTCTTCTCCACCCTTCCCTTCTGAGCAACGGGGACAGGCTCGGTGCCAGAGGCCTGAACCCCATTGCTTACCCCTGGTAAGTCGTCCCCCCCCCACAAGTATCCAAAACGGTATACTTGTTCTTGAGGGGAACGACCGCAGGGGGTCCCTGCACTGGCTGCTTCCTCCCAGTCCCCCTCACTGTCACCCATCTGTCTGCAATCTTTGGAGTTACTACTTCCCTATAGCTCCGATCTATGACCCCCTCTGCCTCCTGAATGATCCTAAGTTCATCCAACTCCAGCTCCAGTTCCCTAACACGGTCTTGGAGGAGCTGGAGATGGGTGCACTTCCTGCAAGTGTAATCAGCAGGGACGACCATGGCATCCCTCACCTCAAACATGTTGAAAGAGGAACATTGCACTGCCTTCACTGCCATCCCTCTAAAAGTAACCTTTTTTAAAAAAAACTAGGTCTAAAGAATACAACAAGTAAAATTCAGCACTTACCTACTTACCACAACGGGTCTTATTATTAGGTTAGAGGAGGAGGGCGGGTGGGAGGCACTACCTCTGTAGTGCCTCGGGTTCCTCTCCTGCGCGCTTTTATAGGAAAAAAATACCTACCCAGGTAAGCTTCACTACACCAGCTTCCGGGTCTGCTCTGCGCTTTGTTTAAAAAAAACTTTCAAATTTAAACTGTTAAACAAACTTCACCGAGCCGACAAGCAGCCACTGCCAAACAGCCCTTACCTGCTCCGCTGAGAGAGTGAGCTTTACTCCTGAGAAGAAACTATGGCTTTAAGAGAGATATTTTGTTTTTTTTTAATGAAGTGAGTTTGAGACAGATGTGAAGAGCGCACTGCTTCAAACCAATAAGGTAAACAGCTTGCGAGGCCTTGGGTGTTTTATCAAAAGTTGAACCAATTGAAGCAGCATGAGTTAAACTCCCACAGAACCAGGAATTTTGGGTTTAGTTTTCAGTTACTGTTGGAGTTGTGAAATCTGCTATATCTGCATCTCTCTGTTACAGTTAAAAGCTGGGGATTTTTTCCTGCTGCTAGAATTGCATGTGAGGCAATCTGTGTTACTGACTTTGCCTTTGCCAAGGGTGTGTTAATGGGATGGTACTATACTGGAACAGTGAATGAGTCGTTTATTATTTTGATAGAGTATTTTGATAGAGTTACAGTTAAAGCAATTCTTTTCTTTTAGTTTTATTTAGTTTGTATTTTGACTGTAGTATATGAATAAAATGTGTTTTGATTCAAGACTGGTAGTTTGGACAATCAGATTGCATCTGAAACATAACATCTGGCACTTGCCTTGAAAATAAGAACAAGTTAGGCTTTAGGCTGTCTACTTAATATATTTTGAGGGGGTTTGGTCCATAACATTCCCTTCACTGTTTTCTTGGTGTTGTATTGATGAAAATTCAGTCAAACCTCCATCTCCAAAGATGGAGGTGAGATGATAGTCAGGAACTTTAAAATGTCTTCCCTGATTTCCTGCAGCAATCTAGGATCAATTCTGTTATGACTTTTCCACTTAAACCTCTGTACTTACTTAGCTATATCGATCCTCTGTAATTACTCAATATCTTCCGCTGCATCAAAAAAGCTGAGACTTATTATTTTTTCTTCTGTTTCTTGATTTTTCATAAAATTTTTTTATAATTTGTTATTTAATCATTTATAACAGTTAAATTTGTTTAATTGTTTATAATAACCTTTACTGTTTCCCTTCATAGTAATTGTCAGTCTTCATATCCTGCTTGAGCCTTTTAATTATAGAATCACACAGCACAGTAGTAGTTAAATCAGACCGTTGTGCCTGTACAGATTATTAAAGATTCTGCAGTTGGTCTTACATCTGTACTATTATCCCACAGCTCTGAGAGTCCTTTTCAAATATTTAATCATCCCTTCTCTCATAACATTGCTATGGAATTTATTCTGAATTCCATCTTCATTCAAGTCATCTGCTAATTCAGTTTTTAATGTTGAATTCCAATCTGCTATGTTATTTATTTTGCTTAATGGAATTGCATAGTGTGTAATTTTAGTTTCCTCCAAAAACAATAATTAACAGTGGCCAACTGCACTCTTGTTGATTTCTCTTTATGGTAAGGGCCTAGATTGGGAATATTCTTCAAAAATTCTTATTTTAATTTGTAGCTTCCATGCAAGACACTGACTTTTTTTGCACTCTGATTCATTTCATGAAAATAGGTCTGTTTATGCCATAATCATTGCTATTTGAAAACTTCTCATTATATGTACATTGGCTTAGTTATCTGATTTCTTTCCAATTTATCTGGATTTATTCCCTTTCTATTTCTTTTAAATTGATCTATTTTCAGTTAATGGCCTTTATATTGACTGTTCTGCCTTTCCTTTTTGTTCTTCCATGGGATATCGGCATTGCTGACTTGGCCATCATTTTTGTCCATTCTTAGTTGTTTTGAGATTTTTTTTGTCTCTTTTTCACTGTTTACTTCAGTCTTCAGTTGTATTCATTAGAGGGTATATACCGACAGTAGAAACAACATTAATTTTATATCCTTTTCTTTGGCCCTGAGCTAGTTTTAAGCTTTCATTTCAGTCTGTAAAAGTTGCATTGCTACAACCATTTAAATCTTTCAATATTAATTAGTTGGTATGTGTAGAAGGTGAAAAAACACATACAACATTTGTGTCAACCACTACCAACATAGTAAAAGCTGGTAGGTTAAGGATATCTTAGCTTACCAACTTGACTGAAAACATTGAATTGTGATGAATCATGTTTTTCAGATTGGAGGATGGTGTTCTCTAAGGATCAGTATAGAATCTCTGTATTTTGAAATATGTAAATGTCTTAAATATTGATACAAAGGGTAAAATTTCAAAACTTTACTCAGTTGGAAAGTTTGAAGTGGCTGGCAGTGATGAATAAGGTTTGGATGTAAGTTTGCTAGCTGAGCTGGAAGGTGGAAGAACATGGCTAGATTAGTGGAATAGGCAGACAAGGGGAAATTGGAAATGAATACATTGTGAGATGATGCATTTTATCAAAATGATTGGAGAGGCAATATAGATATAAATGGCATTGTTTTAAAGTGTATATGGGAACAGGGGACCTAGGAAAATTAAGGCGGGTTGTCATCAGGTAATGTTACAGAGATGGAAATAGTAATTAAAAGAGAAGTGGATAATTATTTGAAAAATAAAAATTTATCATGTTCTCAGCTGATGGTAATACTGGACAGGTCAGATTCCAAAGTGACATTGATCCTATATTTTGTTCTTTGTTTTAACTGTGGAGGTCAATTACTGAATATGTTCATCACTTTGTATACATGTTTGAAGATGACAAAACATATTGAAAGAGGCAGTTCACAACACTTTTGGGATCTTGAGTTTCTTTAATAGTGATATTTAGAATGAAATAGTTCTTCACTTCTGAGTTCACCTGCAACCTCCTCTTGCCATTACTTCCATTTAACATTTGCAGATTTTCCTTTAGCAGTAAAAGTTATTTACATTAATTAAAATTATAATCTGCTCAGCCCATTTTGATCACAGCAATCATATTCCTTCATATCCACATTTGATAAAGCATGTGCTTTGGATTTGTATTTCATGTCTTGACTTAAGCTTTGGAAAATCCTTATTCTTGCTTCTTCGGGTGCCACTATGACCTGTATGACCTTGTAGGTTATGATCTGCCTGTACTGCTTGCAAACCTTTTCACTGTACTGAAGTACACGTGACTATAATAAATCAAATCAAATCAAATATTTGCTCTTGCCCACAATGTTGTCTAAATAATTTTTGACAGTTTGACTTTCTTGTCAAATTTATGATCAATTTGGCTTTTGTAATATATCAGTTTGTTCAAGTTGTGTCAATGCTCCTTTGAAGTTTGGCTTATCTATTTCTGTAGGAACCTTGCTTGTCCAATCCTCTCAATAGAGTCCTCTTACCATGGAATATAATATGAATCACCTTTGTTACCCACATTAACTTTGTTATAATCTGTACCAAATGATTGTGACTCATCTGGTTTTGGTACCATTATAATAGCTGCATTTCAGGTACTCTTTTCAATAATGTCATATCCTTCATTTGAACTAACATTTCTATAATTTGTCCATAAAGATGTTGCTTTATAGGTGAAGCATCCCCTATATTAATATTATCTATGTCCATACCAATTGGCATGCATGGACCCTTAGAGTAGCGGCACAGCTGCGCAGTTATTTTTCCAAAGTCACCTCTATAATTTTCTTAGCGGAAGCGTGAAGTAACATCCAAATTTTTTTAACACCACTGTGGAGAGTCAACTTTAAAATTTACAATTTCAGATTAATTCTTGAAACACCATGATATTTTAATTTCACTTCCTTCTTCCTTTCACCACTGCAAGCACACTCCTCTCCTTACTGTCCACCCTGTCATGTGTCACATTGACATTGATTCTAACAAACTCACTAACTTTTCCTCCTGGGAAGGACATTTTGTTTACTTTCTATTCACGCACGATGCTGGGAAGGATGAGGAGAGCAAGATGGCTGCTGACTCTGTTTGCTGCAGGGCACAGAGTGTCCACTGTCCTGTGACCTGTGCTGTGGTACAGCAGCTCTGTACCAAGTGCTGAGTTATGGGTTGCATCACTTACCCTCATACAGGGTTGGGGTCTGAGAGTTATGGCTGGTTGCCCACTCTGTAACCAGTTACTACAGCTGATCAGATACTGATAACTCCTGAAACTCTTGCTCCCTATGATTAATCTATCCTCTCCTGCCAGAGAGTTCTTAACACAATTTTTGATGAACTTAGTTGGCCATAATTTAGAGGAGAGCTAGATTTCTGTCCCACTCCCCCATGCTGGTGCACCTCGGGAACGGTGTCTGGAATTTGGCATACAATGTGGCATCTGAATTTCTGGCCTCAATCTCTGTTCTTATCTTTAGTTTTGTGCAGCCAATTCATCTTTGTAGCAGAGTTCTAGCTCTCCGCTAACATTCCAGGTTGTAGGTACGTTATCCAACATTGTCATTGTTTGGAATAGCTAGTTCTCTATAAGAATTCATATCAAAAATTCAATTGCCTAGAACTCAAATTTGCACTTAGTGCTTATGATTGGAAAAACTCCCAAGTGAGAATGTAACTTTAGAAATTATCCCTTTGTACCCTCTTATTACCTTTTCTTCAATGAAAACAAAATGCGTTTCTATCTTGCTATGTAATTTGGAGCTTTTGCTAATATTCCATTTTTTAAAAAAGAGAAATAAAACCCCCATGGATGCTGGGAAGAATGGGTAATGTGGCACCTTCATCATCAGGTTTAGATGCTGTTATTCGTAAAATTGCAACTTCAATAGCTTAAGAACCTCTGAGCCTCAGGATTGAATGTTGCCTTTAGTTTGTTATCAGTCTTTTATATTTTGTATGATATTGACAAATATTAAGGACCCACAGTAGTTCCTATCTGAGGGAATAAAGGATGTGGTACTGGGGACAGTCAGCAACCAATTACATGATGCAGCAGTGTGGCAATGGGAAAGTTGGAAATGCAATGAAGCATTTTTGAGAACAAAGTTGCCACATGAGATTTGAATTCCTTGTTATGATGCAGTGTTTTGTGAAATTTTCAGTTCTTTATAGCATCTGTGCCACATTGACAGCAAATTACACCTCGTGCCTATTGATGAACAGCTGCTGGAGGTTTGCAGAATCAACAGATCCGTCATTGGTCTATATGTACCATCGATCCAGTACCATGAAGCAACTTTAAGTCACTACTCTGACTAATGCGCTCCGCAAACCTCACATAGTTGCACAGGCATTCAACAGCAGAAGGGAAGCCATATGAGCTCTGTTTAGAGGGTCTATCAGCCTCTTACAAATTCTGACCTGCGTGTTACTACATAACTAAAACAAATTTATGCTTTCAATACTTATGCCATTGGAACAAAATTTACTGAGAGATTTGACAGTGGTGAAGGAATTTTTGCTAATTTCACAGCTTTGCACAAGCTGTTCCCATTATAGCAGTAACAAGAGGGCACACAGATCAGGAAAGCTGCTGGAAGCGTGAGCTTAGTATGATAATGTTATATGTTCTTAGCATGAGTCTATATCTGCCCAGAGTGCCAAGGGAGCACTTCTGTTCGCTGAGCTCCTGCAAGAGTTGTAAACGAGTTGTCTACTCTTCAGTTAGGATCCTAACTGAGTCTTTCAGAGTCATGATAGCTTCATTCAACGCTAGTCTGTTGTTTAAGTGGGACCACAACAGAAAACTTCGAAGTAGCATGGGCTATACATTGACTACATTGTTGATGCCTCCAATCCACACTTGCTCATGTTTGTGCTAATCCTTACTGTTTTCCAGGTTAGAGTCTGACATACTGCCAGCATTTGCTCCAGTCACAATGCAGTTTCCCTGATGGGCATGCAGACTAACGTTGAACAATGCAGTTTTGAGATAAATGATGATGACAACCAGGGTCAAAATACTTTTTGTTTTTGAGTTCTTCTTGAAATTACTCGACGGCTACTTTCTGCTTTTTGGGGCCACTTATTTATTGAACGTACATTTCTATTCTCATTAACTCCTTCATCTGGAGAGATGCAGTCATATAGAAACATTACCTTCGGTTTTTGTGTTGTCCTTACCATATGCTCCTTTGATTTAAGGATAATACTCCCTGTCCTACATTAAAATTACTGTTCCCGCTCCTTTTAAACAACTCTTTTTACACAAAGCTTCATGTAGGTTAGGACCTTCACTTGAGATTAAGGTAGAAACTGCAATATCCTGAACACTTATTTTAAAAAAATGCTGTTATTTTTAAAATCGTGGGATTTTGTAATGATATTCTGAGAGCTGGAACTCCATATATGTAAAATTATTTTTTTCAGGGCCGGAGAAATTGCTCAGAAGAAATCATTACTTATTATACCACTAAGAACTTAGTTCACCTATTATTCAACAATGGTTAACATTTTCAGTGGTTTTACAGCATGAATGGTATTTAAACAATTGATGTCCATATCAGATAAATGGTTCCATGTTGATAACACTTGTGAAAACTGCAGTTGTTCATCATTTGGTACTGCAGGATATCACTGACTTAAACTTCCAGTTTATGGTGGTTTAACTGCATATTTGCATTCACCATACGTTTTATTATATTAACCTGAATTCTGAAAAGTAATGGTGTCTTTTTCTATAGAAAATATATTCTATACAACTGATGGGAAGGCTAACAGTTTTGCTGTCATTACAACCACAAGTTCCTTGCCGTTTATATCATTGCTGCACATTGTTCTCTCTTTATTTGATTTGCCCTGTCCCAACTATGTTTACTGATGTCTTTCCAAATATTTCTCTCTTGAGTTTCTTTCATGTCTCTTCTCCCATTTGAGGTGAATTCCATTTTGTTAATCAGGTGCAGACTGGACATTCATGGGTGACTGCCTGTTTTCCATTCTTCCTGTTTTCATTAATTTGCATTAAATCTAGTGGAATCACAGTTTGGGAAGGTTGTGCAACAAGTCAGTGATATGCTTCCACTTGATGTTAAAGTGAATGCTTGTTCCATTTTGCCTGTTGTTACCATTGCTGTATATTAGTCTAGTGAATATCTAGGTACAGCTGTTAATTGTAGAAAATGTTATATTAATGATTGCTACCATTTGGCTTACAATGGAACAATCCTTATAATCAGAATAATTACTCTTTAAGGCCCATAATTTTTATGAAGAAAGCCATTTCTGAATGCATCATGGCATTCTCCTGTGATGATAGATCACTTTATCACATATTCCTCTGTCTGATTTCGTTTCGATATATGCTCATAATTTTTAACTCTTTTGTGAGCATATTCAGAGCGAACCAGTTTACAACCTGAATATTAAGTTGATCCAATCATTAATACAAAAGCATTAAAACATTTTATAAAGAAAGCCCTGAGGGAAATAGATTTCAGAATTACATATCAGCCATGCTGTATTTTAAACATGCGCATATCTCATTGCTGCCACTTGTTATGTTTCATAAATAGTCATGATGTAGGGGTGCCAGTCAGAAGTCACATGACACCTGGTTATAGTCCAACAGGTTTATTTGAAATCACAAGAGGACTGCCCCTTCATCAGGTGGAGTGGAGAGAAGCACACAGGCAGATAATTTCTAGACAGAGGGATCACTGCAAGATAATTCTAGGTAATTATGAGTGTTAAAAGATAGTATAAATGGTGTGAGTGGAGTGATGACAGGCAGTAAGATCCTAGGGAGTGTTGCTGAACAAAGATACCTTGGAGGGCAGGTTCATAGCTCCTTGAAAGTGGAGTCACAGGTAGATAGGATAGTGAAGAAGGCGTTTGGTATGCTTTCCTTTATTGGTCAGAGTATTGAGTACAGGAGTTGGGAGGTCATGTTGCGGCTGTACAGGATATTGGTTAGGCCACTTTTGGAATATTGTGTGCAATTCTGGTCTCCTTCCTGTCGGAAAGATGTTGTGCAACTTGAAAGGGTTCAGAAAAGATTTACAAGGATGTTGCCAGGGTTGGAGGATCTGAGCTACAGGGAGAGGCTGAACAGGCTGGGGCTGTTTTCCCTGGAGCGTCGGAGGCTGAGGGGTGACCTTATAGAGGTTTACAAAATCATGAGGGGCATGGATAGGATCAATAGACAAAGTCTTTTCCCTGGGGTTGGGGAGTCCAAAACTAGAGGGCATAAGTTTAGGGTGAGAGGGGAAAGATATAAAAGAGACCTAAGGGGCAACGTTTTCACGCAGAGGGTGGTACGTGTATGGAATGAGCTGCCAGAGGATGTGGTGAAGGCTGGTACAAATGCAACATTTAAGAGGCATTTGGATGGGTATATGAATAGGGAGGGTTTGGAGGGATATGGGCCAGATGCTGGCAGGTGGGACTAGATTGGGTTGGGATATCTGATTGGCATGGATGGGTTGGACCGAAGGGTCTGTTTCCATGCTGTACATCTCTATGTATCTATGAATAACAAGTCTCTGCAGGTGATCAAAAGTGTCAGCTGGTGTGAGTAAAGAGTATAGCTATGCAGGGATGAACTATGATCTGATTAATTAAAGCAGAGAGATAATTACAAAAAATCAAAAATAAAATGGTGCTAGAGACAAACCAAATGACTAGGACAACATGATAAGTATATGAGTCGCATGACAAGGTTCTAACCAAAGTAACAAGTAATTCAAAAGTGTACAGACTAATTAAGGTGGAGAGAACATAAATGATGATGGTGCCGAAACAGGACAGTGAGAAAGATTTTACAGATATGGAACAGTATAGTGGAGTTACACGTAGCGCGACATAAACCCAAGATCACGGTTGAGGCCATCCTCATGGGTAGGGAACTTTGCTGGGAGGGAACATTCCTGTCTGATTGCTGCGTGGTGTCGTAGCATCAGCATGGTCTCGTCATTATACCATGTCGGAGGGCATCATCCTGCAGTGTATGAGATAGATAACATTGGCCGAGCCACATAAGTATCTGCTGTGGACGTGGTGGGTGGTGTTCCCACGTGTGATGATAGTGCGATGATCTGGTTTGTCTTGCAGAGGTTGCTGTGGCAGGGTTGTGTGGTGTTATGGTCGATGCTAAGACATTGATGGTAGTCTTTGACTTCTTCCCAAAATGACCAGTTTTTTAGCTGTTATGCAGGCCTGAACAATTCTTGATTTGGATATTCATTAAATTCTATTTGTAAGCTGCTAGTTAGATAGACCCTCAAGATGTTGTTAGAATAGGAATCCACTGAATTAGTTACTTTTAAAAAGTAAAAACACCTTCCCTTCACAGATTGAAATTAATTTACTCATGCAAGAATATCCATACAGGCCTGTTCTGAAGAAGGGTCACTGGACTCGAAATGCTAACTATGCTTTCTGTCCACAGATCCACCAGGCCTGCTGAATTTTTCCAGTGATTTCTGATTTTATTGTCCAAGTAGATACTTGCTCTGATATTGAATCAGTTTTATTGTTGTGGATGTCAGATAACAAAAGCCTTGAATGAGGCTCTATGTAATACAGCCAGTGGATGTCTCTTCTTTGGATTTGCAATCCAGACTCTTATGTAAAGCCTGGCTTCACAGATTGTGGAACCTAAACCATCTGAAGTCACCCACTTTCAAGAGAGAGAGGAAGGAAAATTGGAGGTATGCAGGATGACTGAGCAATGCAGCACTTCCAGTTGGAAATTGCACCAGTATGCAATAAATTATGGATAGACAGATTTTTAAGGTTTCTCATCTGTTTTATATGTTGTGTCCTAAATTTCAAACTCTGATTCCACAAGGAACTGTGATTTGTGAAAGCCCAGATTGGCTCCTCTCCTTTCTATAAAAGGTTTTTGATTGTATTATGCTTTAATAAGATGCTCACAAAAGTGGGCTAAATATAGCATGTTTTCCAGTTCAATGCTTTTATTCCATCTGGAACATCATAGGCTGTGCACCTCAATTTTTCAAGATATAATTCCTGTGAGTTTCACTTCCCTATGGGAGTGCTGCAGTATGAAATGAATTTTAATTTCTCATTCATATTATAACCCATTGCCTACATTTACATTCTTGATGTTTCAAATTAAACCTTATACATGAGTTATATTTTAGTTCAACATCTAACTGTGCTCAATAAACTGGAAAGGTTGGGAAATCAGATTGTGAGCTTGAGTTTAAGATTGGGATAAGAAAGAAGGTGCATTTCTATAGATTTCCCTAAAAATACATCATTATTTTAAAGTCTGTACCCTTACTACAAATTCTCTTCCCTTTTGCATAACTCTGTCAAGGTGAAGTCAATTTTTGGACCACCTCAATGTACTCTTAGATCTTGGCTGGGCTGGAATCATTTTGCCTGTCCACTACCAAGGCAGCTTACTATTACCCAACCCCACAGTGTTTCTGACAGTGAGATGCTAAACGCTTTGCTTTTCACACTCACTAACTCAATTATTCTTATTTTTTTCATGACCTGCCATCTACACATTTCTGGATTTGGTATTTTGGCTTTTTAACTCTGAGAAAGTGAAGACTGCAGATGCTGGAGATTAGAATCAAAGAGTGCGGTGCTGGAAAAGCACAGCCAGTCAGGCAGCATCCAAGGAGCAGGAGAATCGACGTTTCAAGCATAAGCTGTTCTTCAAGGTAGGCATCCTTGAAAGAGGCTTCACAGTAAGATTATAATCAACTGGGAGAAAGTGATGACTGCGGATGTTGGATTCCTGATAAAAAGCTTATGCTTGGAACGTTGATTGTCCTGCTCCTCGGATGCTGCCTGACTGGCTGTGCTTTTCCAACACCACACTCTTCGGTTTTGGCATTTCAGCCCATGCAAAGCTCTAAGTATTTATCTCATCAAACCCTGCTCACCCATTGCCCCTTTTGGACCTATGTTGCCATCTTGTTTACTAATGCCTCAAATTTAAAATTATTTTCCTTGTTTTAAATCCTTCTTATCATTGAAACCAATGTCAGCCAAAAGTTTTACCAGAATTCCTTGTTGCTCATACTCTAGCCTCCTGTGCTGGCCTTGGTCATGCTTTCAGCTGTTTAGTGAGGTTTCACTTGCTGCAATTCTAGCCATAGATCCCCTTACCTCCTCCTTGAAAGAACTGCCTTGGCGAGGTCCAACTGCTTCCAATAGCAAACAAGCAGCTATGGGGGTTTCTCTCTAATAATTGGTTATATAAATGTAGAAGTTGTTGTCTTTGTTGAACTATAAATTAAAATATTTGTAAAGTGTTTCAGCAAAAAAATGTTGTCATTATGTTCTGATAACTGAAATTGTGTGAAATTGTGCTTTTCCTGCTGCCAGAGATAAGCCAGACTTGGAAATTAAAGTGTGATATAGTGTGATGCAGGAAAAAAAAAGGTAACTTGTTTAGAGATCACTGATCTCGGTCTTGAAGTCTATGTGTTCAACACTAACACCCTGGATTAGCCAAAAATTCCATTGGTTTAATCTCTGAAATTAAATTTTTAAAGAATACTACAGTGGAAACTAATTGTACACATCATTGGTGAATCACTGTAAAGATGTGAATATGGGTTGGGTATTTTTCTAATTAAGTGTAGCTACTGTATTTTTGTAACTGTTATTCCAAATCTATAATTAGCTTTATGCATGAGAGAACAGTTGTAATTAACAGGCACATCTGTCAGCACTTCAGAGTAAAGACTTGTAGATGTATTGCTAAATCTGAACATATTTATGGACATAAAAACCTTAAACTGCTCATTATTGTGGCCATGGCTAAATCAATTCCAAAGCAGATCATATTGCCCATTACTGTCATCAGTTTCATTGTGTTGTTATCTTGTATAGAGGTTCATGGTAGTAAAGCCTGACTAATGTATTGGCCAGATTCTGTCTCTAACAGAACACATGAAATATGCAGTAAGTTTGATTTACGTATGATGAGATGATGAGACAAAGGTTGCTTATTATGTTATCGAGTTGAATAGATCTCTTGGAATAAACTGCTTCAAAGATACTTAAGAAAATAATTTTGAGTGAAAAGGAAATACATACCGATGGAATTCATCATTGCCATTGTTATGATCTCTTTGGGAGATCTCACTCTTTTCACATCAGTCCCATTGGCGTAAGGTGAGGGTTAGTTTCCTTTTCAACCAACTAACCGACAGTTTCCAGTTCACCCTCAGGTCCCCTGATATAAACCCTTGGCTTCCTTGCAGGCCTATGCTTTTCACACAGCTTTTAGGATTCACTTCCTCTTTACTCAATTGTGCATCACTTCTCCAAGCGCTTCTAAAATTCTATTTTCCTTCCTAATGCCAAAATGAAAACATAGAACATAGAAAAATACAGCGCAGTACAGGCCCTTCGGCCCTCGATGTTGCACCGACTGAAGCCTACCTAACCGACACTAGCCCAATAACCTCCATATGCTTGTCCAATGCCCGCTTGAATGACCATAAAGAGGGAGAGTCCACCACTGATACTGGCAGGGCATTCCATGAACTCACAACCCGCTGAGTAAAGAATCTACCCCTAACATCTGTCCTATACCTACCACCCCTTAATTTAAAGCTGTGTCCCCTAGTAACAGCTGACTCCATACGCGGAAAAAGGTTCTCACTGTCAACCCTATCTAAACCCCTAATCATCTTGTACACCTCTATCACATCTCCCCTAAACCTTCTTTTCTCCAATGAGAAAAGTCCCAAGTGCCTCAGCCTTTCCTCATACCATCTTCCTACCATGCCAGGCAACATCCTGGTAAACTTCCTCTGCACTCATTCCAATGCCTCCACATCCTTCCTATAGTATGGCGACCAAAACTACCCACAATACTCCAGATAAGGCCGCACCAGAGTCTTATACAACTGTAACATGACCTCAGGACTCCGGAACTCAATTCCTCTACCAATAAAGCCCAGTACACCATATGCCTTCTTCACTGCACTATTTACCTGGGTGGCAACTTTCAGAGATCTGTGTACATGGACACCAAGATCCCTCTGCTCATCGACACTACCAAGTAGCCTACCATTAGCCCAGTACCCCATCTTCTTATTACTCCTACCAAAGTGAATGACTTCACACTTAGCTACATTGAACTCCATTTGCCACCTTTCTGCCCAGCTCTGCAGCTTCTCTATATCCCGCTGTAACCTGCCACATCCTTCTTCGCTGTCCACCACATCATCCGCAAACTTCCTCACCCAGCCGTCAAGCCCCTCCTTCAGGTCCTTTATAAAAATGACAAACAGCAATGGTCCCAAAACAGATCCTTGTGGAACACCGCTAGTAACTGCACTCCAAGATGAACCTTTACCATCAACTACTACCCTCTGTCTCCTTCCAGCCAGCCAATTCCTAATTTCAAACCTCTAATGCACCCTCAATGCCATACCTCCGTAATTTTTGCAGTAGCCTACCATGGGGTACCTTATCGAAAGCCTTACTAAAATCCATATACACCACATCTACTGCTTTACCCTCGTCCACTTCCTTGGTCACCTTCTCGAAGAACTCAATAAGGTTTGTGAGGCACGGCCTGCCCTTCACAAAACCATGCTGGCTATCCTTGATCATATTATTCCTATCCAGATGTTCATAAATCTTGTCCCTTACAATTCTCTCTAAGACTTTACCCACAACAGAAGTGAGACTCACTGGCCTATAGTTACTAGGGCTGTCCCTACTCCCCTTCTTGAACAAGGGGAAAACTGACTATTTTGCAGAAAGCTTGGCTTGCTCCTAAACACACCAGGATTTTACAATTGTGTCCTCCTATGGGTTTTTTTTTGTGTCTGTTGCTGAATGCTTTCTGCTTTCAATTCCACTTTGTGTCTCGGTCATACAATATTTTGTCTTAATTTCTTTCCTGTCGGTACTGCTTCCAGGTTTGGGGTTGTCAGATCACATTGACTGCTATTTCTTGTTATCTAAGATAATTTGACTTCATCCCTTGAGGATTATTGTAAACTCTTAAAAGTTATTTTCAAAGATGCAAAAAAACGATTACAGGCATTTTAAATACACCTTTTTTTTCAGTATTGCTTCTGGGTCAACGTGACTAATAGCTTTTAAAAAGAAAGCAAAATAATGTCCAAATCAACTTCACGGAAGTAAAAGTATATTTTAAAATTATTTTAGTGATGACAGCCGACTTGGATTTGCAACTAGCCTGACATTAAAGTGCTAAATCAAGATTAATGGAGAGATAAGTCATTAACCAAAGGTGTTTCAGCTTCAAGCATGCATGTTCAGCACAGCATGTCATTGGGCTTAGAAACTCACTCAGGCTTATACTTCAGTATTCAAAGCAAAGTATTCAAGCATAATAGTATTTCTTATTTACTGATCATGTTTCCATTCCATAATGGAATAGACTGTTGGAAGGATGCTGTGTTGCAGATCACTGAACAAGGCTGACACCATTTGCTTACTCTGAAACTGACAAGGGAATATTCAAAGTAGGTTAATGAATGCAGTCATGCCTTGAGGTCAGAAAAAAGCTCCACAGGGGAAAAAAGAAAAAAAATACTGTTATGTATTTTTAATGCAAATGTGTATCAAGCAAGGTAAAGGCAAGGTGAGATTCTTTTGTCTTTCTCTGTGTAAAGAGGCAGAGGTGGCATTTAGGGCATCGGTGTGCTCTTTCTGCCAAGATGTGGGAGATCAGGGAGCAGTCTCGTGTCCCTGGTGACTGTGTCTGCAGGAAGAGTAATGGGCTGCAGCTCCTCACAGACTTCATGGTTCAGGTGGAGCAGCAGTTGGACACTCTGAGGTGCATACAGGGGACAGAGCTTGTGACAGACACTAGTTACAGGGAGTTGGTTATATCACAGCTTCAGTCAGGTAGACGGGTGAGTGCTCAGAGAGGCAGGCACGTAGTGCAGGAGGCTCCTGTGGCTATTTCCCTCTCTAACAGGTATACCCTTTTGGATACTGTTGTGGGGGATAGCCTCTCAGGGGAGCTTTACAGCAGCAGCCAGGCCTGTGGCACCACAACTGGTTCTGCTATAAAGCGGGGTTGGATAAGATCCAAGTGAGTTATAGTGGTTGGAGACTCTCTAGATAAGGGCACAGACAGACATTTCTGTACCGGTGTTCAAGACTCCAGGGTGGTGTGTTGCCCTCCCTGGTTGCCAGTGCCAAGGACATCTGAATAGTTGTGTGAACTTATGGGGGAGGGTAAGCAGCCAGAGGTCGTAGTGCACATTGGTACCAGTAACACAGATAGACAGAGGGATGAGGTCCTGAGGAGTGGGTACAGGGAGTTGGGAAAGAGGCTGAAAAGTAGGACCTTGAGGGTAGTAATCTCTGGGTTACTACCAGTGCCATGTGCCAGTGAGGGAAGGAGTAGAAAGATGGGAGAGATGAATGTGAGGCTAAGGAGCTGGTGTGGGGGGCACAGTTTCAGGTTCTTGGATCATTAGGACCTCTTCTGGGGCAGAGGGAACCTGTACAAGAGGGATGGGTTGCACCTAAACTGGAGGGGAACCAATATCGTCACAGGGAGGTTCACTAGTGCTGCTTGGGAAGGTTTAAACTAGAGTGGCAGGGGGCTGGGAACCAGAACAGCAGGTCAGCAAGTGGAGGGTTTGAGAGGAAGGTAGATGTTAGGATCAGTAAATCAGAAAGAAGGGACAGGCAGAGACAGGTAAATGAACATGATGGTACTAATGGGCTGAAGTGTATTTATTTCAATGCAAGGATTATTATAGGTAAGGCAAATGAGCTGAGAGGCATTCAGTAAGCTCAGAGATACCAAGCATAAGAGCAGCTTAGAGTTTTTGGGATCATTTTCACCCAGTGCTTGGGTGGTAGATTGAGTGGGTAGATCACTTGCTTATTACAGAAATCATTCAACATGGAAATATGCAGCTTGGTGTTTATATTCTGAATGTTCACTTAATGTGAAGTAAGACATTTGAATAATTCATATTTGGTCCAGTTGTAAGTTTTTGGCATTCAACAACTTTAATTTTAAGACATCAATTGCAGTTATACACTGAGTTTTGAAAGAGAGTCAATCGAAAGTTTGCTAGTCATAATTAGTTACAAAACCCTTTCCATGTACAAATATGTTTTTACAAGTTTCACCGGATTAAAGATGTTTATCATAACGAGTACAAAAGAAATAAAACTTAATAAAAGAAGGAGATGCATTTTGTGACTCTGACTGACTGAGGGCCAGCCGCCTCCTCTTTTCTGTTGAATGAAATTCTTCATCTGTTCTCTCTCTGGTCTTCCTCTGTTCTCTCTCTGGTCTTCCTCTGTTCTCTCTCTGGTCTTCCTCTGTTCTCTCTGTTACTAGCCCTTTATTAACTGTGACCAAATAAATGACCAAATACACCCTGAAGTCTAGTTGGTTTATCAGTGCAAGAATATTTTATGGTCAGTCTGGGAATGGAAGGGCTGCATTTCTTGGCTGGGTAGGGGGTGGAACCTATGGTAAAACAGAACCTAGCCTTGCCCTATCTGGCTGCTCTGATCGACATGAAGTAATTTTTATTTTCATGCACCTTCAGTAGCTTTTCTGACTTCCCAACAGCTTCACCTTTGTACATCACAAGTCGCTAATGTACACTTTTCCCCATCAAAGTTCTTCTCAATTGTTAGAGGGTTTCTCAGGAAGGTCAGCAGTCATGAATGCTGAGATTAACCTTGCTGCCTGTAACCATCTCTATCCAGTTTTTATTTTGCTTCAAACGAAGTGGCATCATGGACCACTACATGGTGAACGCAACGTTGATGCTTCTTGGATAATGCAATGTGAGTAAATAATGATGGTTCTCAACAGCGATCAAGGGAACATCTTTCCTGCCAATACATGAGTGGAAATGAGCAATGTAATTTCTACTTGGATGTCACCTTCCATGCTGTTATCCAGTGAAAACTTTAAAGTTGATCATGGTGGTGCCCCAACAAAATCTTGATTAATGTATGTTTGCATCACAGATTGGTTTTACAACATTCCCCTTTGTGGGTTTCAAATGTAGAGAAGTCTAAATGCTTAATGCTGTGGAAGTATGATCATTGGGACCCTGCAGCACACAACTGACAGATGCCATGCACAGCCATTTTTCTGTAATGCAGCAGGACTGACTGATCCTCTCTGATATGTCAGGACCAATGAAACTGGTTTTATGAAGTGGATCCTAAAATACTGACCACTACAGACCACTACAATACATGGATGTCTTTGCAGCTAATATTTTATTTTCCCGTGTTCCTGTCTAAATTATTTAGCATTAGGCAATCCTTCAAAGAAGTGCCCATTTGCACCATTTGTGCTTTGTGATTTAGATAACAACACTAGCTGAGAATAGTAATGGAAAGTATTAGCATGGTAAAGAAAGAATTAAAAAACAGCAAGAACTAAAGTGGGGAGGAGTACACAGAAATAATCTAAAGAAAAGATTTCCTCAGTTCTGTGTTTTCATTTGGTTTCTGAAAAATCGTTAATGAAATAAAATGGACCTCAGATTTTCCTGGATAAGAGAAATTTGTTAAACTCTAGGTTAATTTTTAAGTGTTTACAGAGGGATCAATCACGTACCTTGGATTTGCCTGATGCTGCAGAGATTTTTGTGTTTGGACTTGTAGGTGTAACCTTAAAGGCAAAGATTTGATAGT
Source organism: Chiloscyllium punctatum (assembly GCF_047496795.1). Lineage (NCBI taxonomy): Eukaryota > Metazoa > Chordata > Chondrichthyes > Orectolobiformes > Hemiscylliidae > Chiloscyllium > Chiloscyllium punctatum. The sequence goes on along the minus strand of NC_092741.1, from coordinate 159,623,239 downwards.
AACATCAGTTGCACAGTTTATGTACCACAAATGCTCATTTTATTTTGCAAAAAGGAGTTTAGTATTGAGGGACAAAACAAAGTATGTAATGCAGGTGTCACAACATGGATTTAACAGTTGCAAATATTGTATAACACCGTTCCTGCAACAGAGAATGGTTAAACCTGTCAATTATTGGATTGGTTAGCCTGATGTCAGTGGTGAAAACTTTGTTGATAATATTCTGAGTCAGTGTTAATTGGTGTTGGAAAAGTATAGTGTAATAAATTATGATAGTGTGGACTTTTTAAAGAAAATTTGCATTCAACTAATTTGATTGGGATTGATGAACTAACAAGGAGATGAGGGTGGTACAGTGTTTTGGTCTTTATAAAAGTGTTTGTTAAAGTACTATGTAATGATCTGTTTCTAGAATAAAAGTCGATGGGATTAGAAAGGATATTTCTTTCCTAGTTTGATATGTGAGCGTTACTGGCTAGGACAGCATTTATTACACATGTCTATTTGCCCAAAAGACAGTTAAGAGTCAACCACACTGCCACATATGTGGGCCAGACTGATGGCAGAATTCCTTCCTTCCAGAGAAGTGCATGAGTGCGTGCATGTAAGTATGTGAGTGTGAGTGCACGTGAGGGATGTATGTTTGCATGTGTGAAAGCTTGGTAAAGTGTGTGTGTGGATATGATGGAGTACAGCCTGTCAGAGAGAGAGAGTGTGTGTGTGTGTGTATATATATATATATATATATATATATAGTATGTGGGGTCACCTGTAATGTGACATGAACCCAAGGTCACAGTTGAGACCATCCCTATGGGTACCAAACTTGACTATCAGGCTGTGCTCGGCCACTTTGCGTTGTTGCCTATCCTGAAGTCCACCTTGGAGGTCCGAGGCTGAATGTCCAAGATCGCTGAACTGTTCCCCGACTGGGAGGGAACATCCCTGTCTGGCGATTGTTGTGCAGTGTCCTTTAATCCGTTGTCATAGCATCTGCTTGGGCTCGCCAATGTACCATGCCTCAGGGCATCCTTGCCTGCAGCATATGAGATAGACATTGCTGGCCAAGACTGGTGATGAGCTGCACTGGGGATGTGGGGTATCGTGAATTACTCTGCTGTCCCTATTTTAACAGGGGGCACTCCTCTTGAATTGCAATCTAATCTATAGCCTTCCATCATTCATTTTAACAAATATGTATCCATCTAACAAATAACTTGGCACCAAACCAAACTATTGCAAGCAAATAAAAACAAGATACTGCAGATTCTGGAAATTTGAAACAAAAATTTGAAAGTGCAGGAGAAACTCAGTAAGTCTGGCAGCATCTGTGGGGAGAGAAACAGTGAGGATTTTGAGGCCAGGATAACTCCTTCAGAACTGGTTAACTTCTGATGAATAGTCACGTCCAACATGAAACGGTAATTCAGTTTCTTTCTCCACAGGTGCTACCAGACCTGCTGAGTTTCTCCTGCACTTTGTGTTTCCAGATACTTGTGTGCTCCTGATTGATCATATTAACATTGGCCCTCGGGATTATTTGCAGGAGGGTCAGGGTTAGGCCTATAAGTGATCATTAATTGCTCAATTGAAGGCTTCAGTTGCCAGGAAGACCACAAACCTTGCCATCTCATTCTGGTGAAGGTAGGAAAGTGGTGGAGTTCAGGTACACCACCATCTGACTAATGATATGTCCTTCCTGCCTCCAAGTTGCTTTGTGAAAGGGAAAGTTCCATGCAATGTTTCAGAACTTGCAGCTAACTATTTTAGTGGAGACAAAATGTGTTCCTGGAGATATCCCTTTGTCATCCATTTTACCTTGAGCTGTCTGATGGTTTATGATTACTGCAGTGGGATGGTGTAATAGCAGTGGGCTATATGGGTTCTATAAATCTATTGTTTGCTATCTGAATTACAAATGCATCACATGTTCCTCTTTTTCGGAATTGAACAAAGGTATCACATCTCACTGAGTGCAGTAATGGTAGCAGAGTCACAAATAAAGGCAGCTTTATTACACTCTGCGTTTCTGTGCTCAGCTGACAACTGATTTGTGGTAAGAGCTATGTTACATTATCTCTTCCCACCTCCGGACATACTCCCACACACTAACGCATTTCTTCACAGTCACCAGTCTGTTAATGCTTTCAAAAACTGAAATATATGAAAGATGAATTTTGTGTACAGTTTTAGATTAGATGTATTCTGCTGGTAATGCAGGAAAACATTGCCCTGAAGGTTGTCCTTCACACCACCTCTATTAGTGTACTCTCTGCTATTGGTCTTGATTGTAGGTAAGTTACTTGTGAGAGACCCCGTGATGGTCCACAGGCTTGGTACTATATGCCCCCACAGTGTGTTTTCAGCAGGGGGTATGGTAGGCATGTATAAACACAGCCTGGCTTGTTAATAGCTCATATTAATCCTAGTATTAAACTGCCCACGCCATAATACAGTCAGCATGGACAGGTGAGTGAGAGTGGGTGAGCACTTGTTTTTAAAGTGTTAAGACAGAAGGGGAGGGTACTGTCTCTGAGGTATGCCCTTTGTTCATTCAGGGATGGGGTACCTCCTCCAAAGAGAGAATACACCACTTCCTTCCCACCTGCATTACAAAACCCACCCCACCATTTCCCTTAGTGAGATGCCCCAACCCTGCCTGACCACTTCCCCAAACCTAGCTTCGTACAGGATCTATACCTTCCTCAGGACCTGTCACCTGTCCCATGGCTCTTCCAGGATTGCAAGAGCTGCCAGCTAACTACATTGCTAGCAGCTGTGAAGGGCAGAACATCCTCCCACTGATGAGCAGAAGTCTGACCACCATCTTGTTAATCCTGCCTGCAGCGTAAATTCACTGTGGTTTTGTTTGGTGGATTTCTGACTGACGATTTAGTTTAGGTGTGGAATGAGTGGCTCAGCAGTCCCTCTCTGCCCTCCCTCCCTTGTCATTATAAGCAGCTCCCCATTTTCCGTTAGGAACAGTGAAAGGGAACAGGCTCACTTTACTGACGTCACAATTAGGTCAGAGGTGAGTTTTTATGCAGTCCTAATGAACATCAAAATCAGAAATTGCTGGAGAAACTAAGCAAGTCTGGCACCATCTCTGGAGAGAAAGCAGATTTAACATTGTGGCTCCAGTGACCTCCTTCAGAATAGAGTTTCTGAATTTCTGCTTTTGTTTCTGATTTCTAGAACCCACAGTCCTTTGGATTTATCAAGCATCATATTATTTTAATTCTTGTAGTTCATTCCAATCCCAGTGGCTGGCTCTGAGCAGACTGGAGAACACTGTTCAAGGTCTGGTAAGTCACGGGGAGAGACAATGAGGACTATTTCATGGTTGGAATTGAGGGGAGCCTTGACTCAAATGCATCTCAAACCCCTTTGTGTGGCTGGGAGAAACAGCTTCTCTTTTCCTCCCTCTGTGCTACTCTCAATGAATTGTTAAAATAGTATCAGCGCCCTAAAGAGTTTGAGGAACCCCAATTAGCATATAGCATTGAGGTCTGTGTTAGACTGGCTCATTGACTATGTAACAAAAAGGACATAGTTTATATTACAGCAGGAGGTGATTGAGGAACATGTAGGAACAGGATGCCGAGTGTTTGCACAGCCATTTTAATTATAACCAGTGGGTTAAAAACCTTCCTCCTCTGCATGCTGCCTGTTACCAGGAAATATCCCAACTAAAATTACAAGAGCATGCATTACGTTCTTAGATTAGATTACTTACAGTGTGGAAACAGGCCCTTCGGCCCAACAAGTCCACACCGCCCCGCCAAAGTGCAACCCACCCATACCCCTACATCTACCCCTTACCTAACACTATGGGCAATTTAGCATGGCCAATTCACCTGACCTGCACATCTTTGGAGTGTGGGAGGAAACCGGAGCACCCGGAGGAAACCCACGCAGACACGAGGAGGACGTGCAAACTCCACACAGAGAGTCGCCTGAGGCGGGAATTGAACCCGGGTCTCTGGCGCTGTGAGGCAGCAGTGCTAACCACTGTGCCACCGTGCCGCCCACCAGTTATACTGGTCTGTAAAACATCCCAAGATACTTTATAGAATTAATATTCAAAAAAGATTTGACACCGAGTCATACGTAGGAAGATATTTGAAAAGATGGTGGACAGTCAGATTTTAAAAAGAGAAAGATAGGAGAAAACTTTTTTAATCTGGAGGGATATCAATAACTCAGGCTCTTAGCAGCATAAAAAGTCTTCACCTATGTTTTAATTTCCTTTAAAAATACTAAAAGCCTCAATTCTATAGATTTCGGGGAATTAAGCTTTGGATGGTGATGGTTAAAATATCTGCAATTTGCTCACTTACTTCCAATAAAATCATGCAGTTGAAACCATCAAATCCTGAGGATTAGTGGCATTGTATTTTGTAATATTGCTTTCTTGATTAGGCTGTCTTAAGTGATTCACTATTAATATCCCTGGCATGTCAAGGTATATTAACTTCTTTTACAGTGAAGACTGACAAGAAATTAATTACTTCAAGCCTGCCATTTTTTTTAACTTTCATTTGCAACATTACCTCTGCCTGATTTTGAAGAATCTGCATTATCTTTGATTGCCTTTTTTATTCTAATACAATTGCAAAACCATTATAATCCTGATATCTTTCACAACTTTGTTTTTGTTTTGCTTTTTTTGCAGCTCTATCTCTGTTGTTCTTTACAGCTCTTGTGGTTCCTTGATACTCACTGATTTTTGTACTGATATATCCTCTTTCTAGTTTGATACAACTTCACACTCTGTCGACCTTGGTTCTTTTATTTGTTAAGTAGGCCTCTTTCTCTTTAGGGGAATATATTTGTTCTATGTTAAGCTAAATTCTTTCATGAATACCTCTCACTCTTCATCTGGACTTGGATACAAAAACTGTCTGGATCAGTTTACTGTCATCATTCTCTGTGAAAGCAGCTGCATCAAAATTGAGAATCTGAGTCAGCCTTCCTGCCTAACATTGAATTTTATCACACTGTGATCACCATTGGATAAAGATTCAATTTCTATGAAATTAAGGCTGACTCATTAATTTCATGAGTCCTCCTGTTGAAGGTGGAACATACCAGTTCAAAAAATATCGGGAATGCATGGAAAAAGTTCAGTACCTTTCTGAGTTGAACAGCCCTGCTCTTCCGACACGTAAAAAAGCAAGTCTCCCATTAAAACCACTTTGCTCTCACTATAAACACCTCTAATATTTCAATTAATGTATTTTGTTGCTTTGTTTTTGCTGTCAGGTCAAAAGACAAGTTCAATTACAGATTTATTTCTCGCATTACTCAATTCTAGCCATTTTGACCCTGCTGATTGTCTCTTCTTACCTGCATGCATTTTTTTTAATACTGAATACCTATGACTTGGAACTATATTAATATTCATTTAATGTAACTGAGTCGAAACCCTGGACTGTCTTCCTAACCACAGTGGGGGTGCCGCTACACCCCACTGCAGTGGTTCAAGACATCAGCTGACCCTCAGCTTCTCCAGGACTAAGATTTTGGTCATCAGCAATGTGCATGGTGGATCAGTGGTTAGCACTGCTGCCCACAGCGCTGGGGACCTGGGTTCAATTCCTGCCTCAGGCAACTGTCTGTGTGGAGTTTGCACCTTCTCCCAGTGTCTGCTTGGGTTTCCTCCCACAATCCAAACATGTGCAGGTTAGGTGGATTGGCCTTGCTAAATTGCCAATAGTGTTAGGTGCATTGGGCAGGGGAATGTGTCTGGGTGGGCTACTCTTCGGAGGGTTGGTGTGGACTTGTTGGGCCGAAAGGCCTGTTTCCACACTGTAGGGAATCTAATTTTAAAAGCAAAGGACTACCACATCTTTGTTCCCAGTTCCTCTATCCTTTCTTGACCCTTAATCAAGTGGAAAATTTAATTTAATTCTGTAGCATGACTATTTTATACCATATCTCAGTAATAATCACCACATTATACTTTCTAAGCTATTATACCCTCTAAGATCTATCAGGCCTCTAAGTCACAATTTATTTATTCAACATATAAAACTCTCATGTGGACAAACAATTCCAAATTGTCATTCTGCAATGTGTAGTGATCGAACTGAGGTCAGCAGCCTGGTCCAATCAGGGATCCTTGGCTGACATCTTGAAGAAAAGAACAGATAGAAACAATTCCCTGTATTATACAATCACTGTCATTTTCAGAGTGGGTAAAAGGGATAAGAGAGAATTTCTGCATTGCCTCTGATATATTGCTGTTTTCTCCAGTTTGTGCTGCAAACTATAAAAGTATTTATGAAGCAAAGTGGTGAGTATTTAGCAAAAGTTGAGGGGAGGGACAAGTCTGGAATTGCCTTCGAACATAATGGAAAAAATGATCCTCGTGTTTCTCAGCGATTGTATTTCCATGTCTGATTGATGCTAGCCAATCAAAAACAAATCACTGGGGGGCAGGTTGAGCAAAATCAATGGGTTTGCTTGCATTTTATTTATACATGATCTTAAAATTCCTCATAATTTAACAAAATCTCCCTTCTCTCCTTCCAACTCTGCCAATATTGTCAATATTCATTGAATGATGTCTTTCCCTGCGCATTAATTATAAACATCAACTTGCAGCGTTAGTTTTTATTGCTATTCTGTTTTAACCAGATAACAGCAAAGACCAAGCATTGTCTAATACAGAAGGAAAATTAACCAGTTAAACCCTCAAAATTCCTCTTATACAACATCCGCAACTGAAGAGAGCGCGTATCGGGATAGATGTTCCAAAGTCTGTAATTCTTCATGTCTGATAATCCTACAACAGCTGAAATAAGAGTTAGGAGCTAATCCCACTGTCTTTATGGAAATGGGATGGTCCAGTTACCAGCCCATTGAGGGGTAAGCTAATTGGAAAGCAAGGAGAAGATAACTGACCCAAAACAACCCAGCTGGGTAAAGTAGCATAAATGTTGCACAGTTTGGAAAGGTAGTTCAATGCGCTGTGATAGAGTCATTAAATGAACAATTAATGTCCTTGGGGTCGCACAGTGGCTCAGTGGTTAGCACTGCTGCCTCACAGCACTAGGGTCCTAGGTTCAATTCTAGCCTCGGGCGACTGTCTGTGTGGAGTTTGCACATTCTCCCCCTGTTTCCTCTGGGTTCCTCCCACAGTCCAAGGATGTGCAGGTCAGGTGAATTGGCTAAATTGCCTGCGGTGTTAGGTGTATTAGCCAGAAAGAAATGGGTCTGGGTGGGTTGCTCTTCGGAGGGTCAGAGTGGACTTGTTGGGCCAAAGGGCCTGTTTCACGCTGTAGGGAATCTAATCTAAACTAAATCCTTATGTCTTATGTTCGAGAATCAAATACAGCTTTTGAGGTCCACTCCAAACTATTCTGATGAAACACAGTTGTGCCTCCATAGACTTCCTGCTCAGCATATGTTGAGGGGATGGGTATAGGTATGGTCAGAGAGGAAGGAAATTTGAATTTATTAATGGAAAACAGATCATATTTATACAGCAATGCACTGGAATATCCTAAGGCCCTTCACGGGGACATTACACAATTAGAATAGGATACTGAGCCACTGCGAAGGCTAACACAGGTGTAATGATTGAGCCCTCCACTATCACCTGATGAAGGAGCGGTGCTCCGAAACCTAGTGTGCTTCCAATTAAACTTGTTGGACTATAACCTGGTGTTGTGTGATTTTTAACAATGTCTACTGCTGCCTCCTTCACCCTCCCTCCACCCGTGATGTATTTTGTTGGTCCTCCAGGGGCCATTCCCAAAGTCCTTGCAGCTCTCTATTGCTAGTTCATTCTGCTGCTCCCTATCAGCATCACCCCACCACCCCAGCCTTCCTTCTATCTCTAAGCAGTCAATGTGACCAGATGTGAGGTTGGAAAGGGATTCATATGATGTTAATGAGATCCCCTGAATGGACCAGTAGAAGCTCTCTTTTCCATCAGACTGGCCAGATTAGATTACTTACAGTGTGGAAACAGGCCCTTCGGCCCAACAAGTCCACACCGACCCTCCGAAGAGCAACCCACCCAGCTGCATTCTTCTACATTTACCCCTTCACCTAACACTATGGGCAATTTAGCATGGCTAATTCACCTAACCTGCATATCTTTGGACTGTGGGAGGAAACCCCGCAGACACTGGGAGAATGTGCAAACTCCACACAGACAGTCGCCTGAGGTGGGAATTGAACCCGGGTCTCTAGCGCTGTGAGGCAGCAGTGCTAACCACTGAGCCACTGTGCTGCCGAGTGTATTTGATCTTGGGTGTATTTGATCTTTCCCATACCCTCCCTATAATTATTAATGTGTGCGCACACAGTAGCAGCAAGTGGGCAAACATTTGAGGGTTGCCCATTTGTACTGTGTACTTTATAAAAGGACCCACCCATCAACTAAGATTACATTGATAACTTTCTTATGTTGTGCAAACTTCAACTATGTTTGCTCCCAGTTGTTTGAATACCACACCCAGAGTTAAAAATGGCCACTGTCTCTTTCCAACTCGCTAATATCCTTCAGAGAGGATTACCTGGAGCATTATGCACACAGCAGACTGAGCAGCTGTTCCACGTGCCCAGCCAAGGAATAGGGCGTCACTTGTACAATTATTTCATCACAGTGTAAAACCTTTGTTTTGTGTCTCCACAATATCCCTTCCACTTGTGTGCACAGACCATCATGGAAGCCAACCTCCCATCCATGGACTCCATTTGCCCATCTCGTTGCCAAACCATCATCAAAGATCTGTCCCACCCCAATAATGCTCTCCTTCAACCTTTTCCATCAGGCAGAAGATATAGAAGCTTGAACACACGCACCAACAGGTTCAAGAACAACCTCCTCCCTGCTGTTATGAGATTGATGAATGGACTCTCTAACTCCGGATAATGTTGATCTTGTTAATGTGATCTTGTTAATGTTGATCTTGCTCTGTGCCCCTCCTGCCATGTAACCTGTATACCTCACTCTGTCTAAGCATCCTGTGATCTGTATGACCCCGCTTACTTTGATCTGCCTGTACTGCTCTTAAACAAAGCTTTTCACTGTACTTAGATACATGTGACAACAATAAATCAAATCAAATCAACATCTCCCCACCTCACCCCTGCTTCTGACATCCTGTCCACCCTGTTTCAGACCACATAGAACATAGAACATAGAACATAGAAGAATACAGCGCAGTACAGGCCCTTCAGCCCTCGATGTTGCGCCGATCAAAGCCCACCTAACCTACACTAACCCACTATCCTCCATATACCTATCCAATGCCCGCTTAAATACCCATAAAGAGGGGGAGTCCACTACTGCTACTGGCAGGGCATTCCATGAACTTACGACTCGCTGAGTGAAGAACCTACCCCTAACATCAGTCCTATATCTACCCCCCCTTAATTTAAAGCTATGCCCCCTTGTAATAGCTGACTCCATACGTGGAAAAAGGTTCTCACTGTCAACCCTATCTAACCCCCTAATCATCTTGTACACCTCTATCAAATCACCCCTAAACCTTCTTTTCTCCAATGAAAACAACCCCAAGTGCCTCAGCCTTTCCTCATACGATCTTCCTACCATACCAGGCAACATCCTGGTAAACTTCCTCTGCACCCGTTCCAGTGCCTCCACATCCTTCCTATAGTATGGCGACCAAAACTGCACACAATATTCCAGATGCGGCCGCACCAGAGTCTTATACAACTGCAGCATGACCTCAGGACTCCGGAACTCAATTCCTCTACCAATAAAAGCCAGTACGCCATATGCCTTCTTCACTGCACTATTTACCTGGGTGACAACTTTCAGAGATCTGTGTACATGGACACCAAGATCCCTCTGCTCTTCCACACTACCAAGTAGTCTACCATTAGCCCAGTAATCCATCTTTTTATTACTCTTACCAAAGTGAATCACTTCACACTTAGCTACATTGAACTCCATTTGCCACCTTTCTGCCCAGCTCTGCAGCTTCTCTATATCCCGCTGTAACCTGCCATATCCTTCCTCACTGTCTACAACTCCTCCGACTTTCGTATCATCCGCAAACTTGCTCACCCAACCTTCTAACCCTTCCTCCAGGTCATTTATAAAAATGACAAACAGCAATGGTCCCAAAACAGATCCTTGCGGAACACCGCTAGTGACGGCACTCCAAGATGAACCTTTGCCATCAACTACTACCCTCTGTCTTCTTCCAGCCAGCCAATTCCTAATCCAAACCTCCAACTCACCCTCAATGCCATATCTCTGTATTTTCTGCAGTAGCCTACCATGGGGGACCTTATCAAACGCCTTACTAAAATCCATATATACCACATCTACCGCTTTCCCCTCATCTACCTCCTTAGTCACGTTCTCAAAGAATTCAATAAGGTTTGTGAGGCACGACCTGCCCTTCACAAAACCATGCTGACTATCCTTGATCACATCATTCTTATCCAGATGTGCATAAATCCTATCCCTTACAATTCTCTCTAAGACTTTGCCCACAACAGAAGTGAGACTCACTGGCCTATAGTTACTAGGATTATCCCTACTCCCCTTCTTGAACAAGGGAACCACGTTTGCTAGCCTCCAGTCCTCTGGCACTACTCCTGTCGACAAAGAGGACACAAAAATCAAGGCCAATGGCTCTGCAATCTCCTCCCTTGCTTCCCAGAGAATCCTAGGATAAATGCCATCAGGCCCAGGGGACTTATCTATTTTCACCCTTGCCAGAATTTCCAACACCTCTTCTCTACATATCCCAAAGCCATCCATTCTACTTATTCGTGCCTCAGTATTCATATCGACAACAATGTCCTGTTCCTGAGTGAATACTGACGAAAAGTATTCATTCAGCGCCTCCCCAATCTCTTCAGCCTCCACACGCAACTTCCCATTACTATCCTTGATTGGACCTATTCCTTCCCTAGTCATTCTTTTATTCCTAACATACCTATAGAAAGCCTTAGGGTTTTCCCTAATCCTACCAACTAAGGACCTTTCATGTCCCCTCCTTGCTGCTCTTAGCTCTCTCTTCAGGTCCTTCCGGGCTACCTTATAACTCTCAATCGCCCCTATTGAACCTTCACGCCTCATCTTTACAAAGGCCGCCCTCTTCCATTTAACAAGGGATTCCAACTCCTTATTAAACCACGGCTCCCTCACACGACCCTTTCCTCCCTGCCTGATAGGTACGTACTTATCAAGGACACTCAATAGTTGCTCCTTGAACAAATTCCACATATCAATTACGCTCTTGCCTTGGAATCTACTTTTCCAATCCACACATCCTAAGTCATGCCTCAACGCATCATAATTTCCCTGCCCCCAGCTATAACTCTTGCCCTGTAGTACACACTTATCCCTCTCCATCACTAGAGTAAAAATCACCGAATTGTGGTCACTGTCCCCAAAGTGCTCACCTACCTCTAGTTCTAATACCTGGCCTGGTTCGTTACCCAGAACCAAATCCAGTATGGCCTCACCTCTTGTTGGCTTATCTACATATTGTGTCAGGAAACTTTCCTGCACACATTGCACAAACACTGACCCATCTAACGAACTTGAGCTATAGCTTTCCCAATCAATATCAGGAAAGTTAAAGTCTCCCATAACAATCACCCTATTACTGTCACTCTTCTCCTGAATCATCTTCGCAATCCTTTCTTCAACGATTCTAGGACTATTAGGAGGCCTGTAAAAGACTCCTAACAGGGTGACCTCACCTCTCCTATTCCTAACCTCAACCCAAACTACCTCAGATGGCAAATCTTCGTCCATCTTCCTTTCCACCGCTGTAATACTATCTTTGACAAGCAAAGCCACACACCCCCCTCTTTTACCCCCACCTCTGACCCTACTAAAACATTTAAACCTTGGAACCTGCAACAGCCAATCCTGTCCCTGATCTAGCCACGTCTCCGTAATAGCCACAACATCGAAGTCCCAGGTACCAACCCACGCTGCGAGTTCACCTACCTTATTTCGTATACTTCTGGCATTAAAGTATACACACTTCAAGCCACTCTTCTGTTTACAGGCACCCTCCTTTAAGATTGATGCCATATTCCTAACCTCCCTACACTCCAGGTCCTGCACCCTAAAGCTACAGTCTGGGTTCCCATGCCCCTGCAGAGTTAGTTTAAACCCCCCCCAAGAGCACTAGCAAACCTCCCCCCAAGGATACTGGTGCCCCTCAGGTTCAGGTGCAGACCATCCTGTTTATAGAGGTCCCACCTTCCCCAGAAAGAACCCCAGTTATCCAAGTACCGAAATCCCTCCCTCCTGCACCATCCCTGTAGCCACGCATTTAACTGTTCTCTCTCCCTATTCCTCGACTCTCTATCACGTGGCACGGGTAACAAACCAGAGACAACAACTCTGTTTGTTCTAACTCTGAGCTTCCAACCTAGCTCCCTGAAAGCCTGTCTAACATCCTCAGCCCTCCTCCTACCTATGTCATTGGTGCCAATATGGACCACGAGGCACATTATCAGTGGAATGGAACAGTGCGTCTTCATAGCAATCTATTACACTGCTGAGTGGCTGAGGGAAACATTATTTCCAGCTTGGCATTTCATACATGGGCAATGTGAAATAAGAAATCAGGAGGAGGGGGAGATACGCTTGATTTGCATCACAACCAGAATTAACATAAACAAAAGACAGAGATTTGTAGACAACATTATGAAAAGCAAAAAGGCAATCTGGAAGGCAATCTTGTCGGGGTCTGAGTGATGTCGTCTCTGGTACAATACGTGGCAGAATCCAGTAACTAAGGTGGCAAAGCCCATCTCAACATGGAGATCATCTCACTCCATATTCACTATTTTTCACAAATGCCTGATAAGATTTGTACCATAAGATGCCAATTGACAGGGATTATCGATGCAGGGATTATTGATGAAGGGCTTTTGCCCAAAATGTCGATTTTACTGCTCCTCGGATGCTGCCTGAACTGCTGTGCTCTTCCAGCATCACTAATCCAGAATCTGGTTTCCAGCATCTGCAGTCATTGTTTTTACCTAGGGATTATTACTTGTCAAGTGCCTCATTAACACCCTGGCTTGTCCCAATAATACCCAGTCTCCCATTTTGCCAAACAAACCCGATGTCAAGAACAACAAAGGGAAGGACAAGGAAACCAGAGGGAGTACCTGGCTGATTCAGTTTGCCAATACTCCCAAGAACTCCCACGTTGGAAACTGGGCACTAACATCTCAGGGTATGCTCCACAGGTACCAGCCACATACACACCCAACTTCCAAGAAAATTGGTATCTGACATACAAACCTTTAACAAACCTAATGGTACATCTCTGTTTGGCTTACAGGTCACTTTTCCCTTCAATACTGAACCTTGGGCTGCCCCAGTAATGCTCATTCTAATGCTGCAGCAAGGATACTATGTGCTTAGGGACTGGACTTGGCTGGGCTGGGCTCGCCATCCAGGATCTCTGCTCACTGTCACAGCTGTCTATCACTCTGATCACCCGCTCATTCTGAGCTGATTTGGATGCTCACAACATCTCTGCGTTGCTTTGCACCCCTTAGCCAGAGATATTGAGCTCAAACTACACCTGTCTTGCCTTGCTGTTCAGCTCAGACACAAAGCCAGGAAGCCTGTCGGATTTGTCAACAGCTCTCAGTCAAGTCAAGGAGGGGAATCCCTTCACTCAGGGATTCCCAGCACAGTAAGGACAGCCAAAGTGACTAATCCAAGTCCATCTTGAGGCAGTCAGAGTCAAGATGCTCTCCACTTGAGGAATCGCCTGTCGTGAGTCTTTCTGCCCTAGTGTGGGCTGTATTCCTGCCAGACTGAAAGAGAGAGAGAGACAGACAGGTATGAAGGGAGATGAGAGTTGGTGGCACAGATATTACTGTTGGTGCAGGTGAGGAGGTATCCTGAGTGAGACAGTTGGCAGCTCAGCGGACTAGTGGTAGTGTGGTATTGAGCATTGGGGTGGGTGAGAGTACATGGGGAATATGTTGTAGGCAATAGTGAGAGTGGCGGGGCACGAACCTTAGTGGGAGGTGGGTGCAGTCACAGAGAGAATGTGAGGGTGAGGTTTTGGAGAGAAGATGTTTTACCTTGCCCTGGCAGAGTGGAGAAGAATATTGTCTTTTGACAGTGCTGGGCATTCCTCCAGATCGCTGCAAGTGCACTGACTGGGGTACCCATGCACCAGAGAATGGTCTGGTGTTGTGGTTCCCTTTTCTGATCTTGGTATGGAGGAAGCCCCATGTCAGCACCACCCCATCTAGCAGGACCACTAGGTTCCTGCCCAGAAAGTAGGGCTGCAGGTGTTCCTGTCCAGGGTAGAATGGTAGCAGGGCAGCCCCAGATTGACAGTGTTTGCCTGGTTTCACAACAGGCTTTTAAAGACAGTGCATAAAGAGATGCTGGAGCATCTGGTAAAATTTACACATGAAAGATGCCATGGTAATTAATGTTTTTTTTATTCATCTATGGGCTGGGGTAATCACTGGCTAGGCTAGTATTTATTGCCCATCCCTAATTTCCCAGAGGGCAGTTAAGAATCAACTACATTGCTGTGGCTCTGGAGTCACATGTAGGCCAGACCAGGTAGCTGGCAGATTTCCCTTCCTCCATCAACGAACCAGATGGGTTTTTCCCCAACAATGGTTTTATGGCCATCATTAATTCCAGATTTTTATTGGATTCAAATTCCACCACCTGCCATGGTGGGACTTGAACCCCAGTCCTGGAATATTACCTCAGTCTCTGATAATGCCACTAGGCCATTGCCTACCCATGGAGAGCTTGGTAAAGTAGGAAGAAAAACCCTCAAAAGAAATTAACTGAACTTGGACTTAGCCAGAAAAAGTAAGATTTAGCTCAAAAATGATAATTGATGACATTTACCTGTAAGCTCAGTTGCCGTCTAAGCATTGTTTAGTAACTTTGTTATTCTACTGTACATTTATTATTCCAAGATGACAAAGAATATTATTTGCAGGTGTTCTGTGAAAGATGATATGTATGAAAAGATCAAAAGTCCTGTCAGTTTTCAAAGTGCTGCAGGGTTATATCCGAATACCTTTAATGATCTTGAGGAATAAAAGAAAGCTATAAGCTAGATTATCTGTAAAGGAGTAAGTGTTAGCGAAATCAGTTTTATAAAGGAGGCCAGATTTTTGCAGAAAGTAATGATATCAGCCTATTTATATAGACCTTCATCGCTTCCTGAACACATATATTAATTTTATATTTAATAGTTCTTTAAATATGAAGAAAGGTGCTCCTAACAAGTTGGCACAATACATTATTGTGTTAGTCCACAATATTTTGAAGCAAAAGGTTTCAGCTACTTGGGTCTGGAGAAGCATTAACTGATGGGATGGTGCTTCCTTCAAGCAGAAGGCAAACAGAGCACAAATGGAAGAGTGGGTGGAGTGGGAAGCAGGGGGTTTTGAACAAGCCTGCATCCTGGATCACTTAGCTGTAGCTCTTAAGTATAGTAAAGATAAAACACATGAAATCAACAGAGGAAATTTAACAGAAAATAATACATAATCACATTGCGGGAATTGTTGGTTTTCGATTTTAATGTCATTTTGCAGAGCACTCCTAAAAATGTGTTGTTGTTTTAGACAATAGATAATAAACAATAGACAATAGATAATAAACAATAGACAATAGATAATAAACAATAGACAATAGATAATAAACAATAGACAATAGATAATAAACAATAGACAATAGATAATAAACAATAGACAATAGATAATAAACAATAGACAATAGGTGCAGGAATAGGCCATCCTGCCCTTCAAGCCTACACCACCATTCATTATGATCATGGCTGATCATCCTTAATGAGTATCCTGTTCCTGCCTTATCTCCATAACCCTTGATTCCACTATCTTTGAGAGCTCTGTCCAACTCTTTCTTAAATGAATCCAGAGACTGGGCCTCCACTGCCTTCTGGAGCAGAGCATTCCACACAGCCACCACTCTCTGGGTGAAGAAGTTTCCCCTCATCTCTGTCCTAAATGGTCTACCCCGTATTTTTAAGCTGTGTCCTCTGGTTCGGGACTCAACCATCAGCAGAAACATGTTTCATGCCTCCAGAGTGTCCAATCTTTTAATAATCTTATACATCTCAATCAGATCCCCTCTCAGTCTTCTAAACTCAAGGGTATACAAGCCCAGTCGCTCCAGTCTTTCAACATAAGATAGTCCCGCCATTCCAGGAATTGACCTCGTGAACCTACGCTGCACTCCCTCAATAGCCAGAATGTCCTTTCTCAATTTTGGAGACCAGAACTGTACACAATACTCCAGGTGTGGTCTCACCAGGGCCCTGTACAGCTGCAGAAGAATCTTTTTGCTTCTACACTCAATCCCTCTTGTTATGAAGGCCAGCATGCTATTAGCTTTCTTCACTACCTGCTGTACCTGCATGTTTACCTTCATTGACTGTTGTACAAGAAAACCTAGATCTCTTTGTACTGCCCCTTTACATAAATTGACTCCATTTAGGTAGCAGCTGAAAAATGTGTTGCTGGAAAAGCGCAGCAGGTCAGGCAGCATCCAAGGAGCAGAAGAATCGACGTTTCGGGCATAAGCCCTTCTTCAGGAATGAGGAGGGTGTGCCAAGCAGGCTGAGATAAAAGGTAGGGAGGAGGGACTTGGGGGAGGGCGTTGGGAATGTGATAGGTGGAAGGAGGTTAAGTTGAGGGTGATAGGCCGGACACGGGATGGGGGCGGAGAGGTCAGGAAGAAGATTGCAGGTCAAGAAGGCGTTGCTGGGTTCGAGGGTTGGGACTGACATAAGGTGGGGAGAGGGGAAATGAAGCTGGAGAAATCTGCATTCATCCCTTGTGGTTGGAGGGTTCCTAGGCGGAAGATGAGGCGCTCTTCCTCCAGGCATTGTGTTGCCATGGTCTGGCGATGGAGGAAGCCAAGGACCTGCATGTCCTTGGCGAAGTGGGAGGGGGAGTTAAAGTGTTCAGCCACGGGGCAGTTGAGTTGGTTGGTGTGGGTGTCCCAGAGGTGTTCTCTGAAACATTCCGCAAGTAGGCGGCCTGTCTCCCCAATGTAGAGGAGGCCACATCGGGTGCAGCGGATGCAGTAAATGATGTGTGTGGAGGTGTATGTGAATTTGTGATGGATATGGAAGGATCCCTTGGGGCCTTGGAGGGAAGTAACGGGGGAGGTGTGGGCGCAGGCTTTGCATTTCTTGCGGTTGCAGGGGAAGGTGCCGTGAGTGGAGGTTGGATATCATCCTTCGTCATTTCTGCCACCTCCAAACAGACCCCACCACCAAGGATATCTTTCCCTCCCTTCCCCTATCAGGGTTCCGGAAAGACCACTCCGTCTGCGACTCCCTCGTCAGGTCCACATCCCCCAACAACCCAACCTTCACTCCCGGCACCTTCCCCCATAACCGCAAGAAATGCAAAACTTGCGCCCACACCTCCCCCCTCACTTCCCTCCAAGGCCGCAAGGGATCCTTCCATATCCATCACAAATTCACATACACCTCCACACACATCATTTACTGCATCCGCTGCACCCGTTGTGGCCTCCTCTATATTGGGGAGACAGGCCGCCTACTTGCGGAATGTTTCAGAGAACACCTCTGGGACACCCACACCAACCAACTCAACTGCCCCGTGGCTGAACACTTTAACTCCCCCTCCCACTTCGCCAAGGACATGCAGGTACCCTCTCCCTTTCAAATTGCAGATTGAAGCTTAATGTATTATGGTCACTACTTCCCAATGGCTCCTTCACTTCGAGGTCCCTGATCAATTCTGGTTCTTTGCACAATACGAAATCCAGAATTGCCTCCTCCCTGGCAGGCTCCAGCACCAACTGCTCTAAGAATCCATCTCTGAGGCATTCCACAAAGTCTCTTTCTTGGGGTCCAGTACCATCCTGATTCTCCCAGTCTACCTGCATGTTGAAATCCCCCGTAACAACTGTAGTAACATCTTTGCGACAGGCCACTTTCAGCTCCTTATTCAACTTACACCCTGCATCCATACTGCTGTTTGGGGGCCTGTAGGTAACTCCCAAGAGGGTCTTTCTACCCTTAGAATTTCTCAGCTCTATCTACACTGACTCTACATGCCCTGATTCTAGGTCCCCCCACGCAAGGGACTGAATATCATCCCATACCAACAGGGCCACCCCACCCCCTCTGCCCGTCAGTCTGTCCTTACGATAGCACATGGAGCCTTGAATATTCATTTCCCAGGCCCTGTCCACTTGAAGCCACGTCTCAGTTATCCCCTCAATATCGTAGCTGCCAATTTCCAAAAGAGCCTCAAGCTCATCCATCTTATTTCTAATGCTTCGTGCATTCATGTATAATATTTTTAATTTGTTACTGCCCTCACCCTTCCTATCAACCCCTATTTCACTCAACCTTACAGCATGATCCCTTTCTGAGTTTTCTGCCTCATTGATACAGTTGTCTTTCTTGACTTCTCTTGTTCTAACTTTCCCTTCAATTTCCTTCTTAAATATCCAGTTTGTCCTCCCCCCCCACCCCCGCTATTTAGTTTAAACGTAGCTGTGTTGCAGTAGCAAACCAGCCTGCCAGAATGCTGGTCCCTAACCTATTAAGGTGCAAACCGTCTCTCTTGTAGAATTTATGTTTACCACAAAATATGCCCCAGTGATCCAAGAATTTAAATCCTTGCTTCCTGCAGCAGTTCTCAGCCACACATTCAAGTCCATTATTTCCCTGTTTCTGGCCACACCAGCCCGAGGAACTGGAAGCAACCCGGAAATAACCACCTTGGACATCCTGCTTTTCAGCCTTCTTCCTAGTTCTCCGAAGTCCCGCTGTAGTATGTTCCTCCTCTTCTTCCTGACATCATTTGTGCCGACATGTACCACCAACTCTGGCTCTTCACCTTTGCCCTTGAGGATTTCCTGCACTCTGTCTGTGATGTCCTTAATCCTGGCACCAGGACGGCAACACACCATCCTCAAATCCTGCCTGTTGCCACAGAAACCCCAGTCAGTCCCTCTCACTATGGAGTCCCCTATTACCACGGCTCTGTGCGATGTCTGACTCCTCGGCTCTGCCCCTGCGCCAACTTTTGATTGACACACCTGGCCGCCTCGCGGACTGGCAGTGACGTCTGTCTCTACTATTTCCAAAAGATTCAACTTGTTCCTGACAGGTACTTCCCCCGCGGTCTCTTGCACCTGTCACCTCTCTGCCTTCCTCATCGTCTGCTCTTTTCTGGTATGGTCAGTGTAATAACCTCGCTGAAGGTCCTGTCCAGAAAGATCTCGTTCTCTTGGATGAGCCTAAGGTCCTTGAGTTCTTTCTTCAGTGCTGTGATATGCTCTGTCAGTAGCTGAACGTGCACATACTTTCCACAGATATACGAGCCAGATACACCAGAGTCATTGACCTCCAACATCATGCACATAGCACACTGAACCAGCTTGGCAGTCATGTCTTCACCCTCTTCAACTGTGGTGTAATCACTTCACTCAACCTCCTTGTCAAAGACTCCTGAGCTAAAGACTCTCTCTTCTCTCAACAGGAACTTCCCTGGACTCTCTTTTTGGGGCAAGTCTGTGGACTTTCAAGTTAGGTTCGAGGAGGAGGGTGGGAGGAAGGCCCTACCTTGTAGGACCTGGGGTCTAGAACACACCCACCCAGATAACAATCACTTACCTTCCAGACTGGCTTTGTGCTCCGACTTCACTTCCGCCCAGCTCCCGCCGCTCTCTGCTGCAAAATAACAAAAGTTATTCGTTAACTTTTAAAATTTATGGCCATTTAAAAGAAAATAAAGATAATTTGCATGACACACAATGATGCTGAGATTTCTGTTGGTTGCCAAGTACCAGTCATAAATCTGGTTAACTGATGACTTTCTATTCTTTGTAAGGTTGTATTTTCCTCTGTTTGTAAGGTTTAGGTGAAGTCAGATGTAACTGAAGTAACTGGGAAGATCGATGGAAACTGATAATGCATCTCACTTCTCTCTTTGTAGCGTGTTGAATCTTGCTGTTCTTCTAACGTTGTCACTGTAAGAAAGACTGTCTTTAGGAGCCAGAAGATCATGTAGCTAGAGAGAATCTTGCACAAACATGGGACTGTGGAGTGGCTGGGGGTGGGGTGCAGTGTGGAAATGACAGGAAACAAAATAGGAGGATAAAGTGAATGAGCATGTTCAAACCTTCTGGTAATTATTTGAAGAAAGGGGCGGGTTATTTACTGTTAAAACAGAATATAAAAGAAAAACCACATCAACCATTAAATGAAAGTGATTAACTATTTCAATAAAAGTGTGTTTGCTGCCCTAAAGTGAATTGAAGCTTTCAACCAAATTATATTGATTATATCTTATTGTGGAGTTTGTATTTCAAGTAAATCAACAGACTGCTAACAATCCTGATTTTTGCCTCCCTCTCTCCCTCCAATCCACTAAAATACCAACATGTAATTAGGTGAATGAATAAATAAGCCTATAGAATATTCACACACTGAGCTAAACAGCAATGAATCATTTTTATATCATGGTTATATTAAATTGTTTAATATTTCTATGCAGCAGCTGTATGCATTTCTAACTGCATTTAGCCGAGTTGATCCAGAGACAGCGCCATTGGCTGGGGCTCTGTGGCACTTTGTTTTAGGATTACACCTTAGTCCACCCTTGGATAACTGTCTGATATCTGTAACAAACACAGAGAATACAGGAGAAACTCAGCAGGTCTGCGAAGAGGGAAACTGAGTTAACATTTCGAGTCCAGTATGACTCTTTTCCAAGGCTTGTATCTGACATATCAGTCATAGTTCTGAATCTTGATGAGTGACCTCTGGAGTTGAGGTGAGCAGTTTTCTCCAGTGATTATGAACTCTTTCCAGAATACATTCTGGGATATTGTAGTGTAAACTGCAATGAGGGGCGAACATTTGTAGATTGTGTTCTCGAGACTTCTGTGGTTTGTGTTCAATCCAACAAGAAAGGAACCATTGCTTGTACTGGATCTTGGGATTGAGGCAGCCAAGTAGATCACATGACAGTGGCGGCATATTTAAAACAGTTCTCATTATACCATAATGTTTAGGATGACGGTGGGAAATGACATTGGTCAATTTAGAGCAAGAATTATCAACTAGCAGACAATCACCTTCTTTTGGGACAAAAACAGACTGGTTCTTATAGACTAGAACCAAAGGCTGGTGGGCCTATACCCTACAACTTCCAGGTTGTATACTCTGACATTGATCAAAGCTGATTTTCTCTTGTTGCCCTTGGTTTTATCAGGTGCTCTTCCAACATCAGATAAGTCAGAGTTATTGATTCTGCACAGCCCTTAATTTCCTGTGGAAATCCAACTTTTTATTATCTGACTTTCTGCTTATCTATTACCTTGTGATCCAGTTCAATCCTGGATCCTGTTTTACTTCAATTCTAGAGAAAACCTTCAGCTGCAGTGTCTGCAGAGCTGAGCAGGGACAACAACTGTTAGGGGAAACAGGAATGGATTTTGTTAACCTTAATTGCTGAAGAACTTGACTTTGGAAGAAACGATGCGACTCCTGACCTGATGATTGCCTAGCAATCCTGGTTTCTGTTTCAAAAATCCCAGGGCATCAAAAGAAAATGTCCAATATTAGCAATGAGGAAATAAAGCTCTCTCTCAGTTGAATTGGGAATTTGATCAGTTCCACCTTTCAGTATTTTGACTACCTTGTAAGCCCTGAGAAGCTGAACTATGACCACTTTCCAAAGATTAATTTCTATGTGGACCAAAGCTTGTTTGCAAAGTCTTCCATCAATTTACAGTTGTTAGAGATTTAACTTTGTCAACAGAAAAAAAACACAATGGACTGTGAGAATTCATCAACTTGTATCTTTCACTTTTCAGTACCTTGATCAATAAAGGTTTTTTTTTCCTTTTGCATTTTTGAAAAATATCATCTCAGTTTTTTTTTATAGAGTCAAAGTGTCATATATCACAGATACAGACCCTTTGGTTTAACTAGTCCATGCCAACCATATTCCCAAACTAGTCCAACCTGTCCACACTTGGCCCATATCCCTCCAAACCTTTACTATTCATGAACTTATCCAAATGTCTTTTAAATGTTGTAACTGTACCTTCATCCACCAGTTCCTCTGGCAGTTCATTCCACACACAAAGCACACTCTGTGTAAAACAATGTTGCCTCTCATGTCCTTTTTAAATCGCACTCCTCTAATCTTAAAAACTGCCCCTACTTTTGAAGTTTCTGCTCTTACTAATCGCCTTACCTACGCCCTCATGATTTTATAGACTTCTATAATGTCACCCCATAATTTCCTATGCTCCAGTGAAAATAAGTCCCAGCTTATCCAGCCTATCTTTATAACTCAACCCTTTTGTTCCCTGTAACATCCTTGTAAATATTTTCTGAACCATCTGCAATTTAATAATATCGTTCCTATAGGGTGACCAGAACTGTATACAGTACTCTAGAAGATGCCTCATCACCTCTGCTACTTCTAAAAATCTCCTGCTCCTTTGATGCTGCCTGACCTGCTGCGCTTTTCCAGCAACACATTTTTCAGCTCTGCTCTCCAACATCTGCAGTCCTCACTTTCTCCTAGATGCCTCATCAGTGTCCTGTACAATCTCATCTCTTATACTCAAAGGTCCAAGCAATGAAGGCAAACATGCTAAATGCCTTCTTAACAACCCCATCTGCCTATGACGTGACTTTCAAAGAATTGTGTATCTGAACCCCTAGGTTTCTGTTCTACAACACCACCCAGGGTCCTGCCATTAATTGTTTATGTCCCTCCCTTGTTTGTTTTACCAAAATGCAATATCTTGCATGTACCCAGATTAAACTCCATCTGCCGTTCCCCAGCCCATTGACCCAATTGATCAAGATCTCTTTGTAACTTTAGTTAACTTTCTTCGCCGTCCATTATATCATCAATTTTGGTGTTATCTGCAAACTTATGAGCCATGTTTTCTAAATTCTCATCCAAATAATTTTTATTAAATGACAAACAAAAGTGGACCCAGTACTGATCCCTGTGGAACACCACTGGTCACAGGCCTCCAGTCAAAAAAACAACCCTCCACCACCACCTTCTGTCTCCTAACATCAAGCCAATTTTGTATCCAATTGGCAAGCTCTCCTGAATCTCGTGTGATCTAACTTTACTGGTTAGCCTTCCATGCAGGACCTACTCCAAGGCTTTACTAAAGTCCATGTTACTAACATCTACCACTCTGGTTACTTTCTCAAAAAAAATTAATCAAGTTTGTGAGAGACAATTTTCATTGCACAAAATCATGTTGAGTATCCTTAAATCAGTCCTTTCAGAATAACTTTCAGCAATCTCACCACACCAATGTCAGACTCACATGTCTATAGTTCCTAGGCTTCTTCTTACAGCTTTTCTTACATAAAGGCAAAACATTATGGGGCACCTCACCCGTGATTACAGATGTTACAAATATCTCTGCTAAGGGTCCTACAATTTCCCTGGAAGACCCCTTGCATAGAAATAAATTCAGTTTAATTTTTCAGTTACCTCATTCTCAGACTTGCTGTTGCCTGCCTGTTCTAATTAACTTGCTCTTTCATGATTCAGAACCAGCCTCATCTACTTTCTATTTTCACTGCTACTCACATATCCCCCACATCCCCTACTCATTCAAAGGCTCCCGAATAACAGTAGCAAATCTCCCTGCCAACGTAATGGTCCCTTCTTAGTTCAGGTGAAACCTATCCCTTTTGGATAGATTTTTCTGCCCAAAAGAGGTCCCAAATGATCCAAAAATCTGAATCCTTGCACATTGCACCATCTCTCCAACCATTGATTTATCTGCAGTATCTTTTTACTCCTACTCTGACTAGAATGAGGCACCGGGAGTAAACCAGAGATTACTACTTTTGAGGTTCTGCTTTTTAACCTTCTATTTAACCTCCTATATTTACTTGACAAATCCTTAACCTTTTCTCAGACTATGTCGTTCTTACCAATGTGTACAACTTCTGGCTTCTTACTCTCCTCCTAAAGAGAGAGCTAAGAAGAGCCAGGATGGGATATGAGAAGTTTTAGGCAGATAGGATCAAAGAAAACCCTAAAGCTTTCTATAGGTATATCAGGAATAACAGAATGACTAGAGAAGGATTAGGGCCAATCAAGGATAGTAGTAGGAAGTTGTGCGTGGAGTCAGAGGAGATAGGGGAAGTGCGAAATGAATATTTTTTGTTAGTACTCACACAGGAAAAAGACAATGTTGTCGGACAGTACTTAGATACAGGCTACTAGACTGGATGGGCTTGAAGTTCACAAGGAGGAGGTGTTAGCAATTTCTGGAAAGTGTGAAAATAGATAAGTCCCCTGGGCTGGATGGGATTTATCCTCAGATTCTCTGGGAAGCCAGGGAGGCGATTGCAGAGCCTTTGGCTTTGATCTTTATGTCGCCATTGTGTATAGGAATAGTGCCAGAAAACTGGAGGATAGCAAATGTTGTCCCTTTGTTCAAGAAAGGAATTAGAGACAACTCTGGTAATTATAGACCAGTGATCGTTATCTTGGTTGTAGGTAAATTGTTGGAAAGGTTATAAGAGATAGGATTTATAAACATCTAGAAAGGAATAAGTTGTTTAAGGATAGTCAACACAGTTTTGTGAAGGGTAGGTCGTGCCTCACAAACCTTATTGAGTTCTTTGAGAAGGTGACCAAACAGGCGGATAAGGGTAAAGTAGTTGACATGGTGTATATGCATTTCAGTAAGACGTTTGATAAGGTTCCCCATGGTAGGCTATTGCACAAAATACAGAGGCATGGGATTGAGGGTGATTTAGCGATTTGGTTCAGAAGTTGGCTAGCTGAAAGAAGACAGAGGGTGGTGGTTGATGGGAAATATTCATCCTGGAGTTCAGTTACTAGTGGTGTACTGTAAGGATCTATTTTGGGCCACTGCTGTTGGCCATTTTTATAAATGATCTCGTTGAGGGTGTAGAAAGATGGGTTAGATTCTTGGTATTGTAGAAGAGCAGAAAGATCTTGGTGTCCAGATACATAGATCCCTGAAAGTTGCCACCCAGGTTGATAGGGTTGTTAAGTAGGCATACGGTGTGTTAGCTTTTATTGGTAGAGTGATTGAGGTTCAGAACCATGAGTTCATGTTGTGGCTGTACAGAACCCTGGTGTGGCCGCACTTGGAGTATTGCATACAATTCTGGTCACCACATTATAAGAAGGATGTGGAAGCTTTGAAAAGGGTTCAAAGGACATTTACCAAGATGTTGCCTGGTATGGAGGGAGGGCCTTATGAGGAAAGGCTGAGGGACCTGAGGCTGTTTACATCAGAGAGAAGAAGGTTGAGATATGACTTAATTGAGACATATAAATAATCAGAGGATTAGATAGGTTGGACAGTGAGAGTCTTTTTCCTTGGATGGTGATGGCTAGCACGAGGGGACATAGCTTTAAATTGAGGGGTGATAGATATAGGACAGATGTCAGAGGTAGTTTCTTTACTCAGAGAGTAGTAGGGGCCTGGAACACACTGCCTGCAACAGTAGTATACTTGCCAAGTTTAAAGGCATTTAAATGGTCATTGGATAAACATATGGATGAAAATTGAATAGTGTAGGATAGATAGGCTTCAGATTGCTTCCACGGGTTGGCGCAACATTGAGGGCTGAAGGGTCTGTACTGCGCTGTAATGTTCTATGTTCCTTTGACAATATGGCTCAACCATTTTGAGCCTGTCATCATGAAGGCAACTTTCTATCCTGAATTCACACTGATGGCCACGGAATCTCCTGTCTGTGCCCCTGACAGGACAGTCCCCAATAACAATTATTCTTTTAAATCTTGACAAACCCCACTTAACGTTAGATTCATTCTTAGTGCCCAATATCTGACTGCAATTTCTATTTTCTGCTGAGAGACTCCCTTTCAACAGGACCCAAAATAGAATATCTGTTTGAGAGAGGATTAGCCACAGGAGACTCCTGAAATGCCTTCTTACCATTCCTGATGGTAACCAATCTAACTGACTGAACCTGCTGTGTAACCACCTCTCCAAATCTACTAAGAATCACAGTGTCTCTTGTATACCCTCAGTGATATTAAGCTCTTAAACAAACCTCAGATATTAAAAACAAATACCCTTCCTACTCCACAGATTTTAGCCCAAAGTGCGCAAAAGAGAAAGAAACATTTAAAATCTCTTTTTAAAAAAAATCAAGCACTTAGCTGCAACTCCCTTCAAGAATGCTTCCTCCTCCAATCCTCTATCAGTCAAATCTCTGGGTCTGAGGTGTTTTTAGTTAAACAGCTACAACAAACATGTTAAAAAGGAAAATCTTCAGCGTTCCATCCATGTAAACAAAAAAATTAACTCTTGCAAGAGCTGTTGACATTCGACAAACACATGGACAGGCATCTCCACAAACTCTGTGTGAGAAGCAATCTTTCCTTCCTTGCATATGCTTTTTCTTCACAAAGTTTTTTTGCACTATAAAAGTTCCAAAAATAATTTTAAATGAACATTTTCTGCTTCTGCTTTATAAAAACCAAAGGAACTTCACAAGGAAAGCTTGCAACTCAAGAGCATCTGCAAGATCCGTGCTATTCTCGTTCCACCATTTCAAAAAAAGTCTTTTGGTGCTGTACTTGTGTTTGCTTTGGGATTAAAAGCAGACTTTGCTGGATGCCTTTTGGTTCTCGATTCTGGATTCTTAGGTGTGACCCAGTTTTGCCATTTGTTTTTAGTAATGATTTTGTTTTATGACAGACCAAATATGTCTGGGTGTACTAATGAAGCTTGGCGAAAGTCTCTTTTATTCCAGACAACTATTCAAAAAAAGAAACAGATTGACATTTTGGTGATTTAGTTAAAGCATTTATATGAATGGTATGATTTGTGGCGTACTGGGTTTGATTACCAGTCTAACTTTAATCATAACACAAGTGGCAAACCCAACTGTTTTCTGGGACTTATCCATTAATTGGTAAAATCTGCTACTGAGGAAAATATCACAAGTGCAAACAATGTCTTTACATAAAAATGTATAAAGGCACTTTGAACACAAAGTGCGAAACAGTTATCAAACAATTTTGATTTTAAGCTTAGGAACATGTCTGCATGTTGAGTGAGCTATGAAATAAAAATGGCAGCTCAGTCCACTTTGGAAAGTGGAATAAATTAGTATAGCTGTTTGAAAATTATTTTAATTCACCTGTTCCTTTGCAATCTTTGTTCTATAGTTCGGTGGCTCGGAATGCTTATGCTGCTTGCTTGGTTCAAATGTGCATGTAATATTTTCTACTGCACATGCATTAGAATATAGAAGGTAGAACTGTAGAGCATAGGGACAGGCCCTTTGGTCCACGATGTTGTGCCAAATGTGACACCAAATTAAATTAATCCCTTCTGCCTGCTGTTGGTCCCTATCCCTCCATCCTTATTTATCTATGTGCTTAGCCAAAAGTCCTTCAAACGCCCATATCGTATCTGCCTCCTTCACAACCCTTGGCAGTGCGTTCGAGACTCCCACCATTCTGTGTAAAAATACTTGCCCCTCACATCTCCTTTGAACTTTTCCCCTCTCATCTTAAATGTATGCCCCCTAGTATTAGACATTTCAACTCTGGGAAAAGGTACTGACTGTCAACCCTATCTATTCATCTCATAATTTTATAGACTTCTATCAAGTCTCCCCTCAGTCTCTGCTGCTCCAAAGAAAACAACCCAAGATTTTCTAGCCTCTCCTTATAGCTCTTACCCTCTAGTCCAGGCAACATCCTGGGAAACTTCTTCTGTTCCCTCTCCAAAGCCTCCACATCTTCTTGTAACACAGTGACGAGAGTTGAATGCAATATGCTGTGTGAATGTTCCACTATTGATATAATATTTGACATCCTATGTAGAAATTTTATTTATATGGTCAGATATTATCAGATTTGACCCCAATTTTATCTATTTCTGTAATTTATTGCCCTTGGCTACTTCAATAGACTTATGCATTTATTTTAAGGTCAGCAGTTACATCATTACTATTTCAATTAACATGCATAATCCAAATGTTTTATCAATGTGTTAAATAGTTTTCCATCTTTATCATGTTGCTGCTTCTTGATGTTACTGAGCCGTTTGCCCAAGTGTTGAATATAAAAGCAATATGCAACATTCAGAAACATCTGAACCAATGAGACGTTGTGCTGAAGGAATTCAGTGTAAGGGAATGCGTTATATCTTAATAAATAATATTGTTGAGGAAAATAAATTACTTTTGATTAATGAACATTCACTAAATGGGTCTCTCACCACAGCTGAATATTAACAAAGCCTATTAAATAATAGAACCTTTGGTGATAACTGAAATTAATTGTTTTCATTTTGTATTGACTTGGAAAGGCTGTATTTACAGTGTGATGCTCCAGTTTTGATTCTTACCAGTCAAAAAGTTCGTGATGCATTTGAGTGTGATCATAGCAGTAATGTAAAAAGAGTAATGATGTTTGAGCTCCAAATCACAATTCAAGGTGTGATTAATTGAACTTGTTTCATTGCAGAAATGAAAAATGAGAGCACCATTCCTTGTCTTCCAATATTGACACAGTAGAACGGTGCAAGTACAGACCAGCTATTGCATAAAGGGTTCAGAAAAGATTTACAAAGTTTTTGCCAGGGTAGAATGGTTTGAGGTATTAGGAGAGACTGAATAGGCTGGGACTGTTTTCCCTGGAGTGTCAGGGACTGAAGGATGACGTTATGGAGGTTCTCCTGGGGTGGGGGAGTCCAGAACCAGATGGCATAGGTTTAGGGTCCAAGGGCAAAAATTTAAAAAGTACCTAAGAGGCAACACTTTCACACCAAGGATGGTACGTGTATGGAATGCCAGAGGAAGTTGTGGAGGCTGGTATAATTACAGCATTGAAAAGGCAACTGGATGGGTATATGTATAGGAAGGGTTTAGAGGAATAAGGGCCAAGTGCGGGCAAATGGGACTAGACTAGGTTAGGATATCTGGGTGGCAAGGATGAGGCGGACCGAGGGGTCTGTTTCTGTGTTGTACATCTCGATGACTCTATGAGTGCAGAGGAGATTAAATATAAACTGTTTTCATTTGAGGTCAGAGGATACTCACTTCCAAAGACCATATAGAAGCTCCTGATAAAAATGAGATATCTTCAAAAGAATTGGACAGCCATTTGTTTGTTAATTAACATTAGATCAAGTAAATAGGAGCAGAAGAAGGCCATATGACCATTTTTGCCAGCATGAAATAATGATGCATGGATTGAGCACACAAACTCGCTCCTCGCTTGGCCTGCTCCACTCTAGGGCTAAATATCTCCTAGG
Source organism: Chiloscyllium punctatum (assembly GCF_047496795.1). Lineage (NCBI taxonomy): Eukaryota > Metazoa > Chordata > Chondrichthyes > Orectolobiformes > Hemiscylliidae > Chiloscyllium > Chiloscyllium punctatum. The sequence goes on along the minus strand of NC_092741.1, from coordinate 159,593,922 downwards.
CTTAGGCAATTTTCATGGAGTCATGTCAGTTTCTCTATGACTCATGACCCCTCGGAAGAATCATGAACCAAAATCTCAGATCGAAACCTCTTGAAAGGTGAGTTTGAAATGACTTCCCCATGCCCTTTGGTCCCTCATGCTCTCAATACCATCCTTCCCATTGATGTCCATTCACCCTGAATACACTTGGTACATATTCAGTGAAGGAGAAAGTGAGGACTGCAGATGCTGGAGATCAGAGCTGAAAATGTGTTGCTGGAAAAGCACAGCAGGTCAGGCAGCATCCAAGGAACAGGAGAATTGACGTTTCGGTCATCAGCCCTGAAGAAGGGGTGATGCCCGAAACGTCGATTCTCCTATTCTGTGGATGCTGCCTGACCTGCTGCGCTTTTCCAGCAACACATTTTCAGCACATATTCAGTGAACCATAGAATAAAAATGGCAGGTGTATAATTCAGAGGGAAAAAACACCCATTCAAAAATATTCTTCAAAAACAAAGTGCTGCCCCTACAATCCACTTAAAACATTATTCAGTCAGGCTCCTAATATGTCATATCTTTTACTACTTAATGTTTATTTGGACAAAATTGACAAAAGAGATAACAAAATGAGCAAGTTATAACTATTTAAGTACGTAAGGCATGCAAACTTAACAACTTATGATCAAAATGTCCAAACTCATGCTTTTATAGTTCTTGGCTCTTAACTAAGCATGTGAATCCTTCTTACTGTCTGCCAACTAGAAAATGATCCATTTATTTGACTGTCTTATTTTCTCTCCAATAAATGATACTTAATGTACGTCGATAAATTACTCCCAATTCCATAAACTCTGTTATCGCTTGACACCATATGGAAAATTTACTGAAAATCCAAATACACTTAATTAATGCCTCGCCCTCTGCTTCCCTCCTCGTTGGGGTATGAAACATTTCTAATAGATTTGGCAAATGCAATTTCCCTTTCATAAAGCCTGTTGACTCTGCATAGTCACATCATAATTTTCTAAAGACTTTGTTATCATTTCCTCAGTAAGATTTCTGCCATATTAGCTACCAGCTGGTCATTGGTTCCTCATTTTCTCTTTTCCTGCTCTGGAATTCAGGAAGGAAAAAACAATAAATCCAAATCCCTTGCAGCTAGCTCATTTAGGCCACTAGGTCTATGTGGTTGTTTGCTTTTAGTTTCATTCATTTCTACAGTCCTTTAGTTTTAGTTGAAGTTCCTCCCAGGTTGGGTGTACACAGATGGGAGAAATTCCAGAACTCACCTTTAAAATGACTCCCCATCCCCACACTCATTTGTTCATCTTCATACAGTGGGAGGGCAATGGGCTGTATTGGAAGTTGAGCTAAGGGCTCAGGCAAAGTTAAGGAGGCTCCCAGTTCCCAAGGCAGGGTGGATGGAAACCCTGCCTACCTGTGTTCAAACTTAAAATAAAAAAAATAAAATATATAACATTCCGACAGCACTCACCCCCTTCCCATCAAATTGCCCCCAAAATTCAATGCTCCATCCATACAAATGCATGATTTCTACCCATTGTCTATGGTCCTTCTTATGCAACTTTATGCCTCTGTATCTATTTACCACAGCAGCGCTCACCCTGTCTGTCAAGTTAGTGCCAACTTCCACCAAACATGCTTTTCTGCTTCACCTATCATGCCAGCTGGTACGTTGGAATGAAATCTGCATTGATTGATTCTGGAATGAGATCTGATTTAACAGATCATTGAAAAAATAATTTCAGTTAACATGGTAGTCATTCACTCAAACATAGCCACACAAGGCTCCAGAGTCTCTTTAACAACAGAACAGAAGTATTGCATATAAGATGAAAAGGAAAAAAAGCTGCCTTGGTATAGAATACAGCTTGAAATATAGACAGGTTGATTGAGTGGGCTAATTTTATTTATTTTCTTTTTACTTGTTCATTTTGTGTGATGTGGGCATCGCTGGCTGCGCCCAACATTTATTGCCCATCCCTAGTTGCCTTTGAGAAGATGGGCCAAAACATTAATTCTGCTTTCTCTCCACCGATGCTGCCAGACCTGCTGAGTTTTTCCAGTAATTTCTGTTTTTGTTTTTTAATGTTTGACTTGTATCATGAGCAGTAGTAAAATATGTAAGTATCCTTGATTTCTTAGTGAATGGTTGTTTCTGCAATTTAATTCTGCAATTAAAGGCATATGTACGATAATTCTGAGAAAACAGAGAGAGAGATTTTCAGACCTTGCCATTATCAATCTGTATTTTCTGTCTTAAGCTTTTCAAAAACAGCTACTAAAATAGGCATGATTTGAAACATAGAAGATAGGAGGAGGCCATTCAGCCCTTCGGGCCTGCTCCACCATTCATCATGATTATGGCTGATCGTCCAATTTGTGTATGCCCGGGTCTCTTGTCTCTCCAACCTGATACTGTGGTAGAAACATCTTTAATTGTGGTTTTCACATAAAAATTTACTAAAAGAAAAGTGAACAACTTTTGGAAGTGGCATGGATGTGGGATTAGATACGTCTGCTTTCAAGAATTGGAGCAGACACAACTTACTGAATGGCCTCCCATGCTGTAACAATTCAGTTTGATTTTAATTTGGTGTTGAGACTGCAATCTTGCATGGGAGTTCATGTGAGTCAACTTCCAGGATCTTGCAGCAAACATATTGAGTAATTTATGACTCATGGTGATGTGATGCACAGCTTTTACTTGGATCAAAATAAATACTAACATCTAGTGTACTTTTGTCATTGCACCCATTCTACATAAGAATGTTTGGTCACATTTTATTTCATTTTGGACTTGCTCAGACAGCCATGTGATTATTTGTTCTTACCCTTGTCTATACATCTCTGATAGGCTGAGATAAACCATGGCTCAACAACAGACACCCAAATCACAAACCCTTCCTCAGCAAGCACTGTAACCCACCAACACATGTCATGTGTTGAGTCCAACCCCACAACTGGATGGAAAAGGAAAATGGAATTGTAACATGGACTGAGATTCCTTCCAACACATGTCAATGGTCAGCCATGTGACAGGAAGAAATTGGAACCTCTAGCATCATTATCCATAGCTTCAACCTGGAACGTGGATGCTATATTGTGTCTTGCCACAGCAACTCAGACACTTTGATTGATTCCCTGAGCACAAAACCAATCTTTCACCCAATTCTTGCACCGTCAGATATTACAAAATGCTCCACTTAACACTTAGATGCTTCACTGTACTCAGTGATGTTTAATTTTCGTACAGCAAGTCAATAGTGATTTAAATCCACATAAAAACACAGGAATCACATTTGATTCACAGATTTAAAGGGAGATGTGCCACTTTGGAGAGCTTTGGAAACAATAATTTTATAAGTTGGTTATGCTGCAGACACAGCTTTACTTCATTGTTTCTGTTCAAGTTCTTCATTAATTGCACCACTAGTTGTGATAGTGTTTACAATTTTATCAAAAACATAACATACCTTTAAAAGGACAGTAAAAGGTGAGAATTTGACATGTTTAGTAAGTAAATCTAATCAGACTTAGTCTGTGTGAACTGAATAAAATAAGGATGGCAGATCCCAATGTTGAACACGTGAGTCAAAAGATGGAGGGAGTTGAACCATGGTGATAGAAAGGAATGCTGTTACATCACTCTTATGAATTGTATGACAGTACTATGAACACAGCCAGATGTTCCATGCCCCAGTGACCTTTAGTGAATCATTATTCAAATGTAATCTGACCACTGTTATCGAATGGATGGTTTACCCAGTCTGATGACACAACATCTGCCATATAGGTTTCTTACCCACATCTGACCCTTGTATAATGTGAAATGAACATTGATGCCCACAGCATTATAATTAATGTTAGGCCCCATTTAAATAAGGGCAAATCAGCAGGTGAGCAATGTTTATCATGTCAGTGCATTGTAAATAAATAGTAAATAAAATGAAGCTTATAATTACTTTATTTTCACAAGTTTTGATTTATGATTAAAATGTTACATTAAACTAACAGTATGTTTTCACAGTCTGCATTGAACAGCTTTCACAGTTAATGTAGATCTCTGATCCATTCCATTTTGTCTGCATTCCAACCATTCTAGTTCCTACTACTTAAATTGTTTTATAATTCTTAAAGAATACACTCCTTTTCAATACCTACTTGTGTCCTGGGAGAATAAACTGATGGGCTGTTAATCTCACAGCAGTCTGCAAAAGCATCAAAATAATAATATGGACTACAGATCACAAACTTAAAAGTTCATTGTGAACGCAGCAGATTTGTTTAAAATGAAATCCTTGGTGCCCCACACAAAACATTAACTGTGAAAATTAGTTAATGGTTCATCATTTTGACAGCCCATTGTTACTAATGATGCTAAGACTCCAGTCATGAAATGTTAATTTATTTTGCATGGAATTATTCCTTTATGATTGCACAGAGAGGCAAAGGTTGTAGTTGCTCCATTTTCTGCAGAAAGACTTTTTTTTTGCAGTGGTCTGCAGAATAACAATCATAATGTCTGAATTGATCCACAACACTGCTGTCTTTGTTGATGCAGAGTCAGATAATGAGGCTTTCACAGCAGCTGCAGAGGAGGCTGCATCATTACTGATTAAAACCGTTTCTAATGACCTTACTGCTGAATGCATTCACAGGAGCTCCTTTCTCATTGCCAGCATTATGCAGGGCATGAAGTAAGGAAACAGAATTGTCAAATAGCAGAATAGCACCCAAAACCAGTGAAAACAATAGGTGCATTGTTTAAAAAAACATGTTGGTTGACCAATGTTAAGAAATCTAAAAATATAATTAGCATGTCTCATAGCTGTTCCTTAAATGTGATTTACAAAAATATTTATATGAATAATTCCCTAATAGCGAAGGCTATTGGGACATCAGAAGATGTTCAACTAATTTTATGTTTGTGTGTTTTCAATTCCAGCTATGATTCAAAGGTTTGTAGTGCCTGCTGATTGTATTGAGATTTGATACATGGGAAGAACAATACAGTTTGTATTGAGTTAAGATTTACAAAACAATACTGCTGATAATTTTGCACATGCTGCCAGTGTCACTCAAGGGGCCACAAAGATGGAAGATGTGGAAGAACTCAGGGCAGAGGTTTTCCTTTGGGAAAATGGCAAGGAAAATGGTAAGAGGGAGAATAATTGGATGAGCTGATCCTGGAGAGATGCTCACTCTCTTCACATTAGCTCACAATTTGAGTGCCGGGTGAACACGTTCATTGGAACTTTTGCAAATCACCAACAGTTAAGGCTCTCAGGGATCAATTAACATCCAATTAAGGGTCTCAACACACTACCAGCCTAATTGCTTGCCTTCTAGCTTGGCAAGAAAAGTGACTGAGTTCCCTACTGCGACACAATCTTAAGGCAGTTGGAGATATGGGTGGGATCCAAAGGGGTAGCCAAAACCTACCCTTGCTTCTAACCCCATTGGAAATATCTGCCTGTGACCCCTGCCCTTAGAAAAAAGTATAATCTGGTTGTACAGTGTAAAACTTTTATGACATTTCCCAATGGATATTATGTTATTGTGAATACTTGGCTGAATGTCAAGAACTATAATTGTCTCTGAAAGGAGTTTTGACTTCAAAGTTTGATTGACAGGTTTAAGGTGGTACGGTGGCTTAGTGGCTAGCACCGTTGCCTCACAGCACTAGGGACTTGGTTTCGATTCCAGCCTTGGGCAACTGTCTATGTGGAGTTTGCACATTTTCTCCGTGTCTGCGTGGGTTTCCTCCGGGTGCTCTGGTTTCCTCACACAGACCAAAAGATGTGCAGAGTTAGGTGAATTTGCCATGACAAATTGCCCATAGTGTTCAGGGATGTGTAGGTGAGGTGCATTAGTCAGGGGTAAAATGTGGGGTAAAATGTAGAGTAATAGGGTAGGGGAATGAGACTGAGTGGGTTGGCCTGTAGAGGGTCAGTGTCAACTTGTTGGGCCAAATGGCCTGTTAACACACTGTAGGAATTCTATGATTCTAAGAGTTATTAAAAAATAATGCATTTGATATGGACTCTGAATAGAAGTTTGTTTGATTTTTTAAAAGAAATTAACAAAATGATTCAAGAAGGAGAGATGTTTTTCACTATCAAGTGTGTAGGCGTACAAGCTACATAATGCTAGAAATTCTTTTTCATTTCCACAAAATTCCCGAGGTTGCCTATGCTAGGTATTGATGAGTGGCCATGGAGTAACCATGGAGGTTACTTGGAACCACTGGCAGGAGCAGGTGGGTGTGATCAGTAGGTGTCCTTGAGCTGCATAGAATGTGTGGTGGGGCTTGGAGGTTGGGTGGCTTGGTTAGTGGGTGTGAGAATTCAGGACAAATGCGTTCTAAAACCATAAAACAAAGTTTCAGAGAATGGAGGTGGGCACTCTAACCAGCACATGTCTGAACACAGAGCTACATAAAGTCACTTTCCTGGATTGATTGACACAAATGTGTCAGTATCCTCTCCCCCCCCATCAAGATATGCATTTTGAGATACGTTTTACCACGTTTGGTCTAGAAAGTCTGGAAATTTCTCACCTTGATCTACCTACTCTGGTGGACAAATTCCAGTTCATTCTCTCACCTCTTTCACTTTAGAATATTCTTATTATCACATCACCACATCTTCAAAAATACAGAAACAATACCACAGTCAGAAGCACAGTAATTGCATATAATGTCATCTTTATTATTTTCCACTTCATTTTAATGAATCCTCAGATTGCACATCCCACTTTGCAAGATTTTCATGTTCTTTCAGACCCAGCACTTGGTGTAAGATGAACGTTTTGTGATCTCATTTAGAGAATTTCAGTCATTTCAGAGCAGCTTGTTCCTAACTGAGGAATAACGCCACTTGAAAATTCTAAAAAGAACCTTTCATGCAATCTAGATAAATATCCCCTTCACTATAGCACCTCCAGTGAACAATAAGCCTGTCTTATTGAGCCCCCCTGCTCTAATTAATATTATGGCTTTGAGCCAAAAACAGAAATCATGAAGCAAAGTTTTTGTTTTGCAACAAAAATGCATAAAGTAGATATGACTGGACTAGATTATTCATTAGAGTCAAGAGAGTGGTGCTGGAAAAGCACAGCATCCGAGGAGCAAGAGAATTGACATTTTGGGCAAGAGTCCTTCATTAGGAAAATAAATTATTCATTAATCATGTAACGGTTAGATTATTAAGTTTGAAAAGCACACTGACATTTTTAAAACTAAAAGCAAAAATACTTTGCCTTCATCTGAGACTTTGGAGAGAAGGGAATTAAATGTTGTCTAGTTAGCCAAAACTTAAAGGAAATGTTATGGCATGTCCTATTGCTGAATGTTTCAATCTACACCAAGAATTTGTGGCCTGATTTCTGCTGTTACAAAATGTGGGTCTGTAGTTTGGTAATACAGTGCCCTGTCGATGCTTGCAGTCTGTTATTATAAAAACAGGTTTGAAATCTTATGGTGGGAAAATGGACAACTGAATTGCAAAGTACTTTAAAAAGTCTGGTGCACTGTGTCAGAAGACTCTGTAGTGATTGTAATGAGGAGAAAGTGAGGACTGAAGATGCTGGAGATCAGAGCTGAAAATGTGTTGCTGGAAAAGCGCAGCAGGTCAGGCAGCATCCAAGGAACAGGAGAATCGGCGTTTTGGGCATAAGCCCTTCTTCAGGAATGAGGAAAGTGTGTCCAGCAGGCTAAGATAAAAGGTAGGGAGGAGGGACTTGGGGAGGGGTGTTGGAAATGCGATAGGTGGAAGGAGGTCAAGGTGAGGGTGATAGGCCGGAGTGGGGTGGGGGCAGAGAGGTCAGGAAGAAGATTGAGGTTAGGAAGGCGGTGCTGAGTTCGAGGGATTTGACTGAGACAAGGTGGGGGGAGGGGAAATGAGGAAACTGGAGAAATCTGAGTTCATCCCTTGTGGTTGGAGGGTTCCTAGGCGGAAGATGAGGCGCTCTTCCTCCAACCATCGTGTTGCTATGGTCTGGCGATGGAGGAGTCCAAGGACCTGCATGTCCTTGGTGGAGTGGGAGGGGGAGTTGAATTGTTGAGCTACGGGGTGGTTAGGTTGGTTGGTCCGGGTGTCCCAGAGGTGTTCTCTGAAACGTTCCGCAAGTAGGTGGCCTGTCTCCCCAATATAGAGGAGGCCACATCGGGTGCAGCAGATGCAATATATGATATGTGTGGAGGTGCAGGTGAATTTGTGGCGGATATGGAAGTATCCCTTGGGGCCTTGGAGGGAGGTAAGGGGGGGGAGGTGTGGGCGCAAGTTTTGCATTTCTTGCGGTTGCAGGGGATGATGCCGGGAGTGGAGGTTGGGTTGGTGGGGGGTGTGGACCTTACGAGGGAGTCACAAAGGGAGTGGTCTTTTCGGAACGCTGATAGGGGAGGGATGGGAAATATATCCCTAGTGGTGGGGTCCGTTTGGAGGTGGCGGAAATGACGGCGGATGATACGCTGTACATGGAGGTTGGTGGGGTGGTAGGTGAGGACCAGTGGGGTTCTGTCCTGGTTGGAGGGGCGGGGCTCAAGGGCGGAGGAGTGGGAAGTGGAAAAGATGCAGTGGAGGGCATCGTCGACTACGTCTGGGAGGAAATTGCAGTCCTTGAAGAAGGAGGCCATCTGGGTTGTATGGTTTTGGAACTGGTCCTCCTGGGAGCAGATGCGGCGAGACGAAGGAATTGGGAATATGGGATGGCGTTTTTACAGGGGGGCAGGGTGGGAGGAGGTGTAGTCTAGGTAGCTGTGGGAGTCGGTCGGTTTATAGTAAATGTCCGTGTTGATTTGGTCGCCCAAGATAGAAATGGAAAGGTCTAGGAAGGGGAGGGAGGAGTCTGAGACGGTCCAGGTAAATTTGAGGTCAGGTGGAAGGTGTTGGTAAAGTGGATGAACTGTTCAACCTCCTCGTGGGAGCACGAGGCAGCGCCGATACAGTCATCGATGTAGCGGAGGAAAAGGTGGGGGGTGGTGCCAGTGTAGCTGCGGAAGATGGACTGTTCCACATATCCTACGAAGAGGCAGGCATAGCTGGGGCCCATGTGGGTGCCCATGGCTACTCCTTTGGTTTGAAGGAAGTGGGAGGATTGGAAAGAGAAGTTGTTCAGGGTGAGGACCAGTTCAGTCAGTGGAAGGAGGGTGTCAGTGGAAGGGTACTGGTTGGTACAGTGGGAAAGGAAGAAGCGGAGGGCTTTGAGTCCTTCGTGATGGGGGATGAAGGTGTACAGGGACTGGATGTCCATGGTGAAGATAAGGCGTTGGGGACTGGGGAAGCGAAAATCATGGAGGAGGTGAAGGGCGTGGGTGGTGTCCCGAATGTAGGTGGGGAGTTCTTGGACTAAGGGGGACAGGACAGTGTCGAGGTATGCAGAGATGAGTTCGGTGGGGCAGGAGCAGGCTGAGACAATGGGTCAGTCGGGGCAGTCACGTTTGTGGATTTTGGGCAGGAGGTAGAAACGGACGGTGCAGGGTTATGGGACTATGAGGTTGGAGGCGGTGGATGGGAGTTCCCCTGAGGTGATGAGGTTATGGATGGTCTGGGAGATGATGGTTTGGTGGTGGGAGGTGGAGTCATGGTCAAGGGGGCAGTAGGAGGAGGTGTCCGCGAGCTGGCGTTTAGCCTCAGCGGTGTAAAGGTTGGTGCACCAAACTACTACCGCGCCTCCCTTGTCTGCTGGTTTGATAGTGACGTTGGGGTTGGAACGGAGGGAGTGGAGGGCTGCACGTTCTGAGGATGAGAGGTTGGAGTGGGTGAGAGGGGTGGAGAGGTTGAGGCGGTTAATGTCGCGGCGGCAGTTGGCTATGAAGAGATCGAGGGTGGGTAAGAGGCCAGCACGGGGTGTCCAGGTGGATGGGGTGTGTTGGAGGCGGGAGAAGGGGTCGTAATGAGGTCAGCCAGGTGGACCTTGTAAAATAAGAGTTCCCTGATTGGGGCTGTTAACCTCGTCCAATTAGGGAGTCCTGGCTGACAGATATATACAAGAGTGTTTGTTTGATCATACAGTATAGCCTTTGGTGAAGGGCAGTGCTTGTCACTGGCCACTAGGGTGTTTCCTATCTTCCTGGTGGTGGAAATTGAATAAAGATTTGTGCACCTTGTGTCTCTCACTGTGTCTCACACCTGCACACACACACCATGGGTACTGGGGAAAAATAAGCACTACCGCAGTTAGGCGGTAGTGTGGGGGTTTAATTTAAAAACATAAAATAAAATAAAGTCTCTAAGAGCTGGCTCTGAGGAAGCTGGATAAAAAAAACAAGAGTGTTTACTGCTAATTTGGTTTGTTTTGCCTATATGTAGATTAAAGTTACCCATACGAAAAAAAATAAAAAAAAAACAAGAGTGTTTTTGATTTAGTCCCTGCCCTCCCCTTCACTGTTTGATCACACAGCATTGCCCTTTGATGTGAAGGGGCAGTGCTTGTCACTGGGCACTCGGGTGTTTCCTTTCTTCCTGGTGGTTGAAATTTGAATAAAGATTCATGCACTTTGTGTCTCTCACTGTGTCTCAACCCTGCACACACACACCATGGGTGCTGGGCGGAAAATAAGCACTACCACAGTCAGGCGGTAGTGTGGGGGTAATACATGAATAAAAGGAAAAAATACAAAAATAAACACTGGGTCAGAGGTTCTAAAAAGAAAAAAAAACAAGGGTGTTGGGAGTCCAGTTTACTTGAGGAGCTGGCTCTGTTCTAGCTGTGTCATGAACTATCCAAGTGTAAATAAAGTGGGACTTAGTGACAGGGTGACAGCCTTCGTGAAGTTTTTTCTACCTCCATTTTGATTTTGGAAGACCAATAAAGATTAAAGATAATTAACAGGTCTTGTTTATAAAACCCAAACAATCAAAATTTGAGCGTGATTGACTAATTTATTGTGCTGTATGATGATATCTGCATTTAAAAATTCTGTTTGATTAGTATTCCCTTCAATAGCTTGCCTTTCGTACTAAATACATGCAAGTAATAGCTATATGGCCACATCTGTTGCAGTTAACTCCAGAATAGGAAACAGGAGCATGACATACATTTGAGGAAATCAATTTTTATGAAAGAAATTTTCACACTTCATTCGTGAAAAGGCACATTTCGTCATTTTTTGCTGATCACTCAAGTTTGGGTAGACCGCTAAAGTAAGGAGTTGAGAGTGTGGGTCTGGAAAAGCACAGCAAATCAGGCAGCATCTGTGGAGCAGGAGAATTGATGTTTCGGGCAAAAGCTCTTCATCAGGAATGAGACTGAGCTGAGGGGGTGGTGAGATAAATGGAAGGGAGCGTGAGGCTGGGGGAAGGTAGGTAAGAGTGCGATAGGTAGATGGACGCTGGGGCAATGGTGATAGGTTGGAGAAGAGGATAGAGTGGATAGGTGGGAAGGAAGAAGGACAAGTCATGAGGGTGGTGCTGAGTTGGAACTGGGATAAGGGGAGGGGAAGGGAAATGAGGAAACTGGTAAAATCTGCATTGACGCCGTGTGGTTGGAGGGTCCTGAGGCGAAAAATGAAGCGTTCTTCCGCCAGGCGTTGGGTGGTTAGGGTTCGGTGACAGAGGATCCCCAGGACCTGCATGTCCTTGGCATAGTGGGATGGGGAGTTGAAATGTTGGGCTATGGGGCGGTGGGGTTGGTTGGTGCAGGTGTCCCGGAGATGTTCTCTGAAGTGCTCTGCAAATAGGCTTCCTGTCTCCCCAACATAGAGGAAACAGCATCGGGAGCAACGGATACAGTAAATGACGTGTGTGGATGTGCAGGTACCTGCACTTTACCTGCACTTCTGGACACGTCATATCTCCAGCATCTGCAGTCCTCACTGTCGCCCTGCTACTGTAAAGAGCAATACTTGTTTATCCACGGTCCTGTTAGTGCATCACAAAAATAGACAAAGACTTCCTTTAGGTGGGCATTTAATTATTGTTTAGCTGCTATCTGATCAGTAATTCCTATATGAATGTAAAGCATGATCAACAATAAACAACAACTTATATTTATGTAGCACAGTTAATGTCATGGAATGTCCCAAGATACCTCACAGGAGCATTACAAAATAAAGTATGACACTGAGCCTGACACGGAGACTTTAGGTCAGATAACTAAAAACTTGGGTCAAAGATATCATTTTTAAAAGTCTCTTAAAACATGAAAACTTCCCAAGAGGGAAGTGGAGAAGTTTAGGGAGGGAATTATAGAACTCAGGGCATATGCAACTGAAGGCACAGCCACAAATGGTGAACAGTTATAAATGGGAAGCCAGAATTAGAGGAGCATATATATGTCAGAGGCTTGTGAGAGTGTAGAAGAGAATAGGGAGGAATAAGGCAATGGTTTTAAAATAAGACATTACTTGACAAATGTAAGTCAACAAGCATAATGGTGATCAAGGAACAGAATGTGCTGTGAGGTGAGTTTGTGCAGCAGAATTTTGGATGAACTCCAGTTTATGCAGGCTAGAATGTGATACTACAACACTGGGTAAGCTGAGACAGTGCCAAAGTCGAGTTTCATGGAGTTGGAACTAGGCAGTATTAGAGATGGCACAAATATGAGTTCAGTGCTTATCTCGGCATCAAATGTGACTCTAAAATTGGATACAAGCTAGCTTAATCTCTGACTGATGTCAGGGAGAGAAGTAGAGTCAAAAGTGTGGTGCTGGAAAAGCGCAGCAGGTCAGGTAGCATCCAAGGAGCAGGAGAGTCAACATTTCGGGCATAAGCCCTTCATCAGGGAGAGAGATAGTCTTGAAGGTTAGAGAAGGACATTTGGAATGGGAACATTAGTTTCAGCCTCTCCAATAGCTGGAGGAAATTTCTACTCATCCAGTATTTTATTTCAGATAAACAGCCCGCAATTGCCTCAATACTCCCAACTTCAACAATGTTATGTTTCTGGTTCGAACAGAAGGAGACTTTTCAGTGCATTGATAATGAGTTAAGCCATAGTGCTGTCATTATCAATTACAAAACCTTCTAGAATTCACTGAATGTCAGTTACAATATTTTATACTTCAGAACATATTCATATACATTTTTTTTGCAAAAGGTGTTGTATTGGGAATGTTTATCCTAATTCTGCTTTTGTGTTTTTCTAATGTCAAAGTTCTGAAAGTGCCATCCAAATCTTGGAATACCAGTCTGCCATTTAACATAACTCTGCACTTTCATTTCAATTGCAGACTTCAAGAAAGTAGATTATTAATATCTGTCAGTCAAACTTCTAATTGGCTTCAGTTTTCAAATTTGCATGAATTCAATAAGGAGCTCAATCATCAGGGGAAATTTTATTCATGCCCACCTGAGGAACCCTGATGGATAGGCACTGAAATCAGGAGCTGCACTTCACATTATCTCATGGATATTACTGTGTTCATTTTCAACAGATCACTAGCCTCAAGTTAATAGGCTCCTACATTAAATCTCCAGATCACAAATCTATAACAATGTCACTGGTCTGAGCTGAAAGACGCTGTGCCTTTTACACTAGCTGAAGAAAGAGGATTCAGGATCTGAAAGCCAATTGATAAAATCTGTTGTTTTTTAGCTTTCATAGTAGGAGGAGGAGAAGAGAAAGCATTTATCATTTTCCTGCCATCTGGAATTTTACTCTCTCACTCTGACCAAGTGCCGGTGGCTGACTGGTGGCAGATATAATTTTGTGACACGTTCCACAAACTGCTCAGATCTGAGGTGTTTAGCAACATAGAAAATAGGAGAATGGATTAGCCAATTAGCCCTTTGAGCCTGCTTTGCCATTCACTAGGATCACAGCTAAACATCCAACTCAGTCCCTGTTCCCACTTTCTCCCTGTACAGTCGGTTCTGCTATGATGTGCATTCCTTCAACGCAAATTGGCTTTATCGCGATTGAAGAATTTAGACTGTTATTTGTAGAATGCAAACTTTCCTTACCTGTGTTGGTTATAATGTGACTCTGGCCCCACTAGTTTAAATGGCGTGGCTGTTGCGCGATTTTCTTATAATGCAAGACCGCATGACAATAGACAATAGACAATAGACAATAGATGCAGGAGTAGGCCATTCAGCCCTTCGAGCCTGCACCGCCATTCAATATGATCATGGCTGATCTTTCCCAATCAGTATCCTGTTCCAGCCTTATCTCCATAACCCTTGACTCCACTATCTTTAAGAGCTCTATCCAATTCTTTCTTAAATGAATCCAGAGACTGGGCCTCCACTGCCCTCTGGGGCAGAGCATTCCACACAGCCACCACTCTCTGGGTGAAGTAGTTTCTCCTCATCTCTGTCCTAAATGGTCTACCCCGTATTTTTAAGTTGTGTCCTCTGGTTCGGCACTCCCCCATCAGCGGAAATATGTTTCCTCCTGCCAGAGTGTCCAATCCTTTCATAATCCTATACGTTTCAATCAGATCCCCTCTCAGTCTTCTAAACTCAAGGGTATACAAGCCCAGTCACTTCAGTCTTTCAGTGTAAGGCAATCCTGCCATTCCAGGAATTGACCTCGTGAACCTACGCTGCACTCCCTCAATAGCCAGAATGTCTTTCCTCAAATTTGGAGACCAGAACTGTACACAGTACTCCAGGTGTGGTCTCACCAGGGCCCTGTACAGCTGCAGAAGCACCTCTTTGCTTCTATACTCAATCCCTCTTGTTATGAAGGCCAGCATGCTATTAGCCTTCTTCACGACCTGCTGTACCTGCATGCTTGCCTTCATTGACTGGTGGACAAGAACACCCAGATCTCTCTGAACAGCCCCTTTACCTAATTTGATACCATTGAGGTAGTAATCTGCCTTCCTGTTCTTGCCACCAAAGTGGATAAGCATCCATTTATCCACATTAAAGTGCATCTGCCATGCATCTGCCCACTCACCTAACTTGTCCAGGTCACCCTGTAATCTCCTAACATCCTCATCACATTTCACCCTACCACCCAGCTTTGTATCATCAGCAAATTTGCTAATGTTATTGCTGATACCATCTTCTATATCATTTACATATATTGTAAAAAGCTGCGGTCCCAGCACGGATCCCTGCGGTACCCCACTGGTCACTGCCTGCCATTCCGAAATGGAGCCGTTAATCACTACCCGTTGTTTCCTATTAGCCAACCAATTCTCTATCCAATCTAGTACTTTGCCCCCAATACCGTGCGCCCTAATTTTACTCACTAACCTCTTGTGTGGGACTTTATCAAAAGCTTTCTGAAAGTCCAGGTACACTACATCCACTGGATCTCCCTCGTCCATCTTCCGAGTTACATCCTCAAAAAATTCAAGAAGATTAGTCAAGCATAATTTCCCCTTCATAAATCCATGCTGACTCTGTCCTATCCTGTTACTATTATCCAGATGTGCCGTAATTTCATCCTTTATAATAGACTTCAGCATCTTTCCCACCACTGAGGTCAGACTAACTGGTCTATAATTTCCTGCTTTCTCCTGCCCACCCTTCTTAAAAAGTGGCACAACATTAGCCGCCCTCCAATCCTCAGGAACCGACCCCGATTCTATTGAACTCTGGAAAATAATCACCAGCGCATCCACGATTTCCCGAGCCACCTCCTTCAGTACCCTGGGATGCAGGCCATCAGGTCCCGGAGACTTATCAACCTTCAGACCTAACAGTCTCTCCAACACCAAATCCTGGCAAATAGAAATTCCCTTAAGTTCAGGTCCTTCAGCCACTGTTACCTCAGGGAGATTGCTTGTGTCTTCCCCAGTGAACACAGATCTGAAGTACCCATTTAATTCCTCTGCCATTTCTTCGTTCCCAGTAATATATTCCCCTGTTTCTGTCTTCAAGGGCCCAATTTTTGTCCTAACCATTTTTTTGCCTTGGACATACCTAAAAAAGCTTTTACTATCCTCCTTTATATTCTTGGCCAGTTTACCTTCGTACCTCATTTTTTCTCTGCGTATTTCCTTCTTACTAATCCTCTGTTGTTCTTTAAAAGCTTCCCAGTCCTCAGTTTTCCCACTTATCTTCGCTAAGTTATACTTTTTCTCTTTTAACTTTATATGTTTCTTTACTTCCCTCGTCAGCCACGGCCGCCCATGTCTCCTCCTGGGATCTTTCTTCCTTTTAGGAATGAACTGATCCTGCAACTTCTGCATTATACACAGAAATATCCGCCATTGTTCCTCCACGGTCTTCCCTGTTAAGGTATTGCACCATTGAACTTTGGCCAGTTGCTCCCTCATAGCTCCATATTTCCCTTTATTCAACTGAAATATTGTCACTTCAGATTGTACCCACTCCCTCTCAAATTGCAGATTGAAGCTTATTGTATTATGGTCACTACTTCCCAATGGCTCCTTCACTTCGAGGTCACTGACCAATTCTGGTTCGTTACACAATACCAGATCCAGAATCGCCTTATCCCTGGTCGGCTCCAGCACCAGCTGCTCTAAAAATCCATCTCTGAGGCACTCCACAAAGTCTCTTTCTTGAGGCCCGATACCATCCTGATCCTCCCAGTCTACCTGCATGTTAAAATCCCCCATAACAACTGTAGTAACATCTTTGCGACAGGCCAATTTCAGCTCCTGATTCAACTTACATCCGACATCCAGACTCCTGCTTGGGGGCCTGTAGATGACTCCCATGAGGGTCTTTTTACCCTTAGTGTTTCGAAGCTCTATCCACACTGACTCTACATCCCCTGACTCTAGGACCCCCGCGCAAGAGACTGAATATCCTCCCTTACCAACAAGGCCACCCCACCCCCTCTGCCCGTCAGTCTGTCCTTACGATAGCACGTGTAGCCTTGAATATTCATTTCCCAGGCCCTGTCCACTTGAAGCCACGTCTCAGTTATCCCCACAATATCGTATCTGCCAATTTCCAAAAGAGCCTCAAGCTCATCCACCTTGTGTCTAATCGCTAAGTTATACTTCGTGCATTCATATATAGAATTTTTAATTTGTTACTGCTCTCACCCTTCCCCTC
The DNA here is from genome assembly GCF_047496795.1 of Chiloscyllium punctatum. Classification (NCBI taxonomy): domain Eukaryota; kingdom Metazoa; phylum Chordata; class Chondrichthyes; order Orectolobiformes; family Hemiscylliidae; genus Chiloscyllium; species Chiloscyllium punctatum. The sequence goes on along the minus strand of NC_092741.1, from coordinate 159,576,988 downwards.
AACCCTTATTTCACTCAACTTTCCAGCATGATGCCTTTTCCAGTTTTCTGCCTCCTTGATACAGTTGTCTTTCTTGACTTCTCTTGTTCTAACTACCCCTTCAATTTCCTTTTTAAACATCCAGCTTGTCCCCTCCCCCCCGCTATTTAGTTTAAATGTAGCGGTGTTGCAGCAGAAAACCTGCCTGCCATGCATGAGAATGGAACAATCGTGTAATATCATAACCGATTGTACCCTTTGATCCCTTTAGCCCTAAGAACTACATAGAACATAGAACCTTACAGTGCAATACAGGCCTTTCCACCCTTGATGTTGCACTGACCCGTGAGACCAATCTGAAGTCCATCTATCCTACACTATTCCATTTCCATCCATATGCCTATCCAATGACCATTTAAATGCCCTTAAAGTTGGTAAGTCTACTACTATTGTAGGCAGGGCATTCCATGACCTAATCTATCTCCTTCTTGAAAAAATGCAATGTTCTCAGCTGCTTTCTGTGGTGGAGAATTCCACAGGCTCACCACTTTCTGGTTGAAGACATTTCTCCCCCTCTCAGTCCTGAATGGCCTATCCTATATCCTTAGCCTTTGACTCCCTGGTTCTGGACCTCCTGGTCACTGCGAAGATCCTTCCTGCTTTAACCTTAATGCCCACCTTTTCTCAGCACCCTGACTCCTGCTTCTGCTTAAAATTTCTCATGTAACTGAATGGTTATATAATGTAAAGAATCAGAATAATATGATAATATAAGTTATAATATATATAACTTACAATATGTGCACTGGCAACACCCAACCCAATTTTACCAGCTCCTCCCTCAACTCCACCATTGTTGCTCAACCATCAGATTGCTTATCAACATTCTGTACAGGTTGAGAAGAAATCTCCTCCAATTAAATATGGTGAAGACAGACAACATTGCTTTTGACCATTTCTCCACACTCCATTCTCTAGCAACCAACTGCATCCCAATCTGTGGTAAAAGCCTGAGATTAAGCCAGTCCATTCACAATCTTTGTGTCATTTTTGATCCCCATGATGAACTCTTGATCACATATTCACAATATCACTAAGACCGCCTTTTCTACCTCCATATCAACACTCGAGTTTGCCCTTTGAAACCCTCAGCTGATCTGATTTGATTCTGATGAAGGTGACCCTCCTCCTTTCCTTTATTACCTTTTGATTTTATTATTGCAGTGCTGATTTACCTCATCTCCACCTTCCACCTGGATAAATTTATGATCATCCAAAACATCTTTATTTATATCTTAACTCACACTAAGTCTCAATCATCATTCACCCTGTACTTCTGCTAACATTTTAACTTAAGACTCTTAACTTTGATTTCAAATACCTTCAAGGTCTCACCTCTCGTCATCTGTGGAAACTTCTCCAGCCCCTCAACTCTGAGATATTGGCATCAAACTAATTCTAGCTTTTTGTGTATCTTCAGTTATAATCATTCCACTATTGTTAGTCATCTTACAGCTCCCTAGGTCCCAAGTTCTAGAATGTTCTCCCTATGAGAGCACTCCCCAGTTTACCAAACTGGGTCATCCTGCCCGTTACTCTCTTAAATGACCAATGGCTGATTTAATTTTGTAATGCTCCAACAAAGTGTAGCTTTTATTAAGTTAGTGACTATATATATATATGTTGTTGTGGATAATCAATCTAAACTATCATGTTTCATGTTAATGAATGAGTGAAAAGTCTGGATAGCATGTTACAGGAAGATAAGATAAAATTTTCTGTTTATTCCAATACTGACCTTTTAAAATCTAAATTGGTAAGAAAATTACATCAGTGAAGTTGTTAATTGGTGATAACTGCCTCCTTTTACTATTGTCACTGATCATTTCAGCAACCTAAATAAAACTTCATTATTCACAGCTCTTGGCTGTGGCCTTGAAATGATTTTACTTGATGCTGTCAGCAGGAGAGCAAGCCCATTACTGCAGAGTGGGCCATCATCAGGAACTAAACATGACAGCAGTTACCATGACTGTGACATACAATTATTGCAGCAGAAAGAATTGAGCCTTTATATCACTCCAAGACTTAATGACTACTCTAAAGTGGTTGCTCCAAAGATATCAAATGTTAGTGAAAAGACAGCAAGGAATATTTTATTGAATCATTTGATGAATCAGAATCAAAGGGCTTAACTATTTTATAGTGAAATACCAAACTGTGGAATGCTGGAAACCGTAAATAAAGAACACAAAGTGCTGGAGAAACTCATTAGATCTGGCAGCATCTGTGGAGAGAAAGCAGAGTTAACATCTTGAGTGCAGCGATCCTTGGTCAGAACTGAAACCAGCTGGGAAGGGTGGCATTGAAGCTGATAACAGGAGATGGGGTTGAGGAAGGAGTGAATTGAATACATGGAGATGGTGCCAAGGGAGAGAGAGGCAAACGAAGGTGTTAAAGTACCTATGTGAGCCGGGTCAGGGAATCCATGATGGCTCGGCCTGTAGCATCTCTTGGTTCGACCTGAGGATCATACTCTGGCAGTCTGGAATATAAAACTCTTACAGACAGTTTAGGTTAAATTATTACCTTCATTTACCAATGGCATTAATGTTACACTATAACAATAGATACAATGACAATAACAATAACATTATAACAATAGACAACATAGATATCTACAAGCCAGGCTTGTGCTAAGGTTCTAAAACCATTCGCAGAATAGTGGTGCCAGCTCTGACCTCTAAGAGCTCTCTCAGGCTACTCCCCTTATTGCTGCAAACAAACTGGCTTTATACAGAAATTGTTATTATAATTACAAAAGCACCACATGTCCTTAATCAGATAATCAGCAATAAAATGGCAAAAGTTTGCAGAGGAAGAGAAACTCATTGACAAGTCTGAGCATGCTGGACTAATTAAGCTACATGCACATCAAAGTGGGAACCCTTGATCCAGCCAGGCCAAATGGCCAATTGCTTTGGCTAGTACATCATAACGCAGGACCAGTCTAAATTTTTGAAAAAGGTCATGGGGGGTCACCTTGCTCAGTTAACATGCCCAGTATCACTGTCCTACAAAATGGCTGTTCCTTTGAAAATCATCTTAGATTCCCAAAATGCAACTTAAATTCATAACATTCCCGAATCTTGAGATCCAGGGAATAACACACACATTCAATCCATGAGAAGCCAGTGTTCACTCAAACTGGACCATCAGACCATAAAGGGTTGATCATTCTACCCGCTTCCGTCCCCTCTCTCTCTCTCTCTCTGTCCCTTGAACTCTTCAGTCAGTGAATGTAATTTACAGAACATTTTCTCTCTCTCACTCACACATAAACGTCTTCCAACTTTGTGTTTTCCCAGCCTGTAAGGGTAATTCTTCATAAATTCAAATTTGCTCAGTGTGGTATACATGAAAATGTATCAGTATTGTTCTATTACGTGTATATTCTACTCAACTTATTAAATTACAAGTTCTTTTCCTATTGAGTATTAGTTTTGTTAAGAGTCTTTGATATAAACCAGCAATTTAGTTATCCAATATCCCGCTGTGAAATATGCGCGCCTCCAGCTTCTGGCGTGAGAAGGAAGTGCTGCCACACATTCCACAAGTGAACAAATGTTATCACCTTATTTACACTGATCCATTGACACTAACAGCAAACGTCCCCAATTTCTCTGAAGAAATGCCCACCCCTCCCCACTGTGGTTGAGGGGTTTCCTACATCTCCTTAGCAGATGTAAAGCAACCAACTTTCTCAGAAAGAGTGGCTGAAACTGAGAGGGAGATAAGTGCTGGGTAGGTTGCTAATGAGAAACGTGAGTAGTTGAATGAGTTGGCTATGCTGGGAACAACCCATAGAAAAGAGGACCTGGGAATGTGGAGGGAGAGTAGTGAACATGGAGCAGAGTGTTTACATTCTGAAATTGTTAAACTCAATGTTGAGTCCTGAAGGCTGAGAGGTACCGAGGTGGAAGCTGAGGTGTTGTTCATCTGGCTTGCACTGAGCCTCGCTGGAGCACTGCAGCAGGCCTCAGACAGCATCGTTCAGGATCATTGAGTGAAAGGTCAGAGGTATGGGGAACACACTCTTAATTTGTTACATCCTAATTGGATGATAGATGGCAAGTGTATTTCACAATACACAAGTGCCAATCATTGATCATCTCCAATAAGACAGAATCTAACCATCTCCCCTTTCCATTCAAAGGCATTGCTGTCACTGCATCTGTCACTATCAACAAACTGCTAGATACCATTGACCAGAAAGTGCACTGGCCCAGCCAATACTGTGTCTGAGTACTGTGCCTACAGCAGCAGCTCAGAGGCTACGGACTTTACAGCAAGTAGTATCATTTCCAATTTCCCAAAGCATCCATAAAGTACAAGTGTAATAGAATATTTTCCACTTGCTTGGATGAGTCCATTTCCAATTACACTCAAGAAGCTCTACACTCTTGGAACAAAGCACTACACTAACACCCTCTCCTTTCACCACTCATAAATCTCACCAAATCTCCTTCGACAGCACCTTCCAAATCCACAAACTCTACAACCCATGGGATAAGGCTGTAAACTTTCTTCCAAGCTACACACCATCCTGAGGGAGAACTATATCACTGTTTCTTCACTCTTACTTGGTCAAATTCTGAAACTCTCTTCCTACACTTAAACAATATTAGCCACGTAGGAAATTCAGTTCAGGTGAGGATCGGTGAAATATATTTTACTTTTGAGGCATTGCCAATCCTCCTGTAAAACTTTGGATAGGTGTGGGTAGTATTGTTAGGAGAGGGGAGTTTGGTGGGAAGGAAGGTAGACAGTGGAATAGAATGGGATAGGGTTCCTGAAGAAGGGCTCATGCCCGAAACGTCGATTCTCCTGCTCCTTGGATGCTGCCTGACCTGCTGCGCTTTTCCAGCAACACATTTTCAACTCTGATCTCCAGCATCTGCAGTTCTCACTTTCTCCTAGTGGGATAGAGTGGACAGCTGGTCAGCAGGATGACTTAAAATATCGTGGTTTAAGATGTAAACCTGAGGTACAGATGTTGATGTGAAAGTTCACTATTTCTGAGTTCTGTCAAAAAGTATCAAATGGAACAAGCACATTTTTGATAAGCGTTGCTATAAAACATTTGCAGAAACACTGATAGAAATCATTATTTTAAAGCCTATTGTTGAATGAGCAGTTGTAGTGATTAATGAAATACTTATAAACCTTTGAGTTAAATACAGAATACTGTCAGTGGTTGTGTGGTGCTCCATTCATTCATTCAAATTATTTTCTTTTATGTATGTGACTATTGCACTGCAAAGGAATGGAGAACTAGCAGTGTGAAGCAACACCAGTGTTTTTTTATGATAGCTATATCACTTTTCTCCTCAGCCATTGGATTAGATGTGTATAAGAAAAATGCAGAAATAATGGGATACCAGTAGTACAACAGGGATAAGAAACTTGAAAAGATCACTCTATGAAAATCAATAGTAGTGAAGAATTTAATTGGACAAGGTGGTGACAATCCTTTGGATCTCAGAATGTGCATCCTGCAATTTCATTAAGTGGTAATTGCTGAGATAGTAGATGCATTGCATTGATCATCTAGAATTCCTTACATTCTGGAAGAATGTCCAGGATTGGATGGATGACTGTGCTATTTAAGTAGGGAGAGAGAAAAGAAGCAGCACTCAGCCATTTAGCTTAGCATCAGTAATAGACAAAATGCTAGAATCTATTATTAAGGACATGGTAACTCAGAGTTAGAAATCCCTGCAATGATTGAGCAGAACCAACATAGATTTATGAATGAAAAATCATGTGATCAGACATTTCAGTGCTTTGAGGTAGTGATTGGCAGGATAACAGAAATTAATGGTTTCGTGTATTTGGATTTTCAAAGGGCTTTTGATGACACGGGGCTATTACATAAAATGGAGACTTGTGTGATTTAGGGCATGTACTAGTATAGATTGAGGACTGGTTAATAGACAGAAATCAGAAAGTGGAATAAGCAGAATATTTTCAGGATGACAGTTATATGCAAAGATCATAAGACCATAAGAAATAAAAAGCGAAGCAGGCCGTGTGGTGGATACTGAGAGAGTAGGGTATGGAGGATGCCTGAGAGGCAGGAAGAGTCTGGGAGATATACGGTCATGAAGGATATGAGGGGATCTCAACCAAGAGGGACATGGAAATGATACAGTGAATGGATGGAGGTGTTAGGGGTTGAAGGCCTGAGGGTCTGATAGTCATTATTGCAATTTCAGTGCAATAATATATTGTAGTAAATAGGGAGGGCCTATTTTGATTTGATTTATTATTGTCACATGTACTGTGATACAATGAAAACTATTATTTTTCATTTTATCCAGATAAATCATACCTTACATAAGTATGTCATGGGAATAGAATAGAATATAGTGTTACAGCTACAGAGAAGGCGCTGAGAAAGATCAACTGTAATATATGAGAGATCCGTTCATTAGACTGATAACAGAAGGGAAGAAGCTGTTCTTGAATCTATTGGGACATGTTTTCAAACTTTTATATCTTCTGCCCGATGGAAGAGGGTAGGAAAGGGTATATCTGGGCTGGGAGGAGTCTTTGATGATGTTGGTTATTTTCCCGAAACAATGGGAGTATAGATAGAGTCAATGGATGGAAGGTTGGTTTGTGTGGTGGACTGGGCTGTGTTCACGATTCTCTGTAATTTCTTGCAGTCTTGGAACAGTAGTTGCCATACTGCACTATGATCCATCCTGATAGGATGCTTTCTATGCTGCATCTATAAAAATTGGTCAGAGTCATTGTGGACATGCCAAATTTCCTTTGTCTCCTGAGGAAGTAGACACATGGGTGTGTTCTCTTGACTGTAGCTTTCTTTTAACCTGGCACCCTCATTACCTCCATTGTCACCTTGAGGTGACTTCCAGAAGTAAAGGTCTGACTCCATCCAATCCCCACAAAATAAACAAAAGGTTTTATTTTTGAGTGGTGAGAGATTGAAATGTATTTGCATACAAAAAAAGCAAGGATATCCTTCTGCATGGGTTACAAAAGGTGAACAGTGGTGAAAAGCATCTTCAGGAATTGTGTGATATCATACCATGTAAGAACACATTCAATTACAATCTAAAATCATAAGAAGAGGGAGGAAGCAATTTTAAAAAGAATGGCATATGACTGCTCTTTATTTGATAGCTTTTTTCTTGTTTCCAAAGCATATAGTAACAAGAAATTCAGATTGTTAAAAGTTTTAAAATTTATCTTTGAAAGCATTGTTTTCAATATTGTGCATTTTTAATAATAAATAGAATCGAGGTTAAAGATGGATGGTTTAATATATAGCTGTTTAAGATGAGTTTAAAATGTAATTGTATCCTTGAAGTATTTCCAGAAATTTAAAATTCCTCACTCTGAGCTAGTAGCATTAACTTGAAATTAGATTAAACATGTAGGCTTTGCAATAAAAAAATTGCATCATTTAGCTTTACAAAGTTATCTCCCGCTGAACAATTTTGAAATTGTGAAGAATTAAGATGTCTCTGTTTCATTCAAGGTCTCATCTGTAGAATATCCATTGTATGTCAGTTTCCTGCATACTCTCCTGGTTTCGGTGGATAATAGTGTACAAATTGGAGACAAAGTAGCTGACTGAAAGAACATGCATGCAGTCAGAAGCGAAGTTAGCTGCCGAGAGAAATTTAAGATCCAGTAAACAATGAATGTTAAGGAAGAAATGTGGAAACATTATCATAGCAAGTAAACAGCTCGAGTATTACAAATGCTTAAGGCAAAACCAAAGCTCAAAGAGATGCAACAAAAATATCTCAATGTGCATTCTTCCAATGCCATACTCTCCAACACTGTAGCAACAAGAATATTTGTAGTGATGCGCTAGCACTGTTTTTGCTGTCCGAAAAGATTGCTACTTTGACAACTCAGGTCAATGGCCTGCAACTTACATGGTGCAGGATCTGGGACCATCAAATATATAACACTAAGGATGGATGGCTAGCCTCTCTACCTTCAATGTTATTATTGCAGCTAGACAGACATTCATATTCACAGCTGGTGAAGGAAGTGAGGATATATTTATAATTGTGATGAAATATTTACAGTGACATGTCAACTGTAGCCTCTGTGTACTCTCAGAAGATCTTCATCTTTCTTTCCCTCCAACTTTGTCTCGGTTTAGCCCTGGGTTCTGGAGCAGAATCGAAAGATTCCTGCCCTACCGTGTACCCCAGTGAGCTTGAAACTTTGCTCAAGCAATCCAAAGAGGTTCCAGCCATGTTGAATAGGTCCTGCCCTGGGACAGGAGTACCCTCCTCAGCTTGAATTGGGATGAGGATGGCAGGCAGGGTGGGGGTGGAATATAGTCTATTCTTTGTCCAGGACCCTGGGGGAGCACTTGATAGGTCCCCTAAGATGGAATTCCAACATTTGGTTTGGTCCAGGAGGTATTGGGACCCCGCTAATACTCTCCAGACAGAATGTGCCACATAACGAAGGTTACCACGGGAAGCAAGGAATGAGACTGCTGTGCGTCTGGCGATGATCCTTGCATCCTCTCTCTCCAGGGAATACTACTGGACGATTGGAGGGAGGCGAATGTTGTTCCTCTGTTCAAGAAAAGGAGTAAGGAAATCCCTGGGAATTACAGACCAGTCAGTCTTACATCTGTGGTAAGCAAGGTACTGGAAATGATTCGGAGAGATAGGACTTATGACTATTTGGAAAAACATAGTTTGATTAAAGATAGTCAACATGGCTTTGTGAGGGGTGGGCAATGCCTCACAAGCCTTAGTGAGTTCTTTGAGGATGTGGCGAGACGAGTTGATGAAGGTTAAGCAGTGGATATGGTGCATATGGATTTCAGAGTCGGGTCAGGCAGCATCCAAGGAGCAGGAGAATCACATTTCAAGTCTGAGCCCTTCATCAGGAATGCTGCCTGACCTGCTGTGCTTTTCCAGCATTACACTCTCAACTCTGATCTTCAGCATCTGCTGACCTCACTTCCTCCTATATGAATTTCAGTAAAGCATTTGATAAGATTCCCCACGGTAGGCTCATTCAGATTGTTAGGAGTTATGGAATTCAGGGAGCTTTGGCTGTTTGGATACAGCAAGTCGTAGTGAATGGAAAGTATTTTGCCTGGAAGTCTGTGTCCAGTGGTGTCCCGCAGGGATCTGTTGTTGGGTCTCTGCACTTTGTAGTTTTTATCAATGACTTGGATAAAGAAGTGAAAGGGTGGGTTAGTAAGTTTTCCGATGACACAAAGGTCCATGATGTTGTAGATAGTGTGGAGGGCTATTGCAGGCTACAACTGGACATTGACAGGATGCAGACCTGGGCTGAGAAGTGGCAGATGGAGTTCAACCAGGATAAATGCAAAGTGACTCATTTTGGAAGGTCAAATTTGAAAGCTGAATACAGGGTTAAAGACAGGATTCTTGGCAGTGTGGAGGAACAGCGGGATCTTGGGGTCCACAGACATTGATCCCTCAAAGTTGCTACCCAAGTTGATAGGATTTTTAAGAAGGCATATGATGTTTTGGCTTTCATTAACAGTGGGACTGAGTTTAAGGGCTACGAGATTAAGCTGCTGTTAGACCACACTTGGAATATTGTGTCCAGTTCTGGTTGCCTCATCATAGAAAAAATGTAGATGCTTTTGAGAGGGTGCAGAGGAGATTTACCAAGATGCTGCCTGGACTGGAGAGCTTGTCTTAGGAAGAGAAGTGAAGTGAGGTAGGGCTTTTCACACTGGAGAGAGAAGGAAGAGAGGTGACTTGATAGAGGTGTACAAGGTAATGAGAGGCATAGATAGAGTAGATAGCCAGAGACTTTTCCCAGGGCAAAAATAGCTGTCACGAGGGGTCATAATTTTAAGGTGACTGGAGGAAGGTACAGGGGAGATGTCAGAGGTAGGTTCTTTATGCAGAGAGCGTTGGGTACGTGGAATGCATTGCCAACGGTGGTAATAGAGTCAGATACATCAGAGATATTTAAGTGTCTGCTGGGCAAGCACATGGACGGCAGTAAATTGAGGGGTGTGTGCATTAAGTTGATCTTCGATTAAGATAATTGCTCGGCACAACATTGTGGGCCGAAGGGCCTGTACTGTACTGGACTGTTCTATGTTCTATAACCTTAGGATACTGTATTCTGCACAGCATGTGCAAGCAAAGAGGGGATATCAGAGAGGCTGGGAGAGCTGGGAGAGTGGGAGCAGTCTCCTGAGGAGGAAGATGAGGACATTAAGGAGCTGGACATCACCTTCTGCACAATGGAACGCAGCAGTGCCGGGCACTAAAAGCCAGACAGGATTCAAATGGCTTCTGGCTGCAGTAGATCATATGAGCTGGCTACAGGGATCATTCATTGACTGATTGTAAACCTGTTGGTACTCAAACATTAATCAGTCCGTCTATTTTCTGACAAGTCATCTGCAGATTCTTTATTGTTAGCTTTTGCTGTTGGTGAATGAATGGGGATGTTTTGAAAATTTTCCTGTATGTGATGGTTTCAAATTGAACAGTGAGAAGATGCTGGAAAGCATTGGGCATTTGGGGAAAGAGTAGCACTGACTTAGAGAGGATGTAGGATTGGTTATGGTTAAGGATGGGTAAGCTGTATGGTTTGGTGCTGACAAACTCAGATGTCTGAATGTGCGCTTGCATATGTAATGACCTGTCAGCCAAGTCAACTCTGTGCCCTGAAAATCATTGGTTTGTGGTTTCATCCGACTACATTCATAGTGAATGGGAGGATAGGGTGAGTAGGGAGCCATCGGATGTGGTGCACTGTTAATGAGACAGGTTTGGATCATAGCACAAGAAAATGTGCTTGACCTTGCAGAGAGAAACCCTCCATGAAAGTCACCAGTAATTCCCAGTAAGATTCAGCCTTTAGCTAAGATACAGATACACAGATTTGAAAATAGATAAAGATGATAGGTCCCAACAAAGATGAAAGTAAGATCAATGTTTTTGACTGTTACAGGTCCGTTACTTATTTGAAGGTTATTTTTTTGAAGTGAAGGGTATTGAAAAGACCGTGTGAACATTCAGCAATTGTGGTGGGTTCTTTAATTAAACAGTCAGTGTTTATCTGTACATCTGGATCCTGCAAATTGGCCGGATTTGGGAGAGAAAAGATTTAGAGTCATAGAGTCATGGAAACAGAACCTTCGGTCCAATTCGTCCATGCCGACCAGATATCCCAACCCAATCTACTCCCACCTGCCAGCACCCGGCCCATATCCCTCCAAACCCTTCCTATTCATATACCCATCCAAATGCCTCTTAAATGTTGCAATTGTACCAGCCTCCACCACTTCCTCTGGCAGCTCATTCCATACACGTACCACCCTCTGTGTGAAAAAGTTGCCCCTTAGGTCTCTTTCATATCTTTCCCCTCTCACCCTAAACCTATGCCCTCTAGTTCTGGACTCCCCAACCCCAGGGAAAAGACTTTGTCTACTTACCCTATCCATGCTCCTCGTGATTTTTTTAAACCTCTATAAGGTCACCCCTCAGCCTCCGATGCTCCAGGGAAAACAGCCCCAACCTGTTCAGCCTCTCCCTGTAGCTCAAATCCTCCAACCCTAGCAACATCCTTGTAAATCTTTTCTGAACACTTTCAAGTTTCACAACATCTTTCCGATAGGAAGGAGACCAGAATTGCACCCAATATTCCAACAGTGGCCCAACCATTATCCTGTACAGCCGCAACATGACCTCCCAACTCCTGTACTCAATACACTGACCAATAAAGAAAAGCATACCAAACACGTTCTTCACTATCCTATCTACCTGTGACTCTACTTTGCTGCTGTGTGATTTTGGCACTTTCTGGCAGACTTTCAGTAGATCAGCAGTTGGTTTATGAATGCTTCCCTGTTAGAACATAGAACATAGAACAATACAGCACAGAACAGGCCCTTCAGCCCACGATGTTGTGCTGAACATTTGTCCTAGCTTAAGCACCTATCCATGTACCTATCCAATTGCTGCTTAAAGGTCACCAATGATTCTGACTCTGCCACTCCCACGGGCAGCGCATTCCATGCCCCCGCCACTCTCTGGGTAAAGAACCTACCCCTGACATCCCCCCTATACCTTCCACCCTTCACCTTAAAGTTATGTCCCCTTGTAACACTCTGTTGTACCCGGGGAAAAAGTCTCTGACTGTCTACTCTATCTATTCCCCTGATCACCTTACAAACCTCTATCAAGTCACCCCTCATCCTTCGCCGTTCCAATGAGAAAAGGCCTAACACTCTCAACCTGTCCTCGTATGACCTATTCTCCATTCCAGGCAACATCCTGGTAAATCTCGTCTGCACCCTCTCCAAAGCTTCCACATCTTTCCTAAAATGAGGCAACCAGAACTGCACACAGTACTCCAAATGTGGCCTTACCAAGGTCCTGTACAGCTGCAACATCACCTCACGATTCTTGAATTCAGTCCCTCTGCTAATGAACGCTAATACATCATAGGCCTTCTTACAAGCTCTATCCACCTGAGTAGCAACTTTCAAAGTGCTATGAACATAGACCCCAAGATCCCTCTGCTCCTCCACCTTACTAAGAACCCTACCGTTAACCCTGTATTCCACATTCTTATTTGTCCTTCCAAAATGGACAACCTCACACTTGACAGGGTTGAACTCCATCTGCCACTCCTCAGCCCAGCTCTGCATCATATCTAAGTCCCTTTGCAGCCGACAACAGCCCTCCTCACTATCCACAACTCCACCTATCTTCGTATCATCTGCAAATTTACTGACCCACCCTTCGACTCCCTCTTCCAAGTCATTAATAAAAATTACAAACAGCAGAGGACCCAGAACTGATCCCTGCAGAACTCCACTTGTAACTGGGCTCCAGGCTGAATATTTACCATCTACCACCACTCTCTGACTTCGACCAGTTAGCCAGTTCTCTATTAAACTGGCCAAATTTCCCACTATCCCATGCCTCCTAACTTTCCGCATAAGCCTACCATGGGGAACCTTATCAAATGCCTTACTAAAATCCATATACACTACATCCACTGCTCTACCCTCATCCACATGCTTGGTCACCTCCTCAAGGTTGTGCTCCCTTTTGCTGAAGACAGTCTCTCTTTGGTATCTCTTAGAGTTCCCCTGTGGTTTTCTGCACAAAATGGTTGCTCATATCCTACCTTGTACAGATCAAAGCATAAAATGGTTGCTATCCCATAGTTCGTGCTTCATGCTTCTTATTAGTTATTGGGTTGGCCTACAATTAGTACTTTTTCTGAGCTCCATGACTCTTCCTATGTAAGTAGGAGAAAGTGAGGACTGCAGATGCTGGAGATCAGAGTTAAAATGTGTTGCTGGAAAAACGCAGCAGGTCAGGTAGCATCCGAGGATCACAGAGTCAATGTTTTGCATGTTAGCTCTTCAACAAGAATGTTGAAGATTCCTGATGAAGACTTACTTTTGGGAAATAAGGCAGGGCAGGTGACTGAGGTGTCAGTGGGGGCAGCACTTTGGGGCCAGCAACCATAAGGAGTTTACATAATAGGGAAATCAGGAGAGCAAAAAGGGGACATGAGATAGCTTTGACAAATAGAATTAAGGAGGATCCAAAGAGTTTTTACAAATATATTAAGGACAAATGGGTAACTAGGGAGAGAATAGGGCCCCTCAAAGATCTCATGGAATACAGGGAGAACTAGCCATTTGGATACAAAACTGACTCAAAGGTAGAAGACAGAGGGTGGTGGTGGAGGGTTATATTTCAGACTTGAGGCCTGTGACCAGTGGAGTGCCACAAGGATCGGTGCTGGGTCCACTACTTTCTGTCATTTACATTAATGATTTAGATGTGAGCACAAGAGGTACAGTTAGTAAGTTTGCAGATGACACCAAATTTGAGTTTAATTCAGATAAATGCGAGGTGCATGTAATGGTAAGGTCCTAGGGAGTGTTGCTGAACAAAGAGACCTTGAAGTGCAGGTTCATAGCTCCTTGAAAGTGGAGTCGCAGGTGGATAGGATAGTGAAGAAGGCGTTTGGTATGCTTTTCTTTATTGGTCAGCGTATTGAGTACAGGAGTTGGGAGGTCATGTTGCGGCTGTACAGGACATTCGTGAGGCCACTGTTGGAATTTTGTGTGCAATTCTGGTTTTCCAATTGGAAAAATGTTGTGAAACTTGAAAGTGTTCAGAAAAGATTTACAAGGATGTTGCCAGGGTTGGAGGATCTGAGCTATAGGGAGAGGCTGAACAGGCTGGGGCTGTTTTCCCTGGAGTGTTGGAGGCTGAGGGGTGACCTTATAGAGGTTTACAAAATTATAGAACATAGAACATAGAACATTACAGCGCAGTACAGGCCCTTCGGCCCTCGATGTTGCGCCGATCAAAGCACACCTAACCTACACTAAGCCACTATCCTCCATATACCTATCCAATGCCCGCTTAAATACCCATAAAGAGGGAGAGTCCACTACTGCTCCTGGCAGGGCATTCCATGAACTTACGACTCGCTGAGTGAAGAACCTACCCCTAACATCAGTCCTATATCTACCCCCCCCTTAATTTAAAGCTATGCCCCCTTGTAATAGCTGACTCCATACGTGGAAAAAGGTTCTCACTGTCAACCCTATCTAACCCCCTAATCATCTTGTACACCTCTATCAAATCACCCCTAAACCTTCTTTTCTCCAATGAAAACAACCCCAAGTGCCTCAGCCTTTCCTCATAGGATCTTCCTACCATACCAGGCAACATCCTGGTAAACCTCCTCTGCACCCGTTCCAGTGCCTCCACATCCTTCCTATAGTATGGCGACCAAAACTGCACACAATATTCCAGATGCGGCCGCACCAGAGTCTTATACAACTGCAGCATGGCCTCAGGACTCCGGAACTCAATTCCTCTACCAATAAAAGCCAGTACGCCATATGCCTTCTTCACTGCACTATTTACCTGGGTGGCAACTTTCAGAGATCTGTGTACATGGACACCAAGATCCCTCTGCTCTTCCACACTACCAAGTATCCGACCATTAGCCCAGTACCCCATCTTTTTGTTACTCTTACCAAAGTGAATCACCTCACACTTAGCTACATTGAACTCCATTTGCCACCTTTCTGCCCAGCTCTGCAGCTTCTCTATATCCCGCTGTAACCTGCCACATCCTTCCTCACTGTCTACAACTCCTCCGACTTTCGTATTATGAGGGGCATGGATAGGATAAATAGACAAAGTCTTTTCTCTGGGGTCGGGGAGTCCAGAACTAGAGGGCATAGGTTTAGAGTGAGGAGGGAAAGATATAAAAGAGAACTAAGGGGCAACTTTTTCACGCAGAGGGTGGTACATGTATGGAATGAGCTGTCAGAGGATGTGGTGGAGGCTGGTACAATTGCAACATTTAAGAGGCATTTGGATGTGTATATGAATAGGAAGGGTTTGGAGGGATATGGGCCGGGTGCTGGCAGGTGGGAGTAGATTGGGTTGGGATATCTGGTCGGCATGGAAGGGTTGGACCGAAGGGCCTGTTTCCGTGCTGTACATCTCTATGACTATAAGAGCTTATGCTCGAAACATTGACTCTCCCGATCCTTGAATGCTGCGTGACTGGTGTGCTTTTCCAGCACCGCACTTTTTGACCCTTGAATACAAGAGTTGATGGTCTCTGGGCCAGTAGTTCTCAGTAAGTGAGATGTCTACTGTAGAGACTTGATTCTGGAGAATGCCCTGCCCCTGGCCTGATTATCACTTCCTGATTGGCCACTGAGACATAAACCATTCCCAAATAGAGGCAGCACTGGTCTCTCACATTCTCTCCTCATCCCACTGAAGGTAAGATGTGCCAGAGTCTGCATTACTGTCAGCTACCAACAATAAACAGTGAGGATTTAATGCTACCTGCTTTTTGTGCACTGAAAATTATTGTCACCAGTGACTGACAGTGAACCTTGTTCTGTTGGGATTAATGTTCATTTTGTGTTGTCTCACGGGGGGAAGGCTGGGATATTGATTTATTGAGGCTTAGGGCCACATTTGATAGGAACAGTAATTCCAGTCTCAGGTTTTCAGTTGGAATTGTACTCAAACACCACAGGATTCACACAAAGGAAACTAGATCCAAAAACTGAGGAAAAATGTAAAACTGCAAATCCTTATTTCCATCTCATGAGCCTTTTCTGTAGTAAGCTAAGACAGGAGGATTCAGGTTATACTAATAATCTAGAAACAGGAAAGGAGCAGTCACTTTATTGGGAGTTTTCGACACACACCCCAATAGAAACAGAAACACGGAGGAGCAGATCAGGAGGCAGATTTTGGAAATGTGCAGAACTAACAGGGTTGTTGTCATGGGTGACTTAACTTCCCTAATATTGATTGGAACCTACTTTGTTCAAATAGTTTGGATGGAGCAGTTTTTGTCAGGTGTGTCCAGGAAGTGTTCCTGACTTAAAATATAGTTAGGCCAACTAGAGGGGAGGCCATATTGGATTTGGTGCTTTGCAATGAACCATGCCAGGTGTCAAATCTCTTGGTGGGAGAACATTTCAGTGGTAGTGATCACAACTCCCTGACCTTTACTATATTCACAGAGAGGGATAGGATCAGACAGTCTGGGCAAGTATTTAATTGGGAGGGGGAGGAATTACAATGCTATTAGGTAGGAACTGTGGAGCATAACTTGGGAATAGATATTCTCAGGGAAATGCATGACTGAAATGTGGAGGTAGTTGAGGAAGCACTTGCTGATAGTATTGGATAGGTTTGTCCCACTGAGGCGAGGAAGGGATGGTAGGGTGAAAGAACCTTGCGTGACAAGGGATGTGGAACATCTAGTCAGGAGGAAGAAGGAAGCTTGGTTAAGGTTGAGGAGGCAAGGATAAGACAGGGCTCTAGAGGGTTAGAAGTTCACCAGGAAGGATCTGAAGAATGGACTTAGGAGAGCAAGAGGGGACATGAAAAAGCTTTAGTGGGTAGGATTAAGGAAAACCGTAAAGTGTTCTACACTTAAGGAACAAGAAGATGGTCAGAGAGGGGGTAGGGCCGATGAGGGATAGTGGAGGGAACGTGTGCCTGGAGTCAGAGGAGTTGGGGAGGTCCTGAATGAATAATTTGCTTCAGTATTCACCACTTAGAGGGACCTTGATGTTTGTGAGGACAGTGTGAAACAGGCTGATATACTCGAACAGATTGATGTTAAGAAGGAGGATGTGCTGAAAATTTTGGAAAACAAAAGGATAGCTAAGTCCCCTGGGCCAGATAGGATATACCCAAGGTTACTACAGGAAGCAAGGGAAGAGATTGTTGCACCTTTGGTGATGATCTTTGCGCCCTCACTATCCACTGGAGCTGTACCAGATGATTACAGGGTGGCAAATATTATTCTCTTGTTCAAGAAAGGGACTTGAGATAATCCTGGGAATTACAGACTAGTTGGTCTTATGTCTGTGGTGGGCAAATTATTGGAGAGAATTCTGAGAGACAGGATTTATGATTACTTGGAAAACCATAGTCTGATTAGAAGTAGTCAGCATGGCTTTGTGAGGGGCAGGTCATGCCTTACAAGCCTTATTGAATTCTTTGAGAATGTGACAAAACATACTGCTGAAGGTAGAGCAGTGGATTTGGTGTACATGGAATTTAGCAAGGCGTTTGATAAGGTTCCCCATGGTTGGCTCATTCAGAAAGTAAGGAGGCTAGGATACAGGGAAATCTGGCTGTCTGGATACAGAATTGGCTAGTCCAGAGACGACAGAGGGTGGTAGTAGATGGAAAGTATTCAGCCTGGAGCTCTGTCACCAGTGGTCTTCCACAGGGATCTGTTCTGGGACCTCTGCTCTTTGTGATTTTTATAAATAACTTGGATGATGAAGTGGAAGGTGGGTTAGTAGGTTTTCTGATGACACAAAGGTTTGTGGAACGGTGGATAGTGTGGAGGGCTGTTGTAGGTTGCAACAGGACATTGACAGGATGTACAGCTGGGCTGAGATGTGGCAGATGGAGTTCAACCTGGAAAAGTGTGAAGCGATTCACTTTGGAAGGTCAAATTTGAATGCAGAGTACAGGGATAAAAGCAGGATTCTGGAGGAACAGTAGGATCTCGGAGTACATATCCATAGGTCCCTCAAAGTTGCCATCCAAGTTATAGAGTTGTTAAGAAGGCGGATGGTGTGTTGGCTTTCATTAACAGGGGGATTGAATTTAAAGGCCGTGGGGCTATGCTGCAGTTCTATAGAGCCCTGGTTAGACTGCACTTGGAATATTGTGTTCAGTTCTGGGCGCCTCATTGTAGGAAAGATGGTTCTATACAACAGAAGTCTCAACACTGGTCCCTGTGGAACACCACTGGTCACACATTTCCAGTCAGAAAACCGTCCTTTCATAACTATCCTGCATCTGCTATGACTGAACCAGTTTTGTATGCAACTTACCAACCCACTGTGAATCATATGTGATTTAATCTTCTGGACCATGAGGAACTTTGTCAAATGCTATAGTAAAGTCCATGTAGACAACATCCACTGCCCAACCTTATCAACCATCATCATTACTTCCTCAAAAACACTCAACCAAATTTATGAGACAAGACTTCCCCTGAACAAAGCCATGCTGACTATTCCAGTAAGTTCATTATTTTCCAAATGTGAGTAAATCCTGTCCCAAAGAATCTTCTCCAATAATTTCCCTTTCACTGATGTAGATTAGATTAGATTACTTAGATTAGATTACTTACAGTGTGGAAACAGGCCCTTCGGCCCAACAAGTCCACACCGCCCCGCCGAAGCACAACCCACCCATACCCCTATATTTACCCCTTACCTAACACTATGGGCAATTTAGCATGGCCAATTCACCTGACCCTGCACATCTTTGGACTGTGGGAGGAAACCGGAGCACCCGGAGGAAACCCACGCAGACACGGGGAGAATGTGCAAACTCCACACAGTCAGTCGCCTGAGGCGGGAATTGAACCCAGGTCTCTGGCGCTGTGAGGCAGCAGTGCTAACCACCGTGCCACCGTGCCGCCCCTAAAAGATACATATCAGAAGTGGGATTTGAACCCACACCTCCAGTTAGAGACCAGAACACCCAATCTTTATGTGGAAGGATTTAATTCCTTGAAAGTGGCACCTTAGACCACTTGGCCATCCTGACATCTAAAAGCTCACCAACCTATAATTTCCTGGATTCTTAAACAAAAGAACAATGTTAGCTATTCTCCAATCTTCAGGGACTTCACCTGCGGTTGAAGAGAATACAAAGATCTCTGTGCAGGGCCCAGCAATCTCCACCCTTGCCTCCTCCAGTATTTTCGGATATCCCATCAGGCCCTGGGGACTTATCTACCTTTATGTTTTTCAAGACAGCCATGCCTCTTCTATCTTAATGTTGACTTGTCCTAGAATATCAACATACCCCTTCTTAACCTGAACGTCACCCATGCCTTTCTATTTGGTGAAGGCCAATATGAAGTACTCGTTAAGGGTCTCACCCACTTCCTCTGGCTCCATGCAAAACTTCCCTCCTTTTTACTTGAATGGACCTACCCTTTACCCAGCTACCCTCTTTGTCCTAACATACAGATACATTGCTTTGGGATTCTCCTTAATCCTACTGTCCAAGGATACCCCGAGCCCTCTTGAAGCACTCCCTCCTAATTCCTTGTTTTAGTTCTCTCCTGCTTGCTTTATATTCCTCAAGGACCTTGTCTGATGTCAATTTCCTAAACTGTTTATGTACTTGCTTTTCCATTTTCAATAAACATTCAATATTTCTTGTCATTCACGATTCTTGAATCCTGACATCCTTATCTTCCATCCTCACAGGAACTTGCTAGACCTGAAGTCTGATCAATTAACCTTTATAAGGATGACCAGATGTCAAATGTGGATTTTCCCCAGACAGCTACCCCAATCCAATTTCTCCAGTTCCTGCTAATTACTCTAGTAATTAGCCTTCTTACAATGTAGCACTTCCACCCAAGGACCAGTCTGATCCTTATCCATAACTCTCTTAAAGCTTTAGGAATTATGTGACTGTTCCCAAAATGCTGCCCCACTGAAACTTCAGTCACCTGGCCAGGCTTATTCCTCAATGCAAGGTCTAGTATGGCCTCTTCCCTAGTTGGACTATTTGCATATTATTTCAGGAAACCATCCCAGAAACAGATTAAGTGATTGGAATGTGAGAATGTGTGTGTGTCTCTGCCAGACTGGGAAGAATAGACATTCCCAGTGGGACGGGGGGAGTGGAGAGAGGACATGGTGACAGAAAATGTAACAAGCAAAGCTAAAAGAAAGGGAAGAAGTGATTCACAATGTGAAGGTGTTGAACTCAGTATTAAATCCAGATGGCTGTGAAATGCCTAATCTGAAGATGAGATGTTGTTCCTCCAGTTTGCGCTGGGATTCACTGGAACACTGCAGCATGCCGAGAACAGACTCGTGGACATGAGTGTAAAGCTCATCCTGGAAAACATACAACGCGGTGAAAATTTACAACTGGGTGGAAAGTTGTCACTTTCTAAAGGAGAAAGTTACAAGAGATGCTGTTTAAGGGAGCTGCATTACTGAGGAATTTTATGGTGGCACATATTCAGCAATTAAATCCTTTCATCTGTATCATAATATTTATAACAGATAGTTTTTTTATTCCAGATAATTGTCACATTTTTGTGCAAAGCACACAACTTTTGCCAAATATATTGAACTTAGCACAGAAACATTTTAATTATTCTGAATTGTGTAATTTTGTGTAACTTGAGCAATTTATGTGTTAGCCAAAACTCCCAATGTTTAACAGAGGTCATGACTGTCATGGGTGGCATAGTATGCAGGCTTGGTGCAATAACATAGAATGTCGTTGTTCTTGAATATACATTTATCCAAACGTTTGGATTTTAAGTTGTGAAAAATCAATCAGGCTTTTGGAAGTGCAATGCAAAACAGTCACGTTCCAGGATATTGGGAGTGTGCAGCTCCTTCAGCTCAGCAGCAAACCCACTGTGTGAAGGCATACAACATGATTCAGTAGTAGATGATATGAGAGATTAAGCTGCTTTGTCTGCAACTTAACATTGTGAACAGGCATATTGTCCAACTGGAATTCAATTATGATTTTTCTGTGTTGGCAGCAGCTATGCATGAAGGACGATGGCAATGATGTGGGAGATATTGTAGCACAGATAAAATCAGAAAATATTGTAGTTTAAAGCACAGTCAAAATGTCGAGTGTTAAAATGCTGCTGCAGTGATTTAAGCATTGAAATGGTCAGTTTTGCCATGGGAGCATATCTTTGGAGAAATGTTATCATAGACATGACAGGACTCAGTAATACAGCTTAGAATTGTTATTCGTGACTTGGACGTGTTGGTGTTGGACTGGGATGGACAAAATTAAAAACCACACAACACCAGGTTATAGTCCAACAGGTTTAATTGGAAGCACTAGCTTTTGGAGCGCTGCTCCTTCATCAGGTGGTTGTGAGGAATAAGGAACAGAACTTCAAAAGCTAATGCTTCCAAATAAATCTGTTGGACTATAATCTGGTGTTGTGTGATTTTTAACTTTATAATTGTTGTATTATTGCATAAACAATCATATCTGAAATTGTAGTATATTTATATTCATAGTTGTAGTTCCAAAACAATTGTGTTTTCAATTTAGAAGAAGGGATTTCTGCAGCAGTTACAGTGCAGCCTGACTCAACTAAAATGAAGCTTCTTGACTAAGAGCTAAAACTGCTTGAAAACTTCTGGCCTACGTCAATAGGTGGGACTTAAGCTTGCCTCTTGAGCGCTGTTCCAATTTGCCTGATATGTTTGGTGGGAGATATCAAATATTCCCACCAAGCTCCTTTGAGGATGGCCAGCATCAAGAGAGAGTTACCAGTGTCCAGCATCAAGAGAGAGTTACCAGTGTCCAGCATCAAGAGAGAGTTACCAGTGTCCAGCATCAAGATAGAGTTACCAGTGTCCAGCATCAAGAGAGAGTTACCAGTGTCCAGCATCAAGAGAGAGTTACCAGTGTCCAGCATCAAGAGAGAGTTACCAGTGTCCAGCTGCACATTTCCAGGACTAATTTAATATGAATGGCAGAAAAGAGGCAGTCAGCAGCAACCTACCCAATGGGAGAGAAGATCAGTCCATGGTAGTTCAGCAGCATTAGTCTCCAGTGTAGATGTGGCTTCTTCTTCTTTGCTGTTATGACATTTTGTTTAATAAGGGATCACAGGAGATTTAGACTCATTATTGTTTGAGTTATTGTGAAATAAATAGAAGACACAGCTCTCTGCAGGTACAGAACATGCTCTTAGGGCAGAAGTAAATAAAATCACACACAACTCACGAGTGAACTCACATCAGATGATAATGTCTGTTGGCAGAATCAGGTTCACTCAACAGCTACATCATAAAGGGTGTTTCATATCTTCAGAGTCCCAGAATAATTATTTGGAGAACTGTCTTGCTATGGATGTGGGAATTATAATGTTTAAGGTTCCTAATTCCTTTTCTTAATTACTACTTGACAATCTTTGCCTGAACGCTGTGTTTAATATTAGATCAATTGAGTTTGGCTGTATTGTCAGTAGTCCTGCTTTCCCATTTTACATAAATGATTCTCACAATCACTGGAACCATCTCATATTGTAAGGAAGCAAATGGCTAATGTTTATAGAATCAAACTCAGTCTACACCTTCAAAAGAGGTGGGTGGGGGGGTGGGGAAGAAATTGAGAAGACAAAACTATTGTCGCTGTAAATTATGATAACACATGGAGATATATTTTCATCATAGTAGAATAATTGGTTCCTTACTAATAATTAGTTCATTGGAAAATAGTTGGGAAGGTTTTTTTAAATTCTGATTTGGCCGGTTATAGTTTCTGGCAATTACATGCTGATTATGTTATTTACTCAAGAAACTGCAATTAAAAATGAATTAATTACTAGCATTAAATTCATAATAAGACCTAATGCTGAGCAGAATTATTGTGTAAAGCTTTACCAGTGAGTGATAAGAATTATTAATGAAAACATATGCAATGAGTGTGCTGCCCATTTATTTCAATGAGAATTAAATAACAAGATCGCAGAATTGTTCCATTCTGTGATCAAGGAGGCCATTTGCTCCATCATGCCTGTGCTGGCTCTCTGAAAGAGCATTTTACTTTGTGCCGTTTTTCTGTTCACTCCCCGTAACACTGTGTCGTCTTCCATTTTAGATAACACCCTATTGAGTGCCTCAATGGAACCTGCCTCTACCACAGCACACTCTCCCGCAGTGCTTTATCCATCTTAACCACTCAGAGAGAAAACGTCTTTTCCTACGTAACTTATGTTTCTTTTACCAAT
This sequence comes from Chiloscyllium punctatum, assembly GCF_047496795.1. NCBI lineage: Eukaryota > Metazoa > Chordata > Chondrichthyes > Orectolobiformes > Hemiscylliidae > Chiloscyllium > Chiloscyllium punctatum. The sequence continues at coordinate 159,553,639 of NC_092741.1, read as the reverse complement.
TACTTTAAATCTGACGCCTCACGTTCTCAATCCTTCCATGAATGGGAACATTTTCTTCCTGTTTACTCTTTCGAGACCTCTGTCACTTTTGAATACTTCAGTCAAATCTGCAGACACCAAAGTGTTTCTGGTTAATAGTTGCTTGGCTTATCCTTGCATCCATTTTTGAGCAAAGGCATACCGTTTGCAGTTCTCCAGTTCAGAATATAAGGAAGACTAAAAATAATTCTCAGTGCTTGTGCAGTTTCCATTCTCACTTTGATCACTTCCCATCTGGTCCTCAGGCCTTGTTAGCTATCCTGTTAACTATCCACTACCTCGTTCAAATAAATTTTAAACTGTCCTAATCTTTTATCACCTTCTCACTTGCTAAACAAAAATGCAAACTACTTCATCCATGCCCTTTGCCACCATGTCTGTATCCCTGTTTTGGTCCCAAACTGACCCCATTCCTCACCCATGGTTTGTGACTCCTATTTCCATCTCTGTAGAGGGATTTGAAATGCATCCCTTCCCTGGTATCCCTCACTGGAGCCAGCAAGGACAGCACTGTTATACAAAAACTAACAAACTGCAGATGCTGGAAATCTGAAACAGAAACAGGAATTGCTGGAGAAACTCATCAGATCTGGCAGCATCGGTGGAGAGAAAACAGAGTTAATGTTTTAGGACTGTCAATCGGACTGAGAAGATTACCAGTTCATTATGTCAACAATATTTAAATCATATTTGATGTAATGTTCTGAAGAAAGGTCACTCGACCAGAAACATTAACTCTGATTTCTCTCCACAGGTGCTGGCAGACTTGCTGAGTTTCTCCAGCAATTTCAGTATTGCTGTATGTAGACTGGCTACCAACACAAGCCTGAATTCCCACAAATGGGAACAGGAATCCTGGAATCATGTTCTGACCATATTGTTAATGCCCATGTATCTCCATTCTGACATAAGTGGAGGCAAGAGTATCCAGGGCAGAGTGTTTCTGTTCTACCAATGCTCTGCTGGTTCAGCTTTGACTATCAAGGTCTCCAGACTGAGAAGAAAGATTAACAGCTCACAATGGCAACAACATTTCAATAGAATTCGGTACAGTCTTTGGGCGTTTGGTTACATCACAGTGAATATGTTAAAATGAAGGTGAGTTGCATGACACCATGAAGCTTACATCTACACTTAATCTATCCTTCTGGAAGCATCTGATACCACGCTTCATATTAAAGGGCAGAGAGTGGTGTTGGCAAGTTATCAGCGTGGGGTGAGTCTTTATGAGCAAGATCCAGCCACACCCACATTAAGTCTTTCCTAACTGTGGTCAGTATGTACCTACGAGGTACATACCTATGATTTTTCAGCTCCATAGCACAGAGATGACAAAATTGGATTTGAGTGGCCTATTTCCCCCTTCTCGGGTCTTTTACTAGGAAAAGCTTATATTAGTTATCTACCCCACAGTAGGCCTTGTGTCTTCAAGTAAGATATACAGAAACTACAGTGGAAACTGAGTATGCCAGCAATCATTGACCCTTAATTTATTTAACTATGAAAGGTCAAAGAACAATCTGCTGCCTATAGCTGTCACCTGCAGAGGCATAAATTACTTCAGTGACTGCTGGAGAGCGACGAACCCTGAAGGAAGAGAAAAATGATATTCAATTAGAAATAACGTCGAGCAGAATAATTAAAAAAAAAACACAGCAATCCATTGGAGGAAAAACAAAATAATGATAGTAGCTCTTGGATCCCTTGGGATTGAGTGCACAATATACTATTGGTAAATAATTCAGTTGCAAAATCACATTTTTGATTGAAACACATTGATGGGGAGGCAATTGAAGATATAATATATTCACGTGAAACATTTTGATTGGATTTTGCATTGACCTGTGCTGAACTGAGTTATATTCTGTTGATGCTGATGGTACGTTTAGCTTTCTTTTTATTTAAATACCCAACATCAGGAGGAGAGCAGTAGTGCTCTTGTTTGGCTTCATCCTCATTATTCTAAAAAGGGATAATGTTCTATAAATGACATGTAAGGAAGTCAAGCTGACAGGCCTGTGAAAAGCTTCTGAGTCTCCACTTTCTCTCAATTACTTACAAAGCATCAGGAACATTGCTTTAGACTCTGAGGCTACAAGGTCTGTTACTTTTTTGAGAGTAAATTGCAAAGTTTGGTGACTATATGCAATTTGCCCAGGTTAATTTTATAATGAGGGAAATGCATGTGGTTGGATAGAATGCATTCTACATACAACTGTTCCATCATCATTAATATTAATGCAAACACAGCTAGCAGCTAATTTCCACACACACAGCACCTCAAACTGTAAATGTAGATCTATTGTGTTGTTGGCACAGCTTTCACCCCTGTTCTCACTCTGAGACACTTGGGAGGAATGAAGTACTGCTCAGTCTTGAGCCATTCCTTCCAGCATTATGAATAATTAAAATTTGCAGATACAGTGTGCCAAGTAACACTTAATGAGAATAAAGAGCCAAGCATGGCAAATGTTAGAAGTCTGATGACAAACACTTGATTCATCACAGATCAGGAGTACCATATGAAGATAAATTCCAGTCCAAAATACAGGCATAGATGTTTTTCTTGATGATTGCCATTATTTGGGGCATCATTTGTAGCTTTAAAAACATAACAATTGAGTTCTAATTTTTATTTATGATGATTTAAAGAAAAACACTGTGTGAACGATCGCTTGCATTTCCTTTGATCTGAAACACTATGAGAGTTCAAACATGTAGCTTATGGGCTATAAAGCATGGTCACTCTATTTTTTGATATTGATGAATTGATATTCCAAAGGGAGATAACATGTTATGCTTTCTTGAAAATATCTAGATTTGAGTCAAAATTAAGCAGAATTACCCTTCCCCTCCCAGCTATGATGTGTAAATTCAGCAATTTCTTGTCATGAAAGACACACATCATGAATTGATTCTTTCTTGTAGCATTTTTAATGCCAAGGTCACATACTAATGAAGACTTAATTTTCAAGTGCAATAATTTAATTGTTGCACTAACGTTTACGACAGAGAAGAATAAATAAGTATAACAAATCCTTGTTTCTTGTGTTAAAAGATCAAACAAAAAATGGGAGGAATAGACAGGCAAAAATATGTCATTATGGTAAAACAAGGGGTTACACTGCATTGTGTAATTTTGTTGAATAGGTATCTGTCATGTGAGCATGTGATGCCAAACACATCGACATTTGTTTGGATCTACATCGTGTTTTCTGATTGGACCTACAGTGCCTATGTGGTGTAAAAATGGCAGAGGAAATCCACTTGTGAGTAATAACCAGAACCGGTCCTTGTCTTAAACAAGGTGTAGTTTATTGCACAGATAGCAATCAGGTACAAGTTATATTAGTAAGATATGATTTGGAGATGCCAGTGTTGGACTGGGGTGTACAAAGTTAAAGATCACACAACACCACGTTATAGTTCAACAGGTTCATTTGGAAGCACTAGCTTTCGGAGCGCTGCTCCATCAGGTGATTGTGGAGAATAAAATTGTAAGACACAGAATTTATAGCAAAAGTTTCCAGTGTAATGTAACTGAAATGATATATTGAAAAAGACCTGGATTGTTTGTCCCAACTTTTAGAATGACCATATTGGTTTCAGTTCTTCCATGTGTAAATCGCAGAACGTTTTTTAAAAGTTGTATTCTCAAGTGCACTTTAACAATTGGTGTCATGTCGACCGAGAGAAGGTATTGAAGGTGTTAACTCCCTATGAGGCTGTCTGTGCCACAATGGTCAGAGTGATTCTAATCCAAAATACGGATTTACAGAATTGTACATGGAGTCATGCAGTTTTTACATTAGTAAGATAGACATTGTTACAAAGACTCCAAGGTGACTGAGATGATAGGTCTGTTTATCTCAAGATCTACAACTTTTCTGCCTTTCCCATCCCAGTGCCTATGACATCAACAGACTGACTGGTTCTTAACGCAGTTGACTTCATTAACCCTTTCAGTACCATTTCCTTATTAAACAGTTTCCATGTATAGTTAATTTCAGTACACAGGCAAAATGCATTTTCACCCCTTTGTAAGTTGACTATAATGTTAGAGTGAAGCTGCTGGTGGTTTCTCCAGTCCACCAGTAAAAGTGCCAACATCTCCACTCTCAGTCTACCTCACACTCATTCCATTATTGCTGTTGCACCCAGCTCCCATCAAGGCTCACACTGTACCACTCGCACTATTGCCTGCAACATCGTCCTTCACTCACCCTCACCCACCCCAATCTCTAGCAGCATTAACCCTGCGAGCCCCCTGTGCTGCCCCACTCATTCGGGACACTCCACCTGCACCAACAGTAACAGCAGTACCACTCATTTTCATTTACTTTAATGTCCGCATCTTCCTGGAGGAAAACAGCCCACAATAGGGCAGAAAGATTCAAGATGCCCCATGCAAAATGTTGATGTTGTAATGCATCCACTCTGCTACCTTTCCTTTGACTGAAGGCTAGCAGTATAGCTCTTCACCGTCTTTATCCATCATCTTGTGGTTTCATGTGTTCTGGCAGTGCCTGTGATATTGTGAGCTTATCCTGTCCGATTGGGGTGTCAGAGCCCAGAATGGACTGATCTCTCTATTTCTCATCCGTCTTTCTCAATGACCTCTTGCTGATTTTATTTCTCAATATCAATAATCATTCACAGGCTCACCTGGGTTCCTAACTCAAGCTTTGAAGTTCATGTTATTAGATCAGTTAGTTTGACTTTAGCTGGAGATATACATTGAATTTGTGAAAAGAATTCTCTTGATGTTTACTGTTGTCCTCACTCATCTCCTGTTCAACAAACATCATCCTTTTCTTTCTGTCCACAAAACCATGTAGTTGGCCCATTTCTCTTCACTGCTGCCTTTTAGAAAATTACTGAATGCAAATCTGCATTTCTGTTTAAATTGTGAAATACCTTTCATAAGTTCAAAAGTTCATCAGATAGAGGAGCAGATTTCGGCCATTCGGTCCATCGAATCTGCTCCACCGTTCAATCATGGCTGGTATGCTCCTCACCTTCATTTCCTGCCTTCTCCCTATAACCCTTCAACCCATTATCAATTAAAAATCTGTCTAACTTCTCCTTAAATTTACTCACTTTTTGACATCATCAATCTCCCAGTTCTCCAGAGCAAGGGGCCCAAAATGGTCACAATGTTTCTACTGCTTTCATCAGTCTGAAGCCAGTCTCCTTGGCTAATGGGAATTAAAGTCCCAGTGAAATGCAGGGTGTATTTTCCCAAGTTTTATTCAGCATTCAGAGTGAGAGGCATTGTCACAAACTATTTGAAAAAAAACCTGAAGGTGACTAACTCGCCTTCTGTTGGATGGCTGTGGAAAAATATTTGTGATATCAGGACTTTAAACAATGGCTTCTTGGAGGAGGTGGGCTAACAAAGAAAATATTAATCTTTCCTCTTTTTATTAGAGATCCCTTAGCAATGCTATCTCATGTGAAAATCCAACAAAGATTTAGGGCAGAACTTACACTCATAAAAATGGGTGGGAATGGAAGTAGAGAGGTAAATTATTTTGCATCTTCAGCTGGCACGACTCTACCCAAGTGCAACCTTCCCATGGCCAGAGTAAAGATGAACTGGCTACCCACCTATAAAAGACAGGTGGCCTTTAAATTCAAATCCAACAAAAGTTGGACTGGAGTTTCCAGATGGCAGAGCAAGGGGTGTGCCTTGCTCCTGGATATATTTGACATTTTCTAAAATTAATGCATTCACAGGATGAGGGTGTCACTGGCTAGGCCAGCAGTTATTACCCATCCCTAATTGCCCAGAGGGCAGCTAAGATTCAATCACATTGTTGTGGGTCTGGACTCACATGTAGACCAGACCAGATAAGAATGGCAGATTTCCTTTACTTAAGGACATTCAGATATTATGTGACTGACAGGACTGTCAAAATCTTAAAACACGAAACGGTGGATAAACCCCCAGGACCTGATCAGGTGTACCCTAGAATTCTGTGGGAAGCTAGTGAAGTGATTGCTGGGCCCCTTGCTGAGATATTTGTATCATCAATAGTCACAGGTGAGGTGCCGGAAGACTAGAATTTGGCTAATGTGGTGCCACTATTTAAGAAAGATAGTAAGGAAAAGCCAGGGAACTATAGACCAGTGAGCCTGACATTGGTGGTGGGCAAGTTGTTGGAGGGAATCCTGAGGGACAGGATGTACATGTATTTGGAAAGGCAAAAACTGATTATGGATAGTCAACATGGGTTTGTTCATGGGAAATCATGCCTTACTAACTTGATTGAGTTTTTTTGAAGAAGTTAAGGAGAAGAATAATGAGGGCAGAGTGGTGGACATGATCTATATGGACTGCAGTAATGCATTCAACAAGGTTTCCCATAGGAGACTGGTTTGCAAGGTTAGATTTCATGGAATACCGGGAGAACTAGCCATTTGGATACAGAACTGGTTTGAAGATAGATGACAAATGTGGTGGTGGAAGGTTGCTATGCAGACTGGAGGCCTGTGACCAACAGTGTGCAATAAGGATCAGTGCCGAGTCATTTATATAAATGGTTTGGATGTGAACATAGAAGGTATGGTCAGTAAGTTTGCAAATGACACCAGAATTGGAGGTGGAGTGGATATCAAAGAAGATTATCTGAGATTACAGCAGGACCTTGATCAGATGGGTCAATGAGCTGAGGAGCAGCAGATGGAGTTTAATTTAGATAAATGTGAGGTGCTGTATTTTAAAAGGCAAATCAGGGCAGGACTTATACATTTAATGGTAAGGTCCTGGGGAGTGTTCCTGAGCAAAGAGACTTTGGAGTGCATGTTCATAGTCCTTGAAAGTGGAGTTTGAGGTAAATATGATCGTGAAGAAGGCGTTTGGTATGTTTTTTTTAATGGTCAGAGCATTGAGCATAGGAGTTGAGAGGTCATGTTGCAACTGTACAGGACATTGGTTAGGCCACTACTGGAATACTGTGTGAAATTCTGTTCTTGTAATGTTAAAAGATTAAATGGGAATATCTCTCTGGACATCGTTGTAATATTAAACTGCACTGTTTTTGGGTGGGGACGACAATCTCGAAAGAATGTGGATGGCCATCTATTGTAATTCACACTTCATTTAGACAGTCATTTGCTACTACTCCCCTGCTATTGGCAAGCTAAACTATCATTCAATGTCTTCCATTCAGAAATGCTTCTGGCCAGAGGTATGTTGCACCTGCATTGTCTTGGGGAATCCCGGAGTCAGGAAATTGCATAATGATTCCCCAGGATTAAGGCATTAGCATGTACATTATCTCTGAGGATGATCTCATCCTGCCATTGTACCTGGGGTAACATGTGACTGTGAGTAACTGGGGGTTGTCTTGAGTGGTATGTGCCTATGGGGGAATGGCCAGAGTATCTGTAGGCATGGCCAACTGACCTGAATAAAGGGGGTGTGTTTTCTCTGTTCAGGCCCTCACTTTGACTCAACCTGGCACACCTGGGAGTGGGATCAAAGGGGGTCACCTGGCTTATACAGGCTCTAATAAACTTTAACTGTTTGCATAAGTTGGTGTGTGTGAATTGTGTCTTGTGTGTGTGAAACCTTGGGAAAAGAACCTAACAATCTCCCTGCTGTAGGAAGGATGTTGTGATACTTGAAAGGGTTCAGAAAAGATTTACAAGAATGTTGCCAGGATTGGATGGTTTGAGCTATAGGGAGAGGCTGTTTTACCTGGAATGTCTGAGGCTAAGGGGTGACCTTATAGAAGTTTCTAAAATCACGAGGGGCATGGATAGGAGAAATAGACAAAGTCTTTTCCCTGGGGTGGGGAGTCCAAAACTAGAGGGGCATAGGTTTAGGGTGAGAGGGGAAAGATATAAAAGGGACCTAAGGGGCAACTTTTTCACACAGAGGGTGGTGCATATGTGCAATGAGCTGCCAGAGGAAGTGGTGGAGGCTGGTACAAATGCAACATTTAAAAGGCATCTGGATGAGTGCCTGAATAGCAAGGGTTTAAAGGGATATGGGCCAAATACTGGCAAATGGACTAGATTTATCTTGGATATCTGTTTGGCATGGACGAGTTGGACCGAAGTGTCTGTTTCTGTGCTGTATATCTCTGTGAGTCTATGACTGTAATGCAGCAACTTTCTCTCATGCTCACATTCCTGTGAATGATCCAGCAAATCCCTACACGGTTTGGAAGAACAGCACTTTGTTTTTGACGATGCTTCCATCTTCTGCACTCAACATTCAGTTGAACAACTTCAGATCACTCTCTCCTCCAGTTTGATATCTCTTACACTACTAATCCTCCTTCCCCCACCCACCTCACCAAGACACATTCCTTTTTTGAAAAGCATAAAACTAATCATTTCCCCCCCCCCCTTTCAGTTCCAAAGAACAGTCATATTGCTGAGTCACTTTTTGTTTCTCCTCCTTCCACACTAACACTGGCAATATCTTCAAAGCCATCCTGGCTATTCTAAATTGATCCTTAAAGATGTCAAAGATGCATTAGTTAGTAGAGTACTGACTGCCCCATCTACCAGACTGCAGACTCTCCAAGAGTGCAGAAGCAATTGATTTACTTATATCTGCATTTGGAAACATTTTGCAATGCTGTTATCCAGAGGAACTAAAACCGGCTATCATATATCAATGTGTGACTAAAGGGCTGCTTTCCCAAAAGCTTTCACTATTTGTTTTATCTAACACCAATCACTAGTGTTCACCTGTTTTGAGGAGATCAATATGTGAAGGATTGTTTTTGGGAGACTAAAGTCACAATTGCAGTAAGATGAATCCTAACCTCAACCCGTCATGTTGCATGTACTATCTGGTTGATTGAATGGTAGGGATTTACAGAGCCTCCTTTGTTTCGTGTGGTAGAGGGAAAACTACTTAGTAATCTAGTTAGCGAAGACTCTCACCTTAAACAAGATCCAGCTGACTGAATGATAGCAACTAGGTGCAGGTTATGTTGAAATGATCATTTTTTGTAACAATGTGGAAGACTCAGATGGAAGGTCTTACTCCTTTGAGATCTTGAGCTGCTGTCCCGAGCATCCATCTTGGGTGGTGCTGATGGCCATCCTTAAACCTTTGAGATATTTCTAGCCTTAAAAACAACATCTTGCTCCAAATTATTTTTCCATTATTAACATTTATACAGTTGTGTATATAATTAATTTTAGCATTACCCCATCATCTCCCCTTTTGTCCATGCTTTGGTCATTTCAGCCACTTTATGTATTACCAAAGCACTCTAGTCAGAGAAGCAGATATAGGGACATAGAATTCAGTTTGTAGTTCAACTCAGTTTTATTAACAAAATATTCCTTATTAAAAGCACCATATGAGCATTTCCCAAATTCCCACAATACTTACTGTCTATCTGGCTCTATTTATTTGAGAAAGGATATCACCTGAATGATTCATGTGTTTGAGCTGGTCTGTTGAAATCCCCTTCTTGTCTGACATAAGACTGGTTCTTTTTCACGAAGATGGGTCTCCCAGCTCTGAACAGATCTTCTGCTGAATCTCCTTGCGTTAATGCACAGTCTCCTGCCATGGCTCTTGCTGTGAGTCTTCACTGAGGGGATGGCTTCCAGCTGTGGGTTTTTATCCCCCCTCACCCAGACCTTCTAGAATGTTCTGTGGCTTTTGGCCAGTGGTGTCGTGAGACTGGGTTCAAATCACCCAATGGGGTTGTGCCAACACCCTTCACAGCTGCTGTGTCAGGGAGGTGTAAGGTGCACATCCTCAGGCACTGGCTGGACATCAAGATGCCAAAACGTCTGATTGATACTTCTCCAATACACAACACTCAGACTGGTTGTCACTGGTTCCCTTGAACCTTCGTAATCTCTTTTAACTTGGTTTCCACCGCAGCAAATAACTGCGAGCTGCTGTTTAATTGAATTTGGCCAATTTTCTGTCAGGCCAGATTTCTCTGACTGTGGGTCAGTTTAATATGTGCAGGTTTGGGTACTAAATCTCAGACATCACAAATTCAGCAAATCCACATCTCCTGGAAGTTTCACTGGAAACTCCCAGAATATATTCTGTTCAGAATTGGTCAGTCTCTGGGTTGAGGACTTTGATTATTTACTGGACCCTCTATTTCTTGGATTTCCTTTGCTTGAACACACCATTCCAGCTGAATAAGACAGCCAGTCCGATGCAATCTGGAGGAGTTTCATCTCAAGAATTTTCCTTGTGAAAGATAGCCACCCTGTTGAAACAGACCCTTTTTTGTTACAGTATTCTTGATCACTGAGACAGATAATTTCCTCTTTGCTATATTTTGAACGTGTCAAATAAGCGTTTTGTTCTTGACTATGTCTTGGTTGTTTGGACATTGGTTGACACTTCTTATTGGAGGAGACAGTGAGGACTGCAGATGCTGGAGATCAGAGAAAGTGGAGACAGTGAGGATTGCAGATGGTGGAAATCAGAGCTGACAATGTGTTGCTGGAAAAGCGCAGCAGGTCAGGCAGCATCCAAGGAACAGGAGAATCGACGTTTCAGGCATAAACCCTTCTTCAGGAACCAAGAAGGGTTCCTGAAGAAGGGTTTATGCCTGAAACGCCGATTCTCCTGCGTCTTGGATGCTGCCTGACCTGCTGCGCTTATCCAACTTCTCATTGGTGGCTTCCTTGGAGTGAAAACCGCTCAATGTCTTCAATCTGTGCCTTCACTTTATGCCAGCATATTTTTGTGCTCAATCCGTCATTAAACCCAAGTTGAAGGGCTCTTGTGATGCTGTGGTAGTGTCCTCAGCTCTGAGCGCATAAGTTTGGGTTCACGTCCCACCTGTACCAGAGGTATGCTGAGCGGGTTGTTTTCATTTTAAAGAAAACTATGTTGACATGTGTAGACTCTCAAGTTATTGATTAATATGGATGCATTCCTTCACTTTCAGTGATTGCATTCCTGATTAAACCAGCGTGCTGTCCTCCTCAGTTGCAATGTTTGAAGATTATCTCTTGCTGTGATTTATGTTACTTAATGAGGAGTCTTTCTGGCAAAATAAGGCAATTAAACTCTGTTTGAATCTGTCTTCTGAATCATTTTAGTGACTGACAGCAGTCCTAAGTCAGCCAGAACTAATTATTCACCAAGTTGTGTTGCATCCTGGGTACACCACTTATTAGATTCATCAATTAGCTCAAGTCAGGTATACTGCTCGTTTACTGTCTGATGACTCAGTCTTCTCTCAAACCTTGCTGATCCTTGCAATCTGACCTTTCTTCAGTGATAGCAATAGAAAGCATTTTTGCAAATCTAGTATGGTTAAAGATTTTCACATTTCTGACAACAAGACAGCAAATGGACACCGTGCAACAGTCACCAGATAGGAATGTTCCCTCCCAGTTGGGGAACACTTCAGCGGTCAGGGACATTCGGCTTCTGACCTTCGGGTAAGCATCCTTCAAGGCGGCCTTCGAGATTCACAACAATGCAGAATCACCAAGCAGAAACTGATAGCCAAGTTCCATGCCCATGAAGACAGCCTCAACCGTGATCTTGGGGTCATGTCGCGGTACATGTGCCCCCACCACATTGATCTGTATCTGTAAAATCTTCCTCACTGTCCTGTTTTGACACCATCACCTTGATAACCTGTAATGATATCTCTACCTTAATTAGTTTATAACATTTTGGATTGTTTGTTACTTTGATTAGACCTTCAGCATGTGACTCTTACACCTATCATGTTATTCCAGCCTTTTGACTTGTCTCCAGCACCACATTATTTTTAATTTTTTGTAATTATCTCTCTGTCTAATTTAATTGGATTGTAGGTCATTCCTTCACTTAATATTCAGCTGTTGACACTTTACTCACACTTTAGAACAGAGAGGTGCTGGATAGCACAGCAGGTCAGGCAGCATCAGGAATCCTGATGAAGGGCTTTTGCCCGAAATGTCAATTTTCCTGCTCCTCAGATGCTGCCTGACCTGCTGTGCTTTTCCAGCACCACTCTGATCTAAACTCTGGTTTCCAGCATCTGCAGTCCTCACTTTTGCCAACTTTACTCACGCTGTCTAACACTTTTCATCACCTGCAGAGATTTTTATTCAACCAGTTGACACTTGTATGATCTTTTGAGCTCTGTTATAAAGTCTATTCCTATGTGTTCTCTACCTGATGAAGAGACAGTGCTTAAAAAGCTTGTGATTTCAAATAAACTTGTTAGACTATTATCTGGTGTCATGTGACATCTGACCTTATCCACCCCAGTTCAACACCAGCAACTCCACAGCAATTTCATCAGCCAACCAGGCTGATCTCAGCGCATTTCACCTTCCATTTGGTTTCCACCGCAAATCTCAGGAACACTGTGTGATGGTCATCCTGTTGTCCCCCAACCAGTTATTCCAGTTATTAAGTAACCAAATAGTCTTTGACATGTTGGTCCATGGCTGACTGTTCTTTAACTGGTTGTTCTTTGATTAGCTGATCCTTGATCAGTGGTTTCTAGACTTTAACTAATGTAAATAATTTGATTCCTGCTACCATTTGAAGAAGATTAAGGTCAAAAAGTGCATTCATGCTCAAGAACAAAAGTTCTTCTTTGTGAAGTATGTGTAAGTTCTATATTCTCTGATACCCCTGTTGTTGTAGAGTTCCTTGTAGTATCTTTAATCTTATGTGCAATATCTCCTGGGCTAATTTAATGGCTGTAGGCTGTAAATAATGTTTCATCAACAATGATATACTATCTGATAATCGCCCCTATATCAGGAAATATTAAAATGAGTAAGATGCCTGTTGATATAAATATATCCATGTTCAAATGCTAAGTCTTGGTCAACTAGGAATATCTTTGGCTCATTGATTCCTTGTTGATGTGTGAGTGTTTCTACTTGAAGATATTTTCTGAAAAATGACCTGTTAAGACCATAAGACATAGGAGCGGAAGTAAGGCCATTCGGCCCATCGAGTCCACTCCGCCATTCAATCATGGCTGATGGGCATTTCAACTCCATTTACCCGCATTCTCCCCGTAGCCCTTAATTCCTTGTGACATCAAGGGTGGCACGGTGGCACAGTGGTTAGCACTGCTGCCTGACAGCGCCAGAGACCCGGGTTCAATTCCCACCTCAGGCGACTCTCTGTGTGGAGTTTGCACGTTCTCCCCGTGTCTGCGTGGGTTTCCTCCAGGTGCTCCGGTTTCCTCCCACACTCCAAAGATGTGCAGGTCAGGTGAATTGGCCATGCTGAATTGCCCATAGTGTAGGTAAGGGGTAGATGTAGGGGTATGGGTGGGTTGCGCTTTGGCGGGGCGGTGTGGACTTGTTGGGCCGAAGGGCCTGTTTCCACACTGTAAGTAATCTAATCTAATCAAGAATTTATCAATCTCTGCCTTGAAGACATTTAGTGTCCTGGCCTCCACTGCACTCTGACTGTTGTGTGATAATAAAGCATTCACAGCTTGTGCCTGTGAGGATTCCTTGTTCCACAGCACTGTCACTTTTGATATCTAGTGTTTGTCCTACTCATTGTACTGGTTTCTCACATATGTCTTTCTGGCTTAGCACCTTAAGGATTGAATCATTTTTGCTGATTTCCTACGATTAGTTTGATTGTCCCCCTGTTACGATTGACTTTTGCTGTTTCCAGGCTATGCTACTTCACTCACCATTCGAATGGCTTTGCCAGAGTCAAATCTTCCTTTGACTGCAATAAATCTGGTAAAGACTCATCAACAATTACAACAACAACTGCCACTTATGAGTTTTAACTTTAAATCAACATGATTGCATTTTTCCGCAAAGCTGACAAGATCATTAATTAAGTTATCTATGGAGTCCCCAGATGTTACTCTTGATCTTTAAAAAAATTACAAGATTAAAATAATTGTCAAAGACTTTAAGAACCTCATCAATAGTTTAGTTTCTTCTTTCACACCTTGGCAAGCTACAACATCAGCTCTACTCCCAGTTGTGGGCATAAGTATTTTTTTGTTCAGCATCCAATTTTATATTTGGTTTGGAAGCAATTCTGTACCTTAAAAATGTTTTCTCTCAAGTGTCTAACTCTGTGCTCTGTTTTTCCATCTCTGAAATTAATCTTCTTGGTAATACTGTTTGTGTTGTCATGTATTCTTAATGTGATCATTTATTGTCCTTGCTTGAAAAGCTGTTAACTTACTGCAGTTAGGCGGTAGTGTGGGGGTAAATAAAAAATAAATAAACAGGAGTGTCAGATATTCTGACACTCTAGAAGAAAAAAAGAAAAAAAACGAAAAGCTGTTAACTTTGCAGAAGTAACGATGCTGCTGATTTGCTAATCTGGAGGGTTTTCCCATCCTTCTATAGTCAATATGGAGAACGCTCACCATCCACAAGTAAATGTATGATTCCTACCTTAAAGAGCAACCTTGATGATTCCTGTCATTTATGAATGAAATAGAGAATCTGTGCCTGTTTGTGGGTTTTCTCAATGAAACCCTCCAATTGAGGCTGTAATGAGCAATTCCCAATTTTTTTAATGGCTTTGTTAAATGAACCCAGCTGCTTGTAGAGATGTTAATGTGGCCAAATTAATCCCACTCTCTGAAGCTCTATGTAATAATCCTTGTTACTTTCACAGTTTTTTTTCTTGGATATGTGCAATTTAAATAAATGTCTTCTCCATTTACCAGAGTTTAAATAATGACTCTCAGGCCTTTTCTTTGGCCTCGATCATCTCATCACCATTCTTCTGTTAGAGTTTGTCTGCTTAGACTTTAAATTTGCATCTCTCTTGCATTAATTCTCTCTTTACACCATTCCCTGGTCTCCTGCCTCATTATAAATAACTTCTTTTGATCTTGATTTCCCGACCTGTTATTGAGCATTATCGTGTCTGCTTACTGTAATGGTGAGGTGTGATCTGAGCTATTAGTCCACTGCTTACTTCTAACTTCCCAAATATGTAAACTGAGTCATTGTTTAAAGTTATCCCCTGCTGAAAATGTGTTGCTGGAAAAGCGCAGCAGGTCAGGCAGCATCCAGGGAACAGGAGAATCGACGTTTCGGGCATCAGCCCTTCTTCAAGAATCCCGATGCCCGAAACGTCGATTCTCCTGCATTTGCAGTCCTCACTTTCTCCTTAAAGTTATCCCTTGCCTACCAGAGCTTACTGCTTTAATCAGAACCTCTGATGTCCATTCACTCTCCAGCTGAACGTCAAATCCTACAGTTCATTGGCTAACAATGCAGTCTGGACCTACCTTGGTCTAGCCAGTGCTCATCCTCAGTGGGAGTTCCTAACTGACATTCACTGGTGCCAATCTATTACCAGATCTGAAATGCTATTTGCTATTAACTTAGATTCTGCCTTGATGCATCTTGCCACAAAGTTCTCTTCTGTACACATCTTGAATGTTTAGCTCTTCCAGCTGCTTGTCTGCATGAGCAGCCTTTTGAAAGATATATCCGACAAAATATTTTGCCCCCCACCACTGTCAGTATGTAGGAGACAGCTAAATCAAGCCCCCACATTATTTTAAGATGAATCCTTCTCTTTCTTGAGCTAGTGTGGTAATGAGAAGAAGCTCTTGCCTGAAAATATAGGTTATTGCATGATAGCAATTTTGTACACGTGATAGTGATATGATAGACACTGTCACAGAGTCTGAGGAAATCAGGATGGTGGGTCTCACTCCTTTACAATCCTCAGATATTCTTTCACCAAGCCCATGTGACATCATTATTGTGGGTGATGCTTATGGCACTCGTCAGAATTAATGCTTTCAAACTCTTACACAAGTATGTAACACTAGCCAAAGACACTTTTTTGCGAACCACTGACAGTAGCAGAGTCCCAAGTGTTAGGCTCCAGTTTAATTAATACAGGCCAATGAACAGAAGTAAATAGCTACAGATTCACACATTGTGCATTTGCTTGGATAACAACATCAGCAGCACTTCAGTGCCTTTCATTGCATTGACAACACTTTAAAATATTTCTGAAATATGTTAAACTGCAAAATGGAGGGAGGTTTCATTTTATTTATTGGCTGCTTTACCACAGAGAATGGCTAATCAAACGTTGCTACTTGAAGAGAGTGTTTTGTTCTCACCCACTGCCTCGCCTTCACTTCATCATTGACCATCCAATAATAGTAACATAAAAATAACTGAGCAAGTCCCAGGTGAATAGTCCCATGTTTACATCAAAGCAATGGTTACCTCAAATGTTGAGAATTCTGTATAATGATACAAATCTTTGTGTATCATGGGGAAGGGGATGCTATTAAGGGAGGTTAGTTTGCATACTGATCCCAGTTTGTTCCATTTTTCACTCACTGGTGATTTATTTTCAACGTTTGTTTATGTTAGGTTTATTGAACGTGGAAAGGTTAGGGCTGTGTGAACAAGCATTTTGTGAATATCATCCACAGATATTTTAAATCCTCTCAGATATTTTAAAGGCAGACTGATTCCTGGTTTGCTCTGCTGTGTTTTTTATTGGTAACCTTTAATTTAAAACAATGAGGTGTTTGAAAATACCCTACAAAATGTCTCTTCAGCAGCTCACTGAACCAAGTTTACTGATCAATACTGAATCTACAAGGTTATTAAATTCAATTACCACAGTTGTCCCCATTGAACCAGCAAACTGTACAACATAACCTTTTCTCAAACTGTGGCCTAACTATGACCTTTAATTCAGAGTGGCTTTTGAGCATTTTAATATTTTGATCAGAGTTTTGAACTTTCTTTCAACACATTTCTCCAATCTGGGTTAGTTTTGATGTTGGTTTCCAGACGCCTTATGCAAAAGAAATTTGGATTGAAGTGGAATAAACCAAGAACCATATATAACACAAGTTCCCATCTTCAGCCCCTACTCTGTTTGTGTTCTGTGTCATATGAGCAAGCTATAACTTTCACTTTTATCTTACTGGATGGTTATAAGATGCTTGTGTTCACACTGTAAAAAAATGTTCAAATTATTAACTTTGCAAAATGTACAAAGGAGAAAACAAACAGAGAAAGTGATTTGTGTACATGACATAACATTCAGTCAATTGCAGCTCATAGGGAATGGTGTAAATGTGGAGGATAATTGGTGGAAACCGATAGGCTGGAAATATTCACAAAGTGCTTCTTGATGAAATCTTGATGGCAGGTTACACCTTGATGGCAGTGTAGCCTTCTAACATCTCTCCTGAATGGCTAGGCCCAAATTCTCAGACTATGCCCCAGATCTAGAACTTTCAAACAGTGGAAATAGTTTATCATTATCTACTTTGTCTTTCCTCGTTAATATTCTGAATATTAGGTCACCCCTTAACCTTCTTTATTCTGGAGAATAAATGCCTAATTTGTCCAATCTCTCCTTAGAACATAAATCCTGAAGTTCAGGTATTATCCTTGTGAACCTGTGTTGAACTATCTCCGGGCCAAAACATCTATCCTAAGGTGTGGTAACCCAGATCTGCTCACAGTACTCTAAGTGGGGTTAAACTAGGATTTGTATAACTGCAGCAAAACACCCTTTAGATATAAAAGCCAGTATTCCATGAGCCTTTTTGACGATGTTCTACACCTGTTTGTGGTATTTGAAGGAGCTATGCACCTGAACCCCCAAATCCTGTTAAGCAGTCACTGTATTTAAACTGTATTCTAAATAATACCTTGATTTATCTGCTGGTTATAGTCATAGAAATGTACAGCATGGAAACAGACCCTTCGGTCCAACCTGTCCATGCTGACCAGATATCCCAACCTAATCTGGTCCCGTTTGCCAGCACCCGGCCCATATCCCTCCAAACCCTTCCTATTCACAGACCCATCCAAATGCCTCTTAAATGTTGCAATTGTACCAGCCTCCACCGCATCCTCTGGCAGCTCATTCCATACACGTACCACCCTCTGCATGAAAAAGTTGCCCCTTAGGTCTCTTTTATATCTTTCCCCTCTCACCCTAAACCTATGCCCTCTAGTTCTGGACTTCCACACCCCAGGGAAAAGACCTTGTCTATTTATCCTATCCATGCCCCTCATAATTTCATAAACCTCAATAATGATTCCCCACCTCACCCCCCCCCCCCCCCCCCCGCCCCCCACCCCCCAGCCTCTGACGCTCCAGGGAAAACAGCCCTAGCCTATGCAGCCTCTCCCTATAGCTCAAATTCTCAAACCATAGCAACATCCTTGTAAATGTTTTCTGAACCCTTTCAAGTTTCTCAACATCCTTCCGATATGAGGGAGATCAGAATTGCACACAATATTCCAACGTGGCCTAACCAATATCCTGTACAGCCACAACATGGCCTCCCAACTCCTATACTCAATTCCCTGACCAATAAAGGAAAGCATACCAAATGCCTTCTTCATTATCCTGTATACCTGCGACTCTGCATTCAAGGAAGTATGCACCCGTGCTCCAAGGTCTCTTTGTTCAGCAACACTCCCTAGGACCTTACCATTAAGTGTATAAGTCCTGCTAAGATTTGCTTTCCCAAAATGCAGCACCTCGCATTTATCTGAATTAAACTCCATCTGCCACTTCTCAGCCCATTGGCCCATCTGATCAAGATCCCATTGTAATCTGAGGTAACCTTCTTTGCTGTCCACTACACCTCCAATTTTGGTGTCATCTGCAAACTTACTAACTATACCTCCTATGTTCACATCCACATCATTTATATAAATGATGAAAAGTAGTGGACCCAGCACCGATCCTTGTGGCACTCCACTGGTCACAGGTCTCCAGTCTGAAAAACAACCCTCCACCACCACCCTCTGTCTTCGACCTTTGAGCCAGTTCTGTATCCAAATGGCTAGTTCTCACTATATTCCGTGAGATCTAATTTTGCTAACTAGTCTTCCATGGGGAACCTTGTCAAATGCCTTACAGAAGTCCAATGTTCACTATTGTGCGCTCATCAATCCTCTTTGTTATTTCTTCAAAACACTCAATCAAGTTCGTGAGACACGATTTCCCACACACAAAGCCATGTTGACTATCCTTAATCAGCCCTTGCCTATTCAAATACATGTACATCCTTTCCCTCAGGATTCCCTCCAACAACTTTCCCACCACTGACGTCACGCTCCACGGTCTATCATTCCCTGGCTTGTCCTTACCGCCCTTCTTAAACAGTGGCACCACATTAGCCAACCTCCAGTCTTCTGGCACCTCACCTGTGACTATCAAGGATACAAATATCTCAGCAAGAGGCCCAGCAATCACTTCCTTAGCTTCCCACAGAGTTCTCGGGTTCACCTGATCAGATTCAGGCGATTTATCCACCTTTATGCATTTTAAGACATCAAGCACTTCCTTCTCTGTAATATGGACATTTTTCAAGATGTTACCATCTTTTTCCCCACATTCATGTATCTTCTATGTCCTTCTCCACAATAAACATAGAACATTACAGGCCCTCGATGCAAACACTGATGCAAAATACTTGTTTAGTATCTCCTCCATTTCGTGTGGTTCCACACAAAGGCTGCCTTGCTGACTTTTGACAGTCCCTATTCTCTCCCTAGTCTACACTGCTGTCTGATTTTGTACCATCAGCAAAGGCAGTATTTGACGTTTTATGCCATTATCTAAGTTATTATTGAATATATTGAGAATCTTGCTTTTGCTTTGAGCTGGTGGTATGCCTTAATATTAATTTACAGTTGCTAAGTATACAGTGATTGGATGTTTAGTTGTGTTATGGTGGCGCTTATGACAGTAGTAGTCAGTGTCCCTACCTTTGAGCCAGGAGGCCTGGGTTCAAAACCCACCTACTCCAGTGGTGTATAATAGCATCTCTGAAAAAGCTGACTCGAAAATTGACAAGGTTGAAGTTCCCTTACCTCTGAGTCATACAGTATAGCTTCAAGTCATACCTGTCACGGAAGTGTCTCAAAAAGTGACTGAACAGGTTGACTAAAAATAATTTTGGGGCTGTGTGGTACAATGACAATGTCCCTACCTCTGAGACATGAAGGTCCAGATACCAACCACTCCCTTACCATTGAAGTATATCATTAACATGCCTGAACAAATGATTGAAGAAAATTTATGTGTAAGGATTGAGGAGGGACTTGTGGTGCAATGGCTTGGTCTCTACCTCTTGGATAGAAGGTCAGGGTTTGATAACCCCTACCATGAATATGTGTCACAAAGTGTCCTAATGGGTTGATTAAAATTGCTTGTGTATAAAGTGAGGAGAATCCTGTAGTGTCAATGTCTTTGTGCTTGAGTTCAAGTCCCATCTCAGGACATGATGTCCAATGAGGTGTGTGACAACATATACAAACAGGTTATTACAAATTATACATACAGGGTTGAGGATGGTACTGGCACGTGTATGGAAAAATACAGTTCTCCATGGTATACTGGCTGGCTTATCATAATCAAGTTCCTGCTGTTGTAAATGTCTTTGCTCTATGACAACCGTGAAAAATGCTTTGGAACTTCCCTCCTTTGAAGTAAAGAGAAGGGTAAATAATTGGACAAACTGGCTCCTGAAATATACTCACATCACTCGCCCCACCTCATAGGTTTGCAGATGACATAAAACTTGGTGGAGCTGTGGATAGTCAAGAAGGATATCAAAGGATACAGCAGGATGTAGATCAGTTGGCAAGTTGGGCAGAGAAATGGCAGATAGAATTTAATCTGGACAGATATCAGCTGATGCATTTTGGGAACTCAAATGCAAGAGGAAACTATATAGTAAATGGTAGGACCCTTAGGAGCACTGATATGCAGAGGGATCTTGGGATGCCAGTCCATAGCTCCCTGAAAGTAGCAAAGCCAATGCATAAGGTGGTAAAGAAGGTGTGCAGCATACTTACCTTCATCAGTCAGGGCATTGAGTATAAAGTTGACAAGTGACTTTGGAGCTGTATAAGACTTTAGTTAAGCCAAATTTGGAGTATGGTGTACAATTCTGATCATTATCCTATAGGAAGGATGTGACGCTTTGGAGAGGGTGCAAATAAGGTTTATGAAGATGTTGCCTGAATTAGACTATATTATCTATAAGGAGAGTCATAGAGTCATGGAGATGTACAGCACAGAAACTGACTTTTCGGTCCAACTCATCCATGCCGACCAGATATCTAGTCCTATTTGCCAGCATTTGGCCCATATCCCTCCAAACCCTTCCTATTCATATACCCATCCAGATGCCTTTTAAATGTTGTAAGCTCTACCACCTCCTCTGGCAAGTCATTCCATACACATACCACCCTCTGTGTGAAAAAGTTTCCCTTTAAGTCCCTTTTAAATCTTTCCCCTCTCACCCTAAACCTACGTGCTCTAGTTCTGGACTCCCCCACCCTGAAAAACTGCCATGTCTATTTACCCTACCCATGCCCCTCATGATTACATAAACTCCTATAAGGTCACCCTTTAGCATCTGACACCCCAGCCTATTCAGCAACACCCTATAGCTCAAATCCTCCAACCCTGACAACATTCTTGTGAATCTTTTCAAGTTTAATAACATCTTTCCGATAGGAGGGAGACCAGAATTGCTTACAGTATTCCAAAAGTGGCCTATCTAATGTCTTGCACAGCTGCAACATGACTTCCCAACTCCTATACTCAATCACTGACCAGTAAAGGAAAGCTACCCTCACTATCCTATCTACTTTCAAGGAACTATGAACCTAGATTCCAAGGTCTCTTTGTTCAGCAAGATTCCCCAGGACGTTACCGTTAATGTCTACATCCTGCCCTGATTTGCTTTTCCAAAATGCAGCACCTCACATTTATCTAAATTAAACTCCATCTGCCACTCCTCAGCCCATTAGCCCATCTGATGGAGATCCTGTTGTACTCTGAGGATTCCCTCCAACAACTTGCCCTCCACCGATGTCAAGCTCACCAGTCTATAGTTCTCTAGCTTTTCCTTCGCACTTTTCTTAAATAGTGGTGCCACATTAGCCAATCTCCAGTCTTCCAGCACCTCACCTGTGGCTATTGATGATACAACTATCTCAGCCAGGGGCCCTGCAATCACTTCCCTAGCTTCCCACAGAGTTCGAGGGTACACCTGATCAGGTCCTGGGGATTTATCCACCTTTATGCATTTTAAGACATCCAGCACCTCTGCCTTTGTAATGTGGACATTTTTCAAGATGTGGTAGGAGAAAGTGAGGACTGCAGATGCTAGAGACCAGATTTGAAAAATGTGGTGCTGGAAAAACACAGCAGGCCAGGCAGCATCCGAAGAGCAGGGGAATCGACGTTTCGGGCATAAGCCCTTCTTCAGGAATGAAGAAGGGCTTATGCCCGAAACGTCGATTCTCCTGCTCCTTAGATGCTGCCTGGCCTGCTGTGTTTTTCCAGCACCACATTTTTCAAGATGTTGCAACTTATTTCCCCACGTTCCATGTCTTAGAGTAAGCGCTAATGCAAAATACTCCTGTCCTGCAGTTCCACACGTAGGTGGCCTGTTGATCTTTAAGGGACCTTATTCTCTCCCTAGTTATCGTTTTGTCCTTAAAGTATTTATAAAAGTTGGATAAGTTTAGATTGTTTTTGCTGGAGTGTTGGAGGCTGAGGGGCGACCTGATAGAAGTTTATAAAATTGTGAGAGGTGTAGATAGGTGGATAGTCAGGGTCTCTTTCCCAGGGTGGTAATGTCAAATACTCAGGGGCATAGGCTTCAGGTGACAGAGAAAGGAGATGTTCAAGGCAAGTTATTTTTTCCCAGAGGGTGGTAGGTGCCTGGACCGTGCTGCCTGGAGAGGGAGTAGAGCAGAGGCATTTAGACAGACACATGAACAAGCAGGGAATAGGGGAATATGTACCTCTAAGCAGGCAGATCGATTAGTTTAGAAAGGCATCATGGTCAACATAGACATGGTGGGCCAATGGGCTTGTGCCTCTGCTGCCCTGATCTGTGTTTGATGTTCTTTTGCAGGAGGAGAGAATGCTGCTTCCTGGTTGGCAGGTCAGTTCTGATTAGCTAAGGTGTTGTAAGTTGTTTTCAAAAATAAATAAAACCATGATGTAAGTTATCCATGGAAACACCTGTAAATCTACTGAAAAGAATGTTGACTGAGATGACCTTGACATCAAGGAATGGAAAGAAAGGTTTAAAAAATTAGCAAAACAAATCATGTGTAAATAGCTTGAGAACAACAAGAAAGGCATATCCCAAAGTACCAGCGTGGCTCATGTTTCTATACAGGCTGTTTCAACACTCCCAGTTTGGGTTTGCTTTTTGTAAGAAATCATGTTGAGATTAATTCGAGGACCATTGGAACTCTTTGGGAATTTTCAGACAGTGACCATTCTGCACAAACCAGCAGCATTGTACCGTTAGACACTGTTGTCATGGACTTGTTACTGAGCTGTTAGGAAAACTGCACACTAGTTACGTGCTAATTCTGAGAGGAAAGTTCACTCTGATCCTATTTTTCATGACTTTCAAAACACTTTCTTTGGAAACACTGTCGTTGGTCATCTTCACAGGGAATTCTGCTGTAACTTTTAATTAGGTGCCATTGTGTTGAAACTGAAATTACAGTTTTTTTAACTGTTGGGTTTGAATTTAAATTTTGTAATTGGCGATAAATTTGTGATGATGTTATTAAACTTCTGTTAGTAACTTGGCAAATTAACTGTTTACCCCACATATATTGTCAGGAGCCTTCAACTGAAAGAGTAGTCTGTGGAGTAAAAATTGAACTAAATATTTACTCGATGACCAAGCTACTGAGCAGGTGCCATTTGTAGCTCTGTCACGGAGACGTCAGATCACCTGGAACTAGAGTCGGACACATTCAAATTCCAGAAGATGTCCTCTCTTCCCATCTTCTTGAGATAGTTGTGTTTAATAAAGCCAGTCAGTGTTCACTCAACTGAGTGCAAGGCGAAAGTGAGGACTGCAAATGCTGGAGATTAGCGTCAAGAGTGCAGTGCTGGAAAAGCACAGCAGGTCAGGTAGCATCCGAGGAACAGGAGAGTCAATGTTTCGGGCAAAAGCCCTTCATCAGGAATCTTGATACATCACAAATCAGTGGTAAGGTATTCTGCGGAGTATTTCATTTGAATCATTCTCTAACTCCCACCTACATAATGCTTAGGGATATGTTTTTGCAATTGTTACACTTGTGACTTAATGCTGGTGAGTTGCCTTTTGATGTAATGTAGCCAGTCTATATGTTTTCCATCATAATTAGAATGTTATGAATCCCATAATCCCCTTCCCATTCTAAGAAAGATGCTGTAGCATCTGTTTCTTTTCCCTCCTGCTGGGCTGTTCTTTCATTGAAATGTTTCTTTAGGTAGGTTCAGACTGCCAATCAATTCAGTGACATGTCTAATTGGGGTCAGAACACCAAATATCCTCAAGTCGAAGCTGATTAAATTAAATATTCAATAATGTTTTTGCTTTTGGAAATATTTGGATTTATATTTCTTTTCATAATTAATATCTTGTGCTATAGCAGTAAAGCCAACCCTGGTATTATACCATATATCATTCCATGAAAAATTATCATATGCAGATAATATTACTCTCATTGCTGTTTACAGATGAGTTAATTTATAAGATAATATTTTAAATATGAGTTGAAAAGTGTGGCATTGGAAAAGCACAGCCGATCAGGCAGTACTGTGCTTTTCGACTCTGACTCTCCAGCATCTGCGGTCAGCACTTTCTCCCAATGTTTCAAATAAACTGACTAACCCTTCCATTAAACAACAAGTTGTGAAATTTGGAACAGGTAGGTTACACCAAGTCTAATAGCCTCAATTTTCCAGCCTGGTTGATCCAATCTGGTTGATTGGAGACTGTACGCCTGACAGAAGAAACACAAGGACCTTGTGGAAATCCTGGTGTGTGTACTGACATAGGAATTGCCCAGGAAGTTAAACTTTGCTCAAATATCTCCAACTCTGAGCTCAGGGACTTGGGGACAGATCTGTGAAACTTATCTGGAGAGATACCCAAGAATTGTTGAAAATCACACAACACCAGGTTATAGTCCAACAGGTTTATTTGGAAGCACTAGCTTTCGAAGCACTGCTCCTTCATCAGGTGGTTGTGGAACAGGATCATAAGACACAGAATTTGTAGCAAAGATGACAGTGTCATGCAACTAAAATTATATATTGAAAGAATTGAAATTACTGTTAAGTGTTTCATCTTTTAGAATGTGTTGCAGGTTTCGGTTCGTGATTATGTAAATCCCAGAACCAATTTTTACTCACATTCTTGAGATAACATAAGTTATCCTCCACATCAGGAATTGTTGGACAGTTTGAAATTTGGTATAACTCCTGTGTAATTCCACAAATGAACCGACCAATCAACACACCTCCCCCAAGCTGACATTGTCTGACTACTTCTCAACCACCTGAATATCACATCTAGTTACCTCCACAACCCAACTCCCCAGCCTGACCACTCAACTGACCCATACCTGCCTCTCCAGCTTGACTATCCACACACCCAACTCTTCCACCAATTCACCTTGCCCGGTTCACCCACCAAGCCACTCAGCTATCTGACCACTGACCCACCTACCGACATAACCCACACACACACCTACTTACTCACCCACTGACCCTCACCAACTCCATACTCACAATCTTGACATCTCCTACCCACCTGACCCACCTACCCACTCATATTCACAATCTCAGCCACTTACTACAAACTCATTCATCCCCCAGTTTCATCCACCTACTGACATACCCATTTCATCCAACTACCCTCTCACCCATCCACTCTCTACCATTCTTCAAAAGACTGGATCTTAAAGACTTACCAAAAGACAGCAGATGTACCATTAAAAGGGGCAGGTCCTGAATATATTCTGAGGGGTGCTTTGACAGCAGATTTGGAAGCTACTGGGCAGAGATGTTCAGCAGCTTCAGGTTGGAAAAGTCTGCATACCCAGCCCCTTCTTGTATACTTGAGGACAATGTCTATGTGAGAAAATGCAGTAAGTGGCTGTTCCTTTTGTGTGAGCCTTCATTGCTGGTGTCACAGAATTTCTTTTAGCTGCAAAGGCCATGAGAGTCACGCAAATCCATATCCTTCCCTGGTGTATGTATGTTTGCACTTTTAACGAGAATCACACTGGAAGGCAATCACAAGTGGTGTTTGTTTCCTGCTTACTGATTCAGACAGAGTGACATTAGTGGATGCCTGCTGAGAGTCACTTCAGCTTAGGACAGAGATGTATCCCATTTAAACTCATCGTTGCGATAAACCAAGTGCCACAATTAGTCGGGTTCATAGTCATTGCCAGTTTGTCTTTTCATTGTTTATTTCTCACTAGATTGAACTTCACTGACAGTGAGAAATATGTCAGGATAATGAAAGGATTACAAACCAACAAACTGAAGCATTTACGGAAAAAAAGAAAGTGTAGTGCTT
This sequence comes from Chiloscyllium punctatum, assembly GCF_047496795.1. Lineage (NCBI taxonomy): Eukaryota > Metazoa > Chordata > Chondrichthyes > Orectolobiformes > Hemiscylliidae > Chiloscyllium > Chiloscyllium punctatum. Next base: position 159,527,270 of record NC_092741.1, on the reverse strand, counting down.
TTGAAAATGAGCCATGAGCCACAATGCGCGACATGGGAACTCAAACCAAGGAAATTAAATATTGTTCAGAAAGCCACTTGCTTCAGTTGCAAATTGCTTCCAGCAATTCAGGAATCCCCATGATCAGTGGGATAACTGATCAACCAACTTCCATCATATTTAATCGTGATTTTTGTTTTGATGAAATGAATTCATATGTATCAGCCAGTTTGGTTGGGTGAACATGTAAATCAAATCTCCGAGATTCAGTCTTTATTTAAGTTTGTTAATTATTAAACTGTATCCTACATTCTGTATTTTCAGTCTAAGGCAAATCATTAGCTCAAGAAGCATTGAGAGGCAAAAATCCTGGTCTGTCCATTTTTTTCAAATTCCTCTGTAAGTTGGCAAGGCCACACTGCCCTGATAATGCCATCTCAGATTTCAATCTTCCACCAGGTTCCAAATGGAGCATGATGAGTTTCCTTTATTGCTATGACATCAGGATTCACAACGGGAGTGTACAGGTGTGAACAGAGTATATTATGTTAAAATGGTCACCATCAGGTTATGTTCAACTTCCTTTGTCCTCGAAACACATTACATCAAAAACTAGATGCATCCTCGACTCCCTCAGTTGGATTGTTCTGGTCCTGTGGAGTTGGATTGTTCTGGTCCCATGGTGTTGGAATGTTCTGGTCCCATGGAGTTGGAATGTTCTGGTCCTGTGGAGTTGGATTGTTCTGGTCCCATGGTGTTGGAATGTTCTGGTCCCATGGAGTTGGAATGTTCTGGTCCAGTGGAGTTGGAATGTTCTGGTCCCGTGGAGTTGGAATGTTCTGGTCCCGTGGAGTTGGATTGTTCTGGTCCCGTGGAGTTGGATTGTTCTGGTCCCGTGGTCTTCGAATGTTCTTGTCCCGTGGAGTTGGAATGTTCTGGTCCCATGGTGTTGGAATGTTCTGGTCCCGTGGTGTTGGAATGTTCTGGTCCCGTGGAGTTGGAATGTTCTGGTCCCATGGAGTTGGAATGTTCTCATCCCGTGGAATTGGAATGTTCTGGTCCCATGGAGTTGGAATGTTCTGGTCCCGTGGTGTTGGAATGTTCTGGTCCCATGGAGTTGGAATGTTCTGGTCCCGTGGTCTTGGAATGTTCTGGTCCCATGGAGTTGGAATGTTCTCATCCCGTGGAATTGGAATGTTCTGGTCCCATGGAGTTGGAATGTTCTGGTACCCTGGAGTTGGATTGTTCTGGTCCCGTGGTGTTGGAATGTTCTGGTCCCGTGGAGTTGGAAAGTTCTTGTCCCGTGGAGTTGGAATGTTCTTGTCCCGTGGTGTTGGATTATTCTTGTCCCGCGGAGTTGGAATGTTCTGATCCCGTGGAATTGGAATGTTCTGGTCCCATGGAGTTGGAATGTTCTTGTCCCGCGGAGTTGGAATGTTCTGATCCCGTGGAATTGGAATGTTCTGGTCCCATGGAGTTGGAGTGTTCTGGTCCCGTGGAGTTGGAATATTCTGGTCCCATGGAGTTGGAATGTTCTGGTCCCGTGGAGTTGGAATGTTCTGGTCCCGTGGAATTGGAATGGTCTGGTCCCATGGAGTTGGAATGTTCTTGTCCCGCGGAGTTGGAATGTTCTGATCCCGTGGAATTGGAATGTTCTGGTCCCATGGAGTTGGAGTGTTCTGGTCCCGTGGTGTTGGAATGTTCTGGTCCTAGGGTGTTGGAATGTTCTGGCCCTGTGGTGTTGGAATGTTCTGGTCCCATGGAGTTGGAATGTTCTGGTCCCGTGGAGTTGGATTGTTCTGGTCCCGTGGTGTTGGAATATTCTGATCCCCTGGAGTTGGAATGTTCTGGTTCCATGGTGTTGGAATGTTCTGGTCCCATGGAGTTGGAATGTTCTGGTCCCGTGGTGTTGGAATGTTTTGGTCCCCTGGAGTTGGAATGTTCTGGTTCCATGGTGTTGGAATGTCCTGGTCCCATGTAATTGGAATGGTCTGGTCCCATGGAGTTCGATTGTTCTGGTCCCGTGGTGTTGGAATATTCTGATCCCCTGGAGTTGGAATGTTCTGGTTCCATGGTGTTGGAAAGTGCTGGTCCCGTGGAGTTGGAATGTTCTGGTCCCATGGTGTTGGAATGTTCTGATCCCATGGAGTTGGATTGTTCTGGTCCCGTGGTGTTGGAATATTCTGATCCCCTGGAGTTGGAATGTTCTGGTTCCATGGTGTTGGAATGTTCTGGTCCTGTGGAGTTGGAATGTTCTGGTCCCATGGTGTTGGAATGTTCTGATCCCGTGGAGTTGGAATGTTCTGGTCCTGTGTAGTTGGAATGTTCTGGTCCTGTGGAGTTGGAATGTTCTAGTTCTGTGGTGTTGGAATGTTCTGGTCCTGTGGAGTTGGAATTTTCTGGTCCCGTGGTGTTGGAATGTTCTGGTCCCGTGGTGTTGGAATGTTCTGGTCCCGTGGAGTTGGATTGTTCTGGTCCCGTGGAGTTGGAATGTTCTGGTCCCGTGGAGTTGGAATGTTCTGGTCCCGTGGAGTTGGATTGTTCTGGTCCCGTGGAATTGGAATGTTCTGGTCCCGTGGAGTTGGAACGTTCTTGTCCCGTAGAGTTTCAATGTTCTGGTCCTGTGGTGTTGGAATGTTCTGGTCCCCTGGAGTTGGAATGTTCTGGTCCCCTGGAGTTGGATTGTTCTGATCCCGTGGAATTGGAATGTTCTGGTCCTGTGTAGTTGGAATGTTCTGGTCCTGTGGAGTTGGAATGTTCTAGTCCTGTGGTGTTGGAATGTTCTGGTCCTGTGGAGTTGGAATTTTCTGGTCCCGTGGTGTTGGAATGTTCTGGTCCCGTGGTGTTGGAATGTTCTGGTCCCGTGGAGTTGGATTGTTCTGGTCCCGTGGAGTTGGAGTGTTCTGGTCCCGTGGAGTTGGAATGTTCTGGTCCCGTGGAGTTGGATTGTTCTGGTCCCGTGGAATTGGAATGTTCTGGTCCCGTGGAGTTGGAACGTTCTTGTCCCGTAGAGTTTCAATGTTCTAGTCCTGTGGTGTTGGAATGTTCTGGTCCCCTGGAGTTGGAATGTTCTGGTCCCCTGGAGTTGGATTGTTCTGATCCCGTTGAATTGGAATGTTCTGGTCCTGTGTAGTTGGAATGTTCTGGTCCTGTGGAGTTGGAATGTTCTAGTCCTGTGGTGTTGGAATGTTCTGGTCCCGTGGAGTTGGATTGTTCTGATCCCGTGGAATTGGAATGTTCTGGTCCCATGGAGTTGGATTGTTCTGATCCCGTGGAATTGGAATGTTCTGGTCCCATGGAGTTAGAATGTTCTGGTCCCGTGGAGTTGGATTGTTCTGGTCCCGTGGTGTTGGAATGTTCTGGTCCTGTCGTGTTGGAATGTTCTGGTCCCATGTAATTGGAATGGTCTGGTCCCATGGAGTTGGAATGTTCTGGTCCCATGGTGTTGGAATGTTCTAGTCCCATGGTGTTGGAATGTTCTGGTACCGTGGAGTTGGAATGTTCTGGTCCTGTGTAGTTAGAATGTTCTGGTCCTGTACAGTTGGAATGTTCTGGTCCCGAGGAGTTGGATTGTTCTGGTCCCGTGGAGTTGGAATTTTCTGGTCCCGTGGTGTTGGAATGTTCTGGTCCCATGGAGTTGGAATGTTCTGGTCCTGTGGAGTTGGATTGTTCTGGTCCCGTGGAGTTGGAATGTTCTGGTCCCATGGAGTTGGAATGTTCTGGTCCAGTGGAGTTGGAATGTTCTGGTCCCGTGGAGTTGGAATGTTCTGGTCCCGTGGAGTTGGATTGTTCTGGTCCCGTGGTCTTCGAATGTTCTTGTCCCGTGGAGTTGGAATGTTCTGGTCCCATGGTGTTGGAATGTTCTGGTCCCGTGGTGTTGGAATGTTCTTGTCCCGTGGAGTTGGAATGTTCTGGTCCCATGGAGTTGGAATGTTCTCATCCCGTGGAATTGGAATGTTCTGGTCCCATGGAGTTGGAATGTTCTGGTCCCGTGGTGTTGGAATGTTCTGGTCCCATGGAGTTGGAATGTTCTGGTCCCGTGGTCTTGGAATGTTCTGGTCCCATGGAGTTGGAATGTTCTCATCCCGTGGAATTGGAATGTTCTGGTCCCATGGAGTTGGAATGTTCTGGTACCCTGGAGTTGGATTGTTCTGGTCCCGTGGTGTTGGAATGTTCTGGTCCCGTGGTGTTGGAATGTTCTGGTCCCGTGGAGTTGGAAAGTTCTTGTCCCGTGGAGTTGGAATGTTCTTGTCCCGTGGTGTTGGATTATTCTTGTCCCGCGGAGTTGGAATGTTCTGATCCCGTGGAATTGGAATGTTCTGGTCCCATGGAGTTGGAATGTTCTTGTCCCGCGGAGTTGGAATGTTCTGATCCCGTGGAATTGGAATGTTCTGGTCCCATGGAGTTGGAGTGTTCTGGTCCCGTGGAGTTGGATTGTTCTGGTCCCGTGGAGTTGGAATATTCTGGTCCCATGGTGTTGGAATGTTCTGGTCCCGTGGAGTTGGATTGTTCTGGTCCCGTGGAGTTGGAATATTCTGGTCCCATGGTGTTGGAATGTTCTGGTCCCGTGGAGTTGGAATGTTCTGCTCCCATGGAGTTGGAATGTTCTGGTCCCGTGGAGTTGGATTGTTCTGGTCCCGTGGTGTTGGAATATTCTGATCCCCTGGAGTTGGAATGTTCTGGTTCCATGGTGTTAGAATGTTCTGGTCCCATGGAGTTGGAATGTTCTGGTCCCGTGGTGTTGGAATGTTTTGGTCCCCTGGAGTTGGAATGTTCTGGTTCCATGGTGTTGGAATGTCCTGGTCCCATGTAATTGGAATGGTCTGGTCCCATGGAGTTCGATTGTTCTGGTCCCGTGGTGTTGGAATATTCTGATCCCCTGGAGTTGGAATGTTCTGGTTCCATGGTGTTGGAAAGTGCTGGTCCCGTGGAGTTGGAATGTTCTGGTCCCATGGTGTTGGAATGTTCTGATCCCATGGAGTTGGATTGTTCTGGTCCCGTGGTGTTGGAATATTCTGATCCCCTGGAGTTGGAATGTTCTGGTTCCATGGTGTTGGAATGTTCTGGTCCTGTGGAGTTGGAATGTTCTGGTCCCATGGTGTTGGAATGTTCTGATCCCGTGGAGTTGGAATGTTCTGGTCCTGTGTAGTTGGAATGTTCTGGTCCTGTGGAGTTGGAATGTTCTAGTTCTGTGGTGTTGGAATGTTCTGGTCCTGTGGAGTTGGAATTTTCTGGTCCCGTGGTGTTGGAATGTTCTGGTCCCGTGGTGTTGGAATGTTCTGGTCCCGTGGAGTTGGATTGTTCTGGTCCCGTGGAGTTGGAATGTTCTGGTCCCGTGGAGTTGGAATGTTCTGGTCCCGTGGAGTTGGATTGTTCTGGTCCCGTGGAATTGGAATGTTCTGGTCCCGTGGAGTTGGAACGTTCTTGTCCCGTAGAGTTTCAATGTTCTGGTCCTGTGGTGTTGGAATGTTCTGGTCCCCTGGAGTTGGAATGTTCTGGTCCCCTGGAGTTGGATTGTTCTGATCCCGTGGAATTGGAATGTTCTGGTCCTGTGTAGTTGGAATGTTCTGGTCCTGTGGAGTTGGAATGTTCTAGTCCTGTGGTGTTGGAATGTTCTGGTCCTGTGGAGTTGGAATTTTCTGGTCCCGTGGTGTTGGAATGTTCTGGTCCCGTGGTGTTGGAATGTTCTGGTCCCGTGGAGTTGGATTGTTCTGGTCCCGTGGAGTTGGAGTGTTCTGGTCCCGTGGAGTTGGAATGTTCTGGTCCCGTGGAGTTGGATTGTTCTGGTCCCGTGGAATTGGAATGTTCTGGTCCCGTGGAGTTGGAACGTTCTTGTCCCGTAGAGTTTCAATGTTCTAGTCCTGTGGTGTTGGAATGTTCTGGTCCCCTGGAGTTGGATTGTTCTGATCCCGTTGAATTGGAATGTTCTGGTCCTGTGTAGTTGGAATGTTCTGGTCCTGTGGAGTTGGAATGTTCTAGTCCTGTGGTGTTGGAATGTTCTGGTCCCGTGGAGTTGGATTGTTCTGATCCCGTGGAATTGGAATGTTCTGGTCCCATGGAGTTGGATTGTTCTGATCCCGTGGAATTGGAATGTTCTGGTCCCATGGAGTTAGAATGTTCTGGTCCCGTGGAGTTGGATTGTTCTGGTCCCGTGGTGTTGGAATGTTCTGGTCCCATGTAATTGGAATGGTCTGGTCCCATGGAGTTGGAATGTTCTGGTCCCATGGTGTTGGAATGTTCTAGTCCCATGGTGTTGGAATGTTCTGGTACCGTGGAGTTGGAATGTTCTGGTCCTGTGTAGTTAGAATGTTCTGGTCCTGTACAGTTGGAATGTTCTGGTCCCGAGGAGTTGGAATGTTCTGGTCCTGTGGAGTTGGAATGTTCTGGTCCTGTGGAGCTGGAATGTTCTGGTCCCGTGGTGTTGGAATGTTCTGGTCCCATGGAGTTGGAATGTTCTGGTCCCATGGAGTTGGAATGTTCTGGTTCCATGGTGTTGGAATGTTCTGGTCCCGTGGAGTTGGAATGTTCTGGTCCCGTGGAGTTGGATTGTTCTGGTCCCGTGGTGTTGGAATATTCTGATCCCCTGGAGTTGGAATGTTCTGGTTCCATGCCGTTGGAATGTTCTGGTCCCGTGGAGTTGGAATGTTCTGGTCCCATGGAGTTGGAATGTTCTGGTCCCATGCTGTTGGAATGTTCTGGTCCTGTGGAGTTGGAATGTTCTGGTCCTATGGTGTTGGAATGCTCTGGTCCCATGGAGTTAGAATGTTCTGGTCCCGTGGTGTTGGAATGATCTGGTCCTATGGTGTTGGAATGCTCTGGTCCCATGGAGTTAGAATGTTCTGGTCCCGTGGTGTTGGAATGATCTAGTCCCATGGTGTTGGAATGTTCTGGTCCTGTGGAGTTGGAATGTTCTGGTCCCCAGGTGTTGGAATGTTCTAGTCCAGTGGAGTTGGAATGTTCTGGTCCCATGGTGTTGGAATGTTCTGGTCCCGTGATGTTGGAATGTTTTGGTCCCCTGGAGTTGGAATGTTCTGGTTCTATGGTGTTGGAATGTTCTGATCCCATGTAACTGGAATGGTCTGGTCCCGTGGAGTAGAATTGTTCTGGTCCCATGGAGTTGGAATGTTCTGGTCCCGTGGAGTTGGATTGTTCTGGTCCTGTGTAGTTGGAATGTTCTGGTCCTGTGGAGTTGGAATGTTCTAGTCCTGTGGTGTTGGAATGTTCTGGTCCCGTGGAGTTGGATTGTTCTGGTCCTGTAGTGTTGGAATATTCTGATCTCCTGGAGTTGGATTGTTCTGGTCCTGTGTAGTTGGAATGTTCTGGTCCTGTGGAGTTGGAATGTTCTAGTCCTGTGGTGTTGGAATGTTCTGGTCCTGTGGAGTTGGAATTTTCTGGTCCTGTGGTGTTGGAATGTTCTGGTCCTGTGGAGTTGGAATTTTCTGGTCCCGTGGTGTTGGAATGTTCTGGTCCCGTGGTGTTGGAATGTTCTGGTCCCGTGGAGTTGGATTGTTCTGGTCCCGTGGAGTTGGAGTGTTCTGGTCCCGTGGAGTTGGAATGTTCTGGTCCCGTGGAGTTGGATTGTTCTGGTCCCGTGGAATTGGAATGTTCTGGTCCCGTGGAGTTGGAACGTTCTTGTCCCGTAGAGTTTCAATGTTCTGGTCCTGTGGTGTTGGAATGTTCTGGTCCCCTGGAGTTGGAATGTTCTGGTCCCCTGGAGTTGGATTGTTCTGATCCCGTTGAATTGGAATGTTCTGGTCCCGTGGAGTTGGATTGTTCTGGTCCCGTGGAGTTGGAGTGTTCTGGTCCCGTGGAGTTGGAATGTTCTGGTCCCGTGGAGTTGGATTGTTCTGGTCCCGTGGAATTGGAATGTTCTGGTCCCGTGGAGTTGGAACGTTCTTGTCCCGTAGAGTTTCAATGTTCTGGTCCTGTGGTGTTGGAATGTTCTGGTCCCCTGGAGTTGGAATGTTCTGGTCCCCTGGAGTTGGATTGTTCTGATCCCGTTGAATTGGAATGTTCTGGTCCCGTGGAGTTGGAATGTTCTGGTCCCGTGGAGTTGGATTGTTCTGATCCCGTTGAATTGGAATGTTCTGGTCCTGTGTAGTTGGAATGTTCTGGTCCTGTGGAGTTGGAATGTTCTAGTCCTGTGGTGTTGGAATGTTGTGGTCCTGTGGAGTTGGAATTTTCTGGTCCCGTGGTGTTGGAATGTTCTGGACCCGTGGTGTTGGAATGTTCTGGTCCCGTGGAGTTGGATTGTTCTGGTCCCGTGGAGTTGGAATGTTCTGGTCCCGTGGAGTTGGATTGTTCTGGTCCCGTGGAATTGGAATGTTCTGGTCCCGTGGAGTTGGAACGTTCTTGTCCCGTAGAGTTTCAATGTTCTGGTCCTGTGGTGTTGGAATGTTCTGGTTCCCTGGAGTTGGAATGTTCTGGTCCCCTGGAGTTGGATTGTTCTGATCCCGTGGAATTGGAATGTTCTGGTCCCATGGAGTTAGAATGTTCTGGTCCCGTGGAGTTGGATTGTTCTGGTCCCGTGGTGTTGGAATGTTCTGGTCCTGTCGTGTTGGAATGTTCTGGTCCCATGTAATTGGAATGGTCTGGTCCCATGGAGTTGGAATGTTCTGGTCCCATGGTGTTGGAATGTTCTAGTCCCATGGTGTTGGAATGTTCTGGTACCGTGGAGTTGGAATGTTCTGGTCCTGTGTAGTTAGAATGTTCTGGTCCTGTACAGTTGGAATGTTCTGGTCCCGAGGAGTTGGAATGTTCTGGTCCTGTGGAGTTGGAATGTTCTGGTCCTGTGGAGCTGGAATGTTCTGGTCCCGTGGTGTTGGAATGTTCTGGTCCCATGGAGTTGGAATGTTCTGGTTCCATGGTGTTGGAATGTTCTGGTCCCGTGGAGTTGGAATGTTCTGGTCCCGTGGAGTTGGATTGTTCTGGTCCCGTGGTGTTGGAATATTCTGATCCCCTGGAGTTGGAATGTTCTGGTTCCATGCCGTTGGAATGTTCTGGTCCCGTGGAGTTGGAATGTTCTGGTCCCATGGAGTTGGAATGTTCTGGTCCCATGCTGTTGGAATGTTCTGGTCCTGTGGAGTTGGAATGTTCTGGTCCTATGGTGTTGGAATGCTCTGGTCCCATGGAGTTAGAATGTTCTGGTCCCGTGGTGTTGGAATGATCTGGTCCTATGGTGTTGGAATGCTCTGGTCCCATGGAGTTAGAATGTTCTGGTCCCGTGGTGTTGGAATGATCTAGTCCCATGTTGTTGGAATGTTCTGGTCCTGTGGAGTTGGAATGTTCTGGTCCCCAGGTGTTGGAATGTTCTAGTCCAGTGGAGTTGGAATGTTCTGGTCCCATGGTGTTGGAATGTTCTGGTCCCGTGATGTTGGAATGGTCTGGTCCCGTGGAGTTGGATTGTTCTGGTCCCATGGAGTTGGAATGTTCTGGTCCCGTGGAGTTGGATTGTTCTGGTCCTGTAGTGTTGGAATATTCTGATCTCCTGGAGTTGGATTGTTCTGGTTCCATGGTGTTGGAATGTTCTGGTCCCGTGGAGTTGGAATGTTCTGGTCCCATGGAGTTGGAATGTTCCGGTCCCATGGAGTTGGAATGTTCTGATCCCGTGGAGTTGGAATGTTCTGGTCCTGTGTAGTTGGAATTTTCTGGTCCTGTGGAGTTGGAAATTCTAGTCCCGTGGTGTTGGAATGTTCTGGTCCTGTGGAGTTGGAATGTTCTAGTCCTGTGGAGTTGGAATGTTCTGATCCTGTGGAGTTGGAATGTTCTGGTCCCATGGTGTTGGAATGTTCTGGTCCCATGGAGTTGGAATGTTTTGGTCCCATGGAGTTGGATTGTTCTGGTCCCATGGTGTTGGAATGTTCTGGTGCTGTGGAGTTGGAAAGTTCTGGTCCCCTGGAGTTGGAATGTTCTGGTCCTGTGGAGTTGTAATGGTCTGGTCCTGTGGAATTGAAATGTTCTGGTCGCGTGGAGTTGGAATGTTCTGGTCCCATGGAGTTGAAATGTTCTGGTCCCGTGGAGTTGGAATGTTCTGGTCCCATGGAGTTGGATTGTTCTGGTCTCATGGTGTTGGAATATTCTGGTCCCATGGTGTTGGAATGTTCTGGTCCTGTGCAGTTGGAATGTTCTGGTCCCATGGTGTTGGAATGTTCTAGTCCCATGGTGTTGGAATGTTCTGGTCCTGTGGAGTTGGAATGTTCTGGTCCCCTGGTGTTGGAATGTTCTAGTCCAGTGGAGTTGGAATGTTCTGGTCCTGTGGAGTTGGAATGTTCTGGTCCCCAGGTGTTGGAATGTTCCAGTCCAGTGGAGTTGGAATGTTCTGGTCCTGTGGAGTTGGAAATTCTAGTCCCGTGGTGTTGGAATGTTCTGGTCCTGTGGAGTTGGAATGTTCTAGTCCTGTGGAGTTGGAATGTTCTGGTCCCATGGAGTTGTAATGTTCTGGTCCTGTGGTGTTGGAATGTTCTGGTCCCATGGAGTTGGAATGTTTTGGTCCCATGGAGTTGGATTGTTCTGGTCCCATGGTGTTGGAATGTTCTGGTCCTGTGGAGTTGGAAAGTTCTGGTCCCCTGGAGTTAGAATGTTCTGGTCCTGTGGAGTTGTAATGGTCTGGTCCTGTGGAATTGAAATGTTCTGGTCCCGTGGAGTTGGAATGTTCTGGTCCCATGGAGTTGGAATGTTCTGGTCCCGTGGAGTTGGAATGTTCTGGTCGCCTGGTGTTGGAATGTTCTAGTCCAGTGGAGTTGGAATGTTCTGGTCCTGTGGAGTTGGAATGTTCTGGTCCCCTGGTGTTGGAATGTTCTAGTCCAGTGGAGTTGGAATGTTCTGGTCCCCTGGTGTTGGAATGTTCTAGTCCAGTGGAGTTGGAATGTTCTGGTCCTGTGGAGTTGGAATGTTCTGGTCCCCTGGTGTTGGAATGGTCTAGTCCAGTGGAGTTGGAATGTTCTGGTCCCACGGAGTTGGAATGTTCTGGTCCAGTGGAGTTGGAATGTTCTGGTCCCCTGGTGTTGGAATGTTCTAGTCCAGTGGAGTTGGAATGTTCTAGTCCAGTGGAGTTGGAATGTTCTGGTCCCACGGAGGTGGAATGTTCTGGTCCAGTGGAGTTGGAATGTTCTGGTCCCCTGGTGTTGGAATGTTCTGGTCCCCTGGTGTTGGAATGTTCTAGTCCAGTGGAGTTGGAATGTTCTGGTCCTGTGGAGTTGGAATGTTCTGGTCCCCTGGTGTTGGAATGTTCTAGTCCAGTGGAGTTGGAATGTTCTAGTCCAGTGGAGTTGGAATGTTCTGGTCCCCTGGTGTTGGAATGTTCTAGTCCAGTGGAGTTGGAATGTTCTAGTCCAGTGGAGTTGGAATGTTCTGGTCCCCTGGTGTTGGAATGTTCTCGTCCAGTGGAGTTGGAATGTTCTAGTCCAGTGGAGTTGGAATGTTCTAGTCCAGTTGAGTTGGAATATTCTGGTCCCACGGAGTTGGAATGTTCTGGTCCAGTGGAGTTGGAATGTTCTAGTCCAGTGGAGTTGGAATGTTCTGTTCCAGTGGAGTTGGAATGTTCTAGTCCAGTGGAGTTGGAATGTTCTGGTCCAGTGGAGTTGGAATGTTCTGGTCCCCTGGTGTTGGAATGTTCTGGTCCAGTGGAGTTGGAATGTTCTGGTCCCCTGGTGTTGGAATGTTCTGGTCCAGTGGAGTTGGAATGTTCTAGTCCAGTGGAGTTGGAATATTCTGGTCCCACGGAGTTGGAATGTTCTGGTCCAGTGGAGTTGGAATGTTCTAGTCCAGTGGAGTTGGAATGTTCTGGTCCAGTGGAGTTGGAATGTTCTGGTCCAGTGGAGTTGGAATGTTCTGGTCCCCTGGTGTTGGAATGTTCTGGTCCCCTGGTGTTGGAATGTTCTGGTCCAGTGGAGTTGGAATGTTCTGGTCCCCTGGTGTTGGAATGTTCTGGTCCAGTGGAGTTGGAATGTTCTAGTCCAGTGGAGTTGGAATATTCTGGTCCCACGGAGTTGGAATGTTCTGGTCCAGTGGAGTTGGAATGTTCTAGTCCAGTGGAGTTGGAATGTTCTGGTCCAGTGGAGTTGGAATGTTCTGGTCCAGTGGAGTTGGAATGTTCTGGTCCTGTGGAGTTGGAATGTTCTGGTCCCCTGGTGTTGGAATGTTCTGGTCCCATGGAGTTGGAATGTTCTGGTCCAGTGGAGTTGGAATGTTCTGGTCCTGTGGAGTTGGAATGTTCTGGTCCCCTGGTGTTGGAATGTTCTAGTCCAGTGGAGTTGGAATGTTCTGGTCCTGTGGAGTTGGAATGTTCTGGTCCCCTGGTGTTGGAATATTCTGGTCCAGTGGAGTTGGATTGTTCTGGTTCCCTGGTGTTGGAATGTTCTGGTCCAGTGGAGTTGGAATGTTCTGGTCCCCTGGTGTTGGAATGTTCTGGTCCAGTGGAGTTGGAATGTTCTGGTCCAGTGGAGTTGGAATGTTCTGGTCCCCTGGTGTTGGAATGTTCTGGTCCAGTGGAGTTGGAATATTCTGGTCCAGTGGAGTTGGAATGTTCTGGTCCCCTGGTGTTGGAATGTTCTGGTCCAGTGGAGTTGAAATGTTCTGGTCCAGTGGAGTTGGAATGTTCTGGTCCCCTGGTGTTGGAATGTTCTGGTCCAGTGGAGTTGGAATGTTCTGGTCCCACGGAGTTGGAATGTTCTGGTCCAGTGGAGTTGGAATGTTCTGGTCCCACGGAGTTGGAATGATCTGGTCCAGTGGAGTTGGAATGTTCTGGTCCCACGGAGTTGGAATGTTCTGGTCCAGTGGAGTTGGAATGTTCTGGTCCCCTGGTGTTGGAATGTTCTGGTCCAGTGGAGTTGGAATGTTCTGGTCCCCTGGTGTTGGAATGTTCTGGTCCAGTGGAGTTGGAATGTTCTGGTCCCACGGAGTTGGAATGTTCTGGTCCAGTGGAGTTGGAATGTTCTGGTCCCACGGAGTTGGAATGTTCTGGTCCATTGGAGTTGGAATGTTCTGGTCCCACGGAGTTGGAATGTTCTGGTCCAGTGGAGTTGGAATGTTCTGGTCCCCTGGTGTTGGAATGTTCTGGTCCAGTGGAGTTGGAATGTTCTGGTCCCACGGAGTTGGAATGTTCTGGTCCAGTGGAGTTGGAATGTTCTGGTCCCACGGAGTTGGAATGTTCTGGTCCCCTGGTGTTGGAATGTTCTGGTCCAGTGGAGTTGGAATGTTCTGGTCCAGTGGAGTTGGAATGTTCTGGTCCCACAGAGTTGGAATGTTCTGGTCCTGTGGAGTTGGAATGTTCTGGTCCCCTGGTGTTGGAATGTTCTGGTCCAGTGGAGTTGGAATGTTCTGGTCCAGTGGAGTTGGAATGTTCTGGTCCCACAGAGTTGGAATGTTCTGGTCCTGTGGAGTTGGAATGTTCTGGTCCCCTGGTGTTGGAATGTTCTGGTCCAGTGGAGTTGGATTTGCAGATGAGAAGAAGCTGGGAAAATAAATTACGCCTCAGCACTTTCTGCCTCTGGAGGAAAGATCCCAGAAACGATTCACAGGAGGCTCCCAAACACTGAGGATGTCACCTAGACAGGGGACGAAACGTCTGCAACACAAATTCCCAGCTCGGCGAACAGAACCACAACAACGAGCACCCGAGCTACAAATCTTCTCTCAGACTTGGAAGATCACCTCTTGAGGTGTTGTATTAGTCACTGCCCTGATGACAGGCATGGGCTCACTGGCCCAACTTCGGAGGGCCATGCACACTGGGAGAATCAGCTCCCTCACTCCGAACTCAAACACCATGAGTAATTTGTAAAAAGACGTGTGTCTACCTTGGTTCAATTGCTTTGTTCTTTATTCCTACCTAAATTGAGGGCAACATGTTGGAATCAACTAGTAACTATTTAAAACATGTGCAGCTGCTCCAACTGCCATGGTCACTTTGTATATTCACATGTCTGATGGAAGTTGCCAGTGTAAACGTATATTTCTGCTAATACAATCCTGCAGGAGTTGTCAAATAAAATACATCACTGTATCCATTCAGTTTATGCCTCTCTCTCTACTTCCTGAAAATTGCATTTTTTTTTCTCTTTCTTCTGAGCATTACTATGAGAGGTCAACATAAATTCATTCTTAACAAATAGCAACAGTCTTTAAAAATCATTATTTCACCCACACAAAGGGTGCAGTGAATCTTGGGAGGTGTGTTTTGTGTTGCAGCTGACTGAATCAGATTGAGGCAGCAGAAACCATTGTCCAGAATGGCTCCTGGTGTAATTTAACAGCAGATTTAAATGTGATGCCTTGGGTGAAATTGCACAAAGGTCCCAAGGAAAATATTGCAAGCATTATCCATGTTAATATTTGCTGGTTACTCTAAACTGTTCATCTTACAATCATTGTTGTGATCTATTCAATCACCCATGATTTATTCCAAATCATGATTTATAAGTAACTGAAACCAGTAGGCTGTAGGAATAATAATGATGATAAACTAATGGCACACATTTCAGAATCTAAGTCTTAAGAAATGCATCATTATAACGAGGGCAGCCTCTACTCATAAATAGAAGGCCAAGACAATGAAGCAGCAAATCTCATCCAATATTCATGACACTGGGGATGCTGTTAGTGGGGTCATCATAATCTCCCATGTCCTGGGTATTCAGGAAGACCTGAATTGGACTGGGGCTTTGAATATTAAGCATCACACAAACTAATTTTTTGATGGAAATGCAAGGATATCAGTTGGTTTAGGATACTGCCAGTAAAATTAAAGCTGCATAAAAACTAGTCACTGTAGTTAACATTTTTTTTACTTTATTCGTGAAACCTACTAATGAACTATTTTGTAACTTTAACATGAGCTTATAAATGAAGGATTTTGCTTCATAATGGGAAGAATTTCTCCAAGCTACTAATTTGAAAAACTGGGGTATTGAGAACAAGGAAATCTATCAGCTGGAGAGAGAGAATTGCACTTCTGTTTAGCCTTTAATGGAAGGTGTAGACCTAAGACCATGTTTGCTGTCTTGGCCCACAATGACATGGGGAAGTGAGCAGTTAGCAGATAACAGGCTTGGTATTAGTCAGGCAGACCTCCACCGTGACCGTTTTGACATGTGTCTCCATGACTACTCTGCTGAAGCTTTACCTTGGCTTTGCACTCAACAACAGGAAGCATGGTGTGCACGTGGTCTCATTTTACTGTCTGTCAAACATCTAAATCCTTTAACACCCAAATAAATCACTTAGAGCACCCTGAAAAAAGATGTTGCACTTGTTGTCTCCTCTTGTAAACTTATCGAAGCTGCAGAAGGAATAATCAGATTGAAATCATCTAGAAGTGATTGAGCTACTCAGGAACAGATGGCAAACCTGCGTTGCCCACAGCAGATTTTTCCTTTGTTCTCTTCAGTACCAGATCCATCCTAGGACAAGCCAAACAGAGACTTGCATGAGAATTCCTAGAAGCATGTCATTCCAACCAGAACTCTATCAATAAACACATTGGCTTGGAACCAATTTAACACCCTCTGAGAAAAAGAACAGGAAATGACATCACCACAAGGAATGACATCACCAACTCAAGGAAACCTCAACACATAAATAGAAAGTGTGTCACTAACACCATTGCTTCACCAGAGGCTCACTGATGATGTTACCTAGCATGGTGACGAAACGTCTAAAAATGAACCTTCCAGCTCAGCGAGCAACTTACATCCATTTAAACAGAAGTCCATCATAGACATTCAGTACAGGAATGAAAACAAATTTTAAAAAATGCCCCTTGTTTAGCTGGTTCAACGATATTTAATGACATAAATGTGAAGAAGCAAAGTGAGTAACATTTTGATCAATTGATCTCATGTGGCAGGACTCAAGGGTCTGTGTTACAAAGAGAAGTTGGACAAGCTAGGACATTTTTCTTTAGAGCATAGGAGACAAGAGGTGATCTTATGGAGGTGTATAAGATCATGAGAGGCATGGATAGAGTGAATACACTCAGTCTTTTTTGCAAGGGTGGGGAATTGAGGACTAGAGGGCATCAGTTTAAGCTTAGATGTGAAAGAATAAAAGGGAGCCGGAGGGGCAACCTTTTTACACAAAGGGTGGTATGCATATGGAATGAGCTGCCAACAGAAGTGTTTGATGAGGGTACATTAACAACATTTAATACGAATTTGGACAAATACATGAATTGGAAAGGATTAGAAGAATATGGGCCAAGTGCAGGGAAATGGTGTTAGTGTGGACGGACATTTTGATAGGCATGGCCTAGTTTGGGTTGAAGAGCCTGTCTCCATGCTGTGGGAACCTATGACTCTATACAGAAATTATTCTAATTATTACTCAATTTTTAAAAATTCTGCCATCAAAGAGTGCCATTAATTTCCTCTCACATTTTCTGTGAACAATCTGTAGGTTTGTGTCGAATGAGCCACTGACCATGTGTGACCCTTCTACCAGAAGAGCACTGAATGCACTATCACAGTCACATACTGACAGGACTATACATATGAAAGAGGCCATTTGATACACCACCAAGTGCCTTTCCCAGTTAATCAATGAGAGCTCCTGGCTCTGATCCCATTTCCTGCCCTTTCCTCTCATGTTTATGGAATTTCAGCTACAGAAACAGGCACTGTGCTGTTCTTTACATAAACCCTGTCTCTTTTCCCACTCCCTTTTAATTTTTTTTCAAATATTTGTCATTTTCCTCAAGGATTCTGTATCTAGCATTATTTATAGGAATAGTTGCGGTTTGGAATATGCTCTGAACTTCTACATTATGAAGTAGATTGGGGCAGTAGAAGAAATAAAAGATGTTCATAATAATGACAGTTTTATCTGACATCTTTATATAATGACATCTTTATCAAATTGAGGAGTTAGAAGCAGCTTAAGTGTTCATGTTTTCTCCACAAAGTTCCTGTGCCACGCTGTCAGCCTGGCCTCAACCCATATCCCCACCCAACCTCACTCCCAGCATCCCAGCCAGAGAGCTGCAATGGGCTGCCCCTTTGGGGTGAGCAGCTCACTGGTCACATTGGATTTAAGCCTGAGCTTTAACTGAAAATCGAGACTCAACCTTACTGCAATGTAGGCCTCTGACAGGGTACGCCACTGGAAGGAATAGGTGCAGCCACCGTATAACAAGCTGCAATGTGACTGTATTGTTGATGCTGGTAAAGAATGTTTCCTTTTTTGCAATGTTGGTTGTGATGATGGGCAATCGGTATACAGCTAACTTTGGTTTTTGGCCAAACAGGTTGTATCAATATCCCAATTAATCAGCTATCTTTTTCCAATATTATAAACAGGCATTGAGAAACCTGCAATCTCAATCGCTTGGAGTCAACTCATGCAGTAGAGATTATTCCTGGTGTCATTCTATCATTGGAATAATGACAGACATTGGAAATTGTTCCTCTTTTTTTCATCAGATACTTTTTATTCATGGATAGTCTAAATATTTCTTGCTGTAGGATATTTCTAAAAGATAGTTGAGTGATTCTATGATGTATAGTAAATGGATCTTTCTCGATACTTTCTCCAGGCGATGGAAAGCAAGCTGC
Source organism: Chiloscyllium punctatum (assembly GCF_047496795.1). Classification (NCBI taxonomy): domain Eukaryota; kingdom Metazoa; phylum Chordata; class Chondrichthyes; order Orectolobiformes; family Hemiscylliidae; genus Chiloscyllium; species Chiloscyllium punctatum. The sequence goes on along the minus strand of NC_092741.1, from coordinate 159,509,745 downwards.
TCATTGGAGGCAAGAACATCATGGACCATACGAATGAACAGCAAAAAATGCTGGAGCAGAAGAGACAAGAAATTGCAGAGCAGGTAAATTCCTCATTTATTGGCCTTTCTGTTGTAATAAAGACATTCTTGCTCAATTACCTTGGTTAGTAATGAAGGAATTGTACAATACATTAATTAGTGCAAGATTAACCAAACCACACAAGATGCCATTTATTTAAATAATAAGAATTCTCCTGCATTGTCATTTCATGCAAGTTCTTCAAAACATATAGAACAACATTTCCAATGCCCTTTTGAGTAAAGGCAATGCCTGATGTAATATTCAGACAAAAAGAACAGAAAGTCTTAAATTTCATTTGGCTCTGTAGCAAGTAATTTTTCACTAAAATGGAATATTGTTTTTATCACATGCTCCATTGGCTTCAAATGCTGGGTTAGGTTAGAATCAAAACAGACTTCCTGAAAACACTTTCAAGTTACAATGAGATTTGTCTGATCAGAGCTGTAATGTTTTGGCTTGGTAAAATGAGATATGGAAGGGATATTGAAGCACAGATTGGGGCTATGAGATTAAAACAATTGTTAACATTTAATAATTTAAATGGACAAACTTCAGAAGTCAGTGTAGACCATGAATCAACAGCACATACAAAATAGGATTATGTAACCTTCGAACAGCATGTAAGTATCTGTTTTGTGCTGATGTGTTACAGCAGTTGAGGACTCTACATTTGTTCACTGTGGTGTTTATGAAGATGAGGTGGGAGGATGTTTCTACTCGTCAGAGAGATTTGTCCCTGAGGGCACAGCTGCAGAGTGAAGGGACAACCCTTTAGAACTGAGATGAGGAGGAATTTCTTCAGCCAGAGGGTGGTTTGTCAGTGGAATTCATTGCCGCAGAGGGTTGTGGAGGCTAGGTTATTTAAGACAGAGGTAGATAAACTCTTGATTGGTGAGGCGATCAGGGATTACAGAGAGAAGGCAGAAGAATGGGGTTGAGAAACCTATCAGCCATGATTGGAAGGTGGAGCAGACCCGATGGACCCAAAGACCTAATTCTGCTTCTGTATTTATGGTCATATGGTCTTGCTGTTCCAACATGTCTATTGTTCCCCCATGTTGGATGATAGTGTTGAGAAGCTTTAGCTTTCTTTCCATTAGGTTGTTGACGGTGCCATGAATCTTTCCGCTCTTACTGTCTTCCACTAGCATTCATTGGAAGAATATGCAAATTGAATTTCAATCTGTTTGGCCACATATTGGGCTCATCTTCTTTGGTATTAAATCATGGAGTAGTTCTCAAATCCAAATGTCTCACTCAGATGTAGGGTGACTACCCATCTCCAAGACCTCCCAAGCCTGTTGTATTCTGAACCAAATCATTAAATATAGATACTGCATTATTTAACCAGGCAGAACATTTCCTTGGATCCTTGACTGTAAAATAAGCACAAATTTTGATAGTAGGACAGATTTACCACTGATGGAATTTATCCAGTTAATGTGGAATTTCCATTTGATGTTTGGTATTTGATATATCCTATCCAGGTGCATCACAGCTTGATATGGCAACTACTGTGCCTAAGAGTGCAAGATAATTGTAAATGCAGCCCAGTCTGTCATGAAAACCAACCTTCCTTCCATTGACTCCGTCTACAATTCCCACTGTCTCAGGAATGCAGCCAACATCATCAAAGACTCTTCCTACCCTATTATATTCTCTTTCACCCTCTTCCATCAGACAGAAGATACTAAACTTTCAAAACACGTACCAACAGATTCAAGAACAGCTTCTTATCAGACTTATGAATGGACATCTCATATATTAGGGTTGCTATTTCTCTGGACATTCTCTGTAGCTGTAACACTACATTCTGCATTCTGTTCCATTACCCTGATGTACTTATGCAAGGTGTGATTTGTCTGGATAGCACACAACATAATGGGTGTCACTGTTTCTTGGTACTTTGTGACAATAATAAATCAAATCAAGTTGATACTTTATGGAACTAAGTATTTATTTATGGGATGTTGGCTTTGCTGGTGAGGCAAGCATTTATTATTCAACCCAATGGCCTAGAAAGCAGATAAAAATCAACAAGTCTGCAATTGTTATGGACAAGACCAGGCAAAAAGCAGAGCGAGCCAAATGGAATTTTACAACAGTAAATAGTTCTTATTCCAGATATTTTTATCGAATTCAAATTTCACCATCTGCCACCATGGGTTTCAAACCCATATCCTCCGAACATTAGGCTGGGTTTGGGATTACAGTCCAAGAACACTACCACGATGACAATTCTTTCCCTAATGGTCTCAAAAATAATTTCCAATCTGTTTAAAATGCTAACTCATCTGGAATGAAACAAATGGCAAGCTTACATTAAATGATAAAGTCCTGGGAGTGTTGCTGAACAAAGAGACCTTAGAGTGCAAGTTGATAGCTCCTTGAAAGTGGAGTCACAGGTAGATAGGATAGTGAAGAAGGTGTTTGGTATGCTTTCCTTTATTGGTCAGAGTATTGAGTACAGGAGTTGGGAGGTCATGTTGCAGCTGTACAGGACATTGGTTAGGCCACTTTTGGAATATTGCATGCAATTCTGGTCTCCTTCCTATCGGAAAGATGTTGTGAAACTTGAAAGTGTTCAGAAAAGATTTACAAGCATGTTGCCAGGGTTGGAGGATTTGAGCTATAGGGAGAGGCTGAACAGACTGGGGCTGTTTTCCCTGGAGTGTCGGAGGCTGAGGGGTGACCTTATAGAGGTTTATAAAATCATGAGTGGCATGGATAGGATAAATAGATAAAGTCTTTTCCCTGGAGTTGGGGAGTCCAGAACTAGAGGGAAGCATAGGTTTAAGGTGAGAGGCAAAAATTTTAAAGGGTCCTAAGGAGCAATGCTTTCACTCAGAGGGTGGTACGTGTATGGAATGAGCTGCCAGAGGAAGTGGTGGAGGCTGGTACAATTGCAACATTTAAGAGGCATCTGGATGGGTATAAGAATAGGAAGAGTTTATAGGGATATGGGCCAAGTGCTGGCAAATGGGACTAGATTAGATTGGGATATCTGGTAAGTATGGACAAATTGGACCGAAGGGTCAGTTTCTGTGCTGTACATCTCTATGTCTTTATAAGAAAGGCAAGTCTGTGTATGAAGTAACTCTTAAAGAGGCAGCGGTTTCCTTCTCAAACTTTTTTTTAAAACCTTTTATTCTCTCATCCCTCCTTTTTTTGTTTATTATTTCCTAATTTTTTGGAAGGGTGGAGTTTTGTTACCCTCAAATTTGTTGGCATCAATGTGTGAAGTTACTTCTTAAGTTGAAACAGAGCAGCTGCACATGGTGTCCGGAATGGCGATTGATGTATTCACATATTTCCCTTTAAACAGAAACGGAGAGAGAGAGAAATACAACAGCAGATGTTGCTGCGAGATGAGGAGACAATGGAACTAAAAGACACCTACACCTCGCTCCAACAGGAAGTTGAAATTAAAACCAAGAAGCTGAAAAAGGTGAGAAAAAAAGTAAGAAATGACTTCCTATTTTATTACTCTGACCTATTCCTTCAAATTAAATGCTGTTGATTTTTGCCCTGTGTTGGAAATAGCAGTTTAAAACAATTTTAGTTTCCTTCAGTAAAACACGTTTAAAAACTAACTTGTAGAATTGCAACATTCAATAAGCCTGCACCTTCCTCCTGTTAACATAAGCAGAATATATATCTAAGATGAAGGACTCCCTTGCTTTGCTCTTCATTGCTGACCATGAACTGTGTTTGAAGATACTAACACGATGTCTTGAGCAAGGAGCACAGCTAGAGAACACATGTGAAGTTCTTCTGGATATAATGTATGGGCAGGCCTACCTAGAAGGTCAGAACTTGAGTAAACTGGGCATCTTTTACAATGCTTAACAACACAACAATGAATAGATTGCTAAAGTAATAACACTTCACTTTCCACTGAGGCTGTACATTTATTGAGGTCCCAAAATGTTGGTGAAAGAAACGAGATGAGCAAAGCATATTCCAAGAAAAAGTAAATCTTAAGAAATAAACTATTTAGTTGTTTTTTTTGGAATACTTTTTAAAATTAAAGACTTTTGGTTATATTTCCTTAGATAACAGCCAGAAAAAAAACATATTGTTCCTTTTGTTTCCAGCATCCTTTACCTCTCTTTTAGCCTTAATCCAGTCTTTTCTTGCCTCTTATTGAGGGATGTGCAGGATAGGAGGATTATGGGAGATGCAAGGTTACAGGAATAGGTTAAGGGGGTGGGTCTGGATGGGGTGCTCTTCAGAGGGTCAGTTTGGACTTGATGGGCTGAATGACCTGCTTCCACACTGCTGAGATTCTATGATACTTTATATTACTATTCTAATCAGATTTGACAGGGAATTTATTAGGCAAAAACAATGACTGCAGATGCTGGAAACCAGATTCTGGATTAGTGGTGCTGGAAGAGCACAGCAGTTCAGGCAGCATCCGAGGAGCAGTAAAATCGATGTTTCAGGCAAAAGCCCTTCATCAGGAATACAGGCAGAGAGCCTGAAGGGTGGAGAGATAAGCTAGAGGAGGGTGGGGGTGGGGAGAAAGTAGCATAGAGTACAATAGGTGAGTGGGGGAGGGGATGAAGGTGATAGGTCGGGGAGGAGGGTGGAGTGGATCGGTGAAAAAGAAGATAGGCAGGTAGGACAAGTCTTGGGGACAGTGCTGAGCTGGAAGTTTGGAACTGGGGTGAGGTGGGGGAAGGGGAAATGAGGAAACTGTTGAAGTCCACATTGATGCCCTGGGGTTGAAGTGTTTCGAGGCAGAAGATGAGTCGTTCTTCCTCCAGGCGTCTGGTGGTGAGGGACTGGCGGTGAAGGAGGCCCAGGACCTCCATGTCCTCGGCAGAGTGGGAGGGGGAGTTGAAATGTTGGACCACAGGGCGGTGTGATTGATTGGTGCGGGTGTCTCGGAGATGTTCCCTAAAGCGCTCTGCTAGGAGGCGCCCAGTCTCCCCAATGTAGAGGAGACCACATCGGGAGCAACGGATACAATAAATGATATTAGTGGATGTGCAGGTAAAACTTTGATGGATGTAGAAGGCTCCTTTAGGGCCTTGGATAGAGGTGAGGGAGGAGGTGTGGGTGCAGGTTTTGCAATTCCTGCGGTGGCAGGGGAAAGTGCCAGGAGGGGAGGGTGGGCTGTAGGGGGGCGTGGACCTGACCAGGTAGTCACGGAGGGAACAGTCTTTGCAGAAGGCGGAAAGGGGTGGGGAGGGAAATATATCCCTGGTGGTGGGGTCTTTTTGGAGGTGGCGGAAATGTCGGCGGATGATTTGGTTTATGCGAAGGTTGGTAGGGTGGAAGGTGAGCACCAGGGGCGTTCTGTCCTTGTTACGGTTGGAGGGGTGGGGTCTGAGGGCGGAGGTGCGGGATGTGGACGAGATGCATTGGAGGGCATCTTTAAGCAGGTGGGAAGGGAAATTGCGGTCTCTAAAGAAGGAGGCCATCTGGTGTGTTCTGTGGTGGAACTGGTCCTTCTGGGAGCAGATCCGGCAGAGGCAGAGGAATTGGGAATACGGGATGGCATTTTTGCAGGAGGTAGGGTGGGAAGAGGTGTAATCCAGGTAGCTATGGGAGTCAGTGGGTTTGTAAAAAATGTCAGTGTCAAGTCGGTCATCACTAATGGAGATGGAGAGGTCCAGGAAGGAGATGGAGGTGTCAGAGATAGTCCAGGTAAATTTGAGGTCAGGGTGGAATGTGTTGGTGAAGTTGATGAATTGCTCAACCTCCTCGCGAGAGCACAAGGTGGCGCCAATGCAGTCATCAATGTAGCGAAGGAAGAGGTGTGGAGTGGTGCCGGTGTAATTAGGGAAGATCAACTGCGCTATGTAGCCAACAAAGAGACAGGCATAGCTGGGGCCCATACGTGTGCCCATGGCTACCCCTTTGGTCTGAAGGAAGTGGGAGGATTCGAAGGAGAAATTGTTCAGTCAAACGAATGAGAGTGTCGGTGGAAGGGTACTGTTGGGGACGTCTGGAGAGGAAAGAACGGAGGGCTTGGAGGCCCTGGTCATGGTGGATGGAGGTGTAGAGGGATTGGATATCCATGGTGAAGATAAGGCGTTGGGGGCTGGGGAAACGGAAGTCTTGGAGGAGGTGGAGGGCGTGGGTGGTGTCTCGAACGTATGTGGGGAGTTCATGGACTAGGGGGGATAGGACAGTGTCGAGATAGGTAGAGATGAGTTCAGTGGGGCAGGAGCATGCTGAGACAATGGGTCAGCCAGGGTGGTCAGGCTTGTGGATCTTGGGAAGGAGGTAGAACCGGACTGTGCGGGGTTCCCGGACTATGAGGTTGGAAGCTGTGGATGGGAGATCTCCTGAGGTGATGAGGTTCTGTATGGTCTGGGAGATGATGGTTTGGTGATGGGGGGCGGGGTGATGGTCGAGGGGGCGGTAGGAAGAGGTGTCCTCGAGTTGACGTTTGGCTTCAGCGGTGTAGAGGTCAGTGCGCCAGACTACCACTGCGCCCCCTTTATCCGCTGGCTTGATGGTGAGGTTGGGATTGGAGCAGAGGGATTGGAGGGCTGCGCGTTGTGAGGGTGAGAGTTTGGAGTGGGGGAGGGGGGTAGACAGGTTGAGACGGTTAATGTCCCGGCGGCAGTTGGAAATGAAGAGGTCGAGGGCGGGTAATAGGCCAGCGCGGGGTGTCCAGGTGGATGCAGTGTGTTGGAGGTGGGCGAAGGGGTCCTCGGAAGGTGGGCGGGAGTCCTGATTGTGAAAGTAAGCTCGGAGGCGGAGGCGACGTCACGGCGTGTATTAAATTCATTGATCCGTGGACGGAGGGGGATGAAGGTGAGTCCTTTGCTGAGGACTGATCGTTCGTCCTCAGTGAGGGGAAGGTCTGGAGGGATGGTGAAAACTCGGCAGGGCTGGGAGCTGGGATCTGGTGTGGGTGTGGAGCTGGGAGTAGGGGCGGAACCTGTAACTGGAGTGGGTGTGATGGTGGGGGGAATGGGGGTGGAGTCATGAGCAGGGGTAGTGTTCCCCTTGGGGTTCTGGGGGGCAGGGATGGTGACAGTGGCATCTGTGGGGGGCGTGTCAGCAGAATGTGGGTGAGTGGCGTTGGTGGGGGTGGAAGTGGTGGCAAACACGGCAGTGGGGGGCAGAAGTCACTGAGTGTGTGACATCAGCGATGATGTGAGGGGAGGAAGTGATGTCACATGTGGTGCATGAGGAATTGTGAGGGGTGGAAGTGGGTGTGGGAATGGCCATGATGGGAGAGGAAGTGACATCATCACTCACCGTGGGGGGTGGCAGCTGCACCAGCCGCATGGCTAATGGTGTCCGAGCAGTTCCAGAGGCCAGGGGCATCTACTGGAATGTTTGAGGAGCGCTGGTTATGGAGGTGGGTAGATAAAAGTTTGTTGTACTTACAGTTTTTGATGTTTGAGTGGAGGTTGGGTTGGTGGGGGTTGTGGACCTGACGAGGGAGTTGCGGAGGGAGTGGTCTTTCCGGAATGCTGATAGGGGAGGGGAGGGAAATATATCCTTGATGGTGGGGTCTGTTTGGAGGTGGCGGAAATTTAGTCCATAAGACCATAAGACATAGGAGTGGAAGTAAGGCCATTCGGCCCATCGATTCCACTCCGCCATTCAATCATGGCTGATGGGTACTTCAACTCCACTTACCTGCATTCTCCCCATAGCCCTTAATTCCCCGAGACAACAAGAATCTATCAAACTCTGCCTTGAAGACATTTAGCGTCCCAGCCTCCACTGCACTCTGCGGCAATGAATTCCACAGGCCCACCACTCTCTGGCTGAAGAAATGTCTCCGCATTTCTGTTCTGAATTTACCCCCTCTAATTCAAAGGCTGTGTCTACGGGTCCTAGTCTCCTCCCCTAACGGAAACAATTTCCTAGCATCCACCCTTTCCAAGCCATGTATTATTTTGTACGTCTCTATTAAGTCTCCCCTTAATCTTCTAAACTCCAATGAATACAATCCCAGGATCCTCAGCCGTTGCTCATTATGTTAGACCTACCATTCCAGGGATCATCCGTGTGAATCTCCGCTGGACACGCTCCAGTGCCAGTATGTCCTTCCCGAGGTGTGGGGACCAAAACTGGACACAGTACTCCAAATGGGGCCTAACCAGAGCTTTATAAAGTCTCAGTAGGACAACGGTGCTTTTATATTCCAACCCTCTTGAGATAAGTGACAACATTGCATTCGCTTTCTTAATCACAGACTCAACCTGTATGTTGACCTTTAGAGAATCCTCGACTAGCACTCCCAGATCCCTTTGTACTTTGGCTTTATTAAGTTTCTCACCATTTAGAAAGTAGTCCATTCCTATATTCTTTTTGCCAAAGTGCAAGACCTCGCATTTGTTCACGTTGAATTCCATCAGCCATTTCCTGGACCACTCTCCCAAACTGTCTAGATCCTTCTGCAGCCTCCCCACTTCCTCAGTACTACCTGCGTGTCCACCTATCTTCGTATCATCGACAAACTTCGCTAGAATGCCCCCAGTCCCTTCATCCAGATCATTAATATATAATGTGAACAGCTGTGGCCCCAACACCGAACCCTGCGGGACACCGCTCGTCACTGGCTGCCATTCTGAAAAAGAACCTTTTATCCCAACTCTCTGCCTTCTGTCAGACAGCCAATCCTCAATCCATCCCAGTAGCTCACCTCGAACACCATGGGCCCTCACCTTACTCAGCAGCCTTCCGTGTGGCACCTTATCAAAGGCCTTTTGGAAGTCTAGATAGACCACATCCACTGGGTTTCCCTGGTCTAACCTACTTGTCACCGCTTCAAAGAATACCAACAGGTTTGTCAGGCATGACCTCCCTTACTAAATCCATGTTCTAAACTACATATCCTAGTTTACATATCCTACTCTATCCATGCTAATATGCAATCCCCAACACCATGAGCTCTGAGGAATGTAAAACCAGGAATAGACCATTCCAGCCTGGTCATTTTGAGTACAATCATGGCTGATCTACAGCCTAATTCTATTTGCCTGCATTAGGCCTATATCCCGTGATATTCTTAATAAAAAAATGTCCAACACAAATTTGAGGCTGAGAGTTCCAAACCTCCATTAATCTTTGCTTTCAACATCTCTCCTGAATGGCTTGAATCTAATTTTCAGCCCTTGTCCGTGGATCTAGAATCTCTAACCAGTAGAAATGGTTTATCTTTCGCTACCCTGTCTTTCAGTATTAATATTCTGAAGACCTCCATTTGATCAGCCCTTAAACTTTTAAATTCTCAAGAACAAAGTCCTAATTTGTCTAATCTCTCCTCAGAACAGAACCCCTGAAGTCCAGGTACATCCTTGTGTGAACCTGTGTTGAACTCCCTCCAGTACCAAAACAAGATTCCTAAGGTGTGGTGCCGAGATGTGCTCACAGTATTCCAAATGCGGTCTAACTAGGGTTTTTAATACCTGTAGCATTATGTCTGCATCGTTACACTCCAGCCCTTCAGATTTGAAGGCCAGCTTTCTGTTAGCTTTTTTATCTAATTAAATAGTCTAACATGTGGTACCTCTTTGAATATTGTCTGGAAATGTAAATATATTACATCCATAACTTCCCCTTTATCTATCCTGCTTTTTACTCCCTCAAAGAATTCTAATTAATTTGTCATATAGGATTTCCTCTTCATGATGACTCTGCCTGATTATAATACATATTTATAAATGCTTTACTATTTATCTTTTATAATAGACAACAACATTTTCTCAATAAAAGTTGTTAGCAAACTGCCCTGTCGTTTGTTGTTTTTTGTGTCCCTTTCCTTTTTAAATAAAGGTGTAACATGGGCAGTATTCCAATCCTCTGGCATTTTTCCAGAATCTAAGAATTCCTGGAAGATTACTCCCACAATCTCTTCAGCCATTCATTTAATATCCTAGGATGCATTCCATCAAGTCCCATGGACATTTTAGTCTTTAACCCCATGTGAATAAAATGGAAATTTATTATCACGTGTACTTTTTCCATGAAAAATACAATGAAAAGTTTTATTAGTCGCCACACCACAGTGTCTACATCAATAACAGAAGTCATATATAATTTTAAAAATTAAATTAAGACAAAGTTCATCACAGTTCAGTTAATGGTTTCTGGGCGGAGGGAAAGCTGATTTTAGGAACAATGGAATACCCTGAAGATGCAGCCAGGATGAGACTGCCTACCACCACTCAAGAGATCAGCCTTCTCCTCCTCCAGGTGCCCGGGTCTAGCTGTGGACCTGGAGTCTTGGCCTAGCCTGTGAGTCTGGGCCAGGGGAGTTAACCTGAGACCTACTCCTTGGTTGCAGGGAGACCCCGGGCTACAGTGGAGCCATGTCCTGTTGCTGCTACCAAAGGCCGCTTCCTTCACCCATCACTTCCCTGGCTTAAAAGAAAAGGTAATGAAGAAATAAGGAAGGTAAAGGAAAAGAGCAAAAGGAAAAAGAAGAGAAAGAGCAAAAGAAAGCCAGTCGGAGCAGGCAAACCCCATTCCACCACCATCTTGTAAAAGTTAGATTCCCAAGTACTTTATCTCTAATGATAGATATTATTTCCTAATTTTGAGGCAGTGGTAGTGACTTCTACTTTAAAGGCTGGTACAAAGTATTTATTCAACTCCTCTGTAATATCCTAGTCCTTCAATTTATTTCCACAACCTCATTCTTTAAGGGGTCTGAGTTTTTTTTAGCTCCTCTCTGCCTTCATACAAAGCTCTTGCTGTCCATCTTGACATTTCCTTCAAGTTTTTTAGAAAAGTTTATTTTCTTCTTTGCACACTCACAAAGCCTTTGAAGTCCATTTGCTTTTTGGCCAAATCCCGACTCGCACTGCTGTTATAGATCACTGCCAAACAATGCAGTCTGTATTTGTTTTAGAGTCACTTGCTTGGATGAATGTGGCGACAATAACATTCAAGAAGTTTCACACGATCCAGGACAAAACAGAATGAGGCTTGTTTGCCACCACACGACCATAAGATATGGAGCAGAATTAGACCATTGGGCCCATTGAGTCTCCTCTGCCATTCGATCGTGGTGCTATGTTTCTCAATCCCAAACTTTTGGCTTCTCCCTGTAACTTTTGATCCCCTTACTAATCAAAAACTTGTCTGTCTCTGTCTTACATACATAAAATGACCTGGTGTCCACAATCATCTGTGGCAATGAGCTCCGCATATTAACCTCCCTCTGGTTATTAAACAACATCCACAAACATTCCACCCTCCATACCCCTGCCTGGACTTGCATAAGAGTGTATTATCTACAAGGTTGTAATGCCACAACACACCAAAGCTCCTTAGGTAGTACCTTCCAAATGCACAATCCCTACTGTGTGAAAGAACAAGGGCATCAGGTACATGAACCATCACTGCCAGCAAGTTCATCTCCAAGCCACTCAGCAGGCTGATGTAGAAGTGTATCCTTCAGTGTTGCTGTGTTAAATTCCTGGAATTCCCTCCCAAACAGCACCTTGGGTTACTTGGTTCAAAAGATAACTCACCCCCACCTTCTCAAGGGCAATTAGGGACATGGAATAAATGCTGGCCCAGTCAGCGATGTCCACATCCCATGAATGAATATAAATAATTCTGCTTTTCCAAGCAGTTCCTCACTTTCATACTGCAGCACTACGTACCATTGACTATAGATCCTTGCTTGTTGAATTTTGCCACAAGGGATTTTGTGTAAGGTTTTTAAATGCTCAGCTCTTCCCTGCTGCTGACCATCTGCATGAGCAAATGACTTAAAGCTGAGTGCAGAGATGCAGAGATGTTAAGAGATGTTCAGACCTAGTGAGTTTTGAGAAAATTTGTAGCTCAGGTTGAGGTTCTGGATGTTCAGGCTTAGATGTTACCAGTATGGTGATGAAACATCTGAAAATGAGCCTTCCACTCAGCGAGCAAACCTACATCCAGAATGTTCAGACCTGCACTCCTGCACCGTTATATGAAACAGGTGCTTGAAATCTGTAGCAGTGAGATGGAGTCTTTATCTCGCTAAAAACAATGTCTGCAGATTCTGGAAACCAGATTCTGGATTAGATTGGTGCTGGAAAAGCACAGCAGTTTAGGCAGCAGCCGAGAAGCAGGAAAATCGATGTTTCGGGCAAAAGCCCTTCATCAGGAATACAGGCAGAGTATCTGAAGGGTGGAGTGACACGTTTATCTCTCCACCCTTCAGGCACAGAGTCTTTACCTTCTCATGTGATAGTTTCACTGCCATCATTCAGGCATCTACAGGGCCTTTGGGTCAAATGTGACTGAGGTAAACTACTTATTGGTCCCACTAGAAAGACCCTTGTATTGAAATAAATACAATAAAATCCAAAAGAACTGCAGATGCTGTAAATCAGAAATAAAGTCACAACTGACAAAGGATCACTGGACCAGAAAAATGTACTCTGATTTCTCTACAGACAGGTTACATGGATGTGACAGATATTGTAACAGAGAGTTTGTGCTGGAGCAGGTGTTTCTCCTCTGAGATAATAAACTGTTCTGCTGACAAATCCAGAAATCATCATCATCAGCATAGATGGTGCTCCTGGTATTTCTCAGTATTAATCCTTAAAGAATCTTGCAACTCCATACAGAATAGAAACAAGAAGCAAATATATTGCATCTGTCTTTGTAGTAGAAGACACAGAAAACAGAATGGAAACAATAAGGAATCAAGTTTCAAATGAGAGTGAGAAATTTAAAGTAATTAGCATGAGTTAAGAAAAATAAATACACTGGAAAAAGGAATGTGACTGAATGCCACCAAATCCCCTCGACCTGATTGTTTATAATCTTGGTTTGAAAAAGGAAAGGCTGTAGATACATTGGTTTTGATCATCCAAACTTCCCTTCATTCTGGTACCATGCTAATGGATTGAAAGGTAACAAATTTGTAGACATTCTTCAAGAAAAGGAGGGAGAGAGAAAGCAGGAAAGTATAATTGGCCTGGTATTGATCATCAGGAAAACGCTGGAATCCATTACTAAAGACGTTGCAATAGGGTACTTTGCAAACTATTAGAATTATGATTAGTCAGGCTCCTTTTATTAAATATTTGTCAAACATTTTTTTCTATTAAAGTCTTAAGGACATAACTGGCAAGGTAGAGAAAAGGAAATCTGTGTACAGAACTTATTTTGGATTTCTAAAGGTATTTGGCAAGATTCCACAGAAAAGGTTGTTTGATAATATCAAGCTTATTGGGTCAGAGACAATAAATCAACTTCATTGTGGTTTGGTTAATGGACAGAAAATAGAGAGGAAAAATAAATGGACCATTTTCAGATTGGCAGTGAGGTAGTCTCAAAGACTGGTACTGTGGCCTCAGCTATTTACAATCAATATTAATAACTGAGAGGATAGGGTCATGTATAATGAGTCCAATTTTGCTGATGGTGCAAGGGTAAGTGAGAAAGTCACGAGGCCAACTCATTCATGTAGCACCACTTCCAACCTCTGGCAGTGCTACACACATTTACTTCAATTTCACCGAACCAGACATTGCTATTAGTCACAGGAGTGGCAGCTGTTGGTGCTTCCTTGTAAGTCTACTTGGGAGCATTACTACAAAAACAAAAACAAAACCTACAAATATTGTGATGTCTTTCCCCCAAATTTCTCTGCAAAGTAATACACAATGTAGTGAATGACCAGAAATGTCACAAATGAAATAAGGAATATGATGTTAGTCATTTTAGTAGGAAAAATTTAAAGAAAATATTGTAATGCTGTAAAGCTATTAAATGGTGGTGTTTGGAGGGATTTGGGTATTCTTGTACAAGAAATACAAAGTTCCATATTAGGAAGAAAGATGGTGTTTTGGCCATGGTTGTTTGAGAGGGTTGGGAACACATGAGAATAAAGATGCCATGTGGTAATTGGTGAGACCCCACATGGAGCACAGTGTACAGTTCTGATCTCCATATCTGGGGAAGGATGTACTACTCTTGTGAGGGTGCAACAAAGTTTCACTAGATTGAATAGCTCGCTCATCCCAGAAATCAGTGAGGAAAGATTGAGCAGAATAGGTCTATTCTCCCTGGCTAAATGAGACATGATTTTAAAGAGACATTTTAGATTAGATTCCCTACAGTATGAGAACAGGCCCTTTGGCCCAACAAGTCCACACTGACCCTCCAAAGAGTAACACACCCATACCCATTGCCTGTATTTACTCCTGACTAATGCACCTAACACTACGGGCAATTTAGCACGGCCAATTCACCTAACCTGCATATTTTTGGACTGTGAGAGGAAACTGGAGCACCTGGAGGAAACCCACACAGACACAGGGAGAATGTGCAAATTCCACACAGACAGTCGCCTGAGGCGGGAATTGAATCCGGGTCCCTAGTGCTGTGAGGCAGCACCACTGAGCCACCGTGCTGCAGAGTATAATTCTGAGACATCTTGACAAGGTGGATTCTGTGAAGCTGTTTTCTATAGAGCATCATACAGTCACACATCCCACCCTGTCTATGCCAACCAACAAACACCAAACTGTAGGAATCCCATTTACCTGCACTTGGATGCCTCCTCTGTCCCGGCATTTTAAGTGCACATCCAGACTTCTTGCTTTAAGGTGTGTTCACAAAAGCAAAATAACTCCAGGGTCACATTAGCTATTATTACAAGAAAGAAGGACAGGAAAAGTTCATATAGGCACAGACTGCTCCATCATTCAATAAAAATCACAGCTGAACTTTGAAATCATCTCTACCTCAATATCCTATAAATCCCCAAATCCATCAATCAATGTTTTTCTTGAATATACTCAAAATCAACATGTAAAGCCTCTGAGGTAAAGAATTCCAAAGATTCACACTGTAGTGAAGAAATGTCACATCTCTGACCTGGCTGCTACCTTTCCCCGAGGCCATGGTCCTTAGCTCAAAACATTTCAACTAGAGAACACTTGTATTCCAAACTTTCAACATGTTAAGTATTCCTATGAAATTGTCTCTCATTCTTCATACCTCCTATATAGCACCTACTCAATTCCATCACAAGAATCATTTTACCAATCTTTCCTTGCATTTACTCCATTAGGTAAATTTTTCCTTCCTTAACTGAGGAGGTCTGAACTGTACAAAAATGTCCAAATATCATGTCAATCACATTTGGTTGAATTTTTTTGAGCAGGTGACTAGATGTGGTGGATGAAGGTCACATAGATGGATACAGTCTGTGACAGTACTGTGCCTTTTAAGAGTGATGTGATCTGTGCTGTTTCTGTTGCAGAGGGTTTCCACAGTGGGGCCAGGATATCTGCATCTGACAGGCAGTTGGTAAACAATGTGGGGGCATCCCTGGGTATTTTTGTTAAATGAGACAAAAGAATCGTGAGTGGACAGGGTCAAGGCTCATACACACCCAGGAAGGTTTTCAGTTAGTGAGAAAGTTTCTGCTGTTCCTGAGTGAACATTAGCAGCAGAAGTTCTCTGCTGCTAGAGTCTTAGACGAGAGGCTTTCTCTGAGAAATAAAAAAAAGGCAGACTGTTTCAGTATTTCATTCTGCTGCATTGGAGAGAGGCAGCACGTGAGAACCATAATTGTTTTGCTGAGCTGCCTTGCCAAGGGTGTGTTTATGGGATGCTGCCTACATTGAAACAGTTGATGTTTAGTGGATAAGTAATGCATTATATTGTTAAGCATTTCAATAGAGTTAAAGCCAGAATTCTTCCTTTTTGTGTCTCATAACTATGTTGTAAGAATAGAGTGTGTTTTGCTTAAAGCCTTGTGGTGGACCAATTGAATGCAGTATCTTACACTTGCCTTTAAATAAATAGAAAAGTTAGGATCAGGCTATCTTTGTATTATATTTTGGGAAGGCCTGGTCTGATCCATATAAAAACTGAAGGCTCTTGTCCGGGATCAGAATCTATTATTCAAGGTTGGGTTTAGGATTATTAGACTCGGAGACAGTGAGTGGTGAGTGTTGGTGTTCTCTTTTCAGGTATTGCATTCATCTGGTTTACATTGGGTGTGTCTTGTGTAATAATGGCTCTTTCAGTGGCTAAGAGGTTCCTGGGCTGGAATTCAATTGCAAATGAAGCAGCTTGAAAAGGAGGCAAAAAAGAGAGAGAGAGAGGTAATTGCATTGGAACAAAGAGCGGAGGAATTAAAACATCTTAAATATGAAAAGGAAGTGAAACAGTTTGAAAACAGGGATTGAAGATATTTGCATAATTCTGCCAAAAAAGTTCTACGATAATTTTATAAATTCATCAATAGTTAAGAGTTTGCATACATAAAGGAAATAATAAGAAGGCTTACTGTAGATATGAAGCATTATTTGAAATGGATGTGTGATCATATACTTTGTAGTCTGTAAAAAGATTAAAAATTTGATGAATCATAGATTTTAGCTTGTACCTCACTTTTGTAACATTTTACTTCATAAAATATGGTCAAAATTATAATATTTTTTAGATTAATACGAATGAAAAATGATTCCCATCTCTCTTATGCTTATTGTACTACAGCTCTTTGCAAAACTTCAGGCTGTGAAGACTGAGATTCAAGATCTACATGATGAACATGTGAGGGAACGACAGGATCTGGAACACACACAGAACGAACTGACACGAGAACTTAAACTCAAGTAAGTTCCAAGATTTTTGGGGCCTTCATCCGTTCAGATGCAGGCCTCTCTCACAACACCGGGGAGGAGGAGGAATGTTTGTATTAGCTTCAGGATATTTTCTAACATTACCCAAGATGTGTGCAGTACTGTATTTTCTTGTCGAGACCCATAACAACAATAATGTTGCTGTTTGAATAACTTCAGCAGTAATTACTGGCTTCTCCTGATTTTCTGATTTAAAATTGCTTTGATGGTAATGAACTTGATGACTTTGATGTTAATGACCTTCATGAGTTTAATTGTAAAGACATAGACTGCAGTATTCAGTTGTATTCCAAACCTGTTATTTCTATGCTAACTGGAGTTCCATTACAAAATGGTATCTATGCATTTGGGGAGAATGAGCAGACACAATGTGGAGAGACACAAACTGCACCAAGAGTCAGGAGGAAGAGTAGACCATTTACAGACAGGGTCTTCAGTAAGAACTTCTCTTACCTCAACCTGAGCAGTAAACAGCTTGTTCACTGACTGAGTTATATGAAGGAGAAACTCATTTCCTGACTGAAATCTGCAGTGTGTTTCAGACAGACCTGCAACCTGAGAGGAAACTTTGCAAATAGTTGTCGATTTTATTTTGTATTGGGCTTTTTCCAGGCTGGAGCTGGCAGTTTTACACCATCTGAGTCAGCTATGTATTGCTACATGAGTATGGTCACTGGTGCTTTGTATTTCATTCCCTCTTCCAGAGACAAACAGATTGTGCAAGTTCATGGCTTTGGAATAGTTGCAAGTTCTCATGGGCAGGATCCCGCTGATTATAGGCAAACCCATTGTAGCTGGCACATGCAAATTCAGAGCTGAACCCCAAATGGAAGGGGATCTACTCTGTCGTTGTCCAGTGGGACTATGTGGCTATACTCTGTGTTTCATGCAGGTCAATGCCCAAATGGACTGGCAACAGTCACAATGTATTTACTTTGCAAAAATCTGCTACAACCTCAGTTTTGAGCCACCCTGAGAAACCAAAGTCAGGTGCTTGGGCACATGGCCTGTCTACTGACTCTTGTGTTCCCACACATACATGGATAATATCCATTGAATAAAGGCTACATTGGTATATAGTTGACAATAGACAATAGACAATAGGTGCAGGAGTAGGCCATCCTGCCCTTCGAGCCTGCACCGCCATTCAATATGATCATGGCTGATCATTCCTAATCAGTATCCTGTTCCAGCCTTATCTCCATAACCCTTGATTCCACTATCTTTGAGAGCTCTATCCAACTCTTTCTTAAATGAATCCAGAGACTGGGCCTCCAATGCCCTCTGGGGCAGAGCATTCCACACAGCCACCACTCTCTGGGTGAAGAAGTTTCTCCTCATCTCTGTCCTAAATGGTCGACCCCGTATTTTAAGCTGTGTCCTCTGATTCGGCACTCACCCATCAGCGGAAACATGTTTCCTGCTGCCAGAGTGTCCAATCCTTTCATAATCTTATATGTCTTAATCAGATCCCCTCTCAGTCTTCTAAACTCAAGGGTATACAAGCCCAGTCACTTCAGTCTTTCAGTGTAAGGTAATCCTGCCATTCCAGGAATTGACCTCGTGAACCTACGCTGTACTCCCTCAATAACCAGAATGTCTTTCCTCAAATTTGGAGACCAGAACTGCACACAGTACTCCAGGTGTGGTCTCACCAGGGCCCTGTACAGCTGCAGAAGCACCTCTTTGCTTCTATACTCAATTCCTCTTGTTATGAAGGCCAGCATGCTGTTAGCCTTCTTCACTACCTGCTATACCTGCATTCTTACCTTCATTGAGCAAGTTGAGCAGGCCATCAGGCTGCTAATTAGGTTTACTGATCTCTGGAGGAGCCCTGTAGTACATGGCAATTCTTCACATGTTGCTGCATCCCATACAGCTTCACCATCAGGAGGTGATATCCCTTGCCAGGATGCATACCGTGAGCAACTGAGAAAGTGGAGAAGGAGGAAGAAGAGCAAGAGGAGGGAGCAGCAGAAAGAGCGAAGGCAAGCAACATCTCCCCTCTCCCACCAACTTTCTGAAATTGGCTTCACTGACTGTGGTAGCAGTGAACACAAACTAATTCCCCGTGCGACAACAGTTACTCACTACATCTTCCATCGCAAGTTACTGCCCATTGCAACAGTGTCTTCACTACTATGCTGAAATGCATCACCACAAAATAAATATTCTAAACCAAGTGTATACATCATCATCCAATATTCAATATAAATATTAACTAATTATTGTTTAGCATTCCCTCAGTACCTGACTTTTTGACCTCAGTGACTGGAGTGTTACTGGTGGAAGATTGCTAATTTTCATTCAGGGAGACTGTGGAGGTAATTGCAGGAATCAGGACTGGCAAGGACACTGGATGAGTGTCATTGATGGGAGGACAAATGCTATCATCCAGATTGAGAATTCCATGTCTTTACTCTACAGGCTGCAGTCAGTCCTCTGTGTTAATGCTTCAACAATCCTGACAAGATGCTGACGATTTTACAAGCCTTTTGGAAGCCCCAACCAAGACAGCAGTGATCTGACTTTGTGTGTCAACACACTGAAGTTCCAGAACCCACAGATTGGGTTATTTCTGAAGAGAGTGATATTGGACTCAAACCATTAACTCTGTTTCTCTCTTCACAGAAGTTACCAGACATGCTGAGTTTCTCCAGTGTTCTCCTTATATGGTTGGGTGATTTTTGTCTGTGCTGCAGTGGAAACTTAGCAACTATTGGATGCTTTATCATGGTTGATGGTATGAGTGTGTTAATGGATTTAGACAAAAAATAGTCTATAAACTGTAGATAAAGCCCTCCACTGAGCTGAATGCAGATCCCATCATACTCCTTGATATTGATAGCTGGCTTTCTGGCAGGTCTGACATTGCACCAAGTCATTCCATATGTATACCCCTGTTATGAAGGTGTAGGTGTGTACTGTACCTTTAAGAGAGAGTAGAAGCTGGCACGGACCTAGAGAGGCACAGGGTGTGCTGAAAAATGTACAAATGTAACATTCAGTTATGAAACAAATAGCAGGAGCTGAGTTGCCATGGTACACAACAAATTTGAACTCAGCCAATCAGTTTAAATTATGTCCCAAGATACAAAAATCCAATTAAATTTTAATTGTAATGTTTAGATGACATCAAACCGATGAGATGGTTTAATGTTGTAGGGTATATAAAATCGAGTATGTTGAACAGCCAGAGCGGCAAAGAGCACCAACAGATCCAGCTGGCCTGCAGAGTCTCTCTCTGAAAGGTACCTTTTCATATGAGATTTGGGAAACAGAAGACCGAAGAAAAGACCCAGTAAAGTACAGACCAAGGGAAAAGTGACGACTGGCTGGTTTTGAAATTTGATTTTTTTGTTCATCTTAAGCAGGGGATTTTATCGGATCAGTATATTGTTGTAGAGTGGGAGGTAGACAAATTGATGAGACAAAGGAGGATTACTGTGTCGGTAGATGTTGTTTAATGTTCTTGTGTTTGTTGGAGATAAAGGATAAATTGCTAATTTTTCTTTACATTGAGGGATTTTGGTAGTTCTTTGTCACTTGTACTTTAGCAGATAATGAGGCGAGGTGACCTTTTCTGCGTGTATGGTTTAAGTTAGCAGAACGATTTACCCCGTGTCTTAACAAACCCCATCAGACTTTTCTCATTCATTGTCGTAGTGAAATTTCCCTGAGTATGCTTTAACCTGTCCTCTGGCAAGATGATAGGAGAAAGTGAGGACTACAGATGCTGGAGATCAGAGCTGAAAATGTCTTGCTGGAAAAGTGCAGCTGGTCAGGCAGCATCCAAGGAGCAGGAGAAGGGCTCATGCCCGAAACGTCGATTCTCCTGCTCCTTGGATGCTGCCTGACCTGCTGCGCTTTTCCAGCAACACATTTTCAGCTCTGACAAGATGATGCCCATGTTGTCCTTTTCAATGTCCTGATTACAGGCCACTCATGCAGTGTTTGCAGAGTATCAGTAACTGAGCTTGTGACAGCAAGTTGTCTGATCATGTGATGGTATTTCTTCATCATCAATCTCTTCTGCTTCCTCCACGTCTTGCTCCTACATCACTGTTTGGCCTGGGTTCAGTTCTGGATATCTGAAAGGAGAAAACATCTTCAAGGCATGGGAGGTGGGGTGGAAAACACGAGGTGCCTGCTTAGACCATCTGCAGTTGTAAATCAGAAGGTATTGTGGATGAAGGGGGTATTACGTCTGAGTGTATTGTCAACTTCAGTGGGTTTTGTTTTAATGCTGGCTGTAGTCTCAGTCACAGTTATTCCAATGAACCCAATATCCTCCATCAGGTTGGAGGGTCCTCTGCCCAGTTCATGCTGTGATGGTTGTGTCTCTCTGTAAAGTGAAAGTGTCAGTGAGCGTGGTGCAGTGTGTTTGTTAATGTGTCTGTCATTGGCAGAAACAGCACAGACTGTTTGATATTGATGTGAGGCTTGCTGTAGTGCTAGGTATGGGGTGAAGTTATGAATGCTGGTATGAACTGGGCAACATTTGTGGCTGCAGGAGTGCACGGGAGCTTCAGACTCATTACCTTACGGGTCATAACATGGATAAAATTAGATTTCCCAGTTAATGATATGCTCAGGTAAATACTTGGCCAGCCTTTAAATGAAAAGATCTATCAGGCAGGTTTCTTTAATAAGTGCAGTAATTGATTCATTAAGGGGAGGCGATGTCTTAGTGGTATTATCATTAGACTATTAATCCAGTGACCAGGTAATGTCCTGGGTACCCAGGTTCGAATTGTGCCACAGCAGATGGTGGAAGGTGAATTTGATAAAAGCAATCTGGAATTATGAATCTACTGATGACCGTGAAACCATTGTCGTTTGTCAGAAAAACCCATCTGGATCACTAATGTCCTTCAGGGAAGGAAACTGCCATCCTTACCTGGTCTGGCCTATATGTCACTCCAGACTCACAGCGATGTGGTTGACTCGTAAACTGCCCTCTGGGTAATTAGGGATAGGCAATAAATGCTGGACTAGTCAGTGATGACCATATCTTTTAATGAATGTAAAAAAATGAATAAAGCAGTATTTATATAACGACAGTTAAATAACTGGTTAATGTATACAATCAGTAAAATGGAAAGACATACACTCACAGACACCTGCACACACTACCCCAACACACCACCTTCTCCCCCCTCCCCCCCAACACACACACACACACACACACACACATACATACACACAGTTCAGGAAAAGAAGTTAAAAACAGACTTCTCTCTGCAAAGATTCACTTTTAAAAACAAACAAAAAACTTTCTGACAATTAGGGTTATTCTGGAAGACAAAAACAGAGGCACAGAATGTTGTAAAGTCTACCATTTGGATATTCTGGCCTATATGGTCAAGGCACTAATTCCACATGGTCATCTCTCAAATCTTAGCAGTTCCTGGAAATTGAAGAGTCAGGTGGGAAGCTCTTCCTCACAAGCTTTCTTTTCCCAAGCTAATCCCAAAAGGCAAAGCTCTCTCACCCAGCCACTGTTCAGACTGTCTCTACAGTAGAACAGTAGAACCAGTCAGGTGACACCTGGAAACCTTGTCAAAATAGCTCTCCAATGTCCACAGAGAGTTTCAATAATGTCTTCCATTGAAATCACTCCAGGTGTTTCCACACTACCTGAAATATATACATTTTCCTACAATTCTTCAAAACGTACATCCTCCAAGCAATATTAAATATGAAACATGTTTTAACAGTTGTAATTGATGACTTATTGGTGGTGAGTTTCTGAGCATGGTACATTCACTGTGATACTGGTTGTGCATTGGGCGGTATATAGATTTTGAAGATGTATTCACTGCCATTGATCTCATTTGTGTGAGGTCATTGAATCTTTAGCAGCTCATGAATCCAGATCCTTGAAGTGAGAGAGTTGGAATTGCCTGAGGCAGCTTTCTGGTCCAGATGGTTTTGTAGTTTTTACCTGGAAGGCCTCCTGCCTGTCTTTGTGTGTCTCTCCCATTCCTGTTCTTGTACCAATGCTTCCATTGCTGCTCCAGAGGATCATGGAGCACCATAACTGAGTAATGTTCCTGCTCTCTTCCCCAACCACCAGAAGTGGAATCTCCAGCTGGATACATAGCCCTTTAAACGGTACAAGCTGGTTTTAAGCTGCAAGATAGGTTTAAGAAGTGCAGATTTTCACAATTCTGCAGGCATGTAGCAACTCAGCAATGATATAGTACTGACTGCAGCGAGGGATTATTTAGATGGACAGGTCATACAAATCTTGTATCTGAAGCAATACGTTTGGGTTAATAACAGATCACAGCTGTTATACCTATTGTTGAATCTTATCAAATTTCACAATCAAAACAATTTTAATCAACCTCTCCTTGAAATGGTTGGAGTTCTGTCTTGACACCCAGGACCTCAGCAGTCTGATGTCATAGCAGTTGATAAATTTTAGTCTTTAAAAGAAAACCAGCTGTTTACCCTCATATACCACCTGCAACTTTAAATATCATCCAAACACATTTCAGAAAAGTGTCATAAAACAAGTGAATACCTTGCTGAAGAAAAAGATGAAAAGAGGGATGGACAAAGAACTTAGTGAAGAGGTTTAAAAGAGAAACTTAAAGAAGGGGTGGAGAGTATGGGGTTTTGGAGTGGAGAATTTCAGAGCATTGAACCCAGGCATTTGTAGGCAAAGTTGGATTGGTAGGGCATAAGGGATTTGCACAAGAGACCAGAATTGGAAAGGAGAGTTCTGAGACTGGTGAAGGGAGTTTCAAAGCTAGAAAATGTTACAGATTAAGGAAAGACCAAGGGCGTAGTGTGACTTAAATAATGAACAACAATAATATATTAATAATAATGAATAACAAGCAGTGAAATCCTTTTAGGTCAGTGGGTAAGAAGCAATGGGCTTGTGTGATTTGGTGGGCAGTGGTAATTGAGCTGGAAGAATCTGTCTCATCCAAGAGAAAGTGTTGGATGAGTGCCACAATTATGTATGTTCTATGGAAAGCGATTCTTGGTTAGATTTTACGATGTCCCAGCAGCAGGTTTGAGGGTTTAAAGTCCAAAGGCTTTCCCATTTCTTTCTGCCCAAAACATTGTTTAGACATGCCCCAAGTAGTATTGGGGCAAAAATAATTGGTATACTTTAGAAACAACAGGAAGACATTAAAACCTGTCTGAAAGGACAAGATGAAATATTACATGGCCAGGGTGGTTGGTATTCACTTTGTGATCTAGCCACTGTATTTTTGTCTCCTATGTCTTATCTTATTTTCTCCACCTCTTCTAGATATTAACAACTACAGCAGCTTTTCTCGTGACTCCTAAATGATGTGCCCCACACTGTGTCATATTTCTTTCTTTTCTTCTAGCTCAAGGATCTTCTCATTCTTGTTCCAACTAATTTTCAATCTGTGTCTGTAGCATCATAATTCAAATGCCTCAAGCCTTCTTACTTCAGGATTCAAGGTCTAGTTTTCACATCTGTATCATGTTGTTGAGCACATTTAATACTAATGCATTCAACTTCTTATCACCAACTTAATGTTACAAATGCACAGACACAATTCCATTCATTTCTTTCACAATTATTATTCTCAGTTTTACTTCTTTGTTGCTTCAGTCATCTGATATTATTAATCTGTTGAAGTATTTTGACCAGCTCTCTATCCATAATATTCACACCAAGGTCAGATTTTGAGGGTCCTATTTGTAATTAATGTTTGTTTTCCCCACATTTATTTTTGACACATGATGCAAGTTTTGCTGATGTATTTGCCAAAATACTTTGACTCCATTTTCAGTCCCTTTCCATCCACATCTATTATATTCCACAATAAATGCAATGACAATTATCCCAAAGTTTGATGCAGTATGACCTAAGGGGAAAATGTTCAGAGCATTCTTCAGCTCATACTATTCCTTTGTTTTGTTCAGGTACCTGATTATTGAGAATTTTATTCCACCTGAAGAGAAAAACAAGATAATGAATCGGCTGTGTTTTGACTGTGACGAGGATCAGTGGAAATTCCTACCCCTAGTGCCTGCTGAAAGGTGAGTGGAATTAGCTTCGTAGAAATGATGTGGCCTCAGAATACGTCCTTTTTCTGTTTAAAGATAAAATTCTAAACAAGGGACTTTGAAAAAAAGAAAGAGGAGAAAACACAAGCTTCAATAGAGTAAATGTTGTTATTAACCCGAAGTGTAACTCCAATTTTAAGACCTTGGAGCTAACTCTTATAAATGACTTGGATGAGGAGGTTGAGGGGTGGGCTAGTAAATTTGCAGATGACACGAAGGTTGGAGGTGTCTTCGATAGTGTAGAGGGCTACTGCAGGCTGCAGCGCGACATAGACAGGATGCAGAGCTGGGCTGAGAAATGACAGATGGAGTTCAACCTGGATAAGTGTGAAGTGATGCATTTTGGAAGGTCAAACTCGAATGCTGAATATAGGATTAAAGACAGGATTCTTGGCAGTGTGGAGGAACTGAGGGATCTGGGTGTGCAAGTACATAGATCCCTCAAAGTTGCCACCCAAGTGGATAGGGTTGTTAAGAAAGCATATGGTGTTTTGGCTTTCATTAACAGGGGGATTGAGTTTAAGAGCTCAGAGGTTTTGCTGCAGCTCTACAATTCCCTGGTGAGACCACACTTGGAATATTGTGTCCAGTTCTGGTCACCCTACTATAGGAAAGATACAGAGGCTTTGGAGAGGGTGCAAAGAAGGTTTACCAGGATGCTGCCTGGACTGGAGGGCTTGCCTTACGAAGAAAGGTTGAAAAAGCTTGGACTTTTGTCTCTGGAGAGAAGGAGGAAGAGAGGAGACCTGATTGAGGTGTACAAAAAAATGAGTGGAATAGATAGGGTCAATAGCCAGAGACTTTTCCCCAGGACAGGGTTGACTGGTACGAGGAGTCATAGTTTGAAGATATTAGGGGGAAGGTATAGAGGAGACGTCAGAGGTAGGTTCTTTAGGCAGAAAGTTGTGAATGCATGGAATACGTTGCCAGCGGTGGTGGTGGAAGCAGAGTCATTGGGACATTTAAGTGACTGCTGGACATGCACATGGAGAGCAGGGAGTTGAGGGGTGTGTAGGTTAAGTTACTATATTTTACATTAGGATTAAACCTTGGCACAACATCGTGGGCCAAAGGGCCTGTTCTGTGCTGTACTCTTCTATGTTCTATTATGAAACTTCATTTAAGCTCACTCTCCAGATTTCAAAGATACCATCAGTTCACATCTGATGGTTATTGTTACAGTGTCAACTGTATTGTGAAAGTCTTATATTGAACCTTCTTCATAAATGCATAGAACCCAGGATATCAGATCAGTTTTTATCAAGGACTGTCATTTGCCTTTCTTACTCTACTGTCATATGATTTCTATGTTCTTTTTATCAGTCACCAAATGAAGAAAAGGTCTACATCTGCTGTTGGTTACAAGCGACCAATCAGTCAGTATGCTAGAGTTGCTATGGCAATGGGTATTCATCCCAGATACCGGGTAAGTCATAAATCAGATTAGCAGAACTGCTGGTACCGTTAAAGTGACTCAGAAACAGTCTTTCCTATACCTCTTCAGGAACTGATAAACAAGACTTGCAAAACAGTTGGTTAATGAAGAAAATATATTTCACAATGTATGTTAAGAGGATTCAGTTGCCATTAGATAAAAATAGTTTTTTAATATATTACAAATATGAATATTACACATGGGCTTTCAAAATATAAGCTTTTCCAAAGGATTATTGTACTGATCAAACCAACTAAGGAGCACTAGAAATAGGGCATTAAGTAGTGTCTTAAACATGTGATAAAAGGAACAATTCCAAACATGTTCTATCCTTTAAGAGCAGCTTTACTGCAAATTGGTTAAGCAAATATTGTATCTATCGTATCCTGGCACTTTCATAATGGAGTATGCTCAGAGGAAGGTTACCTGGTATTGTTGACTACCTATTACCCCGTTAATCTTCCTGTGTTATTTGTTGTTGTGAGTGATGAGTAAAAGATTTCAAACTTCCTGCCTAAATCCCTCAGGCTGGATAGACTTGTGCTAGTGTTCACTGGTTTGGGAGTATTCGCTGCAGCAACACTACCTTGGATGATGAAATTGCCCATCACATGGCAGAATCAGTCTGAAGACGCAGGAGGTACCCATGGGCTTTAGAGGGAGCATGATGTTTGTCTCAAAACAAAGAAGAAAGTCTACCAAGATCCCATCACCTCTTGAAGGCTAGAAGACATAGACAACCTATTGGCTTCACACCTTTACTGCTTAATATCTGTGAAAGCAATGGCAGAGGAAAATCCCTCATAAGGAAGTTCCTGCTTACCCAGGTTTAGAGCATGCTCATTGGAGCTCTGCTTCGGTGGGTCAGTCACGTGGGTCATACTTAGTTAAAAAAAAAAATCACACAGTGCCAGGTTATAGTCCAACAGGTTTATTTGGAAGCACTAGATTTCGGAGCGCTGCTACTTCATTAGGTGCTTGTGGAATGTAAGATCGTAAGACACAGAATTTATAGCAAAAGATTACAGTGATGCAACTGAAATGATATATTGAAAAAAGACATGGTTTGTTTGTTAAGTCTCTCATCTTTTAGAATGACCGTGTTGGTTTCAGTTCTTTCATATATAAATCCCAGAACAGTTTTTAAAGTTACACTCTCAAATGAACTTTAACAACAGGTGCCATGTCAGCTCAGATAGTACATTGAAGATGTGTGATTAATGTCTGTCTGTCTGTGCCCCAATGTTCAGACTGATTCTATTTCTAAAAAAGAGGTTTACAGAATCTTACATGGATTCATGCAGTTTTTAAACAAACTAAAATGTAATTCTGCAAGTACAAATTTACCCCACAAACTTATATATGTGTGTGTGAGAGAGTATGTGTGTGAGCGTAAACGCGTATAAGTCTGTGACAGGATGTGTGTGTGAGTGTGAGCGTGGGGGGTTTGTTTGTGTGAGCATATGAGAGAGAGCTTGTATATGAGAGAGGGTCTGCTTGAGTGTATGAGCCTGTAAGTGTGTGTGCGTGTTGCAGTGGGGTCACGAAGTGTGACATGAACCCAAGGTCCCGGTTGAGGCCATCCCCACGGGTACCGACTTGGCTACCAGCCTCTGCTCGGCCACTTTGCATTGTTGCCTGTCCCAAAGTCCACCTTGGAGGATGGTCAGCTGAAGGTCCGAGGCTGAATGTCCCTGACTGCTGATGTGTTCCCCAAATGGGTCATATGGAAACTTCCCACTTGCCAAAGGTAGTATTTTACAGTCAGCTAAGTATGGGAACCCACACCATACTTAGATACGAGGACATTTTAAAAGCCAACCTCAGAATCTATTGGTAGGACCCACTACAGATGTAAAAGCAATACCGGTCTGATCCTAATGGAGAAGTCTCAGTCATGAAGCAGGAGAACAGGGTCTAGTTCCAATAGGACAGCATGCTACAAAGCTAACAGCTGCACCCTCCCTTCAATAGTGATTGTGTGTGTAAAAGTTGTTGTCAGATCGGCAAATCAAGATTTGAGATGCAACTGAGCTAGGGGGAGAAAATCTTGCCACCTTCATCCATCAAAGTAATAAGAGAATCCATTGTTATTCACTACAGCTAGACTGGGTTCTGTTTCCAGTGTCAAGAGGTGATTGGTGCTCCATGACCATGTGATTGGTGATCCATGACCATGCTGATTGGTGCTTCATAACCATGTGATTGGTACTCCATGACCATGTTGATTGGTGCTCCATGATCATGTGATTGGTACTCCATGACCATGTTGATTAGTACTGCATGACCATGTTGATTGGTACTCCATGACCATATTGATTGATACTCCATGACCATATGATTGATGCTCCATGACCATACTGATTGATGCTCCATGACCATACTGATTGGTGCTCCATGACCATGTGATTGGTGATCCATGACCATGTTGATTGGTACTTCATGACCGTATTGATTGATACTCCATGACCATATGATTGATGCTCCATGACTATATTGATTGGTGCTCCATGACCATGTGATTGGTACTTCATGACCATGTGATTGGTGCTCCATGACCATGCTGATTGATGCTTCATGACCATGCTTATTGATGCTTCATGACCATGCTGATTGGTGATTTATGACCACATTGATTGGTGCTCCATGACCACGTTGATTGGTGCTCCATGACCATGTGATTGGTGCTCCATGACCACATTGATTGGTGCTCCATGACCATGTTGATTGGTAATCCATGACCGTGTGATTGGTAGTGCATGACCATGTTGATTGGTGCTCATGACCATGTTGATTGGTGCTCATGACCACGTTGATTGGTGCTCCATGACCATGTTGATTGGTGCTCCATGACCATGTGATTGGTGCTCCATGACCACGTTGATTGGTGCTCCATGACCATGTGATTGGTGCTCCATGACCACGTTGATTGGTGCTCCATGACCTTGTGATTGGTGCTCCATGACCACATTGATTGGTGCTCCATGACCATGTTGATTGGTACTGCATGACCATGTTGATTGGTGCTCCATGACCATGTTGATTGGTGCTCCATGACCGTGTTGATTGGTGCTCCATGACCACGTTGATTGGTACTGCATGACCACGTTGATTGGTGCTCCATGACCGTGTTGATTGGTACTAAAAGACCACGTTGATTGGTGCTCCATGACCGTGTTGATTGGTGCTCCATGACCGTGTTGATTGGTGCTCCATGACCACGTTGATTGGTGCTCCATGACCATGTTGATTGGTACTCCATGACCGTGTTGATTGGTACTGCATGACCACGTTGATTGGTACTGCATGACCACGTTGATTGGTGCTCCATGACCATGTTGATTGGTGCTCCATGACCATGTGATTGGTACTCCATGACTGTGTTGATTAGTACTGCATGACCACATTGATTGTGCTCCATGACCATGCTGATTGGTGCTCCCTGACCACGTTGATTGATGCTCCATGACCACATTGATTGGTGCTCCATGACCATGTTGATTGGTACTGCATGACCACATTGATTGGTGCTCCGTGACCGTGTTGATTGGTGCTCCATGACCATGTGATTGGTACTGCATGACCACGTTGATTGGTGATCCACGACCATGTGATTGGTGCTGTATGGCCATATTGCTGCTGTTAAAGAAGATTTTGATAGAAACATCAGAAGATGCTGTGTAGGGGCTGAAATGCAAAGATCTATGGGTTGCAGTATGCAAGCATGAATGAATACATAGAGAAAACTGCAGTGAATATAAGGTCCTGTTCCTGAGCTTTGGAAATGCGTTCATTTGCTCCATGATCTGCTCATACTGTCATGGGTAAATAAAATGAGGAGATGTTCTTCTAGTTATGGGCCTGATCCTCGTCTATTATGTTATTTTGTCTGACATTATCCTATAAATCAAGTATCATTTCAGGATACTGTAGGCAGACAGACAAAAGATTGAATGAAGCAATGTATGGGCTCAGCAAAGAAAAGTGTTAAAGAGAGGTGATTAACATGTTGGTCATGTGAGAGGATCCCAGTTTTGGAAGCAGAGATTAGGTTGAACAGGACATTGATGTTGTGAACTGTCTGGCTCAACCTCAGACATTGGCCATGTAGGAGGCTGGGTTTTATATCAGGGACAGAAGGTAATCTTAACTATTGTTCATTTGGAATGTACGACCATAAAACCAAGGAATAAGAGTAGGCCACTTGGCCCTTCGATCCTCCTCTATCATTCAATAAGATCATGGCTAATTTGATTTTAACCACAACTGTACATTCTTGTATATCCCTGATAATCTTTAATCCCCTTGGTCATCAAGAATCTATCTACTTCTATCTTGAAAAGAATTAAAGATTCTGCACCAACTGCATTTTGAGGAAGGGAATTCCAAAGAATTACAACTCTGAGAAAAAAAAAGTTTCCTCATCTTTATAATAAATGAATATGTGCTTATATTGAAACTATAAACCCTCTGGAGTTCTAGATTCTCCCACAAGAAGAAACATCCTTATAGTCATGCAATGCTGAATTACAGATAAGCTGTTGAGGGTGTTGAAGACAAGACAGGGCCATTTGGTTTACTTCAGAAGAGAGGAAGCAGCAAAGTCAACATTGGTGAAATTCAAGAGCTCTTGGCAATCGTTGGGTGGGGAGCTAGGGCATTGGACTGGTGTTTAAGCACTGGATTGTTACTTGTAAAACAAGGTGTGAGGTTATCTCTTCTCTCGGAATGATCCAAGGATTATGGGACTTCCTGGCAGCGCAAAACGAGGTATGATAAAGATGAATGTGGGCAAACCCGATTGGTGCTGAAAGAAGCAGATAATTGTTCAAGGAGTGTGATCTAGTTGCTCTTTGTGGACTTGAGGGAATGAAGGTGAAGATTATACCAAAGTGAAATACATGGAAAGGAGATGGTGAAAGTTTTAGTTGGTGTGAGGATATCAAAAATGGATGCAAAGATGTGATCAAGCAAACCAGGCAGCTGCAGAGTTATTGTAATTAAAATGCCAAAGACTGAGTCGAAGTCAAGAGCACATTTGTGAATGATTTAAGAGGATGGATCCAAAAAGACATTGGCTTAGAGGATGGTTGGTGGATAGGCTGGAACTCTTTTTTTACTGGAGTGTTGGAGTGAGGGATGACCTTATCGAGGTTTATAAAATTATGAGAGGCATGAATTGAGTAAAAGCAAAGATCTTTTTCCTAGGGTAGGGAAGTTCAAAACTAGCGGTCACATTTTTAAAGTGAGAGGACAAAGATTTAGAAGGGACCTGAGGGCCAATCATTCCATACAGAGAGTGGTTCGTGTGTGAAATGAACTTCCAGGGGAAGTGGTAGATGCAGGTACAGTTACAGCATGTAAAAGGCATTTGGACAGGTACATGTATAGAAAACGTTTAAGGGGATATGGGCCAAATGCAGGCAAGTGGGACTAGTTTAATTTAGAAAACTTGGTCAGCATGAGCAAGTTGGGCTGAAGGGTCTGGTTTGTGCTATATGATTCTGTGACTTGATGATTACTTGAAGAAAATGGTCAGACCTAGATTCATCATTATTTGTGACTGTGAGAGAAGAGAAGCTGCAGCAGATGGAAAGGTTGACAAAGTACCCGTAAAATAAACGTGTACTACTCAGGTTAGGCACATGTTTAGCTAGCTGTGGTGGTGATCTTTCCAAATGGTTCTAACCAAACAGAGATTCTACGTGATTCAATCATATTGTTCAGAAGCACTGATCTTGAGTAACTACTGGCACTCCATAGCATTAACTCTTTCAGACCCTCACATTTTTACACAATGTCATGCTCTAGCGTTTCCATGAGTTATATTTCTACGTTTGTGTATACACTTACTTTACCCAATGCATTTCTACTAAAATCTCGGACTTCACAAATTCATGTGGTGTAGATGTCACAATTCTGGCAGAGTACAGTATCTTGGGCTTGGAAGGTTAACGGATCTTTGGATTAAAGATTGTTAACTTTGATCCTCTGCCTGATAAGCTGAGGCATGCATCTTCTTTTAAACAAACAAACCTTTAATCTCATCAATTTCCTTCACATAGGACAGCTGTCCTGTTGAAACAGACACTTTCTGCTTGACAGTTTCCTCGATCACCAGAACAGGCAATTTCCTCTTGAATCTGTCCTGAATCTTCAGATGTTGGTTGCCCTTTCTCAGTGATGGCTTTCATGGAGGTCTTTATACTCAATGTGCCAGGAAATCTGTGCTGAAACATGTAGATACTTCACTTTAACTTGTTAATATGGTTGAATGCTTTCATTTTTTCTTTGTGATTGTATTATCAGTGAGACTAGCGTGCTGACTTCCCGAGTAATACACTTTGTGGTTTGGTTTTGTTTGGTACGACCGCTGTTACTATGTTTGAAGCTTCATCTTCTGAGTCACCTCAGCATCTGGCTTCAGATTAAATCTGCCCTCACTATTTGTTAGCTAAACTATATCTCAGTCTGATTTAAGGCAGGTAACTTCCCCTCAATGGGTTATACTGCTGTCTGACTATCAGATTGCTTGTGTTTTCTCACAGACTTTGTTGATTCTTGCAAACTGAACTCTTTTCAGTGTTGAACGCAGTGGAAAATGTTTCTGCCAATCCAGTAGAGACACCTTCCTAAGAGTGTGAAACAATTTTTTTGTGCTGACATCGCTGAAGTTGATGAATACTGTCTTCTGTTTGGGTTCTGCTATGAGATAAGGGAGTCCAGTGAGTTCTTCTGTCAGCAGTCCTCTGATTGGTTGTTCCATTTCTTAATGTTCCTTGCCCAATTAGCTCTTGACTTTAACTAATTTGATCTCTTCTGCCATTTAAGGAAGATTCAAAACCTGTATCAAATTTAATATTAATGAGATGCCCTTTGAAATAAATATCTTCGTGTCAGAAAGCTTTGTCTGGTGCATCTATTTCCCCAAGGAATGCTTTTGGCCTTTCTTCTATTGTAGCCTGTTCTTTATCATGAGCTTCATTGTCCGAGTAGCTATTTATATTCATTGTTGCTCAGTGATTGTGTCTTCCCTTGGCACACTTTATGAAAGTGCGATAAATAAAGCATTGTACTTTAATAGCTGGACATTGCCTGTGCATATGAGATATCCCTGCTCCACAGCAGGGACACTGAAATGCAGACTCTAGTGCCTTTTTGATGCTATTCTTGTCACACTTAGGTCTGGACAGGTTTTGTACCAAAATCGATTCAGCTGGTCTCCTGTGATAAAGTTGACCTTCTCCTGTTAGGAATGATTTGTCAGCTCACCCAGAGTCCCATCCAACAACACAAGTAAAAAGAGGGAAGGGACTTGCAAGCAGTTACACAGAGCTAGAAAGTAAATTGAAAAGTCGGACCTCAAAGGTAGTAATATCAACATTACTCCCAGTGCAATGTGCTGGTGTGATCAGAAATTGGAGAATGGGTGAAATGAATGCATTGCTGGTGGGGAGGGGTGTGGAGGGGAGGTGGGTGGGGGTTGCGATTTAGATCCTTGAAGCATTGGGACTGATACTGGGGAAGATGATGGGACCTATACAAGCTGGATGGGTTGCTCGCAGCAGATCCTCACAGGCACTATGGGGAAGGGTTTAAACTAGAGTGGTAGAGGAATCGAAATCAGAGTGAGGAGACAACCAAGATGGAAATTAAAAACAGAAAATAGAAATCCAAAGTAGAAGGTAGAGAAAACAAAAGCAAATAGGGCTAGTGTACAAAAAAAAAGTAAAAATGTCAAAAAGAGTTTAAATGTCCTAGAACTAAATTACACAGCATTCACAATAAGATAAACCAATTAACAGTGCAGATATGATTGTAATTAAGGAGACATGATTGTTGGGTGATCAAGACTGCAAACTGAACATCCAAGGGCATTAAATCTTTAGGAAGGACAGACAAAATAGAAAAAAACGAGGTGGTGTGATGATGAAATATTGAGAAAGAATATTGGTGTAGAAAATCTAGATGTAGAATCAGTCTGGATGGAGCTAAAAAGCATGAAGAGGCAGAAACCATGAGTGGAAGTTTTCTCTGAACAGTCGTGGTGAGTTAGAGGATGGCATTAGAAAGGAAATTAGAGATGCATGCTACAAATATGCTACATTAATCGTGGGTGACTTTAATTTATAAATAGACCGGGGAAACCACATTAGCAGTAAAACTGTAGCTGATGGTTTCTTGCGGTGTATACAGGATGAATATTTAACTTTGTACATGATAAACCAACTCGGTCATGCTCTCCTAGATTTGGTTTCTGTCCTAGAAAGGGGAATCATGTTTGGCAAACCCATTGGAGTCTCTTGTGGACATAACTGGTAGAATAGATGATGAAAAACCAGTGGATAATAATGTGATAATAATAACGGGATGATAAAGTCCCATGCATGTTGGATCAGGGAATCAAGTTTGATGACAACACAATCTAGATGTGAGTGTGACTGATAAGGAAGATGTCAAGAGGCTTTGAAATGATTTAAACAAGTTGAGTAAGTGGTCAAATACATGGCACATGCCATACAATGTGGATAAATGTGCAGTTGTCCACTTCATTTGGAAAAGAGAATATTGTTATTTAAGTGGTGGTAGAATAGAACCCCTGCAGTGTGGAAATAGGCTATTCAGCCCAACAAATCCCTATGACACTGCTTTCCCATGGTTAAAACACCTAACCTACACATCCCTGAACACTATGTGCAATTTAGCATGGCTAATCCATCCTAGCCTGCACATCTTTGTACTGTGGGAGGAAACCAGAGCACCCGAAGGAAGCCCACGCAGACACGGGGAGAATGTGCAAACTCCACACAGACAGTTGCCTAAAGCTGGATTCGAACCCAGGTCCCCGGTGCTGTGAGGCAGCAGTGCTAACCACTGAGCCACCGTGCCGCCCTAAATAGTTTTGAGAAAGGTTGTTTTATGAAGTAACCTGAATCATTGTACAGTGTTCAGTGAAAGCAGACATGAAAGTGAAGCAAACAAGAAGACAAATGGTATGTAGTCCTTCATTGCAAGAGGTTTTTAGTACAGGAACAAGGAAGTCTTACTACAGCTATACAGGGCCTGAGTGGGACCACACCTGAAGGACTGTGTGCAGTTTGTCCCTCTTTACCTGAGAAAAGATACACTTGCCATAGAGGAAGAGCAGCAAAAGTTCACCAGATTGGCTTTGTCTTTCCTGTCATAAAAGAAGGGATAGGGTTGACTGGGTCAACCACACTTTAGAAGAATGTGAGGAGGTCTCATTGAAACATACTGACCTCTGGCAGTGGCTGGTCAGACCAATTGCAGGATAATGTTTCCTTGATCAGAGGAACCAGAACAAAGAACAAAAGAACAAAGAAAATTTACAGCCAGGAACAGGCCCTTCGGCCCTCCAAGCCTGAGTAGATCCAAATCCTCTGTCTAAACCTGTCACCCAAGTCCTAAGCATCTGTATCCCTCTGCTCCCCACCTGCTCATGCATCTGTCCAGACGCATCTTAAATGAATCTACCGTGCCTGCCTCTACCACCTCTGCTGGTAACGCGTTCCAGACACCTACCACCCTCTGTGTAAAGTACTTGCCGCATATATCCCCCTTAAACTTTCCACCTCTCACCTTGAAAGCGTGACTCTCGTTATTGAATCCCTCACCCTGGGAAAAAGCTTGTCTCTATCCATCCTGTCTATACCCTTCATGATTTTGTAAACCTCAATCAGGTCCCCCCTCAATCTCCTTTTTTCTAATTAAAACAATCCTGACCTACTCAACCTCTCTTCATAGTTAGCACCTTCCATACCAGGCAACATCCTCGTAATCCTTCTCTTCACCCTCTCCAAAGCGTCCATATCCTTTTGGTAATGTGGCGACCAGAACTGTACACCGTATTCTAAATGCGGCCGGACAAGGGGTCACTGGCTCAGGATACGGGGTAAACCATTTCAGACAGAGCTCAGGAGAAATATCTTCATCCAGACAGATGGTGAGTCTGTGGAATTCTCTCCTCACAGAAGACTGTGGAGCCCAACTCACTTTAACAAAAAAATAGATTTTTGGAAACTTAAAGTGTTAAGGGTATGGGGGAAGAGAGCAGGAGTGTTGCCACTGAGTTAGAGGAACATGATCATGTTGAATGGGCCAAATGGCCTTTCCTACATTGCTATGTTTACTGTTGTGTAAGTAATAGATCCCTGGCCCTTTCTGTGACCTCAATAGTCTCCTGGCTTTCTTCCATTAGATTATTGTCTGCATAGACTTCTAAATTGTGTCTGCACCACTTTAATTTTGGCTTTGTGACATTCCCAGATTTGCAACCTTGTTTTAAAGTGCCTTTGTGGTTCTCGATTTCCTTTATTGTTGTCAGACTTTGCGGTGCCCGTTCATTATGGCAGGAACTGTAAGCACTTCAGCTTCTCTAGCTTTGTCAACCTATACATTTCTCTGTTCTATTTCAGTTCTGCCCTGGCCCACCAGGGATTTACTCACAGTCCCACAGCGCTCACTCACTTTCCAACTGAACATTATTCTGGGATTGCTTCTGTACATTGTCAGCACACAATGCACTTGTCATGATATTGCTCATATATGGCCAATCCATTTTTAACTTCTACTATTTAATGATTAGATTCCCTACAGTATGGAAACAGTCCCTTTGGCCCAACAAATCTGCACCGACCCTCCAAAGAGTAACCCACCCAGACCCACTCCCCTACATTTGCCCCTGACTAATGCACCAATCACTATGGGCAATTTAACATGGCTATTTCACCTAACCTGCACATCTTTGGGGTCTGGGAGGAAACTGGAGCACCCGGAGGAAACCCACACAGACACAGGGAGAATGTGCAAACTTCACACAGACAGTCACCCGAGGCTGGAATCAAACTCTGGTCCCTGGCGCTGTGAGGCAGCAGTGCTAACCACTAAGCCATCGTGCCGCCATCATGAAACTTCCATGGACTAAGATGGTTTCTGAGAAAAGAGAAAATGCTGCAATAGTCACCTGACCAGCTTGAGCTAAGCTTATATAATTGATATGAAATAACCAAGACAGTCAGAACCAAGATTCACATTTTGTCAAAAGAGACTAATCAGGTATGAAGAAATCCTCATCTCCCTTAATTTAAACTTTCAATGTTTCATACATTGGAATGAAAGTTGCCTGCAGATTACTTAACTCAAAGAAAAAGGAGTGACAGACCCAGGAATGCTCCATAGAGCTGTATTTCAGGAAAACAGCTTTTTGCCAGAGCAGAGATAGAAAATGTATCTGCAACACCGAACTGGAAGAAGCTGTCTCTCCTAAGATCATTAGAATTGAGAGCAGGAGGAGGCCATTCAACCCCTCGTGCCTACTCCATCATTTACTACGATTATGACTGATCTCATCTCGGCCTCAACTCCACTTTCTTGCCCACTTTCCATAGTCCTTCAATTTATTACTCTTTAAAAATCTGTCTCCTTAAATGTACTCAATATCCCGCCAACTTTGAGGTAGTGAATTCATGACCCCTTGAGAGAAATAATTTTGCCTTATCTCGGTTTTATTTCTGCTCCCCTTTAGATTAAAATTGTGACCTTGCATTCTTCATTCTTTAAACACGAGCAAAGTATTAGTCTAAACTGCTCAATCCCATTTCATAAAACATGCCTTTCATGGGCAGCACAGTGGTTAGCACTGCTGTCTCACAGCGCCAGAGACCTGGGTTCAATTCCCGCCTCAGGCAACTCTCTGTGTGGAGTTTGCACATTCTCCCCATGTCTGCATGAGCGCCCTCTGGGTGCTCTGGTTTCCTCCCACAGTTCAAAAATGTGCAGGTTAGGTGAATTGGCCATGCTAAATTACCCGTAATGTCAGGTGTAGGGGAACGGGTCTGGGCCGGTTGCTCTTCGGAGGGTCGGTGTGGACTTGTTGGGCCGAAGGGCCTGTTTCCACACTGTAAAGTAACCTAATCTCTGGGACTATTCTAGTGAATCATTTCTGAACTGCCTCCAATCTGATTACATCCCTCCTCTAGTAAGGTGACCAAAACTGTACACAGTGCTCCAGGTGCAGTCTTGCCAGTGCCTTGTACAATTGCAATAACACTCCCCTACTGCTAAACTTCATTCCTTCAACAATAAATGGCAACATTCAGTTTGTCTTCCTTTATTACCTGCTGTTCCTGCATACTAGTTTTCTGCACTTCATGCCCAACGACACCCAGATCCTTCTGCACCAAAACATTGAAGTTTCTCTCCATTTACATAATAATTGTCTTTCTATTCTTTTGACCAAACTGGATAGCTTCACTCTTAGCCACATTAAACTCCATCTGCCAAACTTTGGTTCATGTCCCTAAGCTTTCCATATCCATTTGTAAGTTTCTTATTTCTTTATTACAACCTGCTTTCTCACCTATTTTAGTGTAACTATAGACCACTTTACCCCTGCATCCGAATCATTCATGGCAAATTTACATAGTTGGAGCCCAAGCACGGCACCTTGTGGCACCTACTAGTTGTTTTAACAACCAGAAGAAGACCCATTTATCCTGACTTCCTACTTACTGTTGGTTAGCCAATCCTCTATCTGAGCTAATAAATTACCTCCTAACCCCAAGTGGTCTTACCTTTCTGTATTAACCTTTGAAGTGACAGCTTGTCAAATGCCTTCTGGAAACTTAGATATATCACATCTATAAGATCCCCATTATCCACCTTGCTTGTTACATCTTCAAAGAACTCAAGCGAATTAGTCAAACATGATATATCTTTCATAAAACCATACTGCATGATGGGATTGCATATTGACTTTTGAAATGCCTCCTTACTATTTCCTTAACAATAGATTTCAGCAACTTCTCAATGACAGATGTCAAACTAACTTTTCTGCCTCCTTTTCCTACTTTCTGCCTCCTTCCCTCCCTCTCTCCTTGTCTGATTCCTTCAGTCTGTCAAAAAACAGCATCTAGTGATAGAGCAAACTGCAGGTAAATCTATTAACCAAGAATAGAAGGATACTTACACAGTTTGCCTCTGCTGAGGATGCCACACTTCCATTAATAATTATGGTCTCGGGTTAAAATCGGACACCTCAAAGACACTAAGTCTTTCTTTTCAAATCCATGTTACTGAGCTTTATTTTTAACCAGTCTCTCATTTTAAAAAAAAAGTGCTTTTGTTCGTATGTTTGATTTTATTATCATTTTGAGGATTAGTAAAGAATAAAATTCTTCTTTCTTTCACTGATATAGCTGCTTCCTAAACTAGATTAAAAATATTTGCTGAACTAACTGAGAGGGCTACAAAGGGCTGAGACCCTCTCCTCATCTGATCATACCTCAGTCTGTAACTACCTTGATATGACTAGTGCTGCTGCACATCTCTTAACCAGATCTCAATTTTTTTTGCCATTGACTATAGATTCAACAACGGTGAACCTTGCTCTGAGGTTCTCTTCTGTTCAGTTCTCAAATGTCTGGCTCTTCCAGTTACCATGTGTCTGCAAGAGCAGCATTTACCCAGTTTCTAAGAAAATCTTCAGATTTTTTGAGAAGATTTGTAGCTCAGGTTGAGTTCCTGGATGTAGGTTTGCTCACTGAGCTGGAAGGTTCATTTCCAGACGTTTCGTCACCATACTGGGTAATATCTTAGATGGGGTCTAACTCAATGTATTTGTTGACAGAGTTCCAGTTAGAATGCCATGCTTCTAGGAATTCTTGTGCGTGTCTCTGTTTGGCTTGTCATAGGATGGATATGTTGTCTCAGTTGAAGTGGTGTCCTTCCTCATCCGTATGTGAGGATACTAGTGAGATAGGGTCATGTCTTTTGTGGCTAGTTGGTGTTCATGTATCCTGGTGGCTAGTTTTCTGCCTGTTGGTCTAATATAGTGTTTGTTACAGTCCTTGCACAGTATTTTGTAAATGACATTACAGCATATCCATCCTAGGACAAGCCAAACAAAGACATGCCAAGAATTCCTAGAAGCATGGCATTCCAGCTGGAATCTATCAACAAACACATTGAATTAGACCCCATTTACAATCCCTGAGAAAAAGAACAGCAAGTGATTCACCACAGGAAATGACATCACCAACCCAAAGAAACCCAAACATATAAATAGAAAGTCGGACTTATCAGCAGTGATCCACCTGAGGCCCCCTCCGAAAATGTTACCTAGTGTGGTGACAAAACATCTGAAAATGAACCTTCCAGCTCAGTGAGCAAACCTACATCCAAATCTTCAGATCTCCACCACTGCCAGTGGGAGGCAGCTAAATAGACCTCCATGATTTTGCAAAATTAATTCTCACCCCCTGCTCATCATGTTGTATGCACCAACTGGGCAAATTGCTACCACCACCACCTTCTTTGTAGGACTTTGTAGGGTCTGCTTGGTGTAATGTGATTGAGTAAAACCATGTACAATAGTAATCTAATGAATAGAGGCTCTTGTTTTAAATAAGCTGTAGTTTATTGCATGCTAATAATCACACACAAGTTACATTGGTATTAGAGACATAACAGAGACTATGAGGAAGGCACAGATGGTAGGACTTTCTTATCCAAGTTGCTCTCCCCACAAGCCACCACATACTGGGTACTTAAAGCACTCCTTAGCCTTCACCCTTTCAGACCCTTAGGCAACAGCTTCCAGGTTGACTCAATTCTATCTGCTAGGAATTGAAAATACCTGCCTTCACTGGACATCTGGTCATTGGAAAAAGCCTTAGAAGCACAGAAAATCCTATTCTGGAAGCCCTTTCCCAAATCATTCCCCTTTGATCTGATGTCTAGGCTAAATGGAAATTCCACATTTAATAATTCCCAGAGATTGAGATCTGGCAGACCTGCACCTTAACCTAATCTTTTGCACTTCTGTGTAATATCTGGTGGAAATGCTTTGGGAAATTTGTGAATTTTGGATCTGCAACTGTAATTGTTTGTCATTAATGTTAGTGATAACTGTAGGGAGGTTTTCCCTGAGATGTGTTGAGTTCCAAACTGTGTCATTGCTTTTAATCAATTCCCTCTCTGACCACTAGATGGTTCTATTCAACCTTGAAATTAATTTTGAAAAACAGCCAAATTCTGGTTTTTCAATACTCTGTAAATCATTCCATCGTGGATATTGATGTAGCAGTGACAAATGATGAGAAAAACAAGCTGGAAAAATTGTGAATTTTGGTAACTTTGTTAACGGTGTAACTGGATTTTTATCAAACCTTGAGCTGAAAGAGATGTTGATGTGAGTGAATATGGAACAGACAGATATTTTTCTCAAATAGTTGAACAAGTTGCCATTTATGGATCCTATTATATTCATGAAACATATGTATTTTAAGTAATATAAAGCAGCTTACCTTCCTTGTAAAGAGAACTGACAGATGATTGAACCTATCTTATCCTAGACCATTCTGGTTGTTTCCAGTAGACCTATGCTGTAATTACTCATGTTCTGCAAGGTAATTATCAGCAACACATGTTTTGGACCATTTGCCTTTTGAGTATGAGGATCAGCATTGGGGGAATTCCAGTTCTGTCTTAATGGTGGAGGAGCCTTACTGTTAGACATAAAATCAGCAAACACCACCCCCCGCCAGGGATTTTTGCATTGTGATTAGTGGAGTGAACCTCATTGGCCCTTTCTCCTTATATCTGATAAAAGGGAATAAGTGACTGATGTCACAGTTAGTGGCTGGAAACAGTGAGAGCTCTTGTGTGTCTTTGTTTATCTTGGAGATTTCTTCCTTGGGCAGTTCATTGGAAAGTAGAATGAGATCACCCTTCGTTTTACTGTTATAGTGTACCATGGT
Source organism: Chiloscyllium punctatum (assembly GCF_047496795.1). NCBI lineage: Eukaryota > Metazoa > Chordata > Chondrichthyes > Orectolobiformes > Hemiscylliidae > Chiloscyllium > Chiloscyllium punctatum. The sequence goes on along the minus strand of NC_092741.1, from coordinate 159,467,809 downwards.
AGTTTTCTTTGATTCAGTCAAATTACATCATAATAATTAATTTTGGGTCTGGATAAGATAACAAGGGAGAATGATTCAGCTCAGTTTGGACGTTGTTGTTTTTGATCAGATAATGATGCATTTACAGAACCTAACAGTAAAATCCCAATGAGTCAAATCCAAGGCTGGAGTTTCCCAATGGCCACAGTGGCCCCATTCTCACAATAACTCAGCTCAATATTGGCTACACACCCAATCTGCATCAAAAGCAACAGATTCAAATACCAAACACAAACACAGTAAAGCAGTAAATGTATGAAAAATTCCTTATTCAGTTTATTCACATCTGCCAACAGCCAGACATTTCACATTGAAAATGCTGGGAGATTATTTTGGAAAATCTCTGTGATATTTTTCCGCTCAGCATGCTGCTTTGGGGTGAGTGTGGTATGGCCTACCTCATTATCAGTGCTGTCACACATTTTCCATGTTTTTGTGCTGCCTTTGCAGCTACAGTTATGGAAACAGATGGGAAATGGGTGGACGTTCATCAGAATATTCCAGACCATTGGGCTTTTGGCCACAGAATGTACTGCACCAATAATTGCCTCATTGATCAGTTTCATTTGGCAGCAGAAATGTCTCCCACCACAGCATCAGATTCTATGCTGGTCTCTGCTGGAATTTCCATGTTGATGGAGTGTTTAGTCAGAAAGGACATTTACAGGTGATGCAGCTGCGCCAATTTGAAATGGACCAACTGATGGGTATCCAAAGTACCAGCCTCTTTCAGACAGTATGCTCACTGCCAGATGTTAATCAAGATCTACTCATCCTTGGGTGATGAAGCAGAGGAAGAGAGGCCAATAGAAGTGTGAAATTGTTACCTGTAATGCTCAGAGGAGCAGCAAGCTGTGGAACCTGACTTCCTTCATGATTTTTGACTGTATTGTAGATACTTGGGCCAACCTTAATCCAGACAACTGCAACAGCTCCTTGTTTGGGTTCTCGTCCCCCTGCATTGAACATTAGTCCCAATACCAACCCAAGATTCCATTTCTTTGATATTGTCAGATTCCAGAGTTCCCTTCTGTTACACACAGATTCCATGTTCGTGTCCCAATCTCCATGCCACCTTGAAGACCCGTCGCACAGCACCCTAACCTCTGGAAGCCATCCCAAGTATTTGCAGAACACAAGATACCTTCACTGATGTTCAGCATCCTTTAAAAAGCCCTTCCCATTGCTTCTAAGTTTATAATGTGTTCAAATTTACTGCAGATCCCCAGACCCCCCTCCTCCCCTCCAGGAGCTCCCTCTTCTGTGTTCTCACATGCTTCAACTCACTCCCTCAGGTCTCTAATTGCTGTTTTTTTTCTCTAATTGCTGAGTTCTCTAACAGCTGTCATGGTACACGTAGGCCCCAACCATATCAGTAAACAATGGGATGAGGTCCTACAAGCTGAATTTAGGGAGTTAGGAGTTAAAAGTAGGACCTCAAAGGTAGTAATCTCATGATTGCTTCCATAACCATGTGCTGGTCAGAGTAGGAATGGCAGGGTAGCTAAGATGAATATGTGGCTTGAAGGATGATGTAAGAGAGAGGGACTCAAATTCCTGGGACATTGGAATTGGTTCTGGAGGGGGGGGGGGTGAGACCAGTACAAACCACACGGTCTGCACCTGAGCAGGACTGGAACCAATGTCTTAGTGGAGAGTGTTTATTAGTGCAGTTAGAGAGGGTTTAAACTAATATGGCAGGGCGATGGGAACCAATGTGGGAAGTCAGAGGGAAATGAAATGGGACAGAAACAAAAGACATTAAGGGGTAAAGTGAAAGAGGAAGGCAGAGAAACCAAAGACAAAAATCAAAAAGGACCACATCTGACAATGATTCTAAAAGGGCAATAAATGTCAAAATGTACAAGCCTGAAGGCTCTGTGTCTCAGTGTGAGGAGCATTTACGATAAGGTGGATGAATTAACTGCACAGACAATGATTAATGGATTTCATGTAATTGGGATCACAGAGTCCTGTCTCCAGGGTGACCAAGGATGGTACTCAACATCCAGGACTATGTAATGTTGTGGAAATACAGACAGAAAGGAAAGGGAGGTAGGGAAGTATTGCTGGTTAAAGAGGAGATTAACACAATAATAAGGGAGGACATTAGCCTGGACAGTATGGAATCTGTATGGGAGGAGCTGCAGAACACCAAGGGGAAAAAGACATCAGTGGGTATTGTGTACAGGCCACCAAACAGTAGGTGTGATGTTGGGGACTGTACCAAACAGCAAGTTAGAGATACATGCAGTAAGGATACAGCAATTATTATGGGTGACTTCAATCTACATACTGATTGGACTAATCAAACTGGTAGCAGTGCCATGGAGGAGGATTTCCTGGAATGGTTTCCTTGACTAATATGTTCGGGAACCAACTAAAGAGTAAGCCATCCTAGACTGAATATTGTGTAATGAGGGAGGACTCATTAGCAACATCGTGGTATGGGATTCTTTGGGGAAAAGTAACCAGAATATGGTAGAATTCTTCATTAAGGTGGAGAGTGACACAATTTAATCTGAAACTAGGGTCCTGAACTTAAAGAAACCGAACTTTGATGGTATGAGGCATTGGTGAGGATAAGCTGGCCAAGAATATTTAAAGGGTTGATGGTGGATAGGCAATGGCAGTCATTTAAAGAACACATGGATGAACTTCAACAATTGTACATTCCTGTTTGATGTAAGAGTAAAACAGGGAAGGTGGCTCAACCGTCGCTAACAAGGGAAATCAGGGACAGGGTTAAAGCCAAAAATAGAAGCATATAAATTGGCCAGAAAAAGCAGCAACCTGAGGACTGGGAGAAATTTAAAATTTAGCATAGGATGACAAAGGTTTTAATTTGGAAGGGGAAAATAGAATATGAAAGTAAACTTGTAAAGAGAAAAAAGACTGGTGAAGATAAATGTAGATCCCTTGCAGTTAGAATCAGGTGAATTCATAATGGACAGCAAAGAGATGGCAACCAGTTGAACAAATGCTTTGGAGCTGTCTTCACTAAGGAGACCAAGAATCTTCAGGAAATGCTGGAGGACAGAGGTTCAAGCTTAAAGGAGGAACTGAAGGAAAACCTTATTAGTCAGCAAATGGTATTGGGGAAATTGATGGGATTAAAACCTGGTAGTCCCCAGGGTCTGATGCTCTGCATTAGGGAGTGTTTAAGGAAAACAGATGCATTGGTAATCCTTTTCCAGCATTCTGTAGATTCTGGAAGAGTTTCAATGGACTGGAGGTTGGCTAATGTAACCCCGATCTTAAAAAAGAAAAGGAGGGAGAGAGAAAATGGGGAATTATATGTCTGACATCAATGGTGAGGGAAGTGCTGGAGTCAATTATGAAGGATGTAATAACTGAGCATTTGGAAAGCAGTGACAGAATCAGTCCTGGTCAGCATGGATTCACTAAAGGGAAATCTTTCTTGTCAAATCTTCTGGAACCTTTTGAGGATGTGACCAGTTGAGTGGACAAGGGTGAATCAGTAGATACTTTGTATCTGGACTTTCAAAAGCTTTTGACACGGTTCCAATTAGGAAGCAACATTAAAGCTCATGGTATTGGAGGCAATGTATAACATAGATCGTGAAATGGTTGGCAGAAAGGAAGCAGAGAGTAGGAATAAGCTGACTGAGAGTCTATGCTATGGGGAAGGTGCTAAGAAGTTGCAGGGTGACTTGCTGAGTGGGCCAGTACTTGCCAAATACAATGTAGATAAATGTGAGGTTTTCACTTTGATTGCAAACAGAGGAAGGCAGATTACTATCTGAATGGTGGCAGTTCAGGAAAAAGGTGAGGTGCAATGAAACCTGGGTGTCATGGTGGAACAGTGGATAGCACTGCTGCCTCACAGCGCCAGAGACCCGGGTTCAATTCCCGCCTCAGGCAACTGTCTGTGTGGAGTTTGCACATTCTCCCTGTGTCTGCGTGGGTTTCCTCCGGGTGCTCCGGTTTCCTCCCACAGTCCAAAGATGTGCCGGTTAGGTGAATTGGCCACGCTAAATTGCCCGTAGTGTTAGGTGAAGGGGTAAATGTAGGGGAATGGGTCTGGGTGGGTTGCTCTTTGGAGGATCAGTATGGACTAGTTGTGCCAAAGGGCCTGTTTTCACACTGTAAGTAATCTAATCATGGTGGAACAGTCGCTGATCTCCAGCATCTATAATCCTCACTTTCTCCTCATGAATTATCCTGTTGCTTATAGCAAGTGCTCCAAAGGCTGCTGGACGCTGAATGATGCTCCCTTTAAGAGGGCAAGCTGCTTTATAAAGGACAGACTAGTCTGTAGATTAGATTACTTACAGTATGGAAACAGGCCCTTCAGCCCATCAAGTCCACACCGGTCCACTGAAGCACAACACACCCAGACCCATTCCCCCACATTTACCCCTTACCTAACACTACGGGCAATTTAGCATGGCCAATTCACCTGACCTGCACATCCTTGGACTGTGGGAGGAAACCGGAGCACCCGGAGGAAACCAACACAGACACAGGGAGAATGTGCAAACTCCACACAGTCAGTCGACTGAGGCGGGAATTGAACCCAGGTCTCTGGCGCTGTGAGGCAGCAGTGCTGGCCACTGTGCCACTGTGCTGCCCACACTCTGCTGGGCTACACAGTCAGCAGCGAGTCTGCACAGGGCTGCACAGTCTGCAGCATGCCAGTACTGCTCTGCACAGTCCACAGTGTGTCTGCACTGGGGCTGCACAGTCCACAGTGTGTCTGCACTGGGGCTGCACAGTCCACAGTGTGTCTGCACTGGGGCTGCACAGTCCACAGTGTGTCTGCACTGGGGCTGCACAGTCAGCAGCGTGTCTGCGTTGGTCTGCATTGGACTGCACACAGCAATCCTGTTGATAAGCCAGCTCCACAATCGTCTGCATGCTGTGTTTCTCAATTGGTCAGGGTGTGGACTAATTGCACAATTCAATACACCCAGATCCGATGTCAGGGAAAACCAAATTCCAGTTTTTGACGACAAAATGTAGAACTGGAGACGCTAAAAATCGGAAACAAAAACAGAAATTGCTTGAAAAGCTTTGCAGGCCTGGCAGCATCTATGGAGAGAAAGCAGAGTTAATATTTCAAAGCTTGCAGTCTGTAGAAGGATCAGTTAACTCAACATGTTGACTCTGTTTCTTTCTCTATAGATGCTGCCAGACCTGTTGAGTTTCTTGAGCATGTTTTGTTTTTGTTCCAGCATTTTATGTTTTTCTTTCAGACTTCCGGCATCTGCAGAAGCTTGCCTTTGTATTGTCTTTATGAACTTGGTGTACTTTGGAATAACCCCTGAGTCTCGTGCCCTGTGAGAACAATCTCACTGAAATCTGGGAATTACAATAAACTTATTACTGCAATCAGCAATCTGAATCCAAACCCAAATTCTTTCATTTCTCCCCGAAAATACTGATCTATACTTTCACTTTTAGCAAAATAAATTGTCTGCTGTCTTCTTCCTACCTCACAATAAAATGAAAACATTCGCATTGCTGTACCTCACAATTTACAATGTTTTGTTCCATTTTTCGAACAGTTCACATTATGACAATTAACAATCTGTCACTTAAGTAGCACAAAGATGTTGTATGAGATTTGAAACAAAATTGAACAGTGACTTGCTGAGATGAAATTTTGGCTTGTTTCAAAAAATCCTACTCTGTATGGGCATCTGCAAACAATGAATCATTCAAGTGGCCCAGTAACAGTGTGTTGCTACACCAGAGTACAGAGGATTTTTCCACATACCAGCTGGTAAAGGCTGGGTACCATGGGGAGAGCTCACAGGCCCTTGGTGATGTCTGGTTCAAGGACACAAATTGGTTGTAAACCTTGCAGCTTTTGAAAATGATTTACATCCCTATTATTATTTTACTTTTTAAAGACTGTGTTAAGCAGCAACAACTGTATTGTTTGTAAATGTGAAATGATCACAGTATTTGAAAAGAAAAGTGATAGATTTTGTCAGAGCTAAGGATGGGAAGTTTAGATTACTTACAGTGTGGAAACAGGCCCTTCGGCCCAACCAGTCCAATTCTCCTACACCTAACACTAGGGGTAATTTAGCAAGGCCAATTCACCTAACCTGCACATTTTTGGACTGTGGGAGGAAACCAGAGCACCCCGGAGGAAACCCACACAGACACAGAGAGAATGTGCAAACTCCACACAGTCACCTGAGGTGGGAGTTGAACCCGGGTCTATGGCACTGTGGGGCACAGTGCTAACCACCGTGCCACCCATAGTATACCAAACAAATAATGAATGAGGTGTATTGACCTTTGCACCCATATTTCTACAATGCTGTCCCAATATGTAAAGTTCCACACTCTGTCCATATTCTGTTCACACTTCCAATGTAAATTTCCAAGCTGCGTTTATTAATGTATTAGCTCCCTCTAATGTATGATATGAGTATAACAGTTCAAAAAGATTGCTCTCATTAAGAGAAATAAAAGATGAGAGGTCTTTCCCACACCTCCACTGCTCACCTTTAAACAACTGCCAAACCTCAAACAGATCATTGTTTGTAGCAAACTGCCTGGCTTTCAGGACAACTCCATACAACCCTGTCACGGTAGGCGCTGCAAGACGTGTCAGAGTGTGGACATGGATACCACCATTACACATGGGGACACCTCCCACCTTGTACATGGCAGGTACTCATGTGACTCAGCCAACATTGTCTATCTTATACGCTGCAGGCAAGGATGCCCGGAGGCATGGTACATTGGGGAAACCGAGCAAAGGCTACAACAACGGATGAATGGGCACCGCACAACAATCAACAGACAGGAGGGTTCCCTCCCAGTTGGGGAACACTTCAGCGGTCCATGACATTCGACCTCAGACCTTTGGGTGACCATCCTCCAAGACTGACTTTGGGACAGGCAGCAGAGGAAAGTGGCCAAGCAGAGGCTGATAGCAAAGTTCGGTACCCATAGGGAGGGCCTCAACAAGGACCTTGGGTTCATGTCACATGACAGGTGACCACCATTGCACTACATACACACACACATACACATGTATACACAGACACAGCACACAGCCTCCCACACTCACACACATCCTCTCAGACTTAGACATTTTACACTCACATACACACACACATACACTCTCTCGCACACCCACAACCCCCCATCCCAGACAGACAGACGACACACACACGTGCAAAAACCCACATGAATGCATATACATATGTGTTTGTGGGGTGAATTTGTACTTACAGAGTTACATTGTACTTTGCTCAAAACTGCATGAATCCATGTAAGACTCTGTTAACTCACTTTTTAGATTAGAATCAGTCTAAAACATTATGGCGCAGACAGGGAACACAGGGGCTAACACCTTCAACATCTTATCTGGGCTGACACCAATTGTTACAGTTAACCTGAGAACGTAACTTTTAAAAAAAGTGTTTTTATTTACAAATGAAAGAAGTGAAACTAACATGGTCATTCTAACAGACGAAAGACTCAACAAACAATTAAGGTATTCTTCAATGTATAATTTCAGTTACAGCACACTGTAAACTTTTGCTATCAATTCTGTGCCTTACAATTGAGCCCTCCACAACCACCTGATGAAGGAGCGTCGCTCCGAATGCTAGTGCTTTCAGTTAAACCTGTTGGACTATAACCTGGTGTTGTGTGATTTTTAACTTTGTACACCCCAGTCCAACACCAGCATCTCCATACAATGAAAAAGAAATGAGAAATAAGGGTGCAGTCACACTGTTGGGGCTGTATTACAGGTCTCCCAACAGTGAGCGTAAGGTAGAAGAACAAATAGGTAAACAGATTATGGAAAAATGTAGAGGCAATAGGGTAGTGGTGATGGGAGATTTTAATTTTCCCAATATTGACTAGGATACATTTAGTGTTAGAGGTTTGGATGGAGTAGATTTTGTAAAAAGTGTCCAGGAAAGTTTTCTAGAGCAGTATGTCAATAGACCGACGAGGGAAGGGGCCATATTGGACCTGGTACTGGGGGATGAGGCAGGACAGGTGGTAGAAGTTGTGGTGGGGGATATCTTTGAGAACAGTGACCACAATTCTGTAAGTTTTAGAATGCTCATAGATAAAGATGAGAGTGTTCCTAAGGGAAGAGTACTAAACTGGGCCATGGCTAATTATATCAAAATTTGGACCGGAGCTCAGAAATGTGGATTGTATACAGCCATTTGAAGGGAAGTCCACATTTGAGATGTGGGAGGCTTTCAAAGATAGGTTAAAGATATGCAGGATAGGCATGTCCCATTGAAGGCAAATGATAGGAAGGGCAAGATTCGTGAACTGTGGATGACAAGAGAAATTGTATGACTAGCTAAGAGGAAAAGGGAAGCGTACATAAGGTCTAGGTAGCTAAGAACAGAACAGGCCCTGAAGGAATATTGGTAGAGTAGGACCAGTCTTAAAGAGGAATCAAGCGGGCTAAAAGGGGTCATGAAATAGCTTTAGCGAGCAGAATTAAGGAGAATCCCAAAGCATTTTATTCTTACATAAGAAGCAAGTGGGTGATTAAAGAAAGGATTTGTCCACTAAAGGATAATGAAGGAAGGCTGTGTGACAAACCCGAGAGAATGGGTGAGATTCTGAATGATTATTTTGCATCAGTGTTCACTGAGGAGAGGGACATGATGAATCTTGAGATTAGAGATAGAAGTTTGATTAGTCTGGATCACGTTGACATAAGTAGGGAAGATGTGTTGGGTAGGCTAGAGGTTATTAAGGTGGACAAATCCCCAGGACTGGATGGGATCTATCCCAGGTTGCTGAGGGAGGTGAGAGAGGAAATAGCTGGGTCCCTGACAGATATCTTTGTGGTATCCTTAAATACAGGTGAGGTGCCGGAGGACTGGAAGGTTGCTCATGTTGTCACCCTGTACAAGAAGGGTAGTAGGGGTATTCCAGGTAACTACAGACCAGTGAGACTGATGTCGGTGGTGGGGAAGTTGCTGGACAGGGTACTGAGGGATAAGATCTATATATATTTAGAAAAAGAATGAGCTTATCAGTGATACGCAATATGGTTTTGTCAGGGGGAAATTGTGCTGTACCAGTTTAATAGAGTTCTTTGAGGAAGTGACCAAGTTGTTAGATGAAGATAGGGCTGTTGATGTCATATACATGGACTTTAGTAAGGCGTTTGATAAGGTTCCCCATTGTAGACTAATGGAGAAAGTGCAGTCACATGGTGTGCAGGGTGTTCTACCTCGGAGGATAAAGAACTGGTTGAGCAACAGGAGACAGAGAGTAGTAGTTGAAGGGAGTTTCTTGAAATGGAGAAAGGTGACCAGTGGTGTTCCACAGGGGTCAGTGCTGGGACCACTGTTGTATGTGATATACATAAATGATCTGGAAGAGGGCACTGTTGGTATGATAAGTAAATTTGCAGATGACATGAAGATTGGTGGAGTAACAGAAAGCATAAGGGACTGTCAAAGAATACAGGAGGATATAGATAGACTGGAGAGTTGGGTGGAGAAGTGGCAGGTGGAGTTCAATCCCGGCAAATGTGAGGTGATGCATATAGAGTGAATTATACAATGAACGGAAGAGCCTTGGGAAAAGTTGATGGGCAGAGAGATCTGGGAATGCAGGTCCATTGTACCCTGAAGGTGGCTGCACAGGTGGATAGAGTGATCAAGAAGGAATATAGTGTGCTTGCCTTCATTGGACGAGGTATCAAGTATAAGAGCTGGCAAGTCATGTTAACACTGTACAAAACATTGGTTCGGCTGCATTTAGAATACTGTGTACAGTTCTGGTCGCCACATTACCAAAAGGATGTGGACGCTTTGGAGAGGGTACAGAGAAGGTTTACGAGGATGTTGCCTGGTATGGAAGGTGCTAGCTATGTAGAGAGTTGAGTAGGTTCGATTTGTTTTCATTAGAAAAGAGATTGAGGGGGTCCTGATTGAGGTCTATAAAATCATGAAGGGTATAGACAGGGTGGATAGAGACAAGCTTTTTCCCAGGGTGAAGGATTCAATAACGAGAGGTCATGCTTTCAAGGTGAGAGGTGGAAAGTTTAAGGGGGATACATGCAGCATGTACTTCACACAGAGGGTGGTCGATGCCTGGAGCGTGTTGCCAGCAGAGGTGGTAGAGGCAGGCACGGTAGATTCATTTAAGGTGCATCTGGACAGATGCATAAGCAGGTGGGGAGCAGAGGGATACAGATGCTTAGGAATTGACCGACAGGTTTAGACCGTACATTTGGATCGGCTCAGGCTTGGAGGGCCCATGGGCCTGTTCCTGGGCTGTAAATTTTCTTTGTTCTTTGTTCTTTATATAAGAATAGTTTCCAATATTTACCTTTTTGTTTCTAGATATATAATGTTCATAATGTCCTATTGCTAATATTTTTAAAATCTTAACATTTGTTTCATTTCCCTTTCCCTAACCACCTGGAAATGTATAATGCATTTGTGCTAATTATTGGAACTATCTTATTCACTTGTGGGACATGGGCATCACTGGTTTAGCCCAGCATTTATTACCCATCCCTAGTTGCCCCTTGAGAAGGTGGGGGGTGAGCTGCCTTCTTGAACCGCTGCAGTCCATGTGCTGTGGGTTGACCCACAATGCCCTTAGGGACGGAATTTCAGGATTTTGACCCAGCGACAATGAAGGAACGGTGATATATTTCCAAGTCAGGATCGTGAGGGGCTTGGAGGGGAGCTTTCAGTGGATGGTGTATCTGCTGCTGGATTAGTGGTTGTGTTTGTGGGTTTGGCAGCTGCTGTCTCAGAATCTTTGATGAATTTCTGAACATCTCTGAGCATCAATGGTGAATGGAGTGAATGTTTGTAATGTGTTGCCAGTCAAGTGGGCTGCTGTGTCCTAGAGGATGTCAAACATTCTGAATGTTATTCGAACACTTCTGTTGTGCTATAGGTTTCCAATAAAAATGAGAATGAATTGGGTCCACTTTCACATGCAGTACTGTTGGGGAAGTTAATGTCATTTTAAAGTATGAGCTCATGCCAGTTTTAATATGATACAAGTACAAGAACAATTGTTGCATGTCTGGCTAATGGTACAAATCCAAAAGACAACAAACACTGTCAACGCTGAAACAAAATCGGAAATTGCTGCAAAATCTCGAGCAGCATCTGTGGAGAGAAATCAGAGTTAACGTTTCAGATCGAATGACCCTTCCTCAGAACAGTGAATGCTATATCTTACCTGTATTTTTGATTGTAGGTTGAAATAGGAAAATGTGTATTTGCAAATCTAAGGATTGTTGAAAGTTTAGTGCACGTTTTAAAAGCAAGTTACCTGACACTCACTCACTCATTTAAAGTGTTTTTACATAGATTAGATTAGATTAGATTACTTACAGTGTGGAAACAGGCCCTTCGGCCCAACAAGTCCACACCGCCCCGCCGAAGCGTAACCCACCCATACCCCTACATCTACATCTACCCCTTACCTAACACTACGGGCAATTTAGCATAGCCAATTCACCTGACCTGCACATTTTTGGACTGTGGGAGGAAACCGGAGCACCCGGAGGAAACCCACGCAGACACGGGGAGAATGTGCAAACTCCACACAGTCAGTCGCCTGAGGCGGGAATTGAACCCGGGTCTCCGGCTAACCACTGCTATTGGTTCAAGCAGTGGGGAAGTTATTTACAGATGATCTGGAGCCAGGGGAGTGTGGATGAATAGAGATTTGACTGGATACAAATAGCTGATTGATCTAAGGACTAGCGACAAGTTATTAATGACAAAGTCAGTCTGCCTGCCAACAACTATATGATTGACTCACAGGTAACTGAATGGTTCAGGAGTGTCAATGCTTAGGTGAGAAATTATTGGCACCTCTCCCCCCCCACCACCACTCCAGAAGAGAAGGAGTTATTAGTGCTCTGTGATAAAAATCATGCTGGTCTAAAAGTAACCAATTAATTTTTCTGATCTCATCATGCCTACTGCAAGCTAGTGAACATATCTGGTGGAGGACATTTGAGAGACAATGTTCTGATCAGAAAAAGGATCATCTCAGCAAACCGTGTGGAAACGGGCTGGTGAACTGCCTTGCCATCTCTCCCTCTGCCCACAACATGGTCACACAACACCAAGCTTCACCAGGCCCATTGCTCATTCTGGAGCACATTCTTAAGAACAATAGCCAGGTTTTTGTTAGGACCCAAATGTCTTCAACAGCTTCTTGCTATCCTGTGGGGAAAAGCAAATTGGCTAAAGATTGTCATCAGTTGTGCTAGGGCCCCTGGGAGGAGGTTGAGCTAGATCATCCTTTCGGCATTTCTGGTTAAAGATGTGAATTGTTTCGCTTTGTTAAAGGTGCTGGGCTCTCTCAGCACTGAAGATGAGCATATTTGTCAGGAGTCTCCTCCTCCTGTTCTAATTGCTCGCCACATTCCCAACTGGATGTAATAGGACTTTAATCTGATGCATTAACTGTGTGGGATTGCTTGTATCTCTGCTTCTGCTGGTTAACAATGTAGGTAGTCATGTATTATACTTCACCAGCGTGCACCTTCACTGTTAGGGGTGTCAGGTGCTGCTCTGCGCATACCCACTTGCATTCTTTGTTCTGATCATCGGTTCAGGATTGATCTCCCATTTTGATGGTCATTGTAATCGGAGAGTGGGGAACAGCTAGGGCACAAGGTCACAGATTGTGGTTGAATACAATTCTACTGCTGCTGATAGCCCCCAGTGCATCATGGATGGCCAATTTTGTTTTGCAAGATCTGTTTAAAATGTATCCCAATTAGCACAGTGGCAGAGGCACATATCTCAATTGAAGACTTGATGTGTAGATTGATGTCTTCATCAGAAGTATACAGTATTAGCTCCGAGAAAGTGAGGACTGCAGATGCTGGAGATCAGAGCTGAAAAATGTGTAGCTGGAAAAGCGCAGCAGGTCAGGCAGCATCCAAGGAGCAGGAGAATCGATGTTTCGGGCATAAGCCCTTCTTCAGGAATGAGATTTCATGAGATTTGACATGAGACATGAGATTGCCAGAGTCAATAATGAGGCTTCCTAGTGCAAACTACGTGCCACATGGTCATTCACAGATCCCCGGCCTTCATGGTGATGACTTTATAAGAGGTAGATGGTTGTTATGGTCCAATAAGGCTTTCCTCAAAATCTTGTAGCTGTATGGGGTCCCAGTGTATCAGAACCCAGATTAGTTTCCAGATATTTCAGCTTTTATCTGCCAAAAGTGCCATGGGAATATAAAGAACAAAAAAGAACAAAGAAATTTACAGCCCTTCGGCCCTCCAAGCCTGAGCAGATCCAAATCCACTGTTTAAACCTGTCGCTCACTTCCTAAGCATCTGTATCCCTCTGCTCCTAACCTACTCATGCATCAGTCTAGGTGCATCTTAAATGAATCTACCGTGCCTGCCTCGACCACCTCTGCTGGTAACACGCTCCAGGTACCTACCACCCTCTGTGTGAAGTACTTGCTGCGTGTATCCCCCTCAAACTTTCCACCTCTCACCTTGAAAGCATGACCTCTCGTTATTGAATCCCTCACCCTGGGAAAAAGCTTATCTCAATCCACCCTGTCTATACCCTTCATGATTTTATAGACCTCAATCAGGTCCCCCCTCAATCTCCTTTTTTCTAATGAAAACAATCCTGACCTACTCAACCTCTCTTCATAACTAGCACCTTCCATACCAGGCAACATCCTCGTAAACCTTCTCTGTACCCTCTCCAAAGCGTCCACGTCCTTTTGTTAATGTGGCGCCCAGAACTGTACACAGTATTCTAAATGCAGCCGAACCAATGTCTTGTGCAATTTTAACATGACCTGCCAGCTCTTATACTCAATATCCCGTCCAATGAAGGCAAGCATTCTATATGCCTTCTTGACCACTCTATCCGCCTGTGCAGCCACCTTCAGGGTACAATGGACCTGAACTCACAGATCTCTCTGCTCATCAACTTTTCCCAAGGCTCTTCCATTTACTGTATAGTTCACTCCAGAATTAGACTTCCCACAATGCATCACCTCACATTTGTCTGGATTGAGCTCCACCTGCCACTTCTCCTCCCAACTCTCCAGTCTATCTATATCCTCCTGTATTCTTTGACAGTCCCATATGCTTTCTGCTACTCCACCAATCTTAGAGTCATCTGCAAATTTACTTATCATACCCACAGTGCCCTCTTCCAGATCATTTATGTATATCACATACAACAGTGGCCCCAGCACTGATCCCTGTGGAACACCACTGGTCACCTTTCTCCACCTCGAGAAACTCCCTTCAACTACTACTCTCTGTCTCCTGTTGCTCAACCAGTTCTTTATCCATCTTGCCAGAACACCCTGCACACCATGTAACTTTACTTTCTCCATTAGTTTACCATGGGGAACCTTATCAAACATCTTACCAAAGTCCATGTATATGAGTTCAACAGCCCTTCCTTCACTTGGAGGTTGCCACTGATGATGTTACCTAGCCAGGTAATGAAATGTCTGGATATCAAACCTACAGCTCAGCGAGCAAACCTACACCCTAAACCTCAACCTGAGCTATAAACCTTCACAAATGTTGCAAAAGCCCTTCCTTCATCTATCAACTTAGTCCTTTCCTCAAAGAACTCTGTTAAATTGGTAAGGCATGATCTACCCCGATCTACAAAGGAATATGCTGGAAATTTGCAAACGACACTAAGGTCGGTGGAATTGGGGATAGTGACGAAGGATGTTGTAGGTTCCAGGGAGACAAAGATAAGCTGCAGAGCTGGCCTGAGAGGTTGCAAATGGAGTTTAATGTGGATAAGTTTGAGGTAATTCACTTTGGTCGGTGTAACCGGAATGCAAAGTACTGGGCTAATGGTAAGATTCTTGGTAGTGTGGATGAGCAGAGAGATCTCGGTGTCCAGGTACACAGATCCCTGAAAGTTGCCACCCAGGTTGACAGGGTTGTTAAGAAAGCATACAGTGTTTTTTTTAGCTTTTATTAATAGAGGGATCGAGTTCCGGAACCATGAGGTTATGCTACAGCTGTACAAAACTCGGCTGCGGCTACACTGCGGAGTATTGTGTACCGCATTATAAGGAGGATGTGGAAGCTTTGGAAAGGGTGCAGAGGAGATTTACTAGGATGTTGCCTAATGTGGAGGGAAGGTCTTACGAGGAAAGGCTGAGGGACTTGAGGCTGTTTTCGTTAGAGAGAAGAAGGTTGAGAGGTAATTTAATAGAGACGTATAAGATAATCAGAGGGTTAGATAGGGTGAACAGGGTGAGCCTTTTTCCAAGTATGGTGATGACGAGCACAAGGGGGCATAGCTTTAAATTGAGGGGTGATAGATATAGGGCAGATGTCAGAGGTAGTTTCTTTACTCAGAGAGTAGTAAGGGTATGGAATGCTTTGCCTGCAACGGTAGTAGATTCACCGACTTTAAGTACATTTAAGCCGTCATTGGACAAGTATATGGACGTACATGGAATAGTGTAGGTTAGATGGGCTTCAGATTGATATGACAGGTTGGCGCAACATCGAGGGCCGAAGGGCCTGTACTGCACTGTAATGTTCTATGTTCTATGTTCTGTGTTCTAGAATTGGAGTAACTTTTTAATCTGTTTCCTGTCTGGTTTAGGCTGAAAACATTCTTTTCTTAGAATTAGACATGGCAACACCCACAGTGTTTGAGCTGGACATTCCACGGTCACGGTCACTACAAGGAGCAACTGGAGGACAGCTACACCACAGCAGCTCTGTTACCCCAGATCGGTCAGCCAGCACAAGAGTTAGGAAATCCCGATCATGGTGAGAATGTCTCAAAGAGTAAAATTTATTAAACTCCTGTAAACAAGGTTTTGCATGCACACACAAAAGGCAGAGGACTTTAGCCACAACTATCATTACTTAAAAGTATATTTGTCATTCTTGTCTGACCTGCCAGTACAACTTTATCATCCTTGATAAAAGAAATAGTAATCCAGGAAATATTTTCACAAGTTATGAGAAAATGAAATAAATTAGGAATTAATAAAGAACATTTGGCTTATTTGATTTCAGAATCAATTGCCTACCTTCTCATTGTGTCCTTCTGTTACCAGAGACATATTAGTTCTGATCTTTCAGCAATTTCTGTTCTTGTTTCCATGGGTTCTTTCAGTTTTTATTTAGTTCTGATCTTTCCTTCCTGGCCCCCTATCTCCGTATCATCCCAGTTTGAAAAATATACAAATTGCCTGCTGCTGTTTTAAATCCCTTTGTTAGAGCTTTTCCCACACAGTATAAGATTCGTCCAATCTGATTACCATAAAACCAGAAGAAATAGGAGCACAAGTAGGCCATTCAGCCCATCATGGACGGGTTGAACAAAAGGGTCTGTTTCCATGCTGTACATCTCTATGACTCTATGACTCTAAGTCTGCTCTACTATTCAATGAGATCATAGCTGATGTAATCATCTTCACTTTCCTGCTTTATCTCCATGACCCTTGATTTTTTACCAATTAAAGATTTGTCTTTCTGCACTTGAATATACTTAATGACCTGCCATCTACAGCCCTCTGAGGTAAAGTATTCCACAGATTCACTACCCTCGAGAGAAGACATTTCATTTCATCTCTGTCCTAATTGGGTGACCCCCTTACTCTGAGATTATGCCTTCTGGTGCTAGACTCTCCAAAAAGGGAAATACTGTCTCCATATTTACCCTGTCACGCCTAAGAATCTTAAACAGAAATCACTGGAGAAACTCAGCAGGTCTGGCAGCATCTGTGGAGAGAAAGCAAAGTTAATGTTTTGGGTCAGTAACCAGTGGTTCTGAAGGAGGGTCACTGTATCCAAAACATAACTCTCTCTCCACAGATGCTACCAATCCTGCTGAGGTTTTCCAACAATTTCTCATTTTTGTTTCTTATTTCCATTATCCACAGTTCTTTTTTTTTGTTTTCTCCTAAAAATCTTATATATTTTAATAAGGCCGCCCATCATTGATCTAAACTTCAGCAAGTCTCGGCCCAACCTACTCAACCTCTCCTCACAAGAAAATTCCTCCATACCTGCGATCAACATGATGAACTTTCCCTGAATGTCTCCAATGCTAGTATATCTTTCCTTTAAAATGGGAACATAGCTGTTCACAGTATTCCAATTATGGTCTAATTAGTTCCTGTACAGTTTTAGCAAGATTTCCCTCTTTTTATATACTATTCCCTTTGAAATAAAGGCCAACAGTCCTGTTCCTTCCCTGTTACCCACTGAACTTAGATGCTAGCTATTTGTGATTCATAGTGGAGAACTCCAAATCCTTCTGTTCTGCTTTCTGTAGTCTTCCCACCAAAGTGTATAACTTTGCATTTTCTAATTTAATTTTTCTGCCAGCCTTTTTGTTAACTCACTTAATTTGTTCATATTTCTCTGCAGACTCTGTGTCAACCTCACTACTTGCCTTCCCTATTTTTGTGTCATCTGTAAACATGGCTACAGTACATTTGCTTCCTTCATCCAAGTCATTAATATTTATGTAAAGAGTAAATAATTGTGGATCCCTCATTATCCCTGTGACACACCATTAGTTGCAGGTTTCCATTTTGAAAATGTTCTCCTTATCACAACTCCCTGACTTCTGTTAGTTAGCCAATCCTCTATCCATGCGAGTATACCAACCCAATACCATGGGCCTATCAGAAAATAAGGTTGAGGAGCAATGGCAGACAACAATTTCAATAAATAGTTCATGATTCACAGCGATGGCATATTCCAGAGAGGAAGAAGGATTTGAGGAAGGGGATAACCAACCATGGTTAACCAGGGAAGTTAAGGATAGCTTCAGATAGCAAGAAAATAAACATACAATGTGGGCAAGGTTAGTGACAAACAGCATCTTAGCTGACTCTGTTTTTTTCAAAGTACTCTGCTATTACAGCCTTTACAATAGACTCTAACATTTTCTAATAATAAATGATAAGTAATTGGCTTATATCTGTTTTACCTTTCTTTGTTTATTTCCCTTTTTAAATAAGTATTCCTTTTGAATTTTCCAATTCTTTGAGACTTTTCCAAAGCCTAAGGATCCTTGGAAGATTACACACAGTACACCCAACATCCCGATAGGTACTTAATTTAATATCCTAGAATGCATTCCAGTACAGTGAATAATCAGTCTTTAGCTCAATTTGTCCCTAGTACTTTTTCTCTCATGATAATTGTTGTATTTGTTCCCTGTCCCTTTTACGCTCCCTGAACATTTAGTAATTTTGGGATGCCTTTAGTGTTTCCATTGTGAAGACTGATAAATGATTAGGAATAGGAGCAGGCCGTTTGACCCCTCAAACCTGCTATGCCATTCATTAGGATCATGGCTAGTCCAACATTCACTTTCTTACCCTCTCCTGCAACCCTTGACTCCCCAGCTGATCAAGCGTCTATTGACCTCAGCCTTAAGTATACGCAGGGACTCTGCCCCACTGCTCTCTGCGGCAAGGAGTTCCAAAGATCTCACCCTCAGGGAAGAAATTCCTCCTTATCTCTGTCTTAAATTGCCCCCCCCCCCCCCCGCTTATTCTGAGACTATGCCCTCTGATCCTGGACCCTCCCTTAAGGGGAAACATCCTCTCTGTAAGGGAGGACAATGTTCACTTTGAACTCACTCTTCCTTTCTATAAATTAAGAAAAGTTCTTGCTCACTGTCTTAGTATTAGTTGCAAATTTAACCTTAAAGTTTATTTTCTCCCTACATTATTTTTTAGTCATCCTTTGTTGGTTCTTAACAATTTTCAATCCCTTGCTTTGCCACTAACCTTGTCCACATTGTATGTTTATTTTCTTGCTATCTGAAGCTATCCTTAACTTGCCTGGTTAACCATGGTTGGTTTATCCCTTTCCTCAAATCCTCCTTCCTCGCTGGAATATGCCTTTGCTGTGAGCCACAAACTATTTACTGAGATACCTGCCATTGCTCCTCAACTGTATTTTCTGCCAAACTCCTTCCAGGCCATTCCACCTAACTCTGCCCTTATTCCTTTGTAATTACTCTTACTTAAGTTTAGGACAATTAATTTTGATCCAAGTTTCTCTCTCTTAAACAATTTGTTAAATTCTGCCATCTTATTGTCACTGCTTTCATAGAGTCACAGAATGCTCAGAGGAAGCAGGCCTTTCAGCCCATTACCACCTCAATGACCCTCTGAAGAGCCTCCCAGCCAGAACCCCCCTCCCCATCCTATTCCTGCAACCCTGCTTTTCCCATTGCTAAAAACTCTAACCTGCACATCTTTGTTTTCTAATGGATCTTTTACTCTCAGATTATTCATTAAACTTTCCTCATTATGCATCACCAGATCCAAAATAGCCTGATCCCCATTTGGATTTACAACAAACTCTCCTGAATACACTTTATGAATTCTTCCTTGTGGCTACTTCAACCAATTTAACTTTAACTTTCCCATTTTACTTAAAGATTAAGGTCATGCCTGATTAATGTATTGTCTTTTGTAAATGCCCTCATTATCTAATGATCAAGTTTTTGTCTTCACACTTGATACTGTTCAAGGCTGTAGACCACTCCCACCAGTGTTTTCTTCCTCTTGTTATCTTTAACCACCCACCCACATGGAATCTGTATCTTCCGAGCCAAGACTGTTTCTTGTTATTCCATCACAATCTGATAAAACGACCAGCCTGGCCTTTCAATAAGTCTTAAATTCGGAATATTTCATTTTTATCTTTGAGCCACTTATAACTATATCTCCGTGATGGGAATAGGATCATATGTATTAACCTCCTTTTGTGCTGTTAATTCATTTCAAATATTAGGTGTCTTCAACTAGAACCATTACATTTCCTTTTTAGAATTGTTTCCTGTCTTTATTTGATGCTACGTTTCTATCTTTGTCCATTCTGTCCCTTCCTGTTGCCTCATCACCTGGTGCCAATGCCCATAAACAGAAATCCATTCACTCACACCAATCACTGTGCTACTTCTTTAACTCCTTGACTTTTATAACCTGATGCCAATTTGCCTGTCACTGAGGAAGTAACCTAAACATTAACTTGGAAATTCTGCATTCTAATTTAGCTCCTAACAGTTCACATTTTTTTCAACGGAATCTCCTTCCTAGTCCTGTCAGGGACATTGTATCAGTGTGTAGCACTGGCTCTTTACCCTCCCTCTCCAAGTTCCTCTCCAGCCCTGAAGAGATGTCTTGAGCCCTGACACCGGGTCAGCAGCACTGCCTTAGGGGCTCTTGCTCACAGCTGCAGAGAACTGGATCACTCTCCATAATGTTACTGTCTCCTCCCACCGCCATGTTCCTTTTATGTTCCCACACGTTAGAATGCCTCCCCTGTACCACAGTGCTGTTCACTCATCATCCCTGAATCCCCACTCTCGACTGCACAAGAATCTTGGAATTGTTCGATGTTGGAGAGTTGCAGGGGCTGACACTCTTCAAGTGCAACCCGCTGGGTCCCTGATCCTGCCTGATCTGCAGTCACACGTCCTTCCATGATGTGGACAGTGTCTGAAGCTCAGACTCCAGCTCCTTAACTTGGATCCAAATTTCCTTCAGCAACAAACATACACCACTGAATAGTTTACACGAGATCCCCTGGGTGTCCAGCAGCTTCCACATGCTGCAGCAGCAACACATCACCCATCCTGCCAAAACAATGGTGTTTGATTTTATTTATTAAGTACTTCTTCTGAATTCCTTGCTTTTTACACTTTACTACTGTTACCTTTTTAAAAATGTGCTAATATCAGTCTTAAACATAACTAGCTATTTTTAAACAAGGGAGAAGATAAATATTAGACACCTAGACACAAACTGATGATATCATTCTTACTTTAAAGACTAGAAATATTCACCAATCCTACTGACTGTGACTCGTGTCACACTGTTTGTGATCGCTGCTGGTTTCACTGCAGTTCAGCTTTTCCATCCACATCTTTTATCATCTCCCACTCACCTCGCATTCTGGAGAGTTTCCTTCTTGCTGTAAACCTTAGTTAAAGCCCTCAAAAGCAAAATACTACAGATGCTGGAAATCGGAAATAAGAACAGAAAGTGCTGGAGAAATTTAGCGGGTCTGGCAGCATCTGTGGAGAGAGAAACAAGTTAACGTTTCAAGTCTGATGTGACTTTTCTTCAGAGCTCAGGTTTTAAAACATCTCTGTACCAATTTCTCACTTTGAGACAAATTCAGAGTTTCACTCACTCAGCCTTTGTCTCACTCAGCTGATCTCACCTGCACACAGACTGTGCTCCTTTCTTGTGTGCTCAGGGATCCACTTGTTTGTCCATTCCAATAACCTTTCCTCATAACTGATTCCATAAATCCTGTGAGTCCTGTGTTTTTTGAAGACATGACCACAGAAGGGTAATGTTTTTAATCCAACTGAGCTGGTCCCTTTGAAGGAGAACACAGAGCCGGTAAAACTGGATAGCGTTATTAATAATCTTGAAAAGAAAGAACAAAACCACTTTCATTTGTAGGACCACCTTCACAACCCACAGTGCTTTAGAGCAACTGAACTGTGGTCATTTCTCATGTAGGAAGTACAGCAGCTAATTTGCATACAGCAAGATCCCACAAGCATCAATGGGCTAATCTTTTTGAGATGTCAGTTCTAGAATGACTATTAGACAGGACAGAGAATATAACATTCCTGCTTTTCTCTGCAAACTGCCAAAGGGACCTTATGTATCCACCTGCAAGGACCTGAGGACTGGGGGGGCATCAGTTTAATATATCATCTGAAAATCACTTCCCTCAGTGCTGCACAGTTTAGATTGTGTACACGCAGGATTTTTGCAAGTGTTTGGAATAAACTATTTTATTAAGATAATGCTGCATGCAGAAACGAAGGCTATATTAATGGTGATATTTTATATTCTAGGTCCAGGCCGGAGCGCAGAGTACCTTCCTCCTCCTCCTTCTCCTCACTAGCTTCAAGCTCACAACTGTTCTCTCATTCACATGGGGTGGTGCCACAATGAGGAATATTCTCTTAGCTTTGCCTGCTCTCACTTTCCCTTCCTTTCATCCCATCTCACTATATCTGTGTTAAAGGGGTTTGTCTCTCACCTTCACTGAATATCACTGGATTCAACAGTATCCCACCAGTCTGTCTGCTTGCTGCATATCCTTCATATTCTGAAGCTCAGTATTGAAGAGACATATTCTGAGACCTGTTGAAGGGATTGTCATTCCATTCAGGCATTATCGAAAGTTATAAAAAATGTTGTCTGCACTGCCAAGCCTTCAAATTGTTTCATAAGAGGATTAATGCTTGAATAATTGATTTTTTTTCTTATTTTCTTTGCTGAGCCTTGAACTTCATTCCCATCTCGCCAGTATGAAACACCCCACATTTACTTTGAGATCCTGACCTGAAGGAAGATGTTGGTTCTGTAATGTAGCAGGTTGTCTGCGATGTTTGTTTCTAAGAACAATAATGTTGCTTTGTGAGCTTGTTGGACTTTGTATCCTAATTAAATTGATGTTCCTATTACTCCAAAAAGGATTTCAAAATATTTACTCCCAGGTACTGCTGTGACTGAAAACGAAGGAAGTTTACCTTATTGTGGATTAAAATAAATACAATGTACTCAAGGACTTAAACCAACATTTGCAGGACTTCATCTTTTTTCCATGAAGACTGAGGTTGTGATATAAATAAAATTATCCTGGTACAGGTTGATCATGGAGATCCTATCTTGTGCATAGAACATTGCTGACAATGACCAATGACAAAGTAATATTCTTGTATTTGTCCCATGCTATGTAATAAGCAAATCCTAGCTGTCACGTCTTTAAACAATTAATGTCAATACATTTTGGTAAAGATAAGGAAACTGGTATAATCCTAAGTATGAATGCAATCATGATATTATTGATATGCTTAGATGGTTGCCCGACAGTTTTAAATGTCTAAGTATTACATTAATCTATTGCTGTTTATGGAAGTTCTTGTGCATTGAAGGCTAAAAACAATCAAGCCTATGGTGAGAACCTCATGGGCAGCATTTTCCCTTTCCTGGGCTTGACAGGCAGGGCATAGAACATAGAACAATCCAGCGCAGAACAG
This sequence comes from Chiloscyllium punctatum, assembly GCF_047496795.1. Taxonomy (NCBI): domain Eukaryota; kingdom Metazoa; phylum Chordata; class Chondrichthyes; order Orectolobiformes; family Hemiscylliidae; genus Chiloscyllium; species Chiloscyllium punctatum. Next base: position 159,444,727 of record NC_092741.1, on the reverse strand, counting down.
GCCCTTCAGCCCTTGATGTTGCGCCGACCTGTGACCTAATCTAAGCCCATCCCCCTACACTATCCCATCATCATCCATGTGCTTATCCAAGGATTGTTTAAATCTCCCTAATGTGGCTGAGTTGACTACATTGGCAGGTAGGGCATTCACGCCCTGACCACTCTCTGAGTAAAGAACCTGCCTCTGACATCTGCCTTAAATCAATCACCCCTCAATTTGTAGTTATTTCCCCTCGTACAAGCTGACATCATCATCCTCAGACTTCCACTGTCTACCCTATCTAATCCTCTGATCATGATGAATGTTGGAAAGGGAAATACTCACACCTTTCACATCATCACAGTGATTCAGTGCTAGGCTAGTAGCTTCTTGAACAACCTTCTCGATTCAGATCAGCTCCTTGGATTGTCAGAGACCCACTGAAGGGTTTCAATCAGCCACTAGTTTGGTCACTTGCCTTCCCAGCAGGTGAAAAACAAATGGCTAGTTCCCTGACCAGGGAATCGGGGTAATTACCTGTTGGGTGGTGTGTGACCCTCCATCAGGCCTTGACTTGGGTGCAGTTTGGGGTGGGGTTGGTGTTGACAGCTCGCCTCCTGCCTTAGCCTCTGAACCCCTTTTCCCTGTTTCCACACCCCACCACGAACGAAACCACTTGTCACCATTACAACCCCTAATGCCTTCACAACCTGGGCTTCAGGTGAGTCAGGGAAATAGTCACACCTAGAGTTGCCCATCCCTGCACTGAATCTCAGTCTGTGTTTCTGGGATTTGGGAAGAAACACAAGGTTGAGGAGTAACAGTATTAAGGAGCTTTCTGCTCAAGTGGTACTGTGTCTGAGTATAAGGGTAATATTGTCAAAGACGGCTTCACCATCTTTTTGGTTCTCAATATCTGCGCAAAGTGTTCACACTTAGAGTATTCCATTGAAAGGCAGAGAGAAATTTAACCATGACCATTTCAACTGTGACTTTGCCTGGCCCACCTTCACAGCTGTGAAGGTCAGAGTCCCAGGAAGGGAGGTAAAAATGGCAAGTATATTCCTGCATTAGATCCAAGGAGCTAATGCAGAGGCAGTGGATTTTCTTTGAATCAAGCAGATTGAAGGCTTATTGGATTAAATTTGGTTTGCATTCTGCATACTGCTTGTCTTGAGAGTTTTGTTGCTGGGGTTTCCCAAGCTGAATTGGGTATAATTGGATGAAATCCTGGCCCATGGTCTCTCTGCTGCCTGGAAAATAATCAGGTTCTCCAGTCAGAGTGGGGGCAGGGGGATCACTGCCGGGGGATCACTGCAGGAGGATCATTGAAGGGGAATCAGTGCAGGGGGATCACTGCAGGGGGATCACTGCAGGGGAATCAGTGCAGGGGGATCACTGCAGGGGGATCACTGCAGGGGAATCAGTGCAGGGGGATCACTGCAGGGGGATCATTGCAGGGGGATCAGTGCAGGGGGAATCACTGCCGGGGGATCACTGCCGGGGGATCACTGAAGGGGGATCAGTGCAGGGGGATCACTGCAGGAGGATCACCGCAGGGGGATCACTGCCGGGGGATCAGTGCAGGGGGATCACCGCAGGGGGATCACTGCCGGGGGATCACTGCCGGGGGATCAGTGCAGGGGGATCACTGCAGGAGGATCACTGAAGGGGGATCACTGAAGGGGGATCAGTGCAGGGGGATCACTGAAGGGGGATCACTGCTGGAGGATCACTGAAGGAGGATCACTGCAGGGGGATCACTGAAGGGGGATCACTGCCGGGGGATCACTGAAGGGGGATCACCGCAGGAGGATCACCGCAGGGGGATCACTGAAGGGGGATCACTGAAGGGGGATCAGTGCAGGGGGATCACTGAAGGGGGATCACTGCCGGAGGATCACTGCAGGGGGATCACTGAAGGGGGATCAGTGCAGGGGGATCAGTGCAGGGGGATCACTGCAGGAGGATCACTGAAGGGGGATCACTGAAGGGGGATCACTGAAGGGGGATCAGTGCAGGGGGATCACTGAAGGGGGATCACTGCAGGAGGATCACTGAAGGGGGATCACTGCAGGAGGATCACTGAAGGGGGATTACCGCAGGAGGATCACTGAAGGGGGATCACCGAAGGGGGATCACTGAAGGGGGATCACTGCCGGGGGATCACTGAAGGGAGATCACTGAAGGGGGATCACCGCAGGGGGATCACTGTTGGGGGATCACTGCAGGGGGATCACTGAAGGGGGATCACTGAAGGGGGATCACTGCAGGAGGATCACTGAAGGGGGATCACCGCAGGGGGATCACTGCAGGAGGATCACTGAAGGGGGATCACTGAAGGGGGATCACTGCCGGAGGATCACTGAAGGGGGATCACTGAAGGGGGATTACCGCAGGAGGATCACTGAAGGGGGATCACCGAAGGGGGATCACTGAAGGGGGATCACTGCCGGGGGATCACTGAAGGGAGATCACTGAAGGGGGATCACCGCAGGGGGATCACTGTTGGGGGATCACTGAAGGGGGATCACTGAAGGGGGATCACTGCAGGAGGATCACTGAAGGGGGATTACCGCAGGAGGATCACTGAAGGGGGATCACTGAAGGGGGATCACTGAAGGGGGATCACTGAAGGGGGATCACTACCGGGGGATCACTGAAGGGAGATCACTGAAGGGGGATCACTGAAGGGGGATCACTGCAGGGGGATCACTGCAGGGGGATCACTGAAGGGGGATCACTGCAGGAGGATCACTGAAGGGGGATCACTGCAGGGGGATCACCGCAGGGGGATCACCGCAGGAGGATCACCGCAGGGGGATCACTGAAGGGGGATCACTGAAGGGGGATCAGTGCAGGGGGATCACTGAAGGGGGATCACTGCCGGAGGATCACTGCAGGGGGATCACTGAAGGGGGATCAGTGCAGGGGGATCACTGCAGGAGGATCACTGAAGGGGGATCACCGCAGGGGGATCACTGTTGGGGGATCACTGAAGGGGGATCACTGAAGGGGGATCACTGCAGGAGGATCACTGAAGGGGGATTACCGCAGGAGGATCACTGAAGGGGGATCACTGAAGGGGGATCACTGAAGGGGGATCACTACCGGGGGATCACTGAAGGGAGATCACTGAAGGGAGATCACTGAAGGGGGATCACTGAAGGGGGATCACTGCAGGGGGATCACTGCAGGGGGATCACTGAAGGGGGATCACTGCAGGAGGATCACTGAAGGGGGATCACTGCAGGGGGATCACCGCAGGGGGATCACCGCAGGAGGATCACCGCAGGGGGATCACTGAAGGGGGATCACTGAAGGGGGATCAGTGCAGGGGGATCACTGAAGGGGGATCACTGCCGGAGGATCACTGCAGGGGGATCACTGAAGGGGGATCAGTGCAGGGGGATCACTGCAGGAGGATCACTGAAGGGGGATCACTGAAGGGGGATCAGTGCAGGGGGATCACTGAAGGGGGATCACTGCAGGAGGATCACTGAAGGGGGATCACTGAAGGGGGATCACTGCAGGAGGATCACTGAAGGGGGATCACTGAAGGGGGATTACCGCAGGAGGATCACTGAAGGGGGATCACTGAAGGGGGATCACCGAAGGGGGATCACTGAAGGGGGATCACTGAAGGGGGATCACCGCAGGGGGATCACTGTTGGGGGATCACTGCAGGGGGATCACTGAAGGGGGATCACTGCAGGAGGATCACTGAAGGGGGATCACCGCAGGGGGATCACTGCAGGAGGATCACTGAAGGGGGATCACTGAAGGGGGATCAGTGCAGGGGGATCACTGAAGGGGGATCACTGAAGGGGGATCACTGCAGGAGGATCACTGAAGGGGGATCACTGAAGGGGGATCACTGAAGGGGGATCACTGCAGGAGGATCACTGAAGGGGGATCACTGAAGGGGGATTACCGCAGGAGGATCACTGAAGGGGGATCACCGAAGGGGGATCACTGAAGGGGGCTCACTGCCGGGGGATCACTGAAGGGAGATCACTGAAGGGGGATCACTGAAGGGGGATCACTGTTGGGGGATCACTGCAGGGGGATCACTGAAGGGGGATCACTGCAGGAGGATCACTGAAGGGGGATCACTGCAGGGGGATCACCGCAGGGGGATCACCGCAGGAGGATCACTGAAGGGGGATCACTGAAGGGGGATCACTGCCGGGGGATCACAGCAGGGGATCACTGAAGGGGGATCACCGCAGGGGGATCACTGCAAGGGGGATCACTGAAGGGGGATCACTGAAGGGGGATCACTGAAGGGAGATCACTGAAGGGGGATCACTGCAGGGGGATCACCGCAGGGGGATCACTGCAGGGGGATCACTGCAGGGGATCACTGAAGGGGGATCACCGCAGCGGGATCATTGAAGGGGGATCACTGCAGGGGGATCACTGCAGGGGGATCACTTCAGGGGATCACTGCAGGGGGATCACTGAAGGGGGATCACCGCAGGGGGATCACTGAAGGGGGATCACTGACTTATGAAAATGAGGGAGGAAAAGGTAGTGATTAACAAGAAAAAAGGCATGTTTGATCCAATGAGTCTCAGTAGTTGCAGCTGTTTATTTTTGCATTACCTTGGATATTTTTTCTTATATAATGCACATAAATCTCTTTTTCCTGTATCCTATGAAATAAGGAACATTATCTGTCAAATATCTGCAAGCATTTTGCTTCTGTACATTGTCAGATTCTATAAGCAGTGTATAGCATCAGTCATCATCTCCTTACATTACATCAGGTAGAATCTACAAAGCAACTGTGCAATGAATACAGTATTATAATCTGCTGATAGTTTACACTCATTTGGTTCAATTTGGAAAACTACCAAAGATGAAGGATGATTTGGATTGTCCTGCTGAAGTAAATATTTTGGAAGATTCCAAGGGCCAGGTAATCAGTTCTGCAGTGCAGATGGGAGCATTGCACATGGGAACCCAGTGGGATCTTCATGTCGGAAACTGTGAAGGAGTTGTGTGGTCAATGGAAGCATACACCAGGCAGTTCCCCTACACCAGGAACTATCTGAAAGTCGCTATTGAAATCAGAGAATTCTGACGGTTCTACTGCAGGTCTGTAAATAATTACTCAGGAAACAGTAGACAATCAAAACCTAGTCTAATTCCTGAGTAACTGTTGAATGGACCTCCCCAATTACACCTCCTCAGACCCTGACCCCAAACCTTGTTTAACCCCCAGGATCCAACACCCCCCTCTACCACAGGAATACTGTATTGTCCTTCTACCACTGCCATCTGAAACGCAGCCCATGCCCTGCAGGATCTATTATCTCTACCTACTCGGAATATTCTATCACTTACCTTCCTCTCTTGTCACTGTGCCCTGATACCCTACTCACTGGTAGCTTCCTTAACTGGCACTCTAATCCCTACCTACCCAGCACGCTGACCTCATTTACTGTACCTACTTAACCTGTCAATGCAACTTTCAGTGTTACTGTCTGTAATGCTGTATCTCTAAATTACAGAGTACAGTAGTTGACTGCTGTGAAAAAACAGGCATGGTTTCCCTAGCCCTGACTGTTCTCCACAATAAGACACCTGTGACTCCACATTTTGGAAGGAGGCTTGAATGAAAATTCCTGTCGAGATGTGGAACTTTCACTGTTGAAAAAGGAGTGGAGTGGAACCTGTCTCAGAAAACCTGGCCCTTGGTTTTAATTTTCTTGTAATAATGAGGAACAAAAACAGAAATTGCTGGAAAAGCTCAGCAGATCTGGCAGTTTCTGTGGAGCAAAATCAGGGTTAACGTTTCAGATTGGGTGACCCTTAGAAGCCTGATTTATAGCATCCGCAGTTCTGTCAGTTTTAATAGAATAATGAGGGTTTACATAGTCATAGATGATTATTAGTGATAATTAATAAACATGTTAATCACATGGCATTCCTTCATTTAATTTGAAGAAGTTAGGTTACTAATTCCATTAAAATAGATGGGAAAGATCATTTCAAAACAGTGCCTGATCATCCATTGTATTGGCTTTAATTCAATTTACAATCACAAGTAGATCATTTAATCTGGTAAAAGAGAATGACCTTAAATGAATATTAATCCCTTTTGACATATTGTCTACTTCTTCTCCCATTTCAGCTGTTTTCACTTTCAGTTTGGTTAAATTGAAGGTGTTTATTTATTGAGATCACTTAATTGCCAAGATATCACACCTTTGCAAGGAATATCAAAGACAGTCTATCAAAGACTCCGTTCCTATTAAAACTCAGCCCTAAAGAGTCCATGTAGTTATTGAAATGAGTATGCATTGTATAGTTAGGCTCGGTTTTACACAGCAGGATTGTTGCCTTGATGCTTGGTTAGCTGTCATAGCAGTTGAGATGCCGAGCTGTATGAAGACAACTAGAAATAACCAGAAGTAACAGATAAAACTTCAGAGAGATTTGGGGGGTGTTGGCTTGTGAAGGCCATACTGTCTTGGTGTTAAGTGTTTATCATTTTACGTACAAGAGTATTTTTACAGTCAGTCAAAGTTGATAACTTTCACTGGTTGAGCCATGGTGAGTTTGTTAAGTACAAATAATTGTTTCCAGTATAACACAATCACTTGAAGAAGAATCTTCACCTGAGACTATGCATTTTATTGCACAAAGACCTTCATGCAACCTTCTGTCAAATGTCAGCTTATGAACAGTAAATCGGACAGGACCTATAGTGAGTGGAATCACACAACGCAGCGAATATTCAAGAATTCAGGTGATACTAGCAGGGGAACCTTTTTTCATTTAACACCATTCTTCTAAGAGCAAACATTTGGAAAACAAGGAGATGTAACAGTGTAGATTAACTTTAGGAAAAACGCTTCCTTACTCTAACTTCCTTTCAACCTTTTTTAGTCACTCAAGGGATGTGGGCATCGGTGACTGTTCCTAGTTGCCTTTGAAAGGCTGTTAGTGAGCTGTGTTCTTGAAATGCTGGAATCCCTGTGCTGTAGGTAGACCCACATGCCCTGAGTGAGGGAGTTTCAGGATTTTGATGCAGCAACAGTGAAGGAACAGCGATATATTTCCAGCTCAGCACGGTGAGTGGCTTGGAGGGTGTCAGCCTGGGGGCGGCATTCCCATTTATTGCTACTGTTGTCCTCATTGATGGTGGTGTAGTTTTGGAAGGTACTACCTGAGGACCTTTGGTGAATTCCTGCAGTGCATCTTATTGGTAGTATACTGTACACTGCTCATATTCCGCCATGGCGGTGGAGGGACTGGTTCCAGTGCTGATTTAAGGCTGCTTTGTCCTGAATGGTATCAAACTTTTTGAGTGGTGTTGGAGCTCCACCCATCTTGGCCAATCAGGAGTATTTCATTTCCCTCCTAATATTTCCCTTGTAGGTGGTGAGCAAGCTTTAGGGAGCCAGGAGGTGAGTTATTCACTGCAGGATGCCTCACCTCAGACCTGCACTTGTAGCTACAGTATCCATAGAGGCGAAAGTGAGGACTGCAGATTAGAGTTGAGAATGCGGTGCTTGAAAAGCACAGCAGGTCAGGCAGCATCCAAGGAGCAGGAGAATCAACGTTTCGGGCAAAAGCCCTTCTTCAGGAATGAGGCTGGGAACCGAGGGGATGGAGAGATAAATGGGAGGTAGGTAGATGAAGGCCGGGGGTGGGAGGTTGTAATGGTGATAGGTTGGAGGGGAGGGTCGAGTGGATAGGTGGGAAGGAAGATGGACAGGTCAAGGCCATGAGGCCAGTGCTGACCTGGAAGTTGGAACTGGAATATGGTGGGGTGAGGGGACATTTTTTAGATTAGATTCCCAACAGTGTGGAAACAGGCTCTTTGGCCCAACTAGTCCACAACAACCCTCCAAAGAGTAACCCACCCAAACCCATCTCCCTCTGACTAATGCACCTAACACTACGGCAATTTAACATGGCCAATTCACCTGACCTGCACATCTTTAGTCTGGGAGGAAACTGGAGCACCCGGAGGAAACCCACGCAGACACGGGGAGAGTGTGCAAACTCCACACAGTCACCCGAGCTTGGAATTGAACCTGGAACCCTGGTGCTGTGAGGCAGCAGTACTAACTACTGAGCCACTGTGCCGCCCCAAGTTTCTTTTTAAGATTAGATTACCTACAGCGGAGTGGGAGGGGGAGTTGAAATGTTCGGTGACGTGGCGGTGGGGTTGATTCTGCAGGTATGCTGGAGAAGCACAGAGCACTTCAGAGATCATCTCCGGGACCCCACCATCCCATGGCTGAACACTTCAACTCCCCTTCCCACTCTGCTGAGGACATGCAGGTCCTGGGCCTCCTCCATCATCATTCCCTCACCACCCAACGCCTAGAGGAAGAACGCCTCATCTTCCACCTTGGGACCCTCCAACCTCAGGGCTTCAAAGTAGATTTCACCAGTTTCCTCATTTCCCCTCCTCCCACTTTACCCTAGTTCCAACCTTCCAGCTCAGCACCATCCTCATGGCCTGTCCCATCTGTCAATCTTCCTTCCCACCCATCTGTTCCACCCTCCTCTCTGACCTACCACCTCTATCCCCCCCCCCTCTATCCACCTATCACACTCTCAGCTACCTTCCCCCCAGCCCCACCCCCTCCCATTTATCTCTTCACCCCCCTCAGCTCCCAGCCTCATTCCCGATGAAGGGTTTTGCCTGAAATGTCCATTTTCCTGCACCTCAGTTGCTGCCTGACCTGCTGTGCTTTTCCAGCACCATACTCTTGGCTACAGTATTTATATGGCTAGCCTCAATCAGTCACCCTCCTAATACACCGATAGTGGAGATTTCAGTGATGGACATACTGTCAAATGTCAAAGAACAGTTTCTTTTTCTATTCATTCACAGAATGAGGGTGTCACTGGCTAGGCCAGCATTTATTGCCCAGAGGACAGTTGAGAGTCAACCACATTGCTGTGGGTCTGGAGTCATATGTAGGCCAGACCAAGTAAAGATGGTAGTTTTCTTCTCTGAACGACATTACTGAGCCAGATGGGCTTTTCCTGACAATTGACAATGGTTTCATGGGCATCAAGGAGTTTTAATTCCAGATTTTTATTGAATTTAAATTATTCTGCTATGGTGGCATTTGAACTCAGGTACCCAGAACATTACCTGTGTCTCTGGATGATACTCTAGGCCATCACTTCCCCTTAACCGAGAGAGAGATTGAGACATTGAGAGAGACAGGACTGAAATGGAATGAATGAATGTCGCTACTGGAATCTAGATTTCCATTTCCTATTCATAAGCTCATATTGAGTATTAGTATCCTCAAAGTTATTACATTGAGAATAAGTACTTTCAGTCAGGACTGTGGTGTAGTTTCATACTGAGCTATACCTTGGTCTTTCAAAATACCATTAAATCCATTTAGACTGATGGTCTCTTTTATTTTCTTTTGTGTTTCTCCTCCACATCAGTAGTGTCCCGATCACTATGGAAATGAAGTGGCAAATCGGGCCTTTAAATTTGAGTGCTCATTAAATCTGGTTCCTGTTGGGTTCAGAGAATTTAAATCTTCTCCGCAGTCTTTGTTGCACTCAATATTAACAAACTCAAATGGCATATCTTTGGTGCAGTTGACTATGCAAGTGTTGGCTCTTGGGGTTAGCAGTATGAGTATTTCAGACACTCAGCAATAGTGTAAAGTCTTGTATGTCCCTGCTGTCAGAGTCTGTCATATACTTCGCACAGATCCTGGCTGATCTGCACACAATGTTCATCCATTGAAATCAATATGTGGAAAAACACAGGCCGAGAGTCATCTGATTTCCAATCTCTGGGTGTTGAGGTTCAATTTTAATGTGTGCATTGAAGCAATTGTTGCTGGCCCATAAATCATCACAAACATAAAATGGAATCTGATTATTATCTGAGAAGGATGTCCAAGGCTAGGGGCCGAAGGCTGGTATGTGGTTCCAGGTGAATTGTTCTATCGGAAATCCAGGTTAGACAGAATAGTTGAGTAGCCACCTGTGGAGCAGTCATTGTATAATATGTAATGAATTTTGGTGGAGACAGTGTTTCCATTGAATGATGGATTTTGAGCACTGAAGAAGACCATTTGATCTATCACATCTTTGATTTATTTTAAATAAGCACCTATTTAGTTCTATTTCTTCCCCTTAACTCATTCAGTTTTCATTTTTGTTTCAAATATTTATCCAGTTAAATCGATTGTGGATTCCACATCCACTAGTATCTTTGGTAGATAGGGTGTTATTCCATCTTCAAATAATCTTTTGTGCAAAATTTTGGTGATTGAGTTCTTTTTATGCTACCATTGGAAATTCTGTCATAAGCTAGGAACAAATTTGTGCTGTCTTTAAAAGTGTTTATGCCCCAAGTTTCAGATCAAATTTAATTAGATTATTTTGCTGAATACAAAGCCTGCAATGAAAAATCAGTGCAATAAGAAACAATTGAAATAAATAAAGTTTTGTATTATAAAGGATTTTTCAGTATATTTAAGAGTAGCAATTTTCTACGGTTTGATGAATACAAATGCACTATGTTTATCACAAGAAATAAGCATATTGAATCAGTGTTGATTCACCACCTATATGTAAACACATTTTAAATGACAGAAAGTGACCCTGGACTCAAACATACACAGAGAGCAGAAACTCTCAGTGGTGATTAATTCACCCTGGGGCAATGCCAGTTTTGTGAGTGGGCCATACTGCCAGTTTAAAAGATTACAGAAGCTCACATTATGCTGAACACGATGAGCTTAAAATTCTGCAATTGCTCAGTTCAGTTTGTTTTAATTGGATTGTATCCAAAAACACAACACAAATCGTGAGCAAACTCTGATGCATATGATAATGGTTCTGAAAGATTTAATGTTGGAGACAACATTATGACATTATTAGAATGGACAGCAAGTTTTGGGTTGGCAAAATTGCTGGCTCAAGACCCCAGTGGAGACAGATGTGTCCTCAGTGTATCCTGATAGTCTTAGCTAGCCAATGTTGCTTGTACCCATTACTTTGGGGAGACAGGCCGCCTTCTTGTGGAACGTTTCAGGGAACACCTCTGGGACACACGCACCAACCAACCCAACCACCCTGTGGCTGAACACTTTAACTCCCCCTCCCACTCTGCCAAGGACATGCAGGTCCTTGGCCTCCTCCATCGCCAGACCCTGGCCACATGATGCCTGGAGGAAGAGCGCCTCATCTTCTGTGTAGGAACCCTCCAACCACAAGGGATGAATGTAGATTTCTTCAGCTTCCTCATTTCCCCTCCCCACACCTTATCTCAGTCCCAACCCCCGGATTCAGCACCGTCCTCTTGACCTGCAATCTTCTTCCCGACCTCTCCCCCCCCCCCCCACCCCCTCTCTGGCCTATCACCCTCACCCTCACCCTCACCTCCAGCGTCCCTTCCCCAAATTCCGCCCCCCCCCCCACCCCGCACCTTTTATCTCAGCCTGCCTGGCATACCAGCCTCATTCCTGAAGAAGGGCTTATGCCCGAAACGTCAATTCTCCTGCTCCTCAGATGCTGCCTGGCCTGCTGCGCTTTTCCAGCACCACACTTTTCAGCCCATTACTATCGGTCAATGAACTGCGTCTTGTTTAGACAAGTACCTCTTCTCATTGAGACTCACACCATTGTTAATCAAATTAACTCTTCAACACAGTGTAGGAAGGAAGATTGGTGGCAGCACTATACCCCAACCATGAGCCAGTAGTATGAAACAAAAACAGAAATTGCTGGAAAAAGGTCGGGCAACATCTGTGGACAGAAATCAGGGTTAACGTTTCGGGTCCAGTGATCCTTCCTCACAACCAGATCCAAACGTTACCTCAGCTTTCTCTTGTCTGATACTACTAGATCTGCTGAGCTTCTCCAGTAATTTCTGTTTTTGTTTCAGATTTCTAGGATCCACAGTCTTTCAGGTTTTCATTAACTGGTATTAGTTGGTTCCACAGCATATATGACAAACCTCAGGTAAAAATCTTGCAACGTTTCCTTTAATTTTTTTTTATTTGACCTTAAATTTGTATTCCCTAGTTTTTGAATCATGTACCATAGATACTATTTTTGCTTTTTGCTTCACCGAAATCTTTTACAATTTTCAACATCTCTTTGAGGTCTCCTCTTCATCTTTGCGGTTTCAAAATTGTTTTATATTCTCTGTCAATTGCTCACATCTGAAAAGATTTTGTAAACCGAGTTGAAATTTTTTACTAGCACAAGAATGTTGAGAATTGTAATTCCACCTCAGATATTCCGTGAAAATGGAAATAACCTCTAAATTCTAAAACCCTTCTCCATGTTTTTCACACTATCAATTAAATGCAGAATTGTTCAAATGTTATTTTGTATGAAAATATTTCTAGTAAAATTAGTATGTCCTTTATTACATTGTCTCCATTTCCTATGATAAAAGTATGATTATCAGATGGTGCTTAAAGAGCTGAAATAAAATCCCTTCCCACAAAATAGAATGATTAGAGAATTTAAAGGATGATTTCTAGAACTTTACTGAAAACAAAATGACCGTGCAGATGTTTTTAGATCTTTTTGTTAATTTATACTTTTAGTATGTGCTGCTTGGTGACCATTTGAGAAAAAGGCCATAGTTACTTTGTTCATGCTGCAAATCTTAGAAAATTTGCTGTTTTTGGACAGGAACCTATTGTACAGCCACTGTATCAATTTTATGGAACTATGTGTGAGACAAAATTCTGCTAAGCAGACATATTAGTTAAGATACATTGTTTGGGGGAAAATAATAAAAGTTAACTTTTATTTTGTTTTTAAGGAATAGATTCTGATTTAATTAGACAATGCATTGTCCAGTGAAGAAAATATCGGAAAGTGCTTGCAAATGGTTAAGATATCAAAAGATGTTGACAGTAATTTGTTAACAATTGTAAAAATGATAGTCCATGCAGACTTGCACCACTTCCTGCTGCCTCATGAAATAACCCAAGTTAAGCTTCAGTAAAAAATATGTTTGGTTTAAGCTAGCAATTCTATTCCAAACATGTATCAGACTGCATTATCCTTAGCATCACAAAGTGCTTTTTTAATTTGAAGTTTATTATTTGTAACACAAGATTGTATATATTGTATAAAGATGTTTGGTGTATCAATAATTTGTATTTTTGGCAGATTTGTAACAGTGGCAGATTGTTTTTTTTTCTTTGAATCGTTTAATGTTATTTCTTTATAATGTTCAATGGAGAAATATTGTCAACCATATGAAGACTTAACGAATATGATGCATGTAAGCGAACGTACATGGAGGTTTACTTTGTAAGTGAGTACTTAATAGAAATTTTCATGTGTAGAATTTCCTTAAAATCATTAAATGAGGAAATTAACTTCAACGATTAATATTTTCAAGAGAATATAGTTCAAATGTAAAGAATTGTCACAAATGTCATTTGTAAGTTCTGTGCTTTTTTTTATGTTCCATTATTTTTTTATGAACTGCAAATCTAGCAAAATGTATTACTTACTTTGAAAATTAAGTTGAGTAAGGTTTTGTTGTTATTTTTCAAATTAGTTCATGTTATATGTCAGTGAGATCATCAACCATTTCTCTGTTTGTTCCTTGGAGAGCTGACCATGTGCCAATCCGATTTGGTACAGACTGAGAGTGAGTTGTTATGTTAAATTTTAAAATGATTACACATACACAAAAAATGAAATAAGCAAGATAACTAAATGAAGTAATGTAATGGCCAGTTTTTAATCGAGTGTTTTACTGTCATCACTGAGTGCTTGATGTTTGTAGGGTGGGGAAGAATAACTATGTTAAGACTATTGACAGTTAGCCAGCTTATGTGCTCCTGTGGTGAAACCATGTTTATTGGCAAAAATCTGAAGTAAGTTCCCAGAAGAAGTATGTGGCGGAGCCCAGTGTCAAGAACAAGCAGTTAAAGAACCCTTCAGAGTAAATGTCATTTTAGAAATGGAAACAACTACAAGGAAGTTCAATTGTGATGGTGGCATTTTTTTAAAAACACACATGCATTCAAGAGCCATTTGAACCATTACTTTTCTCGCAGCATGATCTGATACAAAAATTAAAACTTTGAAGAATATTTCTTCATTGTAAGTGATGTGGTTCTGGAATCATTGGCTTTGATGGATCAGATCCATGCTAGACAGACTAGACACTCCAAAATCCCGAACAAACCTTAGCAGATATAGAGCAGTCTGAATGTAACATTAACTGGGAAACGTGATTGTTTATTCATATTTTAAAGAACAAACAGCAAAACTGTGTCAACATAAAGGTAGTATTAAAGGACATTTGTAGCACAGTTTATACCTCTGAGCCAAAAGGTCTGGGTTTAAGTCACATCTGGTACAAAGATGTATCATAATATACCCAAACAAGTGTAAATAAATAAAAAGATATTACTGATATTTTGTATTCAGTTGTGTTTTCACTAATTCCCACAATCTTGGCAGTTTGTAGAAATTGAGGAATTATGTCACCTTAGGTGTTTGTACATGGTTTCTCACCAACTGGTTTAGTTCAACAGTTGGCCTTTTCTATTTAAAACCAGGTTAATTATTTGATTAAAAATAAAAGCAGAAACTGCTGGAGAAACCCAGTAGGTCAGGCACCATCTGGGGAGAGAGAAAAACAGAGTTAATGTTTCGAATCTGATATGACACTTCCTCATAATTGATTATTTGATGATTTTTTTTCATTACGTTGCCACTTAAGATCCATCAATTGTGTGACAAGTCATCAAAATTAAAATAGTCGGTAACTGGGTGGCCAGTTTGGGGGAAGAAAACTGGCATTTTGCCATTTCATGTAACAGCTGACTTTTTTTGCTAATAGAATGCTACAGTAATAAACTGGGAAAGTTACCGAGAATAATGTAACAGAAAAAATACACAAATGTACCCAAAATATAACTCTGGTCTAAAGTAGCATTTCTTTATGTAAATCCAAACTTTTACCAATGCATTGACAGTTGTGATTTCACCATAAGGGTATAGCTACTGTTCAAATTTGTTGGAAGAGAACTGAATACTTTGCAGGTGTTCTGCAGTTATTTACTTATTTCCAGTAGTTTTGCACACTCAGGAATTCTCATAACTCTAAGGATAAAAACAAAGCACTAGGAACAAAGACTATATGTGTTGTGGACTCCATATTGTATTTTTTCACCATTCAGTCTTGGAGTGCTCATTCTCTATTGGATACACTTATGCTGCATCCTTACCTAATCTCAGGAGTACGTGCTCCATTCAACAAATAGCAAATTTAAGTTACAAAATACTCTGTGATAGGTAGCATTGATTTAATTTCGAAAGGGTCTGGTTGAGTTACAATGCAATAATGGAAATGATTGATAGGTTCACACAGCCACAAAATCTACTGATAAATTTCAGTGATTAGGGTGCTGCTCATTCCAATGGCACAGTCTGATGACTTGAGTTAAACCATGGACTGTTTCATTTGTGATGAGTTAAGAGCTAACATTTAAATCTGCAAACTAAGTAAGCTAAGTAGATTTGCAGTAATTTATAGAAAAATATTACATGTGGAAGAAACACACATTCCAATTCTTTGCTGTCTGCTACAAGAATGTTTAGAAGCTGACAATGATGTGCTATTGAGTCTTGCAAGATTTTATCTAGGTGTTGTGTGCACCTGTGCATAGAGCCATATTATACTGGCTGGAATTGAAAACTCCCAAGAATGAGGAGATCACTTTCAATGCCAGCAGTTCTGACAAAGACTATTCTGTCGTATGTAACAGTCCCTCAAATACTTTAGTAATTGTGCAATAAAATTGAGTTGGCATGTATAGGTGGAAACTCAACAAATACCCCTCTGTGATTTGAAAATTCAGTGCATTAAGAAAGTGACAGGAATCTGCTTCCTGCCAATAACACTACAATGCAGTGCAATACTCAGCTAAATTTTCCAAATTCATTAAGGCCATTTGGGAACAGGTACTCAACGTAAATTAGTGCTACTCTTTCCATGAGTAGTTAAATGCACACAGATCACTGGTTCAGTTTAATGTGAGGTTATGTCTCTGGAATGGGGAAATCTGTTTTCAATTTATGGAGCTTATTTTGTAATAAATGATAATATTCAATGTGCAACATGTATAATAGTTCTCGTTCTACAATTTTGATTGGACAGAAAGGCCTGTTTCTGTGCTGTATATCCAATTGTCTATTTCTTTTGTATGTGCTGTTAAAAATGAGCTATGTATCAAATGAGATGTATGATGACTAAATTTCATGTCAGATCTATATTACCTCTTTGACACTTTTTGTTATGGCCTTAACTTGGACCAAGCATTTGCGCCTGTATTACCACAGATGTGATAGCAATTGACTGAGATTCTGTGTGATTGCCTGACAAAGTCCATATCCATTACAGTTTTTTTCCATTGTTTATGAACAAGTTATTTCTGCTGTCATTTAGTCTGTTAATAATGCTGAATGCTTGTTGGGACTGGAAATATACTTTGAGTTTTAGAAGGCCTATGGCCGGAATAAAGTGAAGCAAGCAAATGAATCTTCATGTCGTTTGGTTTTTATTGATAGCTGCTGTTTATAAGGAGCACTGGAATATTGCAATTCCTACCGAGAGATCTAATAAGTTCTTTGGTGAAATTATTTTCAAAGTATAGCTTCAAACCCTGCAATAAATCATTTAATAGCACTAAGATGATCTTTTTCAGGGACAATATCATTACAAGTATATCATCACGTGTGAAGAAGGTGTGTAATATTTTACTGGGTCTTTAATAATGAAGGGGAGTGTAGAAAGGTGAGGTTTTCATCGAGTTCAGTGCTTGAAGGCTCTGGGAGTCAGGGAATGGGGCTCAATGGGGTCCAGGTTGAGCAACAGCCCTTAACGTCAGCAATCCCACATTACTTCACACTGATTAAATGTGCAGCTGGTATCAAGAAAGTTAATGAGGATAAATCATTGAATGTCCTACTATCAACTTCCTGGGGTTACCATTGACTGAAAACTGAATTATACCAGCTGTAATCAAACTGTGGCTACGAAAGCAAGACAGATGCTTGGAATTCTGAGACAAGTAACTCACCTCCTGACTCCCCAAAACCTATCTACAAGGCATAAGTCAGGAGCATGATGGAGTTCGTTCCATTTATCTGAGTGAGTGCAGCTCCAACTATACCAAGGAAGCTTGGCACAATGCAGAACACAGCAGCCCCCTTGACTGACACCATAACACCAGCTTCAACATTTGCTCTTTCACCACCTTTTCACAAAGACAGCAACGTGTACAACCTACCGGATGTACTGCAGTAAATCACTAGAGCTCTTTTGACAGAACCTTCTAAACCTTTGACCCCTGCCACCGAGAAAGACAGGGGCAGCAGATTCCATAGAGTCCCAGCATTTGGCAGTGACACAATGGTCATGTCACTGGATTAGTAGCCTGACCCTCAGGGTAATATTCCAGGGACACAAGTTCAAATTCCACCATGGCAGATTGTGAAATTTGAAGTCAGGCCAAAAAAAGGAACAAAAAGCTGTTGTTTATTGTAAAATCAACTCATTGTTGTTCTTTAGGGAAGGAAATCTGCTCTGGCCTACATGTGACTCCATTCGGGATAGTCAACATGGCTTTGTGCGTGGGAAATCATGTCTCACAAACTTGATTGAGTTCTTTTGAGGAAATAACAAAGAGGATTGATGAGGGCATAGTAGTAGATGTTATCTATATGGACTTCAATAAGGCGTTCGACAAGGTTCCCCAAGGGAGACTGATTAGCATGGTTAGATCTCATGGAATAAAGAGAGAAATAGCCACTTGGATACAGAACTGTCTCAAAGGTAGAAGACAGATGGTGGTGGTGGAGGGTTGTTTTTCAGACTGGAAGCCTGTGACCAGTGGAGTGCCACAAGGATCGGAGCTGGGTCCTCTACTTTTTGTCATTTACATGAATGATTTGGATGTGAGCATAAGAGGTACAGTTAGTAAGTTTGCAGATGACACCAAAATCGGAGGTGTAGTGGACAGCGAAGAGGGTTACCTCAGATTACAACAGGATCTTGACCAGATGGGCCAATGGGCTGAGAAGTGGCAGATGGAGTTTAATTCAGATAAATGCGAGGTGCTGCATTTTGGGAAAGCAAATCTTAGCAGGACTTATACACTTAATGGTAAGGTCCCAGGGAATGTTGCTGAACAAAGAGACCTTGGAGTGCAGGTTCATAGCTCCTTGAAAGTGGAGTCGCAGGTAGATAGGATAGTGAAGAAGGTGTTTGGTATGCTTTCCTTTATTGGTCAGAGTATTGAGTACAGGAGTTGGGAGGTCATGCTGCAGCTGTACAGGACATTGGTTAGGCCACTGTTGGAATATTGTGTGCAATTCTGGTCTCCTTCCTATCAGAAAGATGTTGTGAAACTTGAAAGGGTTCAGAAAAGATTTACAAGGATGTTGCCAGGGTTGGAGGATTTGAGCTATAGGGAGAGGCTGAACAGGCTGGGGCTGTCTTCCCTGGAGTGTTGGAGGCTGAGGGGTGATCTCATAGAGGTTTACAAAATTATGAGGGGCATGGATAGGATAAATAGGCAAAGTCTGGGGTTGGGGACTCCAGAACTAGAAGACATAGGTTTAGGGTGAGAGGGGAAAGATATAAAAGAGACCTATGGGGCAACTTTTTCATACAGAGAGTGGTACGTGTATGGAATGAGCTGCCAGAGGAAGTGGTGGAGGCTGGTACAATTGCAACATTTAAGAGGCACTTGGATGGGTATATGAATAGGAAGGGTGTGGAGGGATATGGGCCGGGTGCTGGCTGGTAGGACTAGGTTGGGTTGGGATATCTGGTCAGCATGGATGGGTTGGACTGAAGGGTCTGTTTCCATGCTGTACATCTCTATGACTCTATGACTCAATGTGATTGACTCTTCACTGCTCTCTGGGAATTAGAAATGGGCAATAAATGCTGCCCAAGCTAATGATTCCCTCAGCTCAAGTATGAATTTTGAAAAAATCACTAGGTGAAAAATTCTAGAAATCCCTTCCTAACAGCATTGTAGAGTTCTGACACACCCGTCCCCACCCAAGAACACCAGTGCTTCAACAACACATTCTTCAGGGTAATCAGTGAAGGGCAATAATGCTGACTCAGCTGGTAATGCCCATGAACAAATGATAACAAAACTACTAATGATGAATGGTTAACCATTATTTGAAATGGCCTAGTGAGCCACTCAGTTGGATCAATTTGTTCCTAATAAATAAAGAAGTTCACCAACTTTTCATATTGCGATGAGACGTGTACAATAAATACTGGATATGCCAGAAACATCAATCTTCCAAGTACATTTTTCTTAGAAACACAGCATGTTGCTGCTGATCCATGTTGTATGAAGTATGTGGACCCATGTACATTACATTTATTTTACAGTTTGTTTTTAGTGATGAGATGGGAGCATTGCTGGTTATTTAGTATGACCCATTCCCTGTTTAGCTACGCAGTTGTTCAGAATCAACTACACTGCCGTACGTCTGGAGTTACATTTAGGCCAGACTAGGGAAAGGTGGCAGATTTCCCTCCCTAAAGGACATCAGTGAGCAGTGGTTACACACTCACCATTAGACTGACTTCTCAATTGAATTCAAAGGTCACCATAAAGAGCCTGAGGTGTCTAGCCCAGTGACGTTCCCACTGCACTACTACTTTTCTTCTTGTGACAGATGATAGCAGGAGATACGTTGTGAATGTAGGAAATGTTCATCTATTTAGGTAACCTCAGCAGAAGCAGCTTTATTTGAGGTTATGACTAATGCACAGCACTGACTATAATCTTTGACTGTGACTGAAGGTCCCAGCTGCGAACAGTTTGGTGAGACTTAAATCTCACTTTAAACCATATCCTTGTGAACTGCAACTCTGAAGGTGAAATATCCCGTATTGCAGTTATATCAGAAATCCAGGAAATACAATATCAGAATAATCATCAGTTCCTCCCTCATTGTCAATCTTTGCTTCTTTTTCCAATCTGCCTGAGACTTAGCAAGTGGAATCTGCTGAATTCAGTCTCCTGTCCTTACAGTAATAGTGAGAGTGAGCTGAGCCAATTCAGTTTCAGTGACATTAGAACAGTGTCTGGGAATCTATGTAGAGCTAAAAGTAACCTGAAGCAAAGTAATTTGAAGAAAATGACTTTCGTTCCAAAATAGGACCCGAATATTATTTGCTTATTTTACCCGTTCACCAATTAGAATTAAATAAAAACAGAAAACTCTGGAAATATTCCCTAGGCTAGGCACAGAAGTACAGAATTCATATGAAGAGTAAAGAAGCATCCAAGATTATGCCAGGTTTAGTTAGATAAGGTAGATTAAGACAAACTCTGTGATTAGGCGATGGTAGAAGAACTAGGGGACACAGATTGAAGACTTTCCAAGGATATGTGAGGGAGAGTGGTTTCACTCAGTGAGTGAGAATGACCTGGAACTCAATGTCTGCTAGTTTCATTCAGATGATAATTGACATTAAAAAAGGAAATTGAATAGGTACTTGAAGGTACTTGAAAGCTCTGGTTAGGCCCCATTTGGAGTACTGTGTCCAGTTTTGATCCCCACACCTCAGGAAGGACATACTGGCACTGAAATGTGTCCAGCGGAGATTCACACGGATGATCCCTGGAATGGTTGGTCTAACATATGAGGAATGGCTGAGGATCCTGGGATTGTATTCATTGGAGTTTAGAAGATGAAGGGGAGATCTAATAGAATCTTACAAGATAATACATGGCTTGGAAAGGGTGGACGCTAGGAAATTATTTCCGTTAGGTGAGGAGACTAGGACCAGTGGACACAGCCTTAGAATTAGAGGGGGTCAATTCAGAACAGAAATGCAGAGACATTTCTTCAGCCAGAGAGTGGTGGGCCTGTGGAATTCATTGCCGCAGAGTGCAGTGGAGGCCGGGACGCTAAATGTCTTCAAGGAAGAGATTGATAGATTCTTGTTGACTCGAGGAATTAAGGGCTATGGGGAGAATGCAGGTAAGTGGAGTTGAAATGCCCATCAGCCATGATTGAATGGCGGAGTGGACTCGATGGGCCGAATGACCTCACTTCCACTCCTATGTCTTATGGTCTTATGGAATAAACTCTGGTTCTAACCTCATTACAGTCTTCGCCCAAACATGGACAAAAGAGGTTAATTCCAGGAAGAAAGAGAAATTAACTACCTTTGACATCAAGGCAGCATTTGACTGAGTTTCACATCAAAGAATCCTAAAATAAATCCAATGTAAAATGGGAGAAAGTCTCTCTGTGTGTTAGAGTCATACTGATCTCAAAGTAAGTTGGTTGTGATTGTGGGAGACTAACTATCTCAGCACCAAGACATCCCTGCAGGACTTTCTCACAATGGTGTTTTAGGCTCAACCAGCTTTAGTTGCTTCACCAATGTCCTTTCCCCTGCTACCATCCATTTGGGAACACTCACTGATACTTCAACCCTACGACTGCCCGGACCACCACAAAAGTTAAATATTAAAACAAATACTCAGAGACTTCAATTTTCCATTCGGATGAACTCGGCTTAACAGAAAACTTGGGTCAGGTTTCAGTACTTGACAAAAAGTTACAATTTATTACAAATACATAAGTTCTAACCACAGGTAGAAAAACTATCAATTGTCAACTAGAATTCTAACTTAAATTCTGCTGCTTCCTTAATCCCAAACACACATACAGACACAGACACACACACACCCGGCAAATGATTCCAGCAATTGCCCCAAACACTTGAACAAGATAACAGTGTAAATACAACTCAAATGATTTCTAGTCACTTGTTTTAAAACTGCTACACCTCCTTCCACAATTTCCATGGATTAAAGCAGCATCTTCTTCCCGTCTTTTTTGTTCACAGTCCAAAAATAAAGCAAAGTAAAAAGAAGTGACCTTTACGTCTCTGTCATAAACTCAGAAGTGATCATGGCCACTGATTTCCACAATATTCAACACCATTTGCAGCTCCCCAGATACTGAAGCAGTCCATGTCCAAATGTTGCAAGACGTGGAGGTCATTCACGCTAGAAGTGGGCTAAGAGAGAATCTGGGTTGGAAGTGTGGTGCTGGAAAAGCACAGCAGGGCAGGCAACATCCAAGGAGCAAGAGAATCAATGTTTTGGGCAAAAGCCCTTCATCAGGAATGAGGCTGGGAGCCTCAGGAGTGGAGAGATAAATGGGAGAGGGGTGGGGCTGAGGAGAAGGTAGTGCAATAGGTGGATGGAGGTAGGGGTAATGGTGATAGGTCAGAGGGGAGGATGGAGCAGATTGGTGGGAAGGAAGATGGACAGGTAGAACAGATCATGAGGGCGGTGCTGAGCTGGAAGGTTGGATGTGGGATAAGGTGGGGGGAAGGGGAAATGAGGAAACTGGTGAAATCCACATTGATGCCCTGGGTTGAAGTGTTCTGAGGCGGAGGGTGAGGTGTTGGGTGGTAAGGGAGTGGTGATGGAAAAGGCCCATGTCCTCGGCGGAATGAGAGGGGGAGTTGAAGTGTTCGACGACAGGGAGGTGGGGTTGGTTGGTGCTGGTGTCCCAGAGATGTTCTCTGAAGCGCTGTGTGAGTAGGTGGATACTTAGTGTATCTGTTGCTCCCAATATGATCTCCTCTACATTGGGTAGACAGGATAATCCTGAAAAACATGGCAAAATTAATTTTTTATATAATCCATTGTTATCATCAGTGATTTTAAATATGACCATTTAGAAATGTAGATAGATGAAGAATAGCCCACTATTAGTTTGAAGGATATTGATGTCTTGCTGCATTTGGACATGGACTGCTTTAGTATCTGAGGTGCTGCAAATCGTGCTGAGCCTCAATTATAACTTGGATAAGAAGAATATATAAATTGTATTTGATAAGTTTACGGATAGTTATCAACATTATGTTCAAAATAAGCAATAGAGACATGTGCACTGCCTCCTTTGGGAATGGGAATAATTTTTGCATCACTTAGGCCTATTTTAAAAATTCAGGATAAGTATTTTATCACACTGATGTATTTATTCCTGCTGCTGATTGATTTACCTCATCCTCCCCTGTTCCTGCCAGGTAGAATCCTGCACATGATCCTTCATTGAAATTTTTAAATAACTTATTGTGTGACAAAGTTCTGTACACTTGAGAAGGTAAAAAGAACATTACTTCATTATTATACAACAAATC
The DNA here is from genome assembly GCF_047496795.1 of Chiloscyllium punctatum. NCBI lineage: Eukaryota > Metazoa > Chordata > Chondrichthyes > Orectolobiformes > Hemiscylliidae > Chiloscyllium > Chiloscyllium punctatum. The sequence goes on along the minus strand of NC_092741.1, from coordinate 159,421,539 downwards.
TCCTGAGCCAGAAAACTCATTTAAGAACGTATCATTAGGTTTGTGTTGAATCTATCCACACTTTGAAACAGAAAGGTCAACATTTAAATCAGCAAATTCATACTGTGTGGGACATCCAGACAGGCTACTTAACCAAACACTGAAAGAAGCTTTAGTGGTTGAATTACCTCTTCCACAGAAACGCTGAACATAGATCTACTGATTATCTGCTGAATATCAACAAATTTAAAGTGTAAAGAGCAACATTGACAAGTTAGACATATTTCTTGTTTTTAATAAGTGGGAATTGATTGCACATTGTAGTTTCCTACTACAGTCCTGCAAGTTCGTGTTTCACCTATTTAATTGTTCAGATATTGAATTGTGACTACAGAGTCACTGGGAAGGATAGCACATGTTAATAAAGGTCACTCTTTGGCTGAACTTTGCGCTTTTTTGTGGCGAAGTTGAGTTTCACTGAAGGTATCTCTCTGCAATGCCTATGCTTCCCTCTTGTCTAATTCAAGCCCATTTTACCACTCACTGATCAGGAACAAGTTGGTACTGTCGAGATATCCCAATGCATCCCTTGCACTTGTGATTTGGAGATGCCGTTGCATGGTACATTGGTGAAACCATGCAAAGGATATAGAACATAGAACATAAAACAGAATATAGAACAGTACACCATAGAACAGGCCCTTCAGCCCACGGTGTTGTGCTGACCACTGATCCTCATGTATGCACCCTCAAATTTCTGTGACCATATGCATGTCGAGGAGTCTCTTAAATGTCCCCAATGACCCTGCCTCCACAACTGCTGCTGGCAACGCATTCCATGCTCTCACAACTCTCTGTGTAAAGAACCCACCTCTGACATCCCCTCTATACTTTCCTCCAACCAGCTTAAAACTATGACCCCTCGTGTTAGTCATTTCTGCCCTGGGAAATAGTCTCTGGCTATCGACTCTATCTATGCCTCTCATTATCTTGTACACCTCAATTAGGTCCCCTCTCCTCCTCCTTTTCTCCAATGAAAAAAGTCCGAGCTCAGTCAACCTCTCTTCATAAGATAAGCCTTCCAGTCCAGGCAGCATCCTGGTCAACCTCCTCTGAACCCTCTCCAAAGCATCCACATCTTTCCTATAATAGGGCGACCAGAACTGGACGCAGTATTCCAAGTGCGGTCTAACCAAAGTTTTATACAGCTGCAACAAGATCTCACGACTCTTAAACTCAATCCCCCTGTTAATGAAAACCAAAACACCATGTGCTTTCTTAACAACCCTGTCCACTTGTGTGGCCATTTTAAGGGATCTATGTACTTGCGCACCAAGATTCCTCTGTTCCTCCACACTGCCAAGAATCCTATCCTTAATCCTGTACTCAGCTTTCAAATTCGACCTTCCAAAATGCATCACCTCACATTTATCCAGGTTGAACTCCATCTGCCACCTCTCAGCCCATCTTTGCATCCTGTCAACAGCCCTCTATACTGTCAACGACACCTCCAGCCTTTGTGTCGTCTGCAAACTTGCTGACCCATCCTTCAATCCCCTTATCCAAGTTATTAATAAAAATTACAAACAGTAGAGGCCCAAGGACAGAGCCCTGTGGAACACCACTCACCACTGACTTCCAGGCAGAATATTTTCCTTCTACTACCACTCGGATATGGCAACGGATGAATGGGCACCGCACAACAATCAACAGACAGGAGGGTTCCCTCCCAGTTGGGGAACACTTCAGTGGTCCAGGACATTCGACCTCAGACCTTTGGGTGACCATCCTCCAAGATGGACTTCGGGACAGGCAGCAGTGAAAAGTGGCCGAGCAGAGGCTGAAAGCTAAGTTTGGTACCCATAGGGAGGGCCTCAACCGGGACCTTGGGTTCATGTCACATTACAGGTGACCGTCATTGCACTACACACACACACACACACACACACACTCCCATACAGAGACACACGTATACACAGATGCACACCGACACTCACACACACTTCTACAACCACACACGCCCCCACACTCATACATGCACCCTCTCACAGACTTAGACACTTTACACTCACATACACACCCATATACACTCTCTCTCGCACTCACAACCCTCCCCAGACAGAGGGCCGAGGACATGGAGGTCCTGGGCCTCCTTCACCGCCACTCCCTCACCACCAGACGCCTGGAGGAAGAACGCCTCATCTTCCGCCTCGGAACACTTCAACCCCAGGGCATCAATGTGGACTTCAACAGTTTCCTCATTTCCCCTTCCCCCACCTCACCCTAGTTCTAAACTTCCAGCTCAGTAACTGTCCCCATGACTTGTCCGGACTTGTCCTACCTGCCTATCTCCTTTTCCACCTATCCACTCCACCATCTCCTCCCTGACCTATCACCTCCATCCCCACCCCCATTCACCTATTGTACTCTATGCTACTTTCTCCCCATCCCCCTCTCTCATTTATCTCTCCACCCTTCAGGCACTCTGCCTGTATTCCTGATGAAGGGCTTTTGCCCGAAACATCAATTTTCCTGATCCTTGGATGCTGCCTGACCTGCTGTGCTTTTCCAGCACCACTCTATTCTGGAATCTGGTTTCCAGCATCTGCAGTCCTTGCTTTTACCTACTTTATGAGGACTGGCAGAGCAGACCTCTAATTGACTTATGGGAATTAGGTGGGTAAATGACATTGAAGTGTTTGATAGGCTATGATTGTATTGATTGGTGCAGCAAGCTTGATGGGCTGAATAGCCTCTTTCTGTTCCTATTTCCAAAGGAAATTGAATGGCTACTTGAAGGAAATACAGTTGCGGAGCTGTCAGACCCACGTGGGTAAGTGGGCAATAACTGGACTGCTCTGTTAGGGGCTCGCACTGACTCAATGGACCAAAGGATCTCCTTTGATGCTGTAAATTTCTCTATGTGTGATTTTCCAAAAAGGGCAGTTAATTCGCTTTCTATCAAGTCATTTAATGATTTCAGACATGTTTTTGATTTCAGAGACATGTGACTGGAAATAGCTAGAATAATTTTAATGGATACATTAGATCCATTTTAAATGAAGTTGCATGTTAATTTCAGTTCTGGAGTACTCAATACTATGCAGGTGAGACTTGTGATATGTTGACAAGTATTATGTGATGGATCTTGGGAACAATATGTGCCGTCTTTCAGAGACAGTGTGAGGAATCTGAGGAAGGTTGCCAGGCTGTGTTTGTGCCATTTTTACCACCTTACTGTTCCCTCTCTTCATTGAGTACAAGTCAGCTGAACCAGCAGATGTATAACTCACTGTCTCCTCTGGAATACACTACTTAATTGCTCCTTGTAATCAGTCCATCTGAGAGCACGACGTTTCGGTTTAATCAGTTAGTTTCACTGACTATTTTTTTTTCCCAGTTCTGATTCTGCTGTCTCACTGCTGGCCAATCCATCTCGCTTGTATCATCGAGATGTCTGTGGTGCTGGAAAAGCACAGTACGTCAGGCAGTCTCCAAGGAGCAAAGCCCTTCTTCAGGAATGAGGCAGGGAGCCTCAAGGATGGAGAGATAAATGGGAGGGGCGGGGGTGTGGGGCTGGGGGGAAAGGTAGCTGAGAGTGTGATAGGTGGATGGGGGTGGGGTAAAGGTGATAGGTCAGAGGGGAGAGTGGAGTGGATAGGTGGGAAGGAAGATGGACAGGTAGGACAGGTCAAGAGGGTGATGCCAAGTTGGAGGCTTGCAACTGGGATAAGGTGGGGGAGGGGAAATGAGAAAACTGATTAAATTCACATTGATGCCCTGGGGTTGAAGGGTTCCGAGGTGGAAGATGAGACGTTCTTCCTCCAGGCGTCGGGTGGTGAGGGAGTGGTGGTGAAGGAGGCCCAGGACCTCCATGTCCTTGGCTGAGTGGAGGGGGAGTTGAAATGTTGGGCCACTGGGCAGTGTGGTTGATTGGTGCAGGTGTCCTGAAAATGTTCTCTGAAGTGTTCTGCAAGTAGGTGTCCTGTCTCCCCATGTAGAGGAGATGGCATCGGGAGCAATGGATACAGCAAATGACGTGTGTGGAAGTGCAGGTGAAACCTTAATGGATGTGGAAGGCTCCTTTGGGGCCTTGGACAGAGGTGAGGGGGGAGGTGTGGGCACAGGTTTTACAGTTCCTGTGGTGACAGGGGAAAGTGCCAGGAGGGGAGGGTGGGTTGTTGGGGTTCATGGCCATGACAAGAGAGCCGTGGAGGAAATGGCCTTTACAGAACATGGACAAGGCTGGGGAGGGAAATATATCTCTGGTGGTAGCGTCTGTTTATAGGTGGCAGAAATGGTGGAAGATGATGCAATGTATATGGAGGTTGGTGGGATGGAAGGTGAGGAGCTGATTGTGGCTGGATGTTCACAGGTAAGGGTAGGGTTGGAAAATAGGAAGCCTTCAGAAATGTGATAATGAGAATCCAGGAACAATATATTCCTGTTCAAGTGAAAGGGAAGGCTGGTAGCTGTAGGGAATTCTGGATGACGAAAGAAATTGAGGGTTTGGTTAAGAAAAAGAAGGAAACATATGTCAGGATAGATCAAGTGAATCCTTAGAAGAGTATAAAGGTAGTAGGAGTATACTTAAGAGCGAAATCAGGAGGGCAAAACGGGGACATGAGATAGCTTTGGCAAATAGAGTTAAGGAGAATCCAAAAGGATTTTACAAATACATTAAGGACAAAAGGGTAACTAGGGAGAGAATAGGGCTCCTCAAAGATCAGCAAGGCGGCCTTTGTGTGGGGGAGATACTAAACGAGTATTTTGCATCAGTATTTACTGTGGAGAAGGATATGGAAGATACAGAATGTAGGGAAATAGATGGTGACATCTTGAAAAATGTCCATATTACAGAGGAGGAAGTGCTGGATGTCTTGAAATGCATGAAGTTGTATAAATCCCCAGGACCTGATCTGGTGTCCCCGAGAACTCTGTGGGAAGTGAGGGAACTGATTTCTGGGCCTCTTGCTGAGATACTTGTATCATCGATTGTCACAGGTTAGGTGCCAGAAAACTGGAGTTTGGTTAACATGGTGCCACTATTTAAGAAAGATGGTAAGGACAAGCCAGGGAACTATAAACCGGTGAGCCTGACATCAGTGGTGGGCAAGTTGTTGGAGGGAATCCTGAGGGACAGGATGTATGTGTATTTGGAAAGGCAAGGATTGATTAGGGATAGTCAACATGGGTTTGTCCGTGGGAAATCACGTTTCACAAACTTGATTGAGTTTTTTGAAGAAGTAACAAAGAGGATTGATGAGGGCACAGCGGTAGACATGATGTATATGGACTTAAGTAAGGCGTTTGACAAGGTTACCCTAGGGAGACTGGTTAGCAAAGTTAAAACTCATGGAATATATGGAGAACTAGCCATTTAGATACAGAACTGTCTCAAAGGTAGAAGACAGAGGGTGGTGGTGGAGGGTTGTTTTTCAGGCTGGAGGCCTGTAACCAGTGGAGTGCCACAAGGATCGGTGCTGAGCCCTCTACTTTTTGTCATTTACGTAAATGATTTGGATGTGACGATAGAAGGTATAGTTAAGTTTGCAGATGACACTAAATTGGAGGTGTAGTGGACAGTGAAGAGGGTTACCTCAGATTACAACAGGATCTTGACCAGATGGGACAATGGGCTGAGGATGGCAGATGGAATTTAGTTTTGATAAATGCGAGGTGCTGCATTTTGGGAAATCAAATCGTAGCAGGACTTATACACTTAATGGTAAGGTTCTAGGGAGTGTTGCTGAACAAAGAGACCTTGGAGTGCAGGTTCATAGCTCCTTGAAAGTGGAGTCGCAGGTAGACAGGATAGTGAAGAAGGTGTTTGGTATGCGTTCCTTTATTGGTCAGAGTATTGAGTACAGGAGTTGGGAGGTCATGTTGCAACTGTACAGGACATTGGTTAGGCCACTGTTGGACTATTGCGTGCAATTCTGGTCTCCTTCCTATCAGAAAGATGTTGTGAAACTTGAAAGGGTTCAGAAAAGAGTTACAAGCATGTTGCCAGGGTTGGAGGATTTGAGCTGTAGGGAGAGGCTGAACAGGCTGGGGCTGTTTTCCCTGGAGCAACGGAGGCTGAGGGGTGACCTTATAGAGGTTTATAAAACCATGAAGGGCATGGATAGGATAAATAGACAAAGTATTTTCCCTGGGCTGGGGGAGTCCAGAACTAGAGGCCATAGGTTTAGGGTGAGAGGGGAATGATGTGGAAGGGTCCTAAAGGGCAACTTTCTCACATAGAGGGTGGTACGTGTATGGAATGAGCTGCCAGAGGAAGTGGTGGAGGCTGGTACAATTGCAACATTTAAGAGGCATTTGGATGGGTATATGAATAGGAAGGGTTTGGAGGGATATGGGCCAGGTGTTGATATGGGCCAGGTGTTGGCAGGTGGGACTAGATTGGGTTGGGATATCTGGTCGGCATGGATGGGTTGGACCGAAGGGTTTGTTTCCATGCTGTACATCCCTATGAATCTGTGACAGGGGTGGTGGGAGTGGGGTGGGGTTCTGTCCTTGTTGTGATTCGAGGGCAGAGGTGCAGGAAGTGGATGGGATGTGCTGGAGGGCATCATCAACCACGTGGGAGGGGAAATTGCAGTGTTTAAAGAAGGAGGCCATCTGCTGTGTTCTGCGGTGGAATTGGTCTCCTGGGAACAGATGGGGTGGAGGTGGAGGAATTGGGAATAAGGGATGGCATTTTTCCAGGAGGCAGGGTGGGAGGAGGTGTAGTCCAGGTAGCTGTGGGAGTTGGTGGGTTTGTAGAAGATGTCTGTGTTGAGTCGGTCACAGTTGATGAAGATGGAGAGGTCCAGGAAGGAGAGGGAGGTGTCTGAGATGGTCCAGGTGAATTTAAGGTCATGGTGGAATGTGTTGGTGAAATTGATGAACTGTTCAACCTCTTCGCGGGAGCGCGAGGTGGCGCCGATTCAGTTATCAATGTAGCAGAGGAAAAGGTGAGGGATGGTGCTGGTTAACCTCTCACTGGGGAGAAGGATACCTACTTGCAGAACCATTCAAAGAACATCTCTAGGACACCCAACCCCACCATCCCCATGGCTGACCCCCATGGCTGACCCACTCCCCCAAGGACATGCAGGTCCTGGGCCTCCTCCACCGCCAAACCCTCACCACCCAATGACTGGAGGAAGAACGCTTCATCTTCTACCTCGGGACCCTCCAACCAAATGGGATCAATGTGGATTTCACCAATTTCCTCATTTCCCCTCCCCCCACCTTATCCCACATCCAACCTTCCAACTTGGCACTGCACTTTTGACCTGTCCCATCTGTCCATTTCCCTTCCCACCTATCCACTCCACCCTCCTCTCCGACCTATCACCTTTACCCCTACCGCCATCAACGTATTGCACTCTCAGCTACCTTCCCCCCAGCCCCACCCCCCTCCCATTTATCTCTCCACCCCCTTGCCCCACAAGCCTCATTCCTGATGAAGGGCTTATGCCCAAAATGTCAATTCTCCTGCTCTTTGGACGCTGCCTGACCTGCTGTGTTTTTCCAGCACCACCCTCTCGACTCTGATCACCAGCATCTGCAGCCCTCACTTTCATCTCGACTTCTTTGCAAACAATATTAAGCTGCAATAGAAGGGTGTGGTAGTGTGTTTTGGTATCTGATTCTTTCACCCTGCCATCAGATCTAACACACCATCTTGGTGCAATCATGCATGCTGTTCTACTGTTTTGTCATTTTAGAAAATATCATGACCAGAACAGATATCCATCTCCACTCTGTTAATATCTGAAAACCGTAAATATTCTGCCAGGATAATAATTAACAACATTTTTTTGCTGATATCTGATTCCATACTCTGTGATGACAGGCAGCTACCCACAGACTTGTTCTGACTCTGGTGACCTGCTCCCATATGTAAGGCAAAGAATGAGTCTGAATCTCTGATACGTTGGGGTCATATCGTTGATTTGTAGCAACAAATATGAATGTTTTCAGTCCAGAGCGAGCAGTGTAGTCTTGCATGCCTGGATGGGAAAGATAAGAGGAAAACTGGCACTCTGGAGTCCATTATCATTTAAAAAGTTGAAACCAATAAAGTAATCACTTTCACAAAACAAAAGAAAAGAGCTGCAGATGCTGGAAATCAAAAACAAAAACAGAAATCCCAGAAAAACTCCGCAAGTGTGGCAGCGAATAAGGATGGTTTTTATGCAGAAGGTAGGGTGGGGGGAGGGGATAAGGAGTAAACAATAGATTAGATTAGATTACTTACAGTGTGGAAACAGGCCCTTCGGCCCAACAAGTCCACACCGCCCCGCCAAAGTGCATCCCACCCATACCCCTACATTTACCCCTTACCTAACACTACGGGCAATTTAGCATGGCCAATTCACCTGACCTGCACATCTTTGGACTGTGGGAGGAAACCGGAGCACCCGGAGGAAACCCACGCAGACACGGGGAGAATGTGCAAACTCCACACAGTCAGTTGCCTGAGTCGGGAATTGAACCCAGGTCTCTGGCGCTGTGAGGCAGCAGTGCTAACCACTGTGCCACCGTGGAAATAGAGCCCAAAAAGAGAGAAGAACAGATGGACACACAAAGGAGTGGATGACAATCAGCCTGGGATAATGAATAGCTTCTAATAAGGACAATGGTATGTGTAATAGAAGATCATGTGATAACAAGGCCTGGCATGTGGGAGGTTAGGCATAAAGACATGGGAGAAGGTGCCTTAATATTGAGTCCGGAAGGTTGCAGGGTCCCCAAGCGGAAAATGAGGTGGTAGGCAACTGGAAGGTCAGGGTAATTTTTGCAGACAGAAAGTAGACTTTCTGCAAAGCGGCCATCTGGTCTATGCTTCATTTCCCCAAGGTACAGGACTCCACATTGTGAGCAGTGAATGCAGTCGACTGGATTGTGAGAAATGCAGGTAAAGTGCTGCTTCACCTGGAAGGTGTGTTCGGGCCCTTGGATACTGAGGAGGGGGGAGGTGAATGGACAGGTGGATAATATTAATTCCGTTGCCTTGGTCATTTCCTGCTCTATAGTTACTCCCAATTTGGTCCTAAAGGACCTTCCCCAATTGCGCAGTTCAATTCTCCAAACATAGCCATGTCTTATGACATCTCTCCAATCAATTTTCATCCCAGTTAATATTATCTCTTCCTTGGAAGGTTGCTCATGCTCTTTATATGAAATGGGAAAACTTAATCGGATAGATCCTAGGATATAAAACAAACTAGCTCCAGAGGTAGTGGGTGCACCAGATGCAATCTTCCAGGAATCTTTAGATTCTGGAATAGTCTCAGAGAATTGGAAACCAGCCTGTGTATCACCTTCCTTTAAAAAGGAGAGGAGGACAGAAACATGTAACTATAGGCCAGCTAGCTTCACGTCTCTTATTAGGAAAATGTTAGATCCTATGTTAGAGGTATTATAGCAACGTATGTTAGAGCCTATGTTAGAGGTATTATAGCAACGTATGTTAGAGTCTATTATAGAGATGTTATAGCAGCGTATGTTAGAGCCTATGTTAGAGGTATTATAGCAACGTATGTTAGAGTCTATTATAGAGATGTTATAGCAGCGTATGTTAGAGCCTATGTTAGAGATGTTATAGCAGCGTATGTTAGAGTCTATTATAGAGATATTAAAGCAACGTATGTTAGAGTCTATGATAGAGATGTTATAGCTGCGTATGTTAGAGTCTATGATAGAGATGCCAGATCCTCTGGCAATTCATTCCATACATGTACCACCCTCTGCGTGAAAAAGTTGCCCCCTTAGGTCTCTTTTCTATTTTTCCCCTCTCACCCTAAACCTATGCCCTCTAGTTCTGGACTCACCAATCCCAGGGAAAAGACTTTGTCTATTTATCCTATCCATGCTCCTCATAATTTTGTAAACCTCTATAAGGTCACCCCTCAGCCTCCGACGCTCCAGGGAAAACAGCCCCAGCCTGTTCAGCCTCTCCCTGTAGCTCAGATCCTCCAACCCTGGCAACATCCTTGTAAATCTTTTCTGAACCCTTTCAACATCTTTCCGATAGGAAAATCTGCTGGCCCCAAAGTGTGCGTGTATCTGTGTGTGTATATAGTGTAATGGTGATCACCTGTAATGTGACATGAACCCAAGGTCCCCGTTGAGGCCCTCCCTATGGGGACCGAACTTAGCTATCAGCCTCTGCTCGGCCACTTTCCTCTGCTGCCTGTCCCGAAGTCCGCCTTGGAGGATGGTCACCCGAAAGTCCAAGGTCGGATATCCTGGACCACTGAAGTGTTCCCCAACTGGGAGGGAACCCTCCTGTCTGTTGATTGTTGTGCGGTGCCCATTCATCCGTTGTTGTAGCCTTTGCTCGGTTTCCCCAATGTACCATGTCTCTGGGCATCCTTGCCTGCAATGTATAAGATAGACAATGTTAGCTGAGTCACATGAGTACCTGCCATGTACAAGGTGGGAGGTGTTCCCACGCATAATAGTGGTATCTATGTCCACAATCTGACACGTCTTGCATGAATCCATGTAAGACTCTGTTAATTCACTTTTTAGATTAGAATCAGTCTAAACATTATGGCGCAGACAGGGAACACAGGGTCTAACACCTTCAACATATTGGATTAGTGGTGCTGGAAGAGCACAGCAGTTCAGGCAGCATCCAACGAGCAGCGAAATCAACGTTTCGGGCAAAAGCCCTTCATCAGGAATAAAGGCAGTAAGCCTGAAGCATGGAGAGATAAGCTAGAGGAGGGTGGGGGTGGGGAGAGAGTAGCATAGAGTACAATGGGTGAGTGGGGGAGGAGATGAAGGTGATAGGTCAAGGAGGAGAGGGTGGAGTGGATAGGTGGAAAAGGAGATAGGCAGGTAGGACAAGTCAAGGAGACAGTAACTGAGCTGGAAGTTTGAAACTAGGATGAGGTGGGGGAAGGGGAAATGAGGAAGCTGTTGAAGTCCACATTGATGCCCTGGGGTAGTAACCAACTCATCCCACACGGACTCCAGACCACCTTTAAACCAGCAGAGTTCGGACCCGAACAGGACAAACAGTACAGACTACAGATTCAAAAACACCAGCAACAGTTCTCCTTCAGGATCCTCCGCTCCACGCTCGCAGCAATGCGCCGTCACCTAACCTCTCTCCAATCAGCCCTGCCTCAGCTGAGGGCCACACTCTCTCAGAATTGCAAAGGACCCACTCTGTACGACATCCTCAGGAGAATTCATACTCTCAACAAACAGTATTTCAATTCCATCTCAAACATTAAAAACTGTAAGTACAACAAACTTTTATCCACCCACCTCCATAACCAGCGCTCCTCAAACATTCCAGAAGATTCCCCTGGCCTCGGAAACGCCATTAGCCATGTGGCTGACGCAGCTACCACCCCCACACTGAGTGATGATGTCACTTCCGCCCACATCATGGCCACTCCCACAGCCACTTCCGCCCCTCACATCATCGCTGATGCCACATGCTCAGTGACTCCCGCCACCCCTACTGCCATGATCACCACCACTTCCGCCCCCCACCAGCGTCACTCACCTGCATTCTGCTGACACGCCCCCCACAGACCCCACTGTCACTATCCCCACACCCCAGAACCCCGAGGGGAACACTACCCCTGCTCGTGCCTCCACCCCCCATTCCCCCCACCATCTCACCCACTCCAGTTACAGGTTCCGCCCCCACTCCCAGCTCCACACCCACACCAGATCCCAGCTCCCAGCCCTGCCGAGTTTTCACCATCCCTCCAGACCTCCCCCTCACTGAGGATGAACGATCAGTCCTCAGCAAAGGACTCACCTTCATCCCCCTCTGTCCACCCATCAATGAATTTAATACACGCCGTGACGTCGAACAATTCTTCCGTCGCCTCCGCCTCCGAGCTTACTTTCACAATCAGGACTCCCGCCCACCTTCCGAGGACCCCTTCGCCCACCTCCAACACACTGCATCCACCTGGACACCCCGCGCTGGCCTATTACCCGCCCTCGACCTCTTCATTTCCAATTGCTGCCGGGACATTAACCGCCTCAACCTGTCGTCCCCCCTCCCCCACTCCAACCTCTCACCCTCACAACGCGCAGCCCTCCAATCCCTCTGCTCCAATCCCAACCTCACCATGAAGCCAGCAGATAAAGGGGGCGCAGTGGTAATCTGGCGCACTGACCTCTACACTGCTGAAGCCAAACGCCAACTCAAGGACACCTCTTCCTACTGCCCCCTCGACCATGACCCCACCCCCTATCACCAAACCATCATCTCCTAGACCATACAGAACCTCATCACCTCAGGAGATCTCCCATCCACAGCTTCCAACCTCATAGTCCGGGAACCCCACACTGCCCGGTTCTACCTCCTTCCCAAGATCCACAAGCCTGACCACCCTGGCCGACCCATTGTCTCAGCATGCTCCTGCCCCACTGAACTCATCTCTACCTACCTCGACACTGTCCTATCCCCCCTAGTCCAGGAACTCCCCCCATACGTTCGAGACACCACCCACGCCCTCCACCTCCTCCAAGACTTCCGTTTCCCCGGCCCCCAACGCCTTATCTTCACCATGGATATCCAATCCCTCTACACCTCCATTCGCCATGACCAGGGCCTCCAAGCCCTCCGTTTTTTCCTCTCCAGACGTCCCCAACAGTACCCTTCCACTGACACTCTCATTCGTTTGGCCGAACTGGTCCTCACCCTTAACAATTTCTCCTTTGAATCCTCCCACTTCCTCCAGACCAAAGGTGTAGCCATGGGCACACGTATGGGCCCCAGCTATGCCTGTCTCTTTGTTGGCTATGTAGAACAGTTGATCTTCCGTAATTACGCCGGCACCACTCCCCACCTCTTCCTCCGCTACATTGATGACTGCATTGGCGCCACCTCGTGCTCCCACGAGGAGGTTGAGCAATTCATCAACTTCACCAACACATTCCACCCTGACCTTAAATTTACCTGGACCATCTCTGACACCTCGCTCCCCTTCCTGGACCCCTCCATCTCCATTAGTGATGACCAACTTGACACTGACATTTTTTACAAACCCACTGACTCCCATAGCTACCTGGATTACACCTCTTCCCACCCTATCTCTTGCAAAAATGCCATCCCGTATTCCCAATTTCTCCGCCTCCGTCGTATCTGCTCCCAGGAGGACAAGTTCCACCATAGGACACACCAGATGGCCTCCTTCTTTAGAGACCGCAATTTCCCTTCCCACGTGGTTAAAGATGCCCTCCAACGCATCTCGTCCACATCCCGCACCTCCGCCCTCAGACCCCACCCCTCCAACCGTAACAAGGACAGAACGCCCCTGGTGCTCACCTTCCACCCTACAAACCTTCGCAGCAACCAAATCATCCACCGACATTTCCGCCACCTCCAAAAAGACCCCACCACCAGGGATATATTTCCCTCCCCACCCCTTTCCGCCTTCTGCAAAGACCGTTCCCTCCGTGACTACCTGGTCAGGTCCACACCCCCCTACGACCCACCCTCCCATTCTGGCACTTTCCCCTGCCACCGCAGGAACTGTAAAACCTGTGCCCACACCTCCTCCCTCACCTCTATCCAAGGCCCTAAAGGAGCCTTCCACATCCATCAAAGTTTCACCTGCACATCCACCAATATCATTTATTGTATCCGTTGCTCCCGATGTGGTCTCCTCTACATTGGGGAGACTGGGCGCCTCCTAGCAGAGCGCTTTAGGGAACATCTCCGAGACACCCGCACCAATCAACCAAACCGCCCTGTGGCCCAACATTTCAACTCCCCCTCCCACTCTGCCGAGGACATGGAGGTCCTGGGCCTCCTTCACCGCCGCTCCCTCACCACCAGACGCCTGGAGGAAGAACGCCTCATCTTCTGCCTCGGAACACTTCAACCCCAGGGCATCAATGTGGACTTCAACAGCTTCCTCATTTCCCCTTCCCCCACCTCATCCTCGTTTCAAACTTCCAGCTCAGTTACTGTCTCCTTGACTTGTCCGACCTGCCTATCTCCTTTTCCACCTATCCACTCCACCCTCTCCTCCTTGACCTATCACCTTCATCTCCTCTCCCACTCACCCATTGTACTCTATGCTACTCTCTCCCCACCCCCACCCTCCTCTAGCTTATCTCTCCACGCTTCAGGCTCACTGCCTTTATTCCTGATGAAGGGCTTGTGCCCGAATCGTTGATTTCGCTGCTCGTTGGATGCTGCCTGAACTGCTGTGCTCTTCCAGCACCACTAATCCAGTATTTGATTTTCAGCATCTGCAGTCATTGTTTTTACCTTCAACATATTGTCTGGTTGACACCAATTGTTACAGTTAACCTGAGAGTGTAACTTTCTAAAAAAGTTTTGTGATTTACGTATGAAAGAAGTCAAACTATCATGGTATTCGAACAGATGAGAGACTCAACAATCAAGGTATTTTAAATGTATAATTTGAGTTACATCACACTGTAAATTTTTGTTATAAATTCTGTGCCTTACAATTGAGCCCTCCACAATCACCTGATGAAGGAGCAACGCTCCGAAAGCTAGTGCTTCCAATTAAATCTGTTGGACTATAACCTGGTGTTGTGTGATTTTTAACTTGGTTATTGACAGAAAGCAAAGAGTGAGTGTAAGTGAGATATTTTCAAGTTGGCAGTCTGAGTAGTGAGGTGTGATAACTATCATTGTTCAAGTCTGAGCTACTAATAATCCATTTTATTGACCTAGACTCAGAAATGGAGAATAATAAATGTAAACTTGCTGACATAACAAAGTAAAGTCCAAATGCAAGTTGTAAGAAGACGACCAAGAGCCTGAAAAAAATATACAAATGGGTTAAGTGAGTGGGGAACAGGATGACCGATGGAGTATAATGTGAAGAAGTATGAGGTTATTGACTTTGCTCATCAGAATCGAAAAACAGAATGTTTTTAAAGGTATGAAACTTGTAAATATTAGTGTTCAGAGATGGTTGCAACTTAACATCCAGGAACAGAAGGCAATGGAAACAAATGACATATTGGTCTTGATTGCAAGGGGCCTAGAGAGTTCAGGCCTAAAAAAATCTTGTTACAGTTGTACTCTGTTTGATGTAAACCCATCTGGAATACTGTGTGGGTATTGGGCCGGGATTTTTGTGTGAGCTCAGAAAGTCCTGACCACAAGTGAATTCCAAAATGCACACATCACCAATGTGTAACATTGCTGGGGTATTTTGTGTTTTCAACCAAAAATTGGGTTCACAGTGCATTTCATAGAATCCCTACAGTGTGGAAGCAGACCCTTTGGCCCAACAAGTCCACACCGACCCTCTGAAGAGTAACTCACCTAGACCCATTCCTCTACACTATTATCCCGTTTTTATCCCTGAGCACAATGGGCAATTTAGCATGGCCACTTCACCTAACTGTGCATTTTTGGAGTGTGGGCGGAAGCCGGAGCACCTGAAGGAAACCCACACAGACACAAAGAGAACATGCAAACTCCACACAGTCAGTCAGCCAAGGCTGGAATCAAACCTGGGAGCCTGGTGCTGTGAGGCAGAAGTGTTAACCACTGAGCCACCGTGTGTGTGTGTGTGTGTGTGTGTGTGTGTGTGTGTGTGTGTGTGTGTGTGTGTGTGTGTGTGTGTGTGTGTGTGTGTGTGTGTGTGTGTGTGTGTGTGAGTGTGATGTAGCCCTATTCACTCCTCACGTCCTCACCAACTCCAACACTCCTCAACTCCATTCACCCCTTACCACTTCAGAGCTCTATTACACTCTGTTACTATCATACCTCCTCATCCATCTCCCCAGCCATGAACAAACATCCACCCTCAGGAGCTCACAGTTCCAATGGAATCATTTTAAAACCACTACAAACAATCAGACTTTTCACAATCTAACAAAACTCTGAATTCAAAACACAATTTGATCTGGAAATGAAACAAAAATTTTTCTAAATAAAGACAATTAATTTTGTAAATGCCTATTAGGTTTGTTAAAAATGTGAAGCCACCTGGATAGATTGGCAGGTAAATGGGTGGGGGGTTAGAGTAAAGGTCAGGTGAGTGTCGATGCCAATTTGATGGGGTTAGCAGTTCAGTGGGGTGGGTCAGGGTGAGTGTGGCACTAAGTTGATGGATGAGGGGAACAGATGGCAGATAGAACATAGAACATAGAACAATCCAGCGCAGAACAGGCCCTTCGGCCCTCGCTGTTGTGCCGACCTGTGAACTATTCTCAGCTCGTCCCCCTACACTATCCCAAAATTATCCATGGGCTTATCTAAAGATTGTTTAAATCTCCCTAATGTGGCTGAGTTGACGACATTAGCTGGTAGGGCATTCCACGCCCTTATCACTCTCAGTTAGTGAAAGGGTAAAGGGGTCCAGTAATCAGGGGCTTCAGGTCGGATGGAGCAGTCTGCTGTCTGGGGCAGATATTTTGGGGGCTCGGGATGTCTGGGGCAATGTTGAAGAGGGTGAAATCATCATAACGTGGTGGGGGAGGGTGGATTTGGGACCCTGGGACAGAGCATTGCTGCCTCACAGCACCAGGGACCTGAGCTCAGTTCCATCTGGGCTGGTGCAGGGAAGTTCAGGTGAATGGTGTAGCCACAGAGTTTAGCTAGGGTTAGGGAGAGAAGTCAGGGATTGGGGAATGTCTGGGTGTTGGGGGATATTAGATTAGATTACTTACAGGGTGGAAACAGGCCCTTCAGCCCAACAAGTCCACACCGACCCTCCGAAGAGCAACCCATCCAGACCCATTCCCCTACATTTACCCTGCATCTAACACTATGGGTAATTTAGCATGGCCAATTCACCTAACCTGCACATCTTTGGACTGTGGGAGGAAACTGGAGCACCCGGAGGGCATGGGAAGAATGTGCAAACTCCACACAGACAGTTGCCCAGGGCTGGAATTGAACCCGGGTCTCTGGTGCTGTGAGACAGCAGTGCTAACCACTGTGCCACCGTGCCGCCTTTTGGAGTTTCGGTGTTGGGGGAGTCTGGGTGACGGGGTGAGTTTAGAAGTCGGGGGAGTTTGGGTGTCGTGGAATTTGGGCATTGGGGGGAGTTTGGGCATTGGGGGTGTTTGGGTGTCGGTGGAGTTTGGGTGTTGGGGAGTTTGGGTGTTGGGAGAGTTTGGGTGTCGGGGGTGTTTGGGTGTTGGGGTGAGTTTGGGTGTTGGGGAGAGTCTTGCTGTTGGGGGGAGTTTGGGTGTCGGAGGAGTTTGGCAGTCCGGAGAGTTTGGGTGCCGGGGGTGTTTGGGTGTTGGGGTGAGTTTGGGTGTGGGGGGTGTTTGGGTGTTGGGGTGTTTGGGTCTTGGGTGAGTTTGGGTTTTGATGAGTATGGGTCTTGGGGGAGTTTGAGTGCTGGGGAGTTTGGGTGTCGGGGAATTTGGGTGTCAGGGAGTTTGGGTATTGTGGTGAGTTTGGGTGTTGGGGGTGTTTGAGTTTTGGGGTGAGTTTGGCTGTCAGGTGAGTTTGGGTGCTAGGTGAATTTGGGTGTGGGGTGTGTTTGTGTGTCGGGGCGTTTGGGTGTCAGGACATTTGGGTGTTGGGGGAGTTTGGGTGTCGGGGGAGTTTGGGTGTCGGGGGAGTTTGGGTGTTGGGTGAGTTTGGGTGTCGGGGAGATTGGGTGTCGGTGAGTTTGCATGTCCGTGAGTTTGCGTGTCGGTGAGTTTGGGTGTTGGGGTGTTTGGTTGTCGGGGGAGTTTGGGTGTCGGGGGGTTTGGGTGTCGATGAGTTTGCGTGTCGGTGAGTTTGGGTGTTGGAGTATTTGTGTGTCATGGAGTTTGAGTGTTGGGGTGAATTTGGGTGTTGGGGTGAGTTTGGGTGTCGGGGTGGGTTTGGGTGTTGGGGGTGTTTGGGTGTCGGGGGTGTTGGGTGTCGGGGAGTTTGGGTGTTGGGGAGTTTGGGTGTTGGGGGAGTTTGGGTGTCGGGTGAGTTTGGGTGTTGGGGGTGTTTGGGTGTTGGGGGAGTTTGTGTGTTGGGGTGAGTTTGGGTGTTGGGATGTTTGGGTGTCGGGGTGTTTGGGTGTCAGGGAGTTTGGGTGTTGGGGTGAGTTTGGGTCTCGGGGTTTTTTGGTGACAGGGAGTGTGGGTGTCGGTGAGTTTGCATGTCGGGGAGTTTGAGTGTTGGGGTGAGCTTGGGTGTTGGGGGAGTCTGGGCGTTGGGGAGTTTGGGTGTCGAGGAGTTTGGGTGTTGGGGTGACTTTAGATGTTGGGGGAGTTTGGGTGTCGTGGAGTTTGGGCATTGGGGGAGTTTCGGCGTTGGGGGTGTTTGGGTGTTGGTGGAGTTTGGGTGTCGGGGAGTTTGGGTGTTGGGGGAAGTATGGGTGTTGGGGGAGTTTGGATGTCAGTGTGTTTGGGTGTCGGGGAGTTGGGGTGTTGGGGAGTTTGGGTGTTGGGGAGTTTGGGTTTCGGGGAATTTGGGTGTTGGGGCGATTGCCTGTTGTGGGAGTTTTGGTGTCGGGAGTTTGGGTGTTTGGGTGAGTTTGGGCTTTGGTGAATTTGGGTGTCGGGGTGTTTGAGTGTTGGGGTGAGTTTGGGTTTTGGGGTGAGTTTGGGTGTTGGGGAGTTTGGGTGTCGGGAGAGTTTGGGTGTCGGGGGTGTTTGGGTGTTGGGGTGAGTTTGGGTGTTGGGAGAGTTTTGCTGTTGGGGGAAGTATGGGTGTTGGGGGAGTTTGGATGTCAGTGTG
The DNA here is from genome assembly GCF_047496795.1 of Chiloscyllium punctatum. Taxonomy (NCBI): domain Eukaryota; kingdom Metazoa; phylum Chordata; class Chondrichthyes; order Orectolobiformes; family Hemiscylliidae; genus Chiloscyllium; species Chiloscyllium punctatum. The sequence continues at coordinate 159,402,914 of NC_092741.1, read as the reverse complement.
TTTGGGTGTCGGCGAGTTGGGGTGTTGGGGAGTTTGGGTGTTGGGGAGTTTGGGTTTCGGGGAATTTGGGTGTTGGGGCGATTGCCTGTTGTGGGAGTTTTGGTGTCGGGAGTTTGGGTGTTTGGGTAAGTTTGGGTTTTGGAGAGTTTGGGTGTCAAGGGAGTTTGGGTGTTTGGGTGAGTTTGGGCTTTGGTGAATTTGGGTGTCGGGGTGTTTGAGTGTTGGGGTGAGTTTGGGTTTTGGGGTGAGTTTGGGTGTTGGGGAGTTTGGGTGTCGGGAGAGTTTGGGTGTCGGGGGTGTTTGGGTGTTGGGGTGAGTTTGGGTGTTGGGAGAGTTTTGCTGTTGGGGGGAGTTTGGGTGTCGGAGGAGTTTGGCAGTCCGGAGAGTTTGGGTGCCGGGGGTGTTTGGGTGTTGGGGTGAGATTGGGTGTGGGGGGTGTTTGGGTTTTGGGGTGAGTTTGAGTGTCAGGTGAGTTTGGGTGTGGGGTGAGTTTGGGCCTTGGGTGATTTTGGGTGCCGGGGAGTTTGGGTGTCGGGGAGTTTGGGTGTTGTGGTGAGTTTGGGTGTTGGGGATGTTTGAGTTTTGGGGTGAGTTTGAGTGTCAGGTGAGTTTGGGTGTGGGGTGTGTTTGTGTGTCGGGGCGTTTGGGTGTTGGGGCGTTTGGGTGTTGGGGGAGTTTGGGTGTCGGGAGTTTGGGTGTTGGGGTGAGTTTGGGTGTTGGGGGTATTTGGGTTTCGGGAGAGTTTGGGTGTGGGGTGTGTTTGTGTGTTGGGGCATTTGGGTATCGGGAATTTGGGTGTTGGGGTGAGTTTGGGTGTTGGGAGAGTTTTGCTGTTGGGGGGAGTTTGGGTGTCGGAGGAGTTTGGCAGTCCGGAGAGTTTGGGTGCCGGGGGTGTTTGGGTGTTGGGGTGAGATTGGGTGTGGGGGGTGTTTGGGTTTTGGGGTGAGTTTGAGTGTCAGGTGAGTTTGGGTGTGGGGTGAGTTTGGGCCTTGGGTGATTTTGGGTGCCGGGGAGTTTGGGTGTCGGGGAGTTTGGGTGTTGTGGTGAGTTTGGGTGTTGGGGATGTTTGAGTTTTGGGGTGAGTTTGAGTGTCAGGTGAGTTTGGGTGTGGGGTGTGTTTGTGTGTCGGGGCGTTTGGGTGTTGGGGCGTTTGGGTGTTGGGGGAGTTTGGGTGTCGGGAGTTTGGGTGTTGGGGTGAGTTTGGGTGTTGGGGGTATTTGGGTTTCGGGAGAGTTTGGGTGTGGGGTGTGTTTGTGTGTTGGGGCATTTGGGTATCGGGAATTTGGGTGTTGGGGTGAGTTTCGGTGTTGGGAGTGTTTGGGAGTTGGGGGAGTTTGGGTGTCGGGGGTGTTTGGATGTCGGGGATTTTGGGTGTCGGGGAGTTTGGGTGTCAGGGAGTTTGTGTGTTGGGGGAGTTTGGGTGTTGTGGGTTTTTGGGTTTTGGGGTGAGTTTGGGTGTCAGGTGAGTTTGGGTGTGGGGTGAGTTTAGGTGTCGGGGAGTTTTCGTGTCGGGTGAGTTTGGGTTTTGGTGAGTTTGGGTGTTGGGGGAGTTTGGGTGTTGATGAGTTTGGGTGTCAGGGAATTTGATGGTTGGGGTGAGTTTGGGTGTTGGGGAGTTTGGGCGTCCAGGAATTTGGGTGTCGGGGGAGATTGCCTGTTTGAGGAGTTTGGGTGTCGGGGAGTTTGGGTGTGGGGGAGTTTGGGTGTCTGAGTGAGTTTGGGTGTTGGGGTGAGCTTGGGTGTTGGGGGAGTTTGGGTGTTGGGGGAGTTTGGGTGTCAGGGAGTTTGGGTGTCGGTGAGTTTGCATGTCGGTGAGTTTGAGTGTTGGTGAGTTTGGGTGTTGGGGTGTTTGGTTGTCGGGGGAGTTTGGGTGTCGGGTGAGCTTGGGTGTCAGGGAGTTTGGGTGTCGATGAGTTTGCATGTCGGTGAGTTTGGGTGTAGGGGTATTTGGGTGTCATGGAGTTTGGGTGTGGGGTGATATTGGGTGTTGGGGTGAGTTTGGGCTTTGGTGAGTTTGGGTGTCGAGTGAGTTTGGATGTTGGGGGAGTGTGGGTGTCGGGGTGTTTGGGTGTCGGGGAGTTTGGGTGTTGGGGGAGTTTGGGTGTCGGGGTGTTGGGTGTCGGGGAGTTTGGGTGTCGGGGGTGTTTGGGTGTCGGGTGTGTTTGGGTTTTGGTGAGTTTGGGTGTTGTTGTGTGTTTGGGAGTTGGGGGAGTTTGGGTGTCGGTGGTGTTTGGGAGTTGGGAGTGTTTGGGTGTTGGTGAGTTTGGGTGTTGGGGTGAGTTTGGGTGTCGGGGAGTTTGGACGTCAGGGAGGTTAGGTTTTGGGGTGAGCTTGGGTGTCGGGGAGTTTGCGTTTTGTGGGAATTTGGATGTTGGTGTGAGTTTGGCTGTCGGGGAGCTTGGGTGTTGGGGAGTTTGGGTGTTGGGGAGAGGTTGGGTGTCAGGGAGCCTGGGTGTCGGGAGTGTTTGGGTGTCAGCGGAGTTTGGGTGTCCCGGGAGTTTATATGTCGGGGCAGTTTGGGTGTCGTGGAGTTTGGGCGTTGTGGGAAGTTTCAGCGTTGGGAGTGTTTGGGTGTCGGGGAGTTTGGGTATTGGGGGAAGTATGGGTGTTGGGGGAGTTTGTGTGTCAGTGTGTTTGGGTGTCGGGGAATTGGGGTGTTGGGGAGCTTGGGTGTTGGGGGGTTTGGGTGTTGGGGGTGTTTGGGTTACGGGAGAGTTTGGGTGTTGGGGTGAGTTTGGGTGTTGGGGGAGTTTGGGGGTCGGGTGAGTTTGGGTGTCAGGGATTTTGGGTGTTGGGGAGATTGCCTGTTGTGGGAGTTTGGGTGTTGGGGAGTTTGGGAGTTTGGGTGAGTTTGAGTTTTGGTGAGTTTGGGTGTCGGGAGAGTTTGGGTGTTGGGGAGAGTTTGGGTGTTGGGGAGAGTTTGAGTGTTGGGGGAAGTTTGAGTGTTGGAGGAGTTTGGGAGTCCGGGGAGTTTGGGTGTCGGGAAGTTTGGGTGCCGGGGGTATTTGGGTGTTGGGGTGAGTTTGGATGTGGGGGGTGTTTGGGTTTTGGGGTGAGTTTGGGTGTCAGGTGTGTTTGTGTGTCGGGGAGTTGGGGTGTCGGGGCGTTTGGGTGTCAGGCCGTTTGGGTTTCGGGGGTGTTTGGGTGTTGGGGGTGTTTGGGTGTTGGGGTGAGTTTGGGTGTTGGGGAGTTTGGGTGTCGGGGAGTTTGGGTGTCGGGGAGTTTGGGTGTCGGGGAGTTTGGGTGTCAGTGAGCTTGCGTGTCGGTGAGTTTGGGTGTTGTGGGTCTTTTGGGTTTTGGGCTGAGTTTGGGTGTGGGGTGAGTTTGGGTATCGGGGAGTTTTCGTGTCGGGTGAGTTTGGGTTTTGGTGAGTTTGGGTGTTGGGGTGAGTTTGGGTGACGGAGTTTGGGTGTCGATCGAGTTTGGGTGTCGGGGAAGTTTGGATGTTGGGTGAGTTAGGGTGTCGGGGTGTTTTCGTGTTGGATGAGTTTGGGTTTTGGTGAGTTTGGGTGTTGGTGGAGTTTGGGTGTTGGTGAGTTTGGGTGTCGGGGAGTTTGGGTGCCGGGGGTGTTTGGGTGTTGGGGTGAGTTTGGATGTGGGGGGTGTTTGGGTTTTGGGGTGAGTTTGGGTGTCAAGTGAGTTTGGGTGTGGGGTGAGTTTGGGTGTCAGGTGATTTTGGGTGCGGGGTGAGTTTGGGTGTTGGGGTGTTTGGGTCTTGAGTGAGTTTGGGTTTTGATGAGTTTGGGTCTTGGGGGAGTTTGGGTGCCATGGAGTTTGGGTGTCAGGGAGATTGGGTGTCGGGGAGTTTGGGTGTTGTGGTGAGTTTGGGTGTTGGGGGTGTTTGAGTTTTGGTGTGAGTTTGGGTGTCAGGTGAGTTTGGGTGTCGCTGAGTTTGCATGTCGGTGAGCTTGCGTGTCGGTGAGTTTGGGTGTTGTGGGTTTTTGGGTTTTGGGGTGAGTTTGGGTGTCGGGTAAGTTTGGGTTTTGGTGAGTTTGGGTGTTGGGGTGAGTTTGGGTGTCGGAGGAATTTGGGTGTTGGGTGAGTTTGGGTGTCGGGGTGTTTTCGTGTTGGATAAGTTTGGGTTTTGGTGAGTTTGGGTGTTGGTGGAGTTTGGGTGTGGGGGAGTTTGGGTGTCGATCGAGTTTGGGTGTTGGGGGAGTTTGGGTGTTGGGTGAGTTTGGGTGTCCAGGTGTTTGGGTATCGGGGAGTTTGGGTGTCAGGGAGTTTGTGTGTTGGGGGAGTTTGGATGTCGGTGAGTTTGCATGTCGGTGAGTTTGCGTGTCGGTGAGTTTGGGTGAGCTTGGGTGTTGGGGTGTGTTTGGGTGTCGGTGAGTTTGGGTGTCGGGGAGTTTGGGTGTCGGGGAGTTCAGGTGTCGATCGAGTTTGAGAGTCGGGGGAGTTTGGGTTTTGGGTGAGTTTGGATGTCGGGGAGTTTTCGTGTTGGGTGAGTTTGGGTTTTGGTGAGTTTGGGTGTTGGTGGAGTTTGGGTGTTGGTGAGTTTGGGTGTCTGGGTGAGTTTGGGTGTTGGTGAGTTTGCATGTCGGTGAGTTTGGATGTCGGGGTGTTTTGGCTGTTGCGAGAGTTTGGGTGTTGGGGTGAGTTTGGGTGTCAGAGGGCTTTGGGTGTCGGGGAGTTAGTGTGTCGGGGTGTTTGGGTGTCAGGGAGTTTGGGTGTCAGGGAGTTTGGGTGTTGGGGTGAGTTTGGGAGTTGGGGTGAGTTTGGGTGTTGTGGGAGAATTTGGGTGTTGGTGAGTTTGGGTGTTAGGGTGAGTTTGGGTGTTAGGGTGAGTTTGGGTGTCTGAGGAGTTTGGGAGTCTGGGGAGTTTGGGAGTCTGGGGAGTTTGGTTGTCGGGGAGTTTGGGTGTCGGGTGAGTTTGGGTTTCGGTGAGTTTGGGTGTTGGTGTGAGTTTGGGTGTTGGGGGAGTTTGGTTGTCGGGGGTGTTTGGGAGTTGGGGGTGTTTGGGTGTCTGGTGAGTTTGGGTGTCGGGGAGTTTGGGTGTCAGGGTGTTTGGGAGTTGGGGTTAGGTTGGATGTCATGGAGTTTGGGTGTTGGGGTGAGTTTGGGTGTTGGGTTGAGTGTCGGGGGTGTTGGGTGTCGGGGAGTTTGGGTATTGGGGGAGTTTGGGTGTTGTTGTGAGGTTGGGTGTCAGGGAGTTTGGGTGCGGGCGTGTTTGGGTGTCTGGGTGAGGTTGGGTGTTGGAGTGAGTTTGTGTGTTGGGGAGTTTGGTTGTCGGTGAGTTTGCATGTCGGTGAGTTTGTGTGTCGGTGAGTTTGGGTGTTGGGTGAGTTTGGGTGTCGGGGGGTTTGGGTGTCGGTGAGTTTGCGTGTCGGTGAGTTTGGGTGTTGGAGTATTTGGGTGTCATGGAGTTTGGGTGTTGGGGTGAGTTTGGGTGTTGGGGTGAGTTTGGGTGTCGGGGGAGTTTGGGTATCGGGGGTGTTTGGGTGTTGGGGGTGTTTGGGTGTCGGGGGAGTTTGGGTGTCGGGGGTGTTTGGGTGTCGGGGGAGTTTGGGTGTCGGGGGTGTTTGGGTGCCAGGGAGTTTGAGTGTCAGGTGAGTTTGGGTGTCGGGAAGTTTGAGTGTCAGGTGAGTTTGGGTTTTGGTGAGTTTGGGTGTTGGGGTGAGTTTGGGTGTTGGTGCGAGTTTGGGTGTCGGGGAGTTTGGGTGTCGGGGGTGTTGGGTGTCAGGGAATTTGGGTGTCGGGGGAGTTTGGGTGTTGGGGAGTTTGGGTGTCGGGGATTTTGGGTGTTGGTGAGTTTGGGTGTCGGGGAGTTTGGACGTCAGGGTGGTTGGGTTTTGGGGTGAGTTTGGGTGCCAGCGATTTTGCGTTTTGGGGGAGTTTGGGTGTTGGTGTGAGTTCGGCTGTCGGGGAGTTTGGGTGTCGGGGAGTTTGGGTGTCGGGGAGTTTGGGTGTCGGGGTGTTTGGGTGTTGGGGGGAGGTTGCGTTTCAGGGGTGTTTGGGTGTCAGGGGAGTTTGGGTGTCCTGGGAGTTTGGGTGTCGGGGTGTTTGGGTGACAGGAAGTTTGGGAGTTGGAGGAGTTTGGGTGTTGGGGGTGTTTGGGTGACAGGAAGTTTGGGTGTCGGTGAGTTTGCGCACTGGGGAGTTTGGGTGTTGGGGTGAGTTTAGATGTCGGGGGAGTTTGGGTGTCGTGGAGTTTGGGTGGTGGGGGGAGTTTGGGTGTTGTGGCGAGTTCGGGTGTTGTGGGAGTTTGGGTGTTGGGGGGAGTTTGGGTGTCGGAGGAGTTTGGCAGTCCGTAGAGTTTGGGTGCCGGGGGTGTTTGGGTGTTGGGGTGAGTTTGGGTGTCAGGTGATTTTGGGTGTGGGGTGAGTTTGGGTGTTGGGGTGTTTGGGTCTTGGGTGAGTTTGGGTTTTGATGAGTTTGGGTCTTGGGGGAGTTTGCGTGCCGGGGAGTTTGGGTGTCAGGGAGTTTGGGTGTGGGGTGAGTTTGGGTGTTGGGGATGTTTGAGTTTTGGGGTGAGTTTGGGTGTCAGGTGAGTTTGGGTGTGGGGGAGTTTGGGTGTGCGGTGTGTTTGTGTGTCGGGGAGTTTGGGTGTCAGGGCGTTTGGGTGTTGGGGGTGTTTGGGTGTCGGGAATTTGGGTGTTGGGGTGAGTTTAGGTGTCAGGGGTGTTTGGTTGTCGGGGATTTTGGGTGTCGGGGAGTTTGGATGTCAGGGAGTTTGTGTGTTGGGGGAGTTTGGGTGTCGGGGAGTTTGGGTGTCGGGGAGTTTGGGTGTACCTGCCCTTTGAACGTTTCTACTCTTGGACGTTTATTACATGGTCAGTGTGCTCAGACTTCCCAGAGATCCTAAATCCCCATGTGTATATTTCAGCCACCGGGTTTATGATGCGTTGTCACCAAAGCATTCATCATTCTGAAGGTGCTTTTCCGAGTTGAAGTTGAGAATTCCTCTGGTGGAGGAATCTAGCACACTTGGTGGGGTGGGAGGATGAGTGCAACAAATGGCTCATGACGTTTAAGGAAGGAAACTGCTGTCCTTACCTGGTCTGGCCGACATGTGACTTCAGATCAAAAACAATGTGGTTGAGTCCTGTCCTCAGGAAATTAGGGATGGGCAATGAATGCTGGTCTGGCCCGTGGTGTCCTCATCCCAGGAATGAATAAAAAGACACACTGGTAACTGTAAATGTCCTGATTACATTCCAGCAAGAGTAGCTGATTTGCTGAGTTAGCTGTGCCCCTATCCAAGCTGTTCCAGTACAGCTACAACACTGGCATGTACCCACCAATGTGCAATCTTGCTCAGATATGAACAGATCACAAAAAGCAGGACAAATACAACCCACTCAATTACTGACCTATCAGTAACTCACCTACCAACTGCTGACACTCATTCATCAGGAAGGTGTTATCAACAGTGCTATCAAGCAGCACCTGCGCAGCAATAACCTGCTCATTCCTGATGAAGGGCTTATGCCCTAAACATCGATTTTCCTGCTCCTCGGATGCTGCCTGACCTGATGTGCTTTTCCAGCAACACTGTCTCGACTCTGATCTCAGCATCTGCAGTGCTCACTTTGTCCTGATTCCTAGGATTAACGTATAAAGAGAGACTGGATCGGTCTCATCAATATTCACTGGAGTTTAGAAGAGTGGGGGAGGGGGGATTTCATAGAAACTTTCAACATTTGAACGGGACTAGACAGGATATGTACAGGAATGATGTTCCTAACACCCAGTGAGACCAGAACCATGGCTCTCAGTATAAGGATATGGGGTAAACTATTGAAGACCTTTCTAAGGAGAAATGTCTTCAGCCAGAGAGTGAAGAACCTCCTTAATTCCTTGCTACTGAAAGCTGTCGAGGCCAAAACATTCAATATTTTGCAGAAAGAGATTGATCCAGTTCTTAGGGATAAAGGGATCAAAGGAAATGGGAAGAAAATAGGAATTGGATTGGATGATCAGCCATGATCATATTGAATGGCAGCACAGGCCTGAAGGGCTGAATGGACTACTCCAGTTCCAATTTATATTTCTATCGAATGTATTCACATATTGAAGCCTAACCAGCCAGCTGCTACACTAGACTACCACACTCTTAGGTTAACTATAGACCCAAATAGTTCCTTGGCTTATTATGGGGGCATGAGCTCAGATAAATGGTCGAGTATGTCCTTCCCAATGATGTGGCAGGGAGGTGACAGCAGCACTATCACGAGACTGTCAATCCTGTGACCCAAGTAATGTTCTAAGGTTCTAGATTCAAATCCCACCACAGCAGGTGGTAGAGTTCAAATTCAATCAAATACAAATCTGGAATTAGGAGATTAATGATGACTATGAATATAGTTATCATTCTTGTATCACCTTGATGTATCTCATGTCTTTGATCTTTTATGCCCCCTTTTTCCTGTTTCACTACTTTAAGTGAATTCCTCAACTTGAAATAATATTCCATATCCCAGTTATTGTCCTGTCAGTCCCTCCATAAAAAAAACTTTCCCTTACTTGCAAGAGTTCCAATTGTGCCAATGTCTTTGCAAATCTTAGGTGATACTTCAAACAAACACTGTCTTCATTCTCATCTCAATGAGAATCAAGCCACACAGCAGCCAATCTCAGTGACAGAATCATTAGGTGCTCCAATAAAACCTCGTGATTCATGTTTGTGAACCATTGAGTCATGACAACCAGCACTTGGTACCATGACAACCATGTTATGCAGACACTTCAACTTAACTGTAATGGGACCTTATTTTTTAAATACATTTATTTGTAACTGATTAAAATATTTTATAGGCGACTGCAAGAAATCTTGAAGAAACAAAATCTAACCCCAATTTCAGTTAAAAATGTTAGCTATTTTATAAAATGAATAGAATTTCTGTTCTATTAGTTTTAAAATAGTGATGGAAAAGGATAGACCTGACCTAAAAGTTGAAGTTCTAAATTGGAGGAAGGCTAATTTTGACGGTACTAGGCAAGAACTTTAAAAAGCTGATTGGGCACAGATAATCGCAAGTAAAGGGACGGCTGGAAAATGGGAAGCCTTCAGAAATGAGACAATGAGTCCAGAGAAAGTATATTCCTGTCAGGGTGAAAGGGAAGGCTGGTAGGTATAGGGAATGCTGGATGACTAAAGAAATTGAGCGTTTGGCTCAGAAAAACAAGGAAGCATATGTCAGGTATAGACAGGATCGATCGAGTGAATCCTTAGAAGAGTATAAAGGTAGTAGGAGTATACTTAAGAGGGAAGTCAGGAGGGTAAAACGGGGACATGAGATAGCTTTGGCAAATAGAATTAAAGAGAATCCAAAGGGTTTCTACAAATATATTAAGGACAAAAGGGTAACTAGGGAGAGAATAGGGCCCCTCAAAGATCAGCAAGACAGCCTTTATGTGGAGCTGCAGGAGATGGGGGAGATACTAAACGAGTATTTTGTATCCGTATTTACTGTGGAAAAGCACATGCAAGATATAGACTGTAGGGAAATAGATGGGGACATTGGGCAAAATGTCCAGATTACAGAGGAGGAAGTGCTGGATGTCTTGAAACAGTTAAAGGTGGATAAATCCCCAGAACCTGATCAGGTGTACCCAAGAACTCTGTGGGAAGCTAGAGAAGTGATTGCTGGGCCTCTTGCTGAGATATTTGTATCATCGATAGTCACAGGTGAGGTGCTGGAAGATTGGAGGTTGGCAAACGTGATGCCACTGTTTAAGAAGGGTGGTAAGGATAAGCCAGGGAACTATAGACCGGTGAGCCTGACCTCAGTGGTGGGCAAGTTGTTGGCGGGAATCCTGAGGGACAGGATTTACATGTATTTGGAAAGGCAAGGACTGATTAGGGATAGTCAACATGGTTTGGTGCGTGGGAAACCAGGTCTCGGGAACTTGATTGAGTTTTTTGAAAAGGTAACGGAGGATTGATGAGAGCAGATCAATGGACGTGATCTATATGGACTTCAGTAAGGCGTTCAACAAGGTTCCCCATGGGAGACTGATTAGCAAGGTTAGATCTCATGGAATACAGGGAGAACTGGCCATTTGGATACAGAACTGGCTCAAAGGTGATGAGGTTGGTGGTGGAGGGTTGTTTTTCAGACTGGAGGCCTCTGACCAGTGGAGTGCCACAAGGATCACAAGTGCTGGGTCCTCTACTTTTCATCATTTATATAAATGATTTGGATATAAACATGGGAGGTATAGTTACTACGTTTGTCAGATGACACCAAAATTGGAGTTGTAGTGGACAGTGAAGAATGTTACCTCAGATTATAATGGGATCTTGACCAGATGGGCCAATGGGCTGAGAAGTGGCAGATGGAGTTTAATTCAGATAAATGCAAGATGCTGCAGTTTGGAAAAGCAAATCTTAGTAGGGCTTATACATTTACTGGTAAGGTCCTAGAGAGTATTGATGAACAAAGAGACCTCTGAGCACAGGTTCATATCTCCTTGAAAGTAGAGTCGCAGGTAGATAGGGTAGTGAAGAAGGTGTTTGGTATGCTTTCCTTTATTGGTCAGAGTATTGAGTACAGGGGTTGGGAGGTCATGTTGCAGCTGTACCAAACATTGATTAGGCCACTGTTGGAATAGTGCGTGCAATTCTGGTCTCCTTCATATTGGAAGGATGTTGTAAAACTTGAAAGGATTCAGAAAAGATTTACAAGCATGATGCCAGGGTTGGAGGATTTGAACTATAGGGAGAGGTTGAATAGGCTGAGTCTGTTGTGTCTGGAGTGTTGGAGGCTGAGGGGTGATCTCAAGAGGTTTTTAAAATCATGAGGGGCATGGATGGGATAAATAGACAAAGTCTTTTTCCTGGGGTTGGGGAGTCTAGAACTAGAGGGCATAGGTTTAGGGTGAGAGGGGAAAGATATTAAAGGGATCTAAGGGGCAGCGTTTTCATGCAGAGGGTGGTATGTGTATGGAATGAGCTGCCAGAGGAGGCTGGTACAATTACAACATTTAAAAGGCATTTGGATGGGTATATGAATAGGAAGGACTTGGAGGGATAAGGGCCAAGTGCTGGCAGGTGGGAGGAGATTAGGTTGAGACACCTGGTCGGCCTGGACAGGTTGGACTGAAAGGTCTGTTTCCGTGCTGTACATCTCGATGACTCTGTGACTCTTGTGAATATGTATGAGTAATAAGCTTATGAGAGTTTGCTTTGATATATCATGTTGCATAAATCAGCGTGAATATTTCATTAGTTTCTGATTTTTGAGTGCTGCAGGCTGCCCATTATGATGTAAAGTGATTGTGTACATCTGTACACCATGGGGTAGGTTTTGCTGTTTACCATCAGGACACTAATCTGGGAGTGAATCTTATTGACATATTAGATAATTTCTGAATTTAATTAATTTTCCTGAAATGTAGGCATCTTTGGCAAAGGCCAGCATTTGTCTGTCATTTCAAATGCTCCTTGAGAAGGCAGGAGTGAGCATCTCTGAACTGTTGCAATCTTTCAGGTGCAGAGGCATCGACAATGCTGTTAAAAAGGAAGCTTCAGGAGCTTGTTGCAGCAATAACAACAATATACTTCCAACTAAGGATGGATTGGGGCTTGGTGGAAAACTTGTAGATGGTGGTGTTGCCCTCTGTCTGCTGCTTTGCATCAAGCCTGTCAAATTTCAATTCAAATGAGACCACCTCAATTTGAATACAGAATTTAACATCCACATACTAAAAACAAACCACAGTTCATGAACTAGAATTTCAATGATTTAGATGTACCGGTGTTGGACTGGGGTGGACAAAGTTAAAAATCACACAACACCAGGTTATAGTCCAACAGGTTTAATTGGAAGCACTAGCTTTCGGAGCGATGCTCCTTCATCAGGTGGTTGTGGAGGGCTCAATTGTAAGGCACAGAATTTATAACAAAAACTTACAGTGTGATGTAACTGAAATTGTACATTGAAAAATACCCTGATTGTCTGTTAAGCCTTTCATCTGTTAGAATACAGTGATAGTTTCACTCCTTTCATGTGTAAATCACAAAACCTTTAAAAGTTGCATTCTCCGGTTAACTGTAACAATGGGTGTTAGCTAGAGAATATGTTGAAGGTGTTAGCTCCCTGTGTTCTCTCTCTTTGCCATAATGTTTAAACTGATTGTAAACTAAAAAGTGAGATAACAGAGTTTTACATGGATTCATGCAGTCTTTGAGTAAAGTACAATGTAACTTTGCAAGTCCAAATTCCCCCCACAAACGTATATGTATATGTATATGTAAATGTATATGTGTGTATGTGTGTGTCTGTTTGTCTGTCTGGGTTGGAGGGTTGTGAGTGAGAGACAGAGTGTATATGTGTGTGTATGTGAGTGTAGAGTGTCTTAAGTCTGTGAGGGGGTGCATGTGTGAGTGTGGGACTGTGTGTGTCTGTCGGAGTATGTGTGTCTGAAGTGGGGGGTTGTGAGTGTCTGTGAGACAGAGTGTATACATGTAGTTTTTGAGCAACATCTTCATGCACAGGTTCGAACAAGACTTCTTCTCTATGCAGGATCTCCAACCAACATTGTACACCAGGTACATTGAGGACATTTTCTTCCTCTGGACCCATGGCGAGGAGTCACTGATAAAACTACACAGTGACATCAACAAGTTTCATCCCACCATCAAACTCACCATGGACTACTCTCGACTATCTGTCTCATTCTTGGACACGTGCGTCTCCATCAAGGACGGACACCTCAGCACCACACTCTATCACAAACCCACACACAACCTCACAATGCTACACTTCTCCAGCTTCCACCCAAAACATATTAAAACAGCCGTTCCCTATGGACAAGCCCTACGCATACACCGGATCTGCTCAGATGAGGAGGAACGTGACGGACACCTGGAAGTACTCAAGGATGCCCTCACAAGAACGGGGTACGATGCTCAACTCATCAACCACCAGTTCCGACGTGCCACAGCAAGGAACCGTAATGACCTCCTCAGGAGACAGACACGTGCTGCAACTGACAGGGGACCCTTCGTTGTTCGGTACTTCCCAGGGGCTGAAAAATTACGCCACGTTCTTCGTGACCTGTAACACATTATCAATGAGGATGAGCATCTCACCAAGACCTTCCCCAAACCTCCATGACTTGCCTTTAAACAACCGCCAAACCTCAAACAGATCATTGTTCGTAGCAAACTGCCCGGCTCTCGGGACAACTCCATACAACCCTGTCACGGTGGACGCTGCAAGACGTGTCAGAGTGTGGACATAGATACCACCGTTACACATGGAGACATCTCCCACCTTGTACATGGCAGGTACTCATGTGACTCAGCCAACATTCTCTATCTTATACGCTGCAGGCAAGGATGCCCAGAGGCATGGTACATTGGGGAAACCGAGCAAAGGCTACGACAACGGATGAATGGGCACCGCAAAACAATCAACAGACAGGAGGGTTCCCTCCCAGTTGGGGAACACTTCAGTGGTCCAGGACATTCAGCCTCGGACCTTCGGGTGACCACCCTCCAAGGTGGACTTCGGGACAGGCAGCAGAGGAAAGTGGCCGAGCAAAGGCTGATAGCTAAGTTCCGTACCCATAGGGAGGGCCTCAACCGGGACCTTGGGTTCATGTCACATTACAGGTGTTACAGGTGACCCCCATTGCATTTTACACACACACACACACACACACACACACACACACATATACACACAGACACACACACACACATATACACACAGACACACATATACACAGACACGCACGCAGACACTCATACACCCCCTTACAGACACACACACTCCCACACTCACGGAGGCATCCTCTCAGAGACTTAGACCACTCTACACTCACGCATACACATATACACTCTCTCACACAGACACTCACGACTCCCACCCCAGACACACACCCTCTGACAGACACACACGCTCCCACACTTACACATGCACCCTCTCACAGACTTAAGACACTCTACACGCACATACACACACATGCACACATATACATATACGTTTGTGGGGTGAATTTGGACTTACAGAGTTAGATTGTACTTTGCTCAAAAACTGCATGAATCCATGTAAAACTCTGTTATCTCACTTTTTAGTTTACAATCAGTCTAAACATTATGGCAAAGAGAGAGAACGCAGGGAGCTAACACCTTTAACATATTGGTAAAAACAATGACTGCAGATGCTGAAAACCACATACTGGATTAGTAGTGCTGGAAGAGCACAGCAGTTCAGGCAGCATCCAACGTTGGATGCTGCCTGAACTGCTGTGCTCTTCCAGCACCACTAATCCACCTTTAACATATTGTCTAGCTACACCATTATTACAGTTAACCAGAGAATGCAACTTCTGTAAAAAAGGTTTTGTGATTTACACATGAAAGAAGTGAAACTAACATGGTCATTCTAACAGATGAAAGCCTCAACAAACAATTAAGGTATTTTTCAATGTATAATTTCAGTTACATCACACTGTAAACTTTTGCTATAAGTTCTGTGTCTTACAATTGTGTCCTCCACAATCACCTGATGAAAGAGCATCGCTCCGAAACCTAGTGCTTCCAATTAAACCTGTTGAACTATAACCTGATGTGTGATTTTTAACTTAGAATTTCCATACAATCCATTTTCACGCGTAGATCTGATAGCACACATGTTATTTATGCCCAAATCATGATGTGGAGATGCTGGTGTTGGACTGGGGTGGACAAAGTTAAAAGTCACACATACCAGGTTATAGTCCAACAGGTTTAATTGGAAGCACTAGCTTTCGGGGCACTGCTCTTCATCAACTGGTTGTGGAGTATAAGATCTTAAGACACAGAATTTATAGTAAAGGTTTACAGTGTGATGTAACTGAAATGATACATTGAAAAACACCTGGCTGTTTTCAGTTGTTGCATATACAAATCCCAGAACTTTTTTAAAGTTACATTCTCAAGTGAACGCTAACACCTATTGTTAGGTGTGTGTGTATGCGTGTGTGGGGGTGTGTGTGTAGGTGTGTGCGTGTGTGTGGGTGTGTGTGTCTGTGTGGATGTGTGTGTGTGGGTGTGTGGGTGTGGGTGTGTGTGTGTGGGTATGTGTGTGTGGGTGGGTGTGGGTGTATGTGTAGGTGTGTGTGTGTGGGTGTGTGTGGGTTTGGGTGTGTGTGTGGGTGTGTGTGTGTGGGTGTGGGTGTGTGGGTGTGTGTGTGGGTGTGGGTGTGTGTGTGGGTGTGTGTGTGTGGGTGTGGGTGGGTGTATGTGTGTGTGTGTGTGTGTGTGGGTGTGTGTGTGGGTATTTGTGTGGGGGGATATGAATGTCTGTGAGAGAGTGTGTGTATGTGTGTGTGTGGGTGTGTGTGTGTGGGGGGGGAATATGAGTGTCTCTGAGACAGTGTGTGTATGTGTGTGTGTGGGGGGTTATGAGTGTCTGTGAGAGTGTGTGTGTATATGTGTGTGGGTGTGTGTGTGGGGGGGATATGAGTGTCTGTGAGAGTGTGTGTGTATGTGTGTGTGTGGGGGGTTATGAGTGTCTGTGAGAGTGTGTGTGTATGTGTGTGTGGGTGTGTGTGTGGGGGGGAATATGAGTGTCTGTGAGAGAGTGTGTGTATGTGTGTGTGTGGGGTGTTATGAGTGCCTGTGAGAGTGTGTGTGTGGGTGTGTGTGTGGGGGGGAAATATGAGTGTCTCTGAGACAGTATGTGTATGTGTGTGTGTGGGGGGTTATGAGTGTCTGTGAGAGTGTGTGTGTATGTGTGTGTGTGGGTGTGTGTGGGGGGGATATGAGTGTCTGTGAGAGTGTGTGTGTGGGTGTGTGTGTGGGTGTGTGTGTGGGGGGATATGAGTGTCTGTGAGAGAGTGTGTGTGGGTGTGTGTGTGGGTGTGTGTGTGGGGGGATATGAGTGTCTGTGAGAGTGTGTGTGTGGGTGTGTGTGTGGGTGTGTGTGTGGGGGGATATGAGTGTCTGTGAGAGAGTGTGTGTGGGTGTGTGTGTGGGTGTGTGTGTGGGGGGATATGAGTGTCTGTGAGAGTGTGTGTGTGGGTGTGTGTGTGGGTGTGTGTGTGGGGGGATATGAGTGTCTGTGAGAGTGTGTGTGTGGGTGTGTGTGTGGGGGGATATGAGTGTCTATGAAAGTGTGTGTGTGTGTAAAGGGGTATAAGCCTGTGAGAGGGTGCATGTGTGAGTGTATGAGAGAGAGCTTGTGTATGAGAGAGGGTCTGTGTATGTGTGTGTATGTCTGTGTGTGTGTGTGTGTGTGTGTTTGTGTCAGTCTGTGTGTAGTGCAGTGGGGTCACCTGTAGTATGACATGAACCCAAGGTCCTGGTTGAGGCCACCCCCATGGTACAGGGACCTTGGATTCATGTCACACTACAGGTGACCCCACTGCACTACGCCCAGACTGCCACAAACACACACACACACACACCCACACACACCCTCTCTCATACACAAGCTCTCTCTTATACACTCACACATGCATCCTCTCACAGGCTTATACCCCTTTACAATCATACTCAAACACACATACACATATACATACTCTCTGGCCTCAGTTGTAATAAAGATCTGTAATTTTTAATAGGTGACCACACTTTTCTCCAATTAAAAACGTTGATAACTGCACAGTAAGCAATGAGGAACCAAACAAAGTGAAAGGAAGAGCAATCTTGTTCTCTGTTCACCATAACAACAATAATAAAGATGTAATAACAAATATATGGCCTTTGAACAAATACATAAAGGGATAAAAAGGGAAAATATCCATTAAAACATATAGACAAATGAATATACAGTTTACAGTCCTTTGGATGTTCGAGGGGATGAAAGGTTTTAACCTGAGACCATGATTAGTTCGCTAATTTTTGTGACAATCAGTAGGAGAGAATATTGCAGTTAACTTCCAAATTGTCAGCTCCTGAGGCTTCCTTCCATTTTGTGTTGCCTCTTGGCTTTTTTCTTGTGAGATTTATCCATCTCCTTGCCTTCTGCTATAGAAAGAGCTTCTTGAGTTAGCAACTTGTTTGTACATTCTGTCTGCAAAGTAAGTTTCATCTGCAGGACATGAAGTTCTCATGATAGTGCAAATCATATAGAAGATCAGGCTATTTCCACATGCCCCAGGGTGGGCTTGACTGGTTTCACTGCCTTAGAGAAACTGTGTTAATTTCATCTCAGGTTGCCTTGTCCCTGATCTGTGTTTATTTTATGGAACCTGGCAAACTATAGGGGTCAAAAGTGCCTGTGGCCAATTTAAATTCATGTTTTTGCTTCCTTTTTCAACTATGTCAGTCCATGAAAGTCCAGGTATTAAATTGAATTGTGGAATTTTAAAATTAATAATCCAATTTTGTATCATCATGATATTTTAAAGTTCATTTTCTGTAAATATGGATATTGCAGACTTGAATCATTTCAGGTAAATATTGAACACTTATTGAACTTTTAAAAGCCTGTCCTTGTGCTCATCAAGGTCCTCAATTAATCAAATGTTAAATCTTCCACCTCTGTTTTGCACCTGCTATGGAATATTTATAGCACTTAAGGATCCTGTCAGGCTGTTCCTGTTTCTAGAGTGGAGATGGAATAGAACGTAAAATGGTGCATTCCTGGAAGGATTAACATCACTCAACATGATCTCTGAAGTGATGCGTGATCATTGCAATTCCATTGAGCAGTAACGTGCATAGCTCATGTTTGGAGAGATGTATTTGCACTCTGTAACTTGGCTTGGTACAATCATTGACCACAGCTGGAGTTGCTTCCTGTGTCATGGAGGTAGAAGTCAATAAAGTGAGTGCGTTAGTGGAACACAATGTGAGAAATGTGCAGCTGAAATGGATTTGAGAGTTGTTACCAAAATGAACAACAAGGAATAATTAAAACTTCAGTTTGCAACTTTACACTGTGACTGGATGAGCCAGTATGGCTTTTACTTTCTTAATCTTTGGTGGGCGGCACGGTAGCACAGTGGTTAGCACTGCTGCCTCACAGCGCCAGGGACCCGGATTCAATTCCTGTCTCAGGCGACTCTCTGTGTGGAGTTTGCACATTCTCCCCGTGTCTGCGTGGGTTTCCTCCGGGTGCTCTGGTTTCCTCCCACAGTCCAAAGATGTGCAGGTTAGGTGAATTGGCCATGGTAAATTGCCCATAGTGTTAGGTGCAGGGGAATGGGTGTGGGTGGGTTGCGCTTTGGCGGGTCGATGTGGACTTGTTGGGCCGAAGGGCCTGTTTCCACACTAATCTAATCTAATCTCTGCTCCAATGAATCATCAAAGATGATTTAGACAGAATTGAAACTTCGTCCAGTATAAGATAGACACAGAGTTAAGCAGAAACGCTGAAAAATTCAGGGTAATAATTTCAGCAATTTTTGGGCTTGAGCACCTTTCCCCCCCTCCCCTACACACCAGGCCCTTGCATCACACAGACTTCCACCACACATTACCCATTGGCATTCCTGATGAAGGGCTGATACTCCTCGGATGCTGCCTGACCTGCTGTGCTTTTCCAGCACCACACTCTTGACCCATGACCCATTGTCAGCCACTAATCATCCCCATTAGCAGTTAATCACCCCCCTCCCAGACTGACATTTAACCACTCATTTGTCCTTCCAACTGTTGTTCTCTCTCTTTGGGCTCTATCTCTAGCTATTGTTTACTCTCACCCCCTCCTCCCATACCTTCTGTATAAAACATAGCTGTTTCATAGCTACCCTCAGTACTCAATACCAAGGACTGCCAATCTCCAGGCACCATCCTACAATTTACCCGCTTCATCCTCGACCACAACATCTTCACCTTCAATAACCAGCTCTTCATCCAGACACTCAGAACAGCCATGGGGTCCACATTTGCACCCCAAAATGCCAACATTTTCATGCACAAGTTCAAACATGACTTCTTTGCTGTGCAGGACCTCCAACCAACTCTATCCACCAGATACATGATGACAATTTCTTTCTGTGGATCCATGGCGAGGAGTCACTGAAAAAAACTACACCGCGATATCACCGAGTTTCATCCCACCATCAAACTCACCATGGACTACTCTTCAGAATCAGTCTCATTCCTGGACACATGCGTCTCCATCCAGGATGGACGCCTCAGTACCCCATTCCGGCAAACCCACAGATAACCTCACGCTGCTGCAATTCTCTAGCTTCTACAATAAACATATTAAACAAGCCATCCCCTACAAACAGGTCATGTATCTACACAGGATCTTTTCAGAGTAGGAGCAATGCAATGGACACCTAAAGGTTTTGAAGGATGCCCTCCTAAGAACAATGTATGATGCTCAACTCATCGATTGCAAGTTTCGATGTGCCACAGCGAAAAATATCAACAATCTCCTCAGGAGACAGACCCAGGTCACGACTAATAGAGTATCCTTTGTCATCCAGTACTTCTCCAGAATGGAGAAACTACATCATATTCTTCATAGCCTTCAACATGTCATCGATGACAATGAGCACCTCACCAAGATCATCCCCATGCCTCCATGTCTCACCTTCAAACAACCACCAAACCTTAACAGAGCGTCGTTCATGCAAACTTCCCAGCCTTCAGATCAACATTGACCACAACACCACACAACCCTGTCATGACAACCTTTGTAAGATATGTCAGATCATTGACATCAATACTAACATCAGACATGGGGACACCACCTACCACGTCCATGACATACTCATATAACTCGGCCAATGTTATCTATCTCATATGCTGCAGGCAAGGATGCCCCGAGACATTTTATAATGATAAGACCAGGCTAATGCTATGATAACGGATGAATGGACACCGCGCAGCAATCGCCAGGCAGGAATGTTCCCTCCCAGTCGGGGAACACTTCAGCGGTCAGCGATATTCAACCTCTGATCTTTGGATAAGTGTCCTCCAAGGGGGCCTTCGAGAGACACAACAGAATCACTGAGCAGAAGCTGATAGCCAAGTTCCATACCCATGAGGATGGCTTCACTCCTTGATCGTGGGTTCATGTTGTGCTACACGTGACCCCACTGTCCTGTACTGTATCTGTAACATCTTCCTCACTGTCCTGTTTTGATGCCATTATCTTGATAAATTGTTATGATAAATAATTTGTTTAAAGGATTATTTTGGTTAGATCCTTGGCATGAGACTCTTATATTTATCATATTATTCCAGTTAATTTGTTTGTCTCCAGCACTATCTTATTTTAAACTTTTTGTAATTATCTCTCTGCCTCATTTAATCGGATTATAGGTCATCCCTTCACTTGTTATTCAGCTGTTGACATTTTACTCACACCATCTGACCCTCTTGATTGCCTGCAGATATCTACTATTCGATCCTCCACTCACATCAGTTGTAAAATCTTTTGGTCTCTCTGCTTGTAAATCCTGTGTCTATCTACTCTTCTCTCTTACTTCACCTGATGAAGGGGCTGCGCTCTGAAAGCTTATGATTTCAAATAAACCTGTTGGACTATAACCTGATGTCGTGTGACCTCTGACTTTTCAATAACGCGAGGTCATGCGTTCAAGGTGAGAGGTGAAAAGTTTAAGGGGGATACACGTGGCAAGTACTTCACACAGAGGGTGGTAAGTGCCTGGAGCACGTTGCCAGGAGAGGTGGTAGAGGCAGGCACGGTAGATTCACTTAAGATGCATCTGGACAGATGCATGAGTAGGTGGGGAGCGGAGGGATAGAGGTGCTAAGGAATTGACCAATAGGTTTAGACAGTGGATTTAGATCAGCACAGGCTTGGAGGGCTGAAGGGCCTGTTCCTGGGCTGTAATTTTTTCTTGTTCTTTGTTCTTTATGGAAATGGGATATTTAGAGAAAAGGAATTTTTGTAAATTCAGATGTTTGTTCATCTTTTAAACCTGAGCCCCCTTCCAAAGCCAGTGTCGATCATGTGTACTCAGTAGACAGGTTGGAGAGGAGGACACTGAAATGTTTGAGAGATTACAGTCTAGGGCAGAATAAAGGAATCCTGGGGCCATGATTGTTGCAGGAGCTCCGATTCTGCTTAACCCACAAGGAAACATTTGCGGAATAGGGTGTTAACATCCCTGATTCGTCTGGGCCCACTGCTCCTTTGAGCCCAGTGTTCCCGGCAAAGTCAGCAGCAGGAACTGAATGTGGCTGTCTGGAAATAAAAACAAAACCAAGTTCTGATTGACAGCATCAGACTTCAACTCCGAGAGCACAGCTTCAACCTGTGACTATAATGAACTAATTCAGGCACAGGAGAAGAGGAGTCTGTTCAAAGTTTATTCCTTAAATAGTAACAGTAGGTGCATTCCTGACTTGCTGTAGTGACTGTTCCAGCACGTCGCTCCTATTGTGTTATTGTCAGCTGCAGGAAACGTAACTGCATTTTTCTCACTCACTTAATTGACAGCAGTCAATCTGTGTTAAATATAATTTAATACGATAACATGTCTCTGGAGACACTGATGATATCATACTATTCATGACCCAACTTTGAATTTTTGTGTTATGGTATAAATCATTGGCATTTTCTAATTCCCTTCATAATCAATAATGCTTTGAGAGTCTCTTTAACTCAAACTTTGTAATTAATTTCAAACATTGAAATTAAAGGAAGGTGGAGTTGAGGATTATTTCCAGCAGGATGGTGGCACAGTAGGACGTTCCACCAGAAGCACTTCTGCTCTGGGGACTGCTTTTCTTTTTCTCTCCCTTTTTAGCAAGACCCGGAGCATCGCCAGGGAAATGTGTCCCGGAGCATCACCGGGGAAATGTGTCCCGGAGCATCACCAGGGAAATGTGTCCCGGAGCATCACCGGGGAAATGTGTCCCGGAGCATTGTCAGGGAAATGTGTCCCGGAGCATCACCAGGGAAATGTGTCACGGAGCATCACCGGGGAAATGTGTCCCGGAGCATTGTCAGGGAAATGTGTCCCGGACCATTGTCAGGGAAATGTGTCCCGGAGCATCACCAGGGAAATGTGTCCCGGAGCATTGTCAGGGAAATGTGTCCTGGAGCATCACCAGGGAAATGTGTCCTGGAGCATTGTCAGGGAAATGTGTCCCGGACCATTGTAAGGGAAATGTGTCCCGGAGCATCACCAGGGAAATGTGTCCCGGAGCATCACCAGGGAAATGTGTCCCGGAGCATTGTCAGGGAAATGTGTCCCGGAGCATCACCAGGGAAATGTGTCCCGGAGCATCACCGGGGAAATGTGTCCCGGAGCATTGTCAGGGAAATGTGTCCCGGACCATTGTCAGGGAAATGTGTCCCGGAGCATCACCAGGGAAATGTGTCCCGGAGCATTGTCAGGGAAATGTGTCCTGGAGCATCACCAGGGAAATGTGTCCTGGAGCATTGTCAGGGAAATGTGTCCCGGACCATTGTCAGGGAAATGTGTCCCGGAGCATCACCAGGGAAATGTGTCCTGGAGCATTGTCAGGGAAATGTGTCCCGGAGCATCACCAGGGAAATGTGTCCCGGAGCATTGTCAGGGAAATGTGTCCCGGAGCATCACCAGGGAAATGTGTCCCGGAGCATCACCGGGGAAATGTGTCCCGGAGCATTGTCAGGGAAATGTGTCCCGGACCATTGTCAGGGAAATGTGTCCCGGAGCATCACCAGGGAAATGTGTCCCGGAGCATTGTCAGGGAAATGTGTCCTGGAGCATCACCAGGGAAATGTGTCCTGGAGCATTGTCAGGGAAATGTGTCCCGGACCATTGTCAGGGAAATGTGTCCCGGAGCATCACCAGGGAAATGTGTCCTGGAGCATTGTCAGGGAAATGTGTCCCGGACCATTGTCAGGGAAATGTGTCCCGGAGCATCACCAGGGAAATGTGTCCCAGAGCATTGTCAGGGAAATGTGTCCCGGAGCATCACTAGGGATACGTGACCTGAAGCATCGCCAGGCAAATGAGTCCCAGAGAATCACCAGGAAAATGTGTCCCGGAGCATTGTCAGGGAAATGTGTCCCGGAGCATTGTCAGGGAATTGTATCCCAGAGCATTGTCAGGGAAATGAGTCCCGGGGCATCACCAGGGAAATGTGTCCCGGAGCATTGTCAGGGAAATGTGTCCCGGAGCATCGCCAGGGAAATGTGTCCCGGAGCATTGTCAGGGAAATGTGTCCCGGAGCATCACCAGGGAAATGTGTCCCAGAGCATTGTCAGGGAAATGAGTCCCAGGGCATCACCAGGGAAAGGTGTCCCGGGACATCACCAGGGAAATGTGTCCTGGGGCATCGCCAGGGAATTGTGTCCCAGAGCATCGCCAGGGAAATGTGTCCTGGAGCATTGCCAAGGAAGTGTGTCCCGGAGTTTCACCAGGGAAATGAGTCCAGGAGCACGGCCATGGAAGTGAGTCTGGGAGCACCACCAGGGAAATGTGTCCCAGAGCATCGCCAGGGAAATGTGTCCCGGGACATCACCAGGGAAATGTGTCCTGGGGCATCGCCAGGGAATTGTGTCCCAGAGCATCGCCAGGGAAATGTGTCCTGGAGCATTGCCAAGGAAGTGTGTCCCGGAGCATCACTAGGGATACGTGACCTGAAGCATCGCCAGGCAAATGAGTCCCAGAGAATCACCAGGAAAATGTGTCCTGGAGCATTGTCAGGGAAATGTGTCCCGGAGCATTGTCAGGGAAATGTGTCCCGGAGCATCACCAGGGAAATGAGTCCCGGAACATTGTCAGGGAAATGAGTCCCAGGGCATCACCAGGGAAAGGTGTCCCGGGACATCACCAGGGAAATGTGTCCTGGGGCATCGCCAGGGAATTGTGTCCCAGAGCATCGCCAGGGAAATGTGTCCTGGAGCATTGCCAAGGAAGTGTGTCCCGGAGCTTCACCAGGGAAATGAGTCCCGGAGCATGGCCATGGAAGTGAGTCTGGGAGCACCACCAGGGAAATGTGTCCCAGAGCATCGCCAGTGAAATGTGTCCTGGGGCGTCAACAGGGAAACATTGTCAGGGAAATGTGTCCCGGAGCATCACCGGGGAAATTAGTCCCGGAGCATCGCCAGGGAAATGTTTCCCGTGGCATCATGGGTGAAATGAGTCCCAGAGTATCATCAGGGAAGTGAGTCCCGGGGCATCGCCAGGGAATTGTACCCCAGAGCATCGCTTGCAAATGTGTCCCAGGGCATTGTCATGGTAAATGTGTCCCAGTGCATAGCCAGGGAAATGAGTCCCGGAGTATCAACAGGGAAATGAGTCCTGGAGCCTCACCGGGGAAACTAGTCCAGGAGCATCACCAGGGAAATGTGTCCCGCGGCATCACCAGGGAAACGTGTCCTGGAGCATCACCAGGGAAATGTGTCCCAGAGCATCGCCAGGGAAATTAGTCCCGGAGCATCACCAGGGAAACGTGTCCCAGAGCATCGCCAGGGAAATGTTTCCCGGGGCAACACCAGGGAAACGTGTCCTGGAGCATCGCCAGGGAAATGTGTCCCAGGGCATCACCAGGGAAACGTGTCCTGGAGCATCGCCAGGGAAATGAGTCCCGGAGTATCACCAGGGAAACATGTCCCGGAGCATCGCCAGGGAAACATATCCCGGAGCATCGCCAGGGAAATGAGTCCTGGAGTATCTCCAGGGAAATGTGTCCCGGATCATTGCCAGGGAAATGTGACCAAAGCATCACCAGGTCAACGTGCGCCAGAGCATTGCCAAGGAAGAATGCCCCGGAGCCTCTGCAGGGAAATGTATCCCAGAGTATCACCAGGGAAATGTGTCCCCGTGCATCACCATGGAAACGTGTCCCGCATCATCGCCAGGGAAATGTGTCCCGTGGCATCGCCAGGGAATTGTGTCCCGGAGCATCCAGGGAAATGAGTCCCGAAGCATTACCAGGGAAATGAGTCCCAGAACATCACCAGGGAAATGTGTCAAGCGGCATCACCAGGTAAACATGTCCCGGAGCATCTCCAGGGAAATGTGTCCCGGAGCATCATGGGGGAAATGAGTCCCAGAGTATCACCAGGGAAGTGAGTCCCGGGGCATCGCCAGGGAATTGTGCCCCGGAGCATCGCTTAGGAAATGTGTCCCAAGGCATTGCCAGGGAAATGAGTCCCGGTGCATAGCCAGGGAAATGAGTCCTGGAGTATCGCCAGGGAAATGTGTCCCGGGGCATCGCCAGGGAAATGTGACCCGGAGCATCGCCAGTGAAATACGTGCCTGAGCATCGCCAGGGAAAGGTGTCCTGGAACATTGCCAAGGACGTGTGTCCCGAAGCATCACCAGGGAAATGAGTCCCTGAGTATCGCCAGGAAAATGTGGCCTGGAGGATTGCTAAGGAAGTGTGTCCCGAAGCATCACCAGGGAAATGTGTCCCAGAACATTGTCAGGGAAATGAGTCCCAGAGTATCGGCAGGGAAATGAGTCCTGGAGCCTCACCAGGGAAACTAGTCCAGGAGCATCGCCAGGGAAATATGTCCCAGGGCATCACCAGGGAAATGAATACCAGAGCACCACCAGAGAATTGAGTCCTGGAGTATCGCCAGGGAAATTAGTGCCGGTGCATCACCGGGGAAACGTGTCCCAGAGCAACGCCAGGCAAATGTGTCCCCGTGCATCACCATGGAAACGCATCCCGCAGCAACGCCAGGGAAATGTGTCCCGTGGTGTCGCCAGGGAATTGTGTCCCGGAGCATCCAGGGAAATGTGTCCCAGAACATTGTCAGGGAAATGAGTCTCAGAACATTGTGAGGGAAATGTGTCCCGGAGTATCGCAAGGGAAATGAGTCCCGGAGCATCACCGGGGAAATTTGTCCCGGAGTATCGCCAGGGAAATGTGTCCCGGGGCATCTCCAGGGAAATGAGCCCCTGAGTATCGCCAGGGAAATGTGTCCTGGAACATTGCCAAGGAAGTGTGTCCTGAAGCATCACAGGGAAATGTGTCCCGGAACATTGTCAGGGAAATGGGTCCTGGAGTATCGGCAGGGAAATGTGTCCTGGAGCCTCACCGGAGAAACTAGTCCAGGAGCATCTTCAGGGAAATGTGTCCCAGGGCATCACCAGCGAAATGAGTCCTGGAGCATCGCAAGGGAAACGCGTCCTGGAGCATCGCCAGGGAAATGTGTCCTGGAGTATCGCCAGGGAAACGTGTCCTGGAGCATCTCCAGGGAAATGTGTCCTGGAGTATCGCCAGGGAAACGTGTCCTGGAGCATCGCAAGGGAAACGCGTCCTGGAGCATCGCAAGGGAAACGCGTCCTGGAACATCGCCAGGGAAATGAATCCCAGAGCACCACCAGCGAAATGAGTCCTGGAGTATCTCCAGGGAAATGTGTCCTGGAGTATCGCCAGGGAAATGTGTCCCGAATCATCGCCAGGGAAACGTGTCCAAAGCACCACCAGGGCAACGTGTCCCAGAGCATTGCCAAGGAAGTGCGTTCCGGAGCATCAGCAGGGAAATGTATCCCAAAGTATCACCAGGGATATGTGTCCCCGTGCATCACCATGGAAACGTGTCCCGCAGCATCGCCAGGGAAATGAGTCCCGAAGCATCACCAGGGAAATGTGTCCCAGAACATTGTCAGGGAAATGTGTCCCGGAGTATCGCAAGGGAAATAAGTTCCGGAGCATCACCGGGGAAATTACTCCTGGAGCATCACCAGGGAAAAGTGTCCCAGAGCATCACGGGGGAAATGAGTCCCGGAGTATCGCCAGGGAAGTGAGTCCCGGGGCATCGCCAGGGAATTGTGCCCTGGAGCATCGCTTGGGAAATGTGTCCCCGGGCATTGCCAGATAAATGTGTCCCTGTGCATAGCCAGGGAAATGAGCCCCTGAGTATCGCCAGGGAAATGTGTCCTGGAACATTGCCAAGGAAGTGTGTCCTGAAGCATCACCAGGGAAATGTGTCCCGGAACATTGTCAGGGAAATGGGTCCTGGAGTATCGGCAGGGAAATGTGTCCTGGAGCCTCACCGGAGAAACTAGTCCAGGAGCATCTTCAGGGAAATGTGTCCCAGGGCATCACCAGGGAAATGTGTACCAGAGCACCACCAGAGACATGAGTCCTGGAGTAACGCCAGGGAAATTAGTGCCGGTGCATCACCAGGGAAAGGTGTCCAGGAGCATCGCCAGGGAAATGTGTCCCAGGGCATCACCAGGAAAACGTGTGCCGGAGCATCGCCAGGGAAATGTGTCCCAGGGCATCACCAGGAAAACGTGTGCCGGAGCATCGCCAGGGAAATGAGTCCCGGAGTATCACCAGGGAAATGAGTCCCGAAACATCACCAGGGAAACATGTCCTGGAGCATCGCCAGGGAAATGAGTCCTGGAGTATCTCCAGGGAAATGTGTCCTGAATCATTGCCAGGGAAATGTGAACAAAGCATCACCAGGGCAACGTGTCCCAGAGCATTACCAAGGAAGTGGCACGGTGGCACAGTGGTTAGCACTGCTGCCTCACAGCGCCAGAGACCTGGGTTCAATTCCCGCCTCAGGCGACTGACTGTGTGGAGTTTGCACGTTCTCTCCGTGTCTGCGTGGGTTTCCTCCGGGTGCTCCGGTTTCCTCCCACAGTCCAAAGATGTGCAGGTCAGGTGAATTGGCCATGCTAAATTGCCCGTAGTGTTAGGTAAGGGGTATGGGTGGGTTGCGCTTCGGCGGGGCGGTGTGGACTTGTTGGGCCGAAGGGCCTGTTTTGACACTGTAAGTAATCTAATCTAATCTAATCTAAAATGTGTCCCGAAGCATCACCAGGGAAATGTGTCCCAGAACATTGTCAGGGAAATGAGTCCCGGAGTATCGGCAGGGAAATGAGTCCTGGAGCCTCACCGGGGAAACCAGTCCAGGAGCATCGCCAGGGAAATGTGTCCTGGAGCATCGCAAGGGAAACGTGTCCTGGAGCATCGCAAGGGAAACGCGTCCTGGAACATCGCCAGGGAAATGAATCCCAGAGCACCACCAGCGAAATGAGTCCTGGAGTATCTCCAGGGAAATGTGTCCCGAATCATTGCCAGGGAAATGTGACCAAAGCATCACCAGGGCAACGTGTCCCAGAGCATTGCCAAGGAAGTTCGTCCCGGAGCATCAGCAGGGAAATGTATCCCAAAGTATCACCAGGGATATGTGTCCCCGTGCATCACCATGGAAACGTGTCCCGCAGCATCGCCAGGGAAATGAGTCCCGAAGCATCACCAGGGAATTGTGTCCCAGAACATTCTCAGGGAAATGTGTCCCGGAGTATCGCAAGGGAAATAAGTTCCGGAGCATCACCGGGGAAATTACTCCTGGAGCATCACCAGGGAAAAGTGTCCCAGAGCATCACGGGGGAAATGAGTCCCGGAGTATCGCCAGGGAAGTGAGTCCCGGGGCATCGCCAGGGAATTGTGCCCTGGAGCATCGCTTGGGAAATGTGTCCCCGGGCATTGCCAGCTAAATGTGTCCCTGTGCATAGCCAGGGAAATGAGTCCCGGAGTATCGCCAGGGAAATGTGTCCCGGGGCATCTCCAGGGAAATGAGCCCCTGAGAATCACCAGGGAAATGTGTCCTGGAACATTGCTAAGGAAGTGTGTCCTGAAGCATCACCAGGGAAATGTGTCCCAGAACATTGTCAGGGAAATGAGTCCTGGAGTATCGGCAGGGAAATGTGTACCAGGGCATCACCAGGGAAATGAGTACCAGAGCACCACCAGAGACATGAGTCCTGGAGTATCGCCAGGGAAATTAGTCCCGGATCATCACCGGGGAAACGTGTCCCAGAGCATTGCCAGGGAAACGTGTCCTGGAGCATCGCCAGCGAAATGAGTCCTGGAGTATCTCCAGGGAAATGTGTCTCGAATCATTGCCAGGGAAATGTGACCAAAGCATCACCAGGGAAATGTATCCCAAGGTATCACCAGGGATATGTGTCCCCGTGCATCACCATGGAAACGTGTCCCGCAGCATCGCCAGGGAATTGTGTCCTGGAGCATCACCAGGGAAATGAGTCCTAGAGCAACACCAGGGAAATGTGTCCCAGAGCATCGCCGGGGAAATGTGTCCCAGAGCATCGCCGGGGAAATGTGTCCCAGAGCATCACCAGGGAAATGTGTCCCAGAGCATCGCCGGGGAAATGTGTCCCAGAGCATCACCAGGGAAATGTGTCCCAGAGCATCACCAGGGAAATGTGTCCCAAAGCATCGCCGGGGAAATGTGTCCCAGAGCATCGCCGGGGAAATGTGTCCCAGAGCATCGCCGGGGAAATGTGTCCCAGAGCATCGCCGGGGAAATGTGTCCCAGAGCATCGCCAGGGAAATGTGTCCCAGAGCATCGCCGGGGAAATGTGTCCCAGAGCATCACCAGGGAAATGTGTCCCAGAGCATCGCCAGGTAAATGTGTCCCGGAGTATCTCCAAGGAAATGAGTCCCAGAGCATCGCCAGGGAAATGTGTCCCAGAGCATCGCCAGGGAAATGTGTCCCAGAGCATCGCCGGGGAAATGTGTCCCAGAGCATCACCAGGGAAATGTGTCCCAGAGCATCGCCGGGGAAATGTGTCCCAGAGCATCGCCGGGGAAATGTGTCCCAGAGCATCGCCAGGGAAATGTGTCCCAGAGCATCGCCAGGGAAATGTGTCCCAGAGCATCGCCAGGGAAATGTGTCCCAGAGCATCACCAGGGAAATGTGTCCCAGAGCATCGCCGGGGAAATGTGTCCCAGAGCATCACCAGGGAAATGTGTCCCAGAGCATCGCCGGGGAAATGTGTCCCAGAGCATCGCCGGGGAAATGTGTCCCAGAGCATCGCCGGGGAAATGTGTCCCAGAGCATCGCCGGGGAAATGTGTCCCAGAGCATCGCCGGGGAAATGTGTCCCAGAGCATCGCCGGGGAAATGTGTCCCAGAGCATCGCCAGGGAAATGTGTCCCAGAGCATCACCAGGGAAATGTGTCCCAGAGCATCACCAGGGAAATGTGTCCCAGGGCATCGCCAGGTAAATGTGTCCCGGAGTATCTCCAAGGAAATGAGTCCCAGACCATCACGAGGTAAACGTGTCCCAGAGCATCACCAGAGAAATGAGTCCTGAAGCATCACCAGGGAAGTGAATCCTGGAGTATTGCCAGGGAAATGAGTCCCAGAGCTCCACCAGGGAAATGAGTCCCAGAGCTCCACCAGGGAAATGAGTCCTGGAGTATCGCCAGGGCAATGGGTCCTGGAGCATCGCCATGGAAATGAGTCCCGGGGCATCACCAGGAAAACGTGTCCCGGAGCATCACCAGGGAAATGAATCCCGGAGTATCACCAGGGAACTGAGTCCCGGAGCACCGCCAGGGAATTGTGTACCGGAGCATCCCAGGGAAATATGTCCCAGGGCATTGCCAGGTAAATCTGTGCCGGAGCATCACCAGGGAAATGAGTCCCAGAACATTGTCAGGGAAATGAATCCCGGAGTATCACCAGGGAACTGAGTCCCGGGGCATCGCCAGGGAACTGTGTACCGGAGCATCCCAGGGAAATATGTCCCAGAACATTGTCAGGGAAATGAGTCCCAGAGCAACACCATGGAAAAGAGTCCTGGACCAACACCAGGGAATTGTGTCGTGGAGCATCGCCAGGGATTTTTTGTCTGGAGCATCACCAGGGTAACGTGTCCCAGGGCATTGCCAGGGAAATATGTCCTGGAGTATCACCAGGGAACTGAGTCCCAGAACATTGTCAGGGAAATGAGTCCCGGAGTATCGCCAGGGAAATGTGTCCCGGGGCATCTCCAGGGAAATGTGACCCGGAGCATCGCCAGGGAAATGAGTCCCAGAACATTGTCAGGGAAATGAGTCATGGAGTATCGCTAGGGAAGTGTGTCCCTGAGTATCGCCAGGGAAATATGGCCTGGAGGATTGCCAAGGAAGTGTGTCCCGAAGCATCACCAGGGAAATGTGTCCCAGAACATTGTCAGGGAAATGAGTCCCAGAGCAATACCATGGAAATGAGTCCCGGAGCAACACCAGGGAATTGTGTAGTGGAGCATCGCCAGGGATTTGTGTCCCGGGGCATCACCAGGGAAATGTGTCCCAGGGCATTGCCAGGGAAATGTGTCCCGGAGTATCACCAGGGAAATGTGTCCCAGAGCATCGCCAGGGAAATGAGTCCCAGGGCACAACCAGAGAAATGAGTCCTGGAGCATCACCAGGGAAACGTGTCTCGGAGCATCGCCAGGGAAGTGAATCCTGGAGTATCGCCAGGGAAATGAGTCCCAGAGCATCACCAGGGAAATGTGTCCTGGAGCATCACCAGGGAAATGAGTCCCAGGTCATCACCAGGGAATTGTGTCCCAGAACATTGTCACGGAAATGAGTCCCGGAGCAACACCAGGGAATTGTGTCACGGAGCATCGCCAGGGATTTGTGTCCTGGAGCATCACCAGGGAAATGTGTCCCAGGGCATTGCCAGGGTAATGTGTCCCGGAGTATCGCCAGGGAAATGAGTCCCTGAGTATCGCCAGAGAAATGTGGCCTGGAGGATTGCTAAGGAAGTGTGTCCCGAAGCATCACCAGGGAAATGTGTCCCAGAACTTTGTCAGGGAAATGAGTCATGGAGTATCGCCAGGGAAATGTGTCCTGGAGTATCGCCAGGGAAATGAGTCCCGGAGCAACCCCAGGGAATTGTGTCGCGGAGCATCGCCAGGGAAATGTGTCCCGGAGTATCACCAGGGAAATGTGTCCCAGGGCATCTCCAGGGAAATGTGACCTGGAGCATTGCCAGGGAAATGAGTCCCTGAGTATCGCCAGGGAAATGTGGCCTGGCGGATTGCCAAGGATGTGTGTCCCGGAGCATCACCAGGGAAATGTGTCCCAGACCATCACCAAGGAAACGTGTCCCAGAGCATGGCCAGGGAAATGAGTCCCAGAACATTGTCAGAGATATGAGTCCCGGAGTATCGGCAGGGAAATGAGTCCCAGAACATTGTCAGGGAAATGTGTCCCAGGTCATCACCAGGGAATTGTGTCGCGGAGCATCGCCAGGGAAATGTGCCCCAGAACATTGCCAGGGAAATGTGACCCGGAGCATCACCAGGGAAATGATTCCCTGAGTATCGCCAGGGAAATGTGGCCTGGAGGATTGCTAAGGAAGAGTGTCCCGAAGCATCACCAGGGAAAGGTGTCCCAGAACATTGTCAGGGAAATGAGTTCCAGAGCAACAACAGGGAATTGTGTCGCAGAGCATCGCCAGGGATTTGTGTCCTGGGGCATCACCAGGGAAATGTGTCCCAGGGCATCTCCAGGGAAATGTGGCCTGGAGTATCGCCAGGGAAAAGTGTCCCGGAGCATCACCAGAGAAATGAATCCCAGACCATCACCAGGGAAATGAGTCCCGAAGCATCACCAGGGAAGTGAATCCTGGAGTATCGCCAGGGAAATGAGTTCCAGAACATTCTCAGGGAAATGAGTCCCAGAGCATCACCAGAGAAATGAGTCCCA
Source organism: Chiloscyllium punctatum (assembly GCF_047496795.1). Classification (NCBI taxonomy): domain Eukaryota; kingdom Metazoa; phylum Chordata; class Chondrichthyes; order Orectolobiformes; family Hemiscylliidae; genus Chiloscyllium; species Chiloscyllium punctatum. The sequence goes on along the minus strand of NC_092741.1, from coordinate 159,370,628 downwards.
GAACATTGTCAGGGAAATGAGACACGGAGTATCGCCAGGGAAATGTGTCCTGGAGTATCGCCTGGGAAATGTGTCCCGAAGCATCACCAAAGAAGTGGGTCCCAGGGCATTGCCAGGGAATTGTGTCCCAGAGCATCCAGGGAAATGAGTCCCAGGGCACCACCAGGGAAATGTGTCCCAGAGCAACACCAGGGAATTGTATTGCGGAGCATTGCCAGGGATTTGTGTCCTGGGGCATTACCAGGGAAATGTGTCCTAGGGCATCTCCAGGGAAATGTGTCCCGGAGCATCACCAGGGAAATGAATCCCAGACCATCACCAGGGAATTGTGTCCCAGAGCATCCAGGGAAATGAGTCCCAGGGCACCACCAGGGAAATGTGTCCCAGAACTTTGTCAGGGAAATGAGTCCCAGGGCACCACCAGGGAAATGTGTCCTAGGGCATCTCCAGGGAAACGTGTCTCAGAGCATCACCAGGGAAATGAGTCCTAGGGCATTGCCAGGGAAATGTGTCCTGGAGTATCACCAACGAAATGAGTCCCTGAGCATCACCAAGGAAACTTGTCCAAGAGCATCGCCAGGGAAATAAGTCCCGAAGCATCACCAGGGAAGTGAATCCTGGAGTATCGCCAGGGAAATGAGTCCCAGAGCATCACCAGGGAAATGTGTCCCAGAACATTGTCAGGGATATGTGTCCCAGAGCATCGCCAGGGAAATGAGTCCCAGGGCACCACCAGAGAAATGAGTCCTGGAGTATCGCCAGGGAAATGTGTCACGGGGCATCACCAGGGAAACGTGTCCTGGAGCATCACCAGGGAAACGTGTCCCGGAGCATCACCAGGGAAACGTGTCTCGGAGCATCACCAGGGAAATGTGTCCCAGAACATTGTCAGGGAAATGTGTCGCGGGGCATCACCAGGGAAACGTGTCCTGGAGTATCGCCAGGGAAATGTGTCCTGGAGCATCAACAGGGAAATGGGTCCCAGGGCATCGCCAGAGAATTGTGTCCCAGAGCATCCAGGGAAATGAGTCCCAGGGCACCACCAGGGAAATGTGTCCCAGGGCATCACCAGGGAAACGTGTCCCAGAGCATCGCCATGGAAATGAGTCCTGGAGCATCACCAGGGAAGTGAATCCTGGAGTATCACCAGGGAAATGTGTCGCGGGGCATCACCAGGGAAACGTGTCCTGGAGCATCACCAGGGAAACGTGTCCCGGAGCATCACCAGGGAAATGAGTCCCAGGTCATCACCAGGGAATTGTGTCCCAGAACATTGTCAGGGAAATGAGTCCCGGAGCAACACCAGGGAATTGTGTCGCAGAGCATTGCCAGGGATTTGTGTCCTGGAGCATCACCAGGGAAATGTGTCCCAGGGCATTGCCAGGGAAATGTGTCCCGGAGCATCGCCAGAGAAATGACTCCCTGAGTATCGCCAGGGAAATGTGGCCTGGAGGATTGCTAAGGAAGTGTGTCCCGGAGCATCACCAGAGAAATGAATCCCAGACCATCACCAGGGAAATGTGTCCCAGAACTTTGTCAGGGAAATGAGTCACGGAGTATCGCCAGGGAAATGTGCCCTGGAGTATCGCCAGGGAAATGTGTCCCGGAGCATCACCAGGGAAATGAGTCCCAGGGCACCACCAGGGAAATGTGTCCCAGAACTTTGTCAGGGAAATGAGTCCCAGGGCACCACCAGGGAAATGTGTCCCAGGGCATCACCAGGGAAACGTGTCCCAGAGCATTGCCATGGAAATGAATCCCGAAGTATCACCAGGGAAGTGAATCCTGGAGTATCGCCAGGGAAATGAGTCCCAGGGCACCACCAGAGAAATGAGTCCTGGAGCATCACCAGGGAAATGTGTCCCAGAACATTGTCAGGGAAATGAGTCCCGGAGCAACACCAGGGAATTGTGTCACGGAGCATCGCCAGGGATTTGTGTCCCGGAGCATCACCAGAGAAATGAATCCCAGACCATCACCAGGGAAATGTGTCCCAGAACTTTGTCAGGGAAATGAGTCACGGAGTATCGCCAGGGAAATGTGTCCCAGGGCATCACCAGAGAAACGTGTCCCAGAGCATTGCCATGGAAATGAATCCCGAAGTATCACCAGGGAAGTGAATCCTGGAGTATCGCCAGGGAAATGAGTCCCAGGGCACCACCAGAGAAATGAGTCCTGGAGCATCACCAGGGAAATGTGTCCTGGAGCATCACCAGGGAAATGCGTCCCAGAACATTGTCAGGGAAATGAGTCCCGGAGCAATACCAGGGAATTGTGTCACGGAGCATCGCCAGGGATTTGTGTCCTGGAGCATCACCAGGGAAATGTGTCCCAGGGCATTGCCAGGGAAATGTGTCCCGGAGCATCGCCAGGGAAATTACTCCCTGAGTATCGCCAGAGAAATGTGGCCTGGAGGATTGCTAAGGAAGTGTGTCCCGGAGCATCACCAGAGAAATGAAACCCAGACCATCACCAGGGAACTGTGTCCCAGAACTTTGTCAGGGAAATGAGTCACGGAGTATCGCCAGGGAAATGTGTCGCGGGGCATCACCAGGGAAACGTGTCCCGGAGCATCGCCAGGGAAATGAGTCCCAGGTCATCACCAGGGAATTGTGTCCCAGAACATTGTCACGGAAATGAGTCCCGGGGCAACACCAGGGAATTGTGTTGCGGAGCATCGCCAGGGATTTGTGTCCTGGAGCATCACCAGGGGAATGTGTCCCAGGGCATTGCCAGGGAAATGTGTCCCAGAGTATCACCAGGGAAATGACTCCCTGAGTATCGCCAGGGAAATGTGGCCTGGAGGATTGCTAAGGAAGTGTGTCCCGAAGCATCACCAGGGAAATGTGTCCCAGAACATTGTCAGGGAAATGAGTCCCGGAGCAACACCAGGGAATTGTGTCGCAGAGCATCGCCAGGGATTTGTGTCCTGGAGCATCACCAGGGAAATGTGTCCCAGGGCATTGCCAAGGAAATGTGTCCCGGAGCATTGCCAGGGAAATGCCTCCCTGAGTATCGCCAGAGAAATGTGGCCTGGAGGATTGCTAAGGAAGTGTGTCCCGGAGCATCACCAGAGAAATGAATCCCAGACCATCACCAGGGAAATGTGTCCCAGAACTTTGTCAGGGAAATGAGTCACGGAGTATCGCCAGGGAAATGTGTCCCAGGGCATCACCAGAGAAACGTGTCCCAGAGCATTGCCATGGAAATGAATCCCGAAGTATCACCAGGGAAGTGAATCCTGGAGTATCACCAGGGAACTGTGTCCCAGAACTTTGTCAGGGAAATGAGTCACGGAGTATCGCCAGGGAAATGTGTCGCGGAGCATCACCAGGGAAACGTGTCCCGGAGCATCGCCAGGGAAATGAGTCCCAGGTCATCACCAGGGAATTGTGTCCCAGAACATTGTCACGGAAATGAGTCCCGGGGCAACACCAGGGAATTGTGTTGCGGAGCATCGCCAGGGATTTGTGTCCTGGAGCATCACCAGGGAAATGTGTCCCAGGGCATTGCCAGGGAAATGTGTCCCGGAGCATCGCCAGGGAAATGACTCCCTGAGTATCGCCAGGGAAATGTGGCCTGGAGGATTGCTAAGGAAGTGTGTCCCGAAGCATCACCAGGGAAATTTGTCCCAGAACATTGTCAGGGAAATGTGTCCCAGGGCATCACCAGGGAAATGTGTCCCAGAACATTGTCAGGGAAATGTGTCCCAGGTCATCACCAGGGAATTGTGTCCCAGAACATTGTCAGGGAAATGAGTCCCGGAGCAACACCAGGGAATTGTGTCCTGGAGCATCACCAGGGAAGTGGGTCCCAGGGCATTGCCAGGCAATTGTGTCCCAGAGCATCCAGGGAAATAAGTCCCAGGGCTCCACCAGGGAAATGTGTCCCAGAACATTGTCAGGGAAATGTGTCCCGGGGCATCACCACGGAAATGAGTCCCAGACCATCACCAAGGAAACGTGTCCCAGAACATCGCCAGGGAAATGAGTCCCGAAGCATCACCAGGGAAATGTGTCCCAGGGCATTGCCAGGTAAATGTGTCCCATGGCATAGCCAGGGAAATGTGTCCCAGAACATTGTCAGGGATATGAGTCCCGAAGCATCACCAGGGAAGTGAATCCTGGAGTATCGCCAGGGAAATTAGTCCCGGAGCATCGCCAGGGAATTGTGTCACGGAGCATCGCCAGGGATTTGTGTCCTGGAGCATCACCAGGGAAATGTGTCCCAGGGCATTGCCAGGGAAATGTGTCCCGGAGCATCGCCAGGGAAATGACTCCCTGAGTATCGCCAGAGAAATGTGGCCTGGAGGATTGCTAAGGAAGTGTGTCCCGGAGCATCACCAGGGAAATGAAACCCAGACCATCACCAGGGAACTGTGTCCCAGAACTTTGTCAGGGAAATGAGTCACGGAGTATCGCCAGGGAAATGTGTCGCGGGGCATCACCAGGGAAACGTGTCCCAGAGCATCGCCAGGGAAATGAGTCCCAGGTCATCACCAGGGAATTGTGTCCCAGAACATTGTCACGGAAATGAGTCCCAGGGCAACACCAGGGAATTGTGTTGCGGAGCATCGCCAGGGATTTGTGTCCTGGAGCATCACCAGGGGAATGTGTCCCAGGGCATTGCCAGGGAAATGTGTCCCGGAGTATCACCAGGGAAATGACTCCCTGAGTATCGCCAGGGAAATGTGGCCTGGAGGATTGCTAAGGAAGTGTGTCCCGAAGCATCACCAGGGAAATGTGTCCCAGAACATTGTCAGGGAAATGAGTCCCGGAGCAACACCAGGGAATTGTGTCGCAGAGCATCGCCAGGGATTTGTGTCCTGGAGCATCACCAGGGAAATGTGTCCCAGGGCATTGCCAAGGAAATGTGTCCCAGAGCATTGCCAGGGAAATGACTCCCTGAGTATCGCCAGGGAAATGTGGCCTGGAGGATTGCTAAGGAAGTGTGTCCCGGAGCATCACCAGAGAAATGAATCCCAGACCATCACCAGGGAAATGTGTTCCAGAACTTTGTCAGGGAAATGAGTCACGGAGTATCGCCAGGGAAATGTGTCCCGGAGCATCGCCAGAGAATTGTGTCCCAGAGCATCCAGGGAAATGTGTCCCAGGGCATCACCAGGGAAACGTGTCCCAGGGCATCACCAGGGAAATGAGTCCCAGGTCATCACCAGGGAATTGTGTCCCAGAACATTGTCAGGGATATGAGTCCTGGAGTATCGCCAGGGAAATGTGTCGCGGGACATCGCCAGGGATTTGTGTCCTGGAGCATCACCAGGGAAACGTGTCCCGGAGCATCACCAGGGAAATGTGTCCCGGAGCATCGCCAGGGAAATGAGTCCCAGGTTATCACCAGGGAATTGTGTCCCAGAACATTGTCACGGAAATGAGTCCCTGGGCAACACCAGGGAAATGGGTCCCAGGGCATCGCCAGGGAATTGTGTCCCAGAGCATCCAGGGAAATGAGTCCCAGGGCACCACCAGGGAAATGTGTCCCAGAACATTGCCAGGGAATTGTGTCCCAGAGCAACACCATGGAAATGATTCCTGGAGCAACACCAGGGAATTGTGTTGCGGAGCATCGCCAGGGATTTGTGTCCTGGAGCATCACCAGGGGAATGTGTCCCTGGGCATTGCCAGGGAAATGTGTCCGGGAGGATAGCCAGGGAAATGAGTCCCAGAACATTGTCAGGGAAATGAATCCTGGAGTATCGCCAGGGAAATGTGTCCCGGAGCATCCCCAGGGAAATGAGTCCCGGGGAATCACCAGGGAAATGTGTCCCTGGGCGTCACCAGGGAAATGTGTCCTGGAGCATCGCTTGGGAAATGTGTCCCGGAGCATCACCAAGGAACTGAGTCTCGGGGCATCGCCAGGGAATTGTGTACCGGAGCAACACCAGGGAAATGTGTCCCGGAGCAACACTAGGGAAATGTGTCCCGGAGCAACACTAGGGAAATGTGTCCCGGAGCAACACTAGGGAAATGTGTACCGGAGCAACACCAGGGAAATGTGTACCGGAGCAACACCAGGGAAATGTGTACCGGAGCAACACTAGGGAAATGTGTCCCGGAGCAACACTAGGGAAATGTGTCCCGGAGCATCACCTGGGAAATATGTCACGGACCATCGACAGGAAAATGAGTCTCAGAGAATCGCCAGGGAAATGTGTCCCGAGGCATCTCCAGGGAAATGTGACCCGCAGCATCGCCAATAAAATGTATCCCAGAACATTGTCAGGGAAATGAGTCCTGGAGTATCACCAGGGAAATGTGTCCCAGAACATTGGCATGGAAGTGAGTCCTGGAGTATCGCCAGGAAAATGTATCGCGGGGCATCACCAGGGAAACGTGTCCCAGAGCATCGCCAGGAAAATGTGTCCCGGAGCATCACCAGGGAAATGAGTCCCAGAGCATCACCGGGGAAATGAGTCCTGGAGCAACACCACGGAACTGTTTCCCGGGGCATCGCCAGGGAAATGCGTCCCGGGGAATCACTAGGGAAATGTGTCCCTGGGCATCACCAGGGAAATATGTCACGGACCATCGACAGGGAAATGAGTCTCAGAGACTCACCAGGGAAATGTGTCCCGAGGCATCTCCAGGGAAATGTGACCCGCAGCATCGCCAATAAAATGTATCCCAGAACATTGTCAGGAAAATAGGTACTGGAGTATCGCCAGGGAAATGTGTCCTGGAGCATCGCCAGGGAAATGTGTCCCGGCCAACGCCAAGGAAGTGTGTCCCAGAGCATTGCCAGGGAAATGTGTCCTGGAGTATCGCCAGGGAAATGTGTCCCGGAGTATCGCCAGGGAAATTAGTCCCGGAGCATCACCAGGAAAATGAGTCCCAGAGCATCTCCAGCGAAATGTCTCCTGGAGCATTGCCAGGGAAATGTGTCCCAGAACATTGTCATGGAAGTGAGTCCCGGAGTATCGCCAGGGAAATGTGTCCCGGAGTATCGCCAGGAAAATGAGTCCCAGAACATTGTCATGGAAGTGAGTCCCGGAGTATCACCAGGAAAATGTGTCCCAGAGCATCACCAGGGAAATGAGTCCTGGAGCATCACCATGGAAATGTGTCCTGCGGCATCACCATGGAAATGTGTCCCGGGCCATCACCATGGAAATGTGTCCCGGGCCATCACCAGGGAAATGAGTCCCGGGCCATCACCAGGGAAATGAGTCCCGGAACATTGTCAGGGAAATGAGTCCCAGAGCAACGCCAGTGATTTGTGTCCTGGCGCATCACCAGGGAAATGTGTCCCAGGGCATTTCCAGGAAAATGTGTCTCTGAGCATCGCCAGGGAAATGAATCCCGGAGCATCGCCAGGGAAATGAGACACCGAGCAATGAGAGAGAAACGAGTTCTGGAACGCCGCTAGGAGAATGTGTCCTGGAGCAGATCAAGGGAAATGGGTCTCAGAGCAGAACGAGTGGAACGGGTGCCAGAGCAGCGCCAGGGAAAGGAGTCTCAGAGCAGCACAAGCGAAATATGTCCCGGAGCAGAGTGAGTGGAATGCGTTCCGGAGCAATGGGATGGTAACGAGTCTTGGAGTAGCATGAGAGAAACGAGTATCGAAGCACCGTGAGGGAAACGAGCCCATGAGCAGTGAGAGGGAAATGTGTCCTGGAGCAGCACAAGGGAAACCAGTCTTGGTGGAATGTGAGGGAAATGAGTCCTGGTACAGGCACGAGGGAAACGAGTCCCAGAGCAGCGCGAGGGAAAATGTGTTTCGGAGCAGCGAGAGGTAAAATGAGTCTCAGAACTGTGCGAGAGAAGCGAGTCCTGGAGCAGCATGAGGGGAAAGGAGTCACACAGCAATATGTGGAAAACGAGTCTCGGGACACCACGAGGGAAATGAGTCCTGGAACAGCGCAAGGGAAGCAGGTCTCGGAGCATTGTCTCTGGGGTCCTGAAGGGAGAGGGTGACCAGCCTCAAGTTGTTGTCCATGTAGGTACCAACCATATAGGTAGAAAGAGGGATAGGGATGTAAGGCAGGATTTCCAGGAGCTTGGGTGGAAGCTGAGAGCTAAAACATACAGAGTTGGTATCTCTGGTTTGTTACCTGTGCCACGTGATAGCGAGGCAAGGAATAGGGAGAGATATCAGCTGAACATGTGGCTGCAAGGATGGTGCAGGAGGGAGGGTTTCAGGTATATGGATAATTGGGGCTCATTCTGGGGAAGGTGGGCCCTGAACAAACAGGATGGTCTTCACTTGAACCAGAGGGGTACTAATATCCTGGGTGGAAAATTTGCTGGTGCTATTCGGGTGGGTTTAAACTAGCTCAGCATGGGGATGGGAACCGGAGGTGTAGCTGCAGTGCACAGGAGGATGAGAGTAGGGAGGACAGGGACAGGATTTCAGCATCACAGGAATGTGCTGGCAGACAGCAAACTGGTTTGAAGTGTGTCTACTTCAACGCCAGAAGGATCTGGAATAAGGTAGGTGAGGTTGCAGCATGGATAGGTACCTGGGACTTCGATGTTGTGGCCATTTCGGAGACATGGATAGAGCAGGGTGAGGAATGGATGTTACAGGTTCCAGGGTTTAGATCTTTCATTAAGATCAGGGAAGTTGGTAAAAGAGGGGGAGGTGTGACCTTGTTAGTCAAGGATAATATAATGGAGGCTGAGAGAAGTTTTGATGAGGACTCATCTACTGAGGTAGTGTGGGCTGAGGTTAGAAACAGGAGAGGAGAGGGCACACTGCTTGGAGGTTTTTATAGGCCTCCGCAGAGTTCCAGGGAGGTGGAAGAGAGGATTAGCAAAATTATTCTGGGTAGGAGTGAAAGGAACAGGGTGGTTATTATGGGGGACTTTAACTTCCCCAACATTGACTGGAAATGCTATAACTCTAGTACGTCGGATGGATCAGTTTTTGTCCAATGTGTACAGGAGAGTTTCCTGACACAGTATGTCGAAGGGCCAACAAGATGGGAGGCCACAGTGGATCTGGTGCTTGGTAATGAACCAGGCTAGGTGTTTGATTTAGTTGTAGGTGAGTACTTTGGAGAGAGTGACCATAATTCAGTTATGCAAAAGTGAGGACTGCAGATGCTGGAAACCAGAGTTCAGATTAGAGTGATGCTGGAAAAGCACAGCAGGTCAGGCAGCATCCAAAGAGCAGGAAAAACGATGTTTCAGGCAAAAGCCATTTGTCAGGAATGCTGTGCTTTTCCAGCACCACTCTAATCTAAACCCACAATTCAGTTACGTTTAGTTTAGCGATGGAAAGGGATTGGTACATGCCACAGGGTAAGAGTTATTGATGGGGCAAGGGCAATGAAAATGTGATTAAGTAAGAATTAGGATGCACAGAATGGGGTAGCAGAATGCAGGGGATGCAGACAATGGAAGTGTGGAGCTGGTTTAAGGAACAGATATTGCGTGTCCTTGATAGGTGTGTCCCTGTCAGGCAGGGAGGAAGTGATAAGGTAAGGGAACCGTGGTTTACTACAGAAATTGCATCTCTTGTTAAGCAGAAGAAGGAGGCTTATGTGTTGATGAGGCAAAATGATTCAGCTGAGGCAATGGAGAGTTACAGATCAGCTAGGAAGGATTTAAAGAGAGAGTTAAGAACAGCAAAGAGAGGACACGAGCAGTCTTTAGCAAATAGAATAAAGGAGAACCCTAAAGTTTTCTATAGATTTGTGAAGAATAAAATGATGACTAGGATAGGAATAGGGCCAGTCAAAGACAGAAGTGGGAAGTTGCGTGTGGATCCTGTGGAGATTGGAGAGGTGCTAAATGAACATTTCTTATCAGTGTTCACTCAGGAGAAGGATAGCATTGGAGAGGAGAAAAATGAGAAATGAGATATTAGACTGGAAAGGATTGAGGTTAATAAGGAAGAGGTGTTATCAGTTCTAGAAGGAGTGAAAGTAGACAAATCCGCTGGACCGGATGGGATTTATCCGAGGATTCTAGGGACGAGATAGCAGAGCCTTTGGCTTTGATATTTGAATCATCATTGTCTATGGGTTTAGTACCATAGGACTGAAGGATTACAAATGTGCCCTTGTTCAAGAAGGGCAGTAGAGATAACCCAGGTAATGATGGACCTGTGAGCCTTACATCATTGTAGGAAAAGTTTTAGAAAGGGTTAGAAGAGATAAGATTTATAAACATCTAGCAAGCAACAATTTGATTGCAGATAGTCAACATGGTTTGGTCAAGGGCAGGTCATGTCTCACAAACCTCATTGAGTTTTTTGGGAAGGTGACCAAGCATGTGGATGAGGTTAGGGCAGTTGACGTGGTATACATGGACTTCAGTAAAGCCTTTGATAAGGTTCCACATGGTAGGCTGTTAGAGAAAATGCAGAGGCATGGAATTGAGGGTGATTTAGCAGTTTGGATTAGAAACTGGCTTTTTGAAAGAAGGCAGCGAGTGGTGGTTGATGGAAAATATTCAGCCTGGAGTCCGGTTACTAGTGGTGTGAAGCAAGGATCTGTTTTGGGACCACTACTGTTTGTCATTTTTATAAACGACTTGGACGCAAGCATAGGTGGATGGGTTAGAGAGTTTGCAGATGACACAAACTTTGGTGGAGTAGTGGACAGTGTGGAAGAATGTTGCAGGGGGGCATGGATAAACTGCAGAATTGGACTGAGAGGTGGCAAATGGAGTTCAATGCAGCTAAATGTGAGGTGATTCACTTTGGGAAGAATAACAGGAAGGCAGAGTACTGGGTCAATGGAAAGATTTGTGGTAGTGTGGATGTGCAGAGGGATCTTGGTGTCCATGTACATAGATCCCTGAAAGTTGCCACCCAGGTGGATAGTGCTGTTAAGGAGGCATACGGTGTGTTAGGTTTCATTGGGAGAGGGATTGAGTTCCGGAGCCGCAATATCATGCGGCAACTACACAACTATACAAAACACAGGTGTGGCCACATTTGGAATATTGTGTACAGTTCTGGTCGCCGCATTACAGGAAGGATGTGGAAGCATTGGAAAAGGTACAGAGAAGATTTACCAGGATGTTGCCTGATCTGGAGGGAAGGTCTTATAAGGAAAGGCTGAGAGACTTGGATCTGTTCTCATTGGAAAGAAGGTGAAAAGGCGATTTGATAGAGACATACAAGATGGTCAGAGGATTAGATAGGGTAGACAGTGAAAGACTTTTTCCTAGGATGATGATGTCAGCATGTACGAGGGGACATAACTACAAATTGAGGGGTGATAGATTTAAGACAAATGTCAGAGGCAGGTTCTTTATGCAGAGTGTGGTAAGGGCGTGGAATGCCCTACCTGCCAATGTCGTCAACTCAGCCACATTAGGGAGATTTAAACAATCCTTGGATAAGCACATGGATGATGATGGGATAGTGTAGGGGGATGAGCTGAGAATAGTTCACAGGTCGGCGCAACATCGAGGGCTGAAGGGCCTGTCCTGTGCCATATTGTTCTATGTTCCATGTTCTTTGTTCTGTGAAACGAATCCCGGAGCAGCACGAGGGAAACGGGTCACGGAGCAACATAAGGGAAACGGGGACTAGAGCAGCACGAGGGAAACAAGTCAAGAAGGAGAGCATGAGAAACCAATCACAGAGCATAGTGAGGGAAATGAGTCCCAGAGCTGCATGAGGGGAAACGAATCCTGGAACACCGCAAGGGGAATGAGTCGCGGAGCAGTGTGATGGGAACGTGTCCCGGAGCAGCGCGAGGAAAACAAGTCTTGGAGAAACGCAAGGAAATGCGTCTCGGAGCAGGGAGAGGGGAAATGAGTCAAGGAGCAGAGCATGAGAAACAAGTCCTGGAGCAATGTGAGGGAAACAGGGACTGGAGCAGTGTAAGGGAAATGACTCCCGGAACAGCAAGAGGGAAACGAGTCTCTGAGCAGGGAGAGGGTCAACGAGTCCTGGAACAGCAAGAGGGAAGTGGGTCCCGGAGCACCGCGAGGGAAACTTGTCCTGAAACAGCACAAGAGAAATTAGTCTTGGAGCAATGTGAGGGGAATGAGTCTCAGATCAGCGCAAGGAGAAGCAAGTCCCGGAGCAGAGAGGGGGAATCAAGTCCCAGTCCAACTTGAGGGGAAATGAGTCAAGGAGCAGCACGAGGGAAAACAAGTCATAGAGTCATAGAGATGTACAGCATGCAAACAGACCCTTCGGTTCAACCTGTCCATGCCGATCAGATATCCCAACCCAATCTAGTCCCACCTGCCAGCATCCGGCCCATATCCCTCCAAACCCTTCCTATTCATATACCCATCCAGATGCCTTTTAAATGTTGCATTTGTACCAGCCTCCACCACATCCTCTGGCAGCTCATTCCATACACGTACCACTCTCTGTGTGAAAACGTTTCCCCATAGGTCTCTTTTATATCTTTCCCCTCTCACCCTAAACCTATTCCCTCTAGTTCTGGACTCCCCAGCCCCAGGGAAAAGACTTTGCCTATTTACCCTATCCATGCCCCTCATAATTTTGTAAACCTCTATAAGGTCACCCCTCAGCCTCCGACGCTCCAGGGAAAATAGCCTGTTCAGCCTCTCCCTATAGCCCAAATCCTCCAACCCTGGCAACATCCTTGTAAATCTTTTCTGAACCCTTTCAAGTTTCACAACATCTTTCCGATAGGAAGGAGACCAGAACTGCACGCAATATTCCAACTGTGGCCTAACCAATGTCCTGTACAGCCGCAACATGACCTCCCAACTCCTGTACTCTACTCTGACCAATAAAGGAAAGCGTACCAAATGCCTTCTTCACTATCCTATCTACCTGTGACTCCACTTTCAAGGAGCTATGACCCTGCACTCCAAGGTCTCTTTGTTCAGCAGCACTCCCTAGGATCTTACCATTAAGTGTATAAGTCCTGCTACGATTTGATTTCCTAAAATGCAGCACCTCACATCCTGGAGTAGCTTGTGGGGTAACAAGTCCTGGAGCAGAGGGGAAGTGAGTCTCGGTGCAGCACGAAGGGAAGTGAATCCTGCAGCAGCACAACTTGCCTTGCTGCAGCTGAGTGTCTGTGTGGAACAAACTGGAAGCTTGGAATGGAGAGGGACAGTTGTTGGACTGGGCTCTGATGCAGGTGGTCAGACCACGATCTCGTTGGGTTGCTGAAATTTAATGTCTATTTGAAATTCTTTACCAGACTGTCAAATTGAGCCTTTAACTGTGTTATAACTAGCTTATTTCTCACTTTTGTTTTGGACGCTGTGCGACATGTTCCACTTTTCCTTTTATCCTTCTTTTGTATCCAAGGTCTGTAACTCGGTATTTTTACCTGAGATAGTGCCATTAGAAGCAGCCATTATGAAAACTTTTCACTGTATTAGCGTGGCACGGTGGCTCAGTGGTTAGCACTGCTGCCTCATAGCACCAGGGACCTGGGTTTGATTCCAGCCTTTGGTGACTACCTGTGTGGAGTTTGCACATTCTCTGTGTGGGTTTCCTCTGGGTGCTGTGGTTTCCTCCCACTGTCCAAAGATGTGCAGGTTAGGTGAATTGGCCATGCTAAATTGCTCAGTGTTCAGGGGTGTGTAGGTTAGGTACATTAGTCAGGGTAATGTCGTGTAACAGGGTAAGGGAATGGGCCAGGGTGGGTTTTTCTTCAGAGGGTTGGTGTGGACTTGTTGGGCTGAAGGGCCTGTTTCCACACTGTAGAGATTCTAATTCTAATCTCTGTACACAGGACAATAAAATCATGATATGGACCTGATGAAGGCCCAGCACTCCGAAAGCTAGTGTTTCCAAATAAACCTGTTGGACTATTACCTGATGTTGTGTGATTTTTAACTTGGGACAATAAAGGATATTCTGTTCTGTTCTATTCTATTCTACATCAGCCATGATCTCAGTGAATGCTGGAGAAGACTCAATGACTGATTGGCTTATTTCTGCTCCTATTTCTGACGGTTTTAATTTTGCACCTGTGACTCCACATTCTTGTGTCTGTAGTTGCTTTCCAAAAGCAGAAGCCATTAAGGTCTGTACGTGTAAAAGGCCACAGTTAACAGCCCTACCCCTTCTATTGGTGTGCAAAAAGCCAGTGTTCACAACAAGCCTGTGGGTTCATTTCCTCCGATGTTTCAGTGGGGTAAACACATTGCCAGGATACTGCATCTGTAAAGGTCGGAACGCAGGTATAATTGCTGTCATGTTTGCAGCATTGCAAGTTACTGGAACGACAATGGAATATATCTAGGGTTTTATTCTGCATAGCAATTAATTTTGAACATTTAAGCAGTAAAGTTAAACTGAAAAATTATGGTGCCTTTCGACACTTACCCAGTGAATGTGAATCTTCAGCAGTGAAGGGATCACTTCCTCATTTGCTGAGTTTAAGGTGATTAGTAAACAGAGGGACACTCTTGGTAATATGCAGCATTGTTTGTGTCTCTCGATGATTGCACAATAAACGGTCACTGAAGTCCCAGTGGTGGCCCCAGTGTAACCCTGGCTTACCCTGAACCAATTTGCCAAGGAGCATGCTCACTGTGGTACCTCAAAGCCTGCGATTTGGTGAATGGCGTTTGTCACAAGGAACCTGTGTTTGCCATTCCTTGATCTAGAAGATACCTATTAGTAGATCCTGTTCAGGAATCTTGTTCCATATGGACAACCCAGATGGAAGTAATGGTATGAACAAATCATAATCATGTTGTAAGTGAAGGGTAGCACAAATTGTTCCACCTGACTTGTGACTTTTGATGAGTCAGCAGATGTGTAAGGAATTGATGCTTGTAAGTATAGGAGGCCAGAGTGAACTTTGACAGATTAATTAAACACCGTTATTTATAGGGCATGAGAATAGAGGATATCAGCTGGAACCTTACTTTCTCAAGCACCAGCTCCAGGTCAGGCAGCATCCGAGGAGCAGGAAAATCGACGTTTCAGGCAAAAACCCTTCATTAGGAAACTACTTTCATCTTGACTCTGATCTCCAGCATCTGCAGTCCTCACTTTGGCCTTAGCCTCAGGGATCAGTGTTGGGACTGCAATTATTCAGTAGTTACATTGATGATTTGGAGTTGGATCATGTGTAGTGTGTCAAAGTTTGAAGGTGACACTAAGATGAGTGACAGAGCAAAGTGTGCAGAGGACAGTGAAACTTTGCAGAGGAACATAGAGCATTTAAATGAGTGGACAAAGGTCTGGCAGATGGAGTACAATGTTAATAAATGTGAAACCATCCATTTCAGTAGGAATAACAGTAAAAATGATTATTATGTGAATGGTATAAAGTTGCAGTTTGCAGCAATGCAGAGGGACCTGGATGTCTTTCGGCATGAATCACAGAAGGTTGGTCTGCTGATACTTAGGTAATTAAGAAGGCAAATGGAATTTTGTCTTTCATTGCTAAAGGGATTGAGTTTAAAAGCAGGGAGGTTATGTTGCTGCTGTGTAGGGCGCTGGTGAGGCTACACCTGGAGCACTGCATGCAGTTTTGGTCTCCTTACTTGAGTAAGGATGTACTGGCACTAGAGGGGGTGCAGAGGAAATTCCTGATGAAGGGCTTTTGCCTGAAACATTGATTTTCCTGCTCATCGGATGCTGCCTGACGTGCTGTGCTTTTCCATCACCACTCTCTCGACTCTAATCTCCAGCATCTGCAGTCCTCACTTTCGCTGGGGTGCAGGGGAGGTTCACTAGGTTGCTTCTGGAGTTGAGGGGCTTGGCTTATGAGGAGAGACTGAGTAGACTGGGATTATATTCATTGGAATTCAGAAGAATGAGGGGGAATCTTGTAGAAACATATAAAATTATGAAGGGAATAGATAAGATAGAAGTAGAGAGGATGTTTCCACTGGTGAGTGAAACTAGGACAAGAGGGCATAGCCTCAAAATTAGGGGGAGCAGATTTAGGATTGAATTGAGAAGGAACTTCTTCACCCAGACGGTTGTGAATCTATGGAATTCCCCACCCAGTGAGGTAATTGAGGCTTCCTCAGTAAATGGTTTTAAAGCTAAGATAGATAATTTTTTGAATAGTAAAGGATTTAAGGGATACAGTGGGAGAGTGTGTCAATGGAGCTGAGTCCATGAAAATATCCATGATCTTATTGAATGGCGGAGCAGCGTCGAAGGGCCAGATGGTCTACTCCTGCTCCTAGATCTTATGTTCTGATCTCATACACAATCTGTGGGTGGAGACATGGAATTTTACCAGAGCTTTGAGATGGGGTGCTTGTATGTTTACCAGCTCCCCAAGGTCTCATTGCATGATCATATGGAGTTGTACCTGTTGTATTATGTTACATAAGAACAATGCTCCATTTGTAGATACTCCATGGTGGCGTCTTATACACTAATCACTAGATTGGCCTAAAACAAACAAAGACAAAGGAGGACTGGTGGCAGTGATCATTATCTGACCAACCTTACCCAGTATCATCTATTGATGGTGGTGGCTGATACATGGTGCCAGCAACAGTCCCCTCGTCTAGCATTCACTACAAGAACAATGCACATTGACTTATGCTATATCATTTTAGTTCAAACTTTTAACGCTCAGGAATTTTAAATGTGAAGTATGTTCCCTGATGAACCAACACACGGTTGTTTAAGCTCGTATGTTTTTTGGGGGATCCTGGAATACCCAAAGTACAAGCATTTCAGCCACAGACAAGGGCCTGGAGAATTCTATCTGAGATTTGCTGCTACATACTGAGACAAAGTGGGTGATGAGACATGGGAGTGGCTGGCACGTTGGTGTGAATAAGCAGATTATGGACTCATTCAGCGAGGCTTGGTTGTTTCTTTCTCTCCCTCTCTCACTGCCTTGGGCTTAAACTGCAGGGGCATGGAAACACCACACACAGAAATCAATATATATATTTAATAAAAGTCCTCAACTCTGCAGCGACCAGCTCTATCCAGGGGTACAGCTCCGTCTTTTCACCATCAAGTTAGTATTTTCTTCCGTCTTCCTGCTTCTGTTAGATACAGAGTCATCCCTGGGAGCTGAGCTGGCTTCCTGTGTTACTGTAAACAGCAGCACAGAGATCAGGCTGGGGGATGGGGAGATTACTGGCAAAGGTTGGAGGGGTGGGGAAGCCGGAAATAACCTCACAGCTGGAACAGAGGGCAATAGAGAGGGGAAAGAGTCAATGTGGGCAGTTGGTGCTGAGTGTAATCTCCACTGCAGCTACTCCAATGTATTTCAGAGAGAGAAACAGACAGACAGACTGTGTGAGGGACAGTGTGTGTGTATGAGAGAGTGTGAATCTGTGCCAGTGTGAGAGAGCCTCTCTGTGTCTGTCTGTGAGAGAGTGTATCTGTTTATCTGTGGGAGTCTGTGTGTATGTATCTGTGCATGTGTGTGTGTGTGTGAAATGATGTTATTTCCTGTCTTACTGTACATGACGTGTTTGCACTGTGTCTGGGCGGGCTCTGTATCATGTGATAGAGACAGAGAGGGAGGGAGGGACAGAGAAAGAGGGAGGAGAGAGAGAAGTGGCGGGGAGGGAGGTGGGTGGGGAGAGGAGGAGAGAGGTCGATGGGGAGAGGGGGGAGGGGGGAAGAGAGAGGGGGAGGGAAGGGGAGGGGAGAGGGAAAGGGGAGGGGGGAGAGAGGGGGTGGAGGCAGAGGGAGTGGGGGGGGAGTGGGGGAGGGCAGTGGAGGGAGGGGAGTGGAGGGAGGGGGAGGGGAGTGGGGGGAGGGTGTAGAGGAGAGTGGGGGGGAGGGGGAGGGGGGGAGTGGGGGGGGAGGGGGAGGGGGGGAGTGGGGGGAGGGGGAGGGGTGGGTGAAATGGAGGTGGGGAGGGAGGGGACAGGGGGATGGGGAGGGAGGGGAGGGAGGGGGATGGGGAGGGAGGGGAGGGGGGGATGGGGAGGGAGGGGTTAGGGAGAGGAGGGAGGGTGGGGGGGAGGGGAGGGAGAGGGCAGTGGGGGAAGGGGAGAAGGGACAGGGAGGGGGAAGGGGAGAAGGGACAGGGAGGGGGAAGGGGAGAGGAGAGGGGAGGGGAGAGGGGAGGGAAGAGGGGGGAAGGGGGAAGGGGGAGGGGAAGGGGGGAAGGGGGGAGGGGAAGGGGGGAGGGGGAAGGGGGGAGGGGGAAGGGGGGAGGGGGGAGGGGGAGGGGGGGGAGGGGAGAGGGGAGGGGAGGGGAGAGGGGAGAGGGGAGGGGGAGAGGGGAGGGGGAGAGGGAGAGGGGGAGAGGGAGAGGGGGAGAGGGGGAGAGGGAGAGGGGGAGAGGGAGAGGGGGAGAGGGAGAGGGGGAGAGGGGAGGGGGGAGGGGGAGAGGGAAGGGAGGCGGGGAGAGGGAGAAAGGAGGGGGAGAGGGAGAGAGAGGGATGGGGAGGGAGAGGGATGGGGAGAGGGGAGGGGGAGGGAAGGGGAGAGGGGAGGGGGAGGGGGAGGGGAGAGGGGAGGGGGAGGGGAGGGGGAGGGGAGGGGAGAGGGGAGAGGGGAGGGGGAGGGGAGGGAAAGGAAGAGGGATGGGAAAGGGGAGGGGGATGGGGAAGGGAAAGGGGAGGGAGGAAGGGAAGGGGAGAAGGGACGGGACGGGGAGGGGGTAGGGGAGAGGGGAGGGGGGGTGGGAGAGAAGGGAGGAGGGGAGAGGTGGGGAGAGGAGAGAGGGGAAGAGGGGGGAAGAGGGAGAGGAGGGGGAGGGATGGGGAGGGGGAGGGATGGGGAGAGGGGGGAGGGGGAGGGATGGGGAGAGGGGGGAGGGGGGAGAGGGGGGAGGGGGAGGGATGGGGAGGGGGGAGGGGAGGGGGAGGGATGGGGAGAAGGGGAGGGGAGGGAGGGATGGGGAGGGGGAGGGGAGAAGGGACGGGGAGGGGGAAAGGACGGGAAGGGGGAAAGGACGGGGAGGGGGGAAAGGACGGAAGGGGGAAAGGACGGGGAGGGGGAAAGGGAGAGGGGAGGGGGAGGCGGAGTGGGAGAGAAGTGGGGTAGGGGAGAGGTGGGGAGAGAGAGGGGAGGAGAGAGGGAGAAGAGGGGGAGGGAGCGGGAAGAGGGAGAGGTTGAGGGGGAGGGGAAGGGGAGGGGAAGGGGGAGGGGAATGGGAGAGGGAGGGGGAGTGGGAGAGGGGGGGGAGTGGGAGAGGGAGGGGGAGGAGGGGAGGGGAGGAGGGGAGGAGAGGAGGGTAGGAGAGGGGAGGAGGGGAGGAGAGGGGAGGAGGGGAGGGGAGGGGAGGGAGGAGGGGAGGGGATGGATGAGGGGAGGGGGGAGGGGGGGAGGGGAGGGGGGGAGGGGAGGGGGGGAGGAGGGGACGGGAGGTGAGGGGGAGGGGGACGGGAGGTGAGGGGGGGAGGGGGGGGAGGGGGAGAGTGGAGGGGGAGAGGAGGGGGAGAGTGGAGGGGGAGGCGGGAGGGGAATGGGGAGGGGGAAGGGGTGAGGGGGGAGAGGGGGAGATAGCGAGAGAGGGGGAGGGGGAGGAGGGGGGAGAGGGAGAGCGCGGGAGAGGGGGAGGGGAAGAGGGGGGAGGGGAAGGGGGGAAGAGGGGGAGGGGAAGGGGGGAAGAGGGGCAGGGGAAGGGGGTAGGGGGAAGAGGGAGAGGGAGAGGAAGGGGGAGGGGGAGAAGGGGGGAGGGGGAGAAGGGGGGGAGGGGGAAAAGGGGGGAGGGGGAGAAGGGGGAGAAGGGGGGTGGGGGAGAAGGGGGGTGGGGGAGAAGGGGGGAGGGGGAGAAGGGGGGGAGGGGGGAGGGCGGTGAGGTGGAGGGCGGTGAGGGGGGGGGAGGGGGGTAGGAGGGGAGGGCCGTGAGGGGGAGGGGGGAGAGGGGGAGGGGAGAGGGGGGGAAAGGGGAGGGGAAGGGGGAGAGGGGGGACGGGGGGGGAAGAGGGGGGACGGGGGGGAAGAGGGGGGACGGGGGGGGAAGGGGGGGGACGGGGGGGAAGGGGGGGAGAGGGGGGTAGAGGGAGAGGGGGGTAGAGGGAGAGGGGGGTAGAGGGAGAGGGGGGAGACGGAGAGGGGGGAGATGGAGGGGGGAGAGGGAGATGGGGGGAGAGGGAGAGGGGGGAGGGGAGAGGGGGGAGGGGAGAGGGAGAGGGGGGAGGGGGAGAGGGGGGAGGGGAGAGGGGAGAGGGGAGAGGGAGAGGGGGGAGGGAAAGGGGGGAGGGAGAGGGGGGAGGGAGAGGGGGGAGGGAGAGGGGGGAGGGAGAGGGGGGAGGGGGGAGGGAGAGGGGGGAGGTGGGGAGGGGGAGGGGGGGAGGGGAAGGGGGGAGGGGGGAGGGAGGGGGAGGGGTAGAGGCGGGGAGGGGGGAAGGGGGAGGGAGGGGCGAGGGAGAGTGAGAGGCGGGGAGTGGGGGGAAGGGGGAGGGGGGAAGGGGGAGGGGGAAGGGGGAGGGGGAAGGGGGAGGGGGAAGGGGGAGGGGGAAGGGGGAGGGTGGGAGGGGGAGGGGGGTGGGGGAAGGGGGAGGGGGGAATGGGGAGGGGGGAAAGGGGGAGGGGGGAGGGGGAGGGGGAAAGGGGGAGGGGGGAGGGGGAGGGGGGAAGGGGGGAGGGGGGAAGGGGAGGGGGGAAGGGGAGGGGGGAAGGGGGAGGAGGCGGGAGGGGTGGGGAGGGGGAGGGGGAGGGGGGAGGGGGGAGAGGGGAGGGGGGAGGGGGGGAGAGGGGAGGGGGGGAGGGGGGAGAGGGGAGGGGGGAGAGGGGAGAAGGGAGAGGGGAGAGGGGGGAGGGGAGAGGGGGGGGGAGGGGGGAGAGGGGAGGGGGGAGGGGGGAGGGGGAGAAGGGAGGGGGAGGGGGAGAAGGGAGGGGGTGGGGGAGAAGGGGAGGAAGGGAGGGGGAAGAAGGGAGGGGGAAGAAGGGAGGGGGAGGGAGGAGAAGGGAGGGGGGAGAAGGGAGGGGGGAAGGGAGGGGGGAGAAGGGGGGGAAGGGAGGGGGGGAAGGGAGGGGGGGGAAGGGGGGGGAAGGGAGGGGGGGGAAGGGAGGGGGGGGAAGGGGAGGAAGGGAGGGGGAGAGGGGGAGGAAGGGAGGGGGGAGGAAGGGAGGGGGGAGGGGGAGGAAGGGAGGGGAGGATGGGAGTGGGGGAGGGGGAGGAAAGGAGGGGGGGAGGGGAGGAAAGGAGGGGGGAGGGGGAGAAGGGAGGGGGAGGGGGGGAGGGGGAGAGGGGGAGAAGGGAGGGGGGGAGGGGGAGAAGGGAGGGGGAGGGGGAGGGGGAGAAGGGAGGGGGAGGGGGAGGGGGAGAAGGGAGGGGGGGAGGGGGAGAAGGGAGGGGGAGGGGGTGAGGGGGAGAAGGGAGGGGGAGAGGGGAGAAGGGAGGGGGAGAGGGGAGGGGGGAGGGGGAGAAGGGAGGGGGAGGGGGGAGAAGGGAGGGGGAGGGGGGAGAAGGGAGGGGGAGGGGGGAGAAGGGAGGGGGAGGGGGGAGGGGGAGGGGGAGAAAGGAGGGGGGAGGGGGGAGGGGGGGGGAGAAGGGGGGGAGGGGGGGGAGAAGGGGGGGAGAAGGAGCGGGGGGGAGAAGGAGGGGGGTGAGGGTGAGGGGGAGAAGGAGGGGGGTGAGGGTGAGGGGGAGAAGGAGGGGGGGAGGGGGAGAAGGAGGGGGGGAGGGGGGGGGGGAGGGGAGGGGGAGGGGGGGGAGGGGGAGGGGGAGGGGGAGAAGGGGGGCGAGGGGGAGAAGGGGGGGAGGGGGAGAAGGGAGGGGGAGAAGGGAGGGGGAGGGGAGGGGGGAGGGGGAGGGGAGGGGGGAGGGGGGAGAAGGGAGGGGGAGGGGGAGAAGGGAGGGAGGGAGGGGGAGAAGGGGGGGAGGGGGAGAGGGGAGGGGGAGAAGGGAGGGGGGGAGGGGGAGAAGGGAGGGGGAGGGGGGGAGGGGGAGAAGGGAGGGGGAGGGGGGGAGGGGGAGGGGGTGAAGGGAGGGGGAGAAGGGAGGGGGAGAAGGGAGGGGGAGGGGGAGGGGGAGAAGGAGGGGGGGAGGGGGGGGAGGGGGGGGGAGGGGGGGGAGGGGGGAGGGGGGGGAGGGGGGGAGAGGGAGGGGGAGGGGGAGGGGGAGAAGGGAGGAGGAGGGGGGAGGGGGAGGGGGAGGGGGGAGGGGGAGGGGGGGGAGGGGGGAGGGGGAGGGGGGGGAGGGGGGAGGGGAAGGGGGGAGGGGGAGGGGGGGGGAAGGGGGGAGGGGGAGGGGGGGGGAGGGGGGGGGGAGGGGGGGGAGGGGGAGGGGGAGGGGAAGAGTGGGGAGGGGGAGGGGGAGAAGGGGGGAGGGGGAGAAGGAGGGGGGGGGAGGGGGAGAAGGAGGGGGGGAGGGGGAGGGGGTGGAGAAGGGGGGGAGGGGGGGGGAGGGGGTGGAGAAGGGGGGGAGGGTGTGTGTGTGCAGCAGGAGCGGACTGTCACTCAGACTGACACGGGCGGGACAGAGACAGTGACAGAGTCAGGCCGAGGGGGTGGGGTGGGTGTGTTGCTCTGCTGTCACTCAGACAGACTGACACAGAGACATCTCCCCACCCCCCCCCCCAATACACACACACAGCCTGCACAGAGTCTCCATAACCTTCAGCAACTGTCAGCCTTGCCCCCTCCTGAAGCGACATGAAGGAGAGACAGAGGAAAAAGAAAGGACGGACCTGGGCGGAGGCTGCACGAACGGTAACAAAACACAGTGCGATGTTCGAGAGCACCCTCCCTCCCTCCCCAGAGCTCTGTAAAGTTTGTAGGTGACGGTCAGTGTGTGTCTGTGTGTGTGTGGGTGTGTGCGGGTGAGTGTGTCTGAGTGTGTGTCTGTGTGCGGGTGAGGGTGTGTGTGTGGGTGATTGTGTCTGAGTGAGGGTGTGGGTGAGTGTGTGTGAGTGTGTGTGCGGGTGAGTGTGTCTGAGTGAGGGTGTGGGTGAGTGTGAGTGAGTGTGTGCGCGGGTGATTGTGTCTGAGTGAGGGTGTGGGTGAGTGTGAGTGTGAGTTGATGACCCAGTCTGGGAGAGAAGCTGCTGTCAGGGCCTCCCTGAGGCCAGTAAGTTGTGATTGTGTCGGAGTGCTCGGTCAGCCGCCTGGTGCTCCCCTCCCTCTCTCACTGTGAGCTCGAACTTCTCCGCTTCCTTTTATTGTTGTTGCACAACATTATTCACATTCTCCGCCGAGCAAAAATAAAATGTAATGCTGGCCAGCAGAAAGGATTAATGGATCCTCACGGCCTTCTGTCATTGCATCTCATTCCGCTCCCAGCGGGAGGGTAATGCAAACAGACACCTTGCTTAAAAGTTATTAATTAGACAATTTCTCCAAAAATGGACAGTTTATTTTTGTAGCTTATGTACTTTGGATGAATGTGCGCTTGTGTGTGGGGAGCATGTATGGTGGTGTAAAGCAGGAAAGCTGAACTGCTGGAGACGAGTCCCTGACAGGAACATCATGTCACTGAGTTTTGTCATTGACGTCAGTGTGTACCAGATCACAGATTGGCACCTCATGATGCTACAGAGCAACAGATAGACCTGACAGATAACGTGGGAACAGACCGGGGTAGGCTACTCCTCTGTGGTTGCTGAAGAATTAGACTGTGCAAACTTTCAGTTTCTGTTGCTTGCTGTCAGACCCCATGCTCAATTGTAATTACCTGTGAAAATCGAAGATCTAGCATGTTCCTGTATCAACAACCTTTCACTCATATCCACAAGTTGGTACACTTGGGGAGTTAAGACCAGCTAGGGACGTACAGTGGAATGGCTTCAACAGCAGAGATAATTCACCCAGGACATGTAGACAGACCTGAGCTCCCACTTCAAAGTCACACATTCTGTACTAAATAGGTTTCTACTATACATTCTTTCACCCACATTTACAAAAATAGAAAATAGGAGCAGGAGGCGGCCATTCAGCCCTTCAAGCCTGCTCCACCATTCAATATGACAATGGCTGATCATCCAAATCTGTACCCTGTTCCTGCTTTCTCCCCCAATACCCTTTGATTCCCTTAGCCCCAAGAACTATATCTAACTCCTTCTTGAAAATATTCAATGTTTTGGGCTCAACCACTTTCTTTGAGAGAATTCCACAGGATCCCCACTCTCCGGGTGAAGACATTTCTCCTCATCTCAGTGCCTATGACCTCTACCATGTCCTTAGACCGTGACCCAGGTTCTGAACTTCGCATGTTTACCCTGTCTAGTCCTGGAGATTTTTTTTCTGGCTTCTAAGGGAAGCTTCCTCATTTTACTAAACTGTAGTGAATATAGTCTAAGTGAAACAAATACAAAAATGGCTAGAAAAACCTAGCAGGTCTGGCAGCATTTATGGAGAGAAAACCAAGTTAATGTTTTGAGTCTGATCGCTCTCTCAGAACCAGATCATCTGATCTTAACCAATCCAATCAGTCTTTGTACATCGGCCATCCAAGGAATCAGTCTGGTAACCCTTCACTGCACTCCCTCCATTGCTAGAACATCCTTCCTCAGATAAGGAGGCCAAAACTGCACACGGTACTTCAGGTGTGATCTTACCAAGGCCTTGTACAAAGATACCTGGGACACCAAGGTATCTTTCCACCTTTCCATTTTGTAATGTATCACCTTTCAGATAATAACTTGTCTTCTTCCTTTTGCAACCAAAGTGTATGCCCTCACATTTATCAGTCTCATATAGCATCTGCCAAGCATTTGCACACTCACTAACTTAACTCATTCACACTGAAATTTCTGGATCCTCCTCACAGTTCACCCTCCCACCCAGCTTTATGCCATCTGCAGAGTTGGAGATATTATATTTCCCTCACCTTAATATTTATTGTAAACAGCTGGGCTCCCTGTGGTACCCAACTACTACCGCTTGCCACTTGAAAAATGACAATCAGGATGCTGGAGGAACACAACAAGCCACTGCAGCATCGGGAGGTGGAGAAGTCAATGCTTCGGGTGTAACCCTTCTTCAGGAATGCCTTGAACTCGAAAAATGATTTTTTATTCCAATTCTGTTTCCTGACTGTCGACCAGTTCTCTCTCCATTTCAGTACGTTACTTCCAATTTCATGTGCTTTAAATTTGCATGTTATTCTCTTCGGTGGGAACTTATCAAATGCCTTCTGAAAGTCCAAGTGAACCATATTCCTTGAATTCCCCCTTTTCCACTCTACCAGTTGAAATTTCCAGCAGATTTGTCAAGCACCATTTCACTTTTGTAAATCCCTGCTGACTCTGTCCAATCCTATCACTGTTTTCCAAAAGCTCTGCTATTACATCCTTTTTAATGGATTCTAGGATTTCTCTGCTATTGTTGTCAGGATAACTGGTCTGTAATTTTCTGTTTTCATTTTACCTCCTTTTTTAAAATAGTGGAATTACATTAGCTACCACCCAATTTAATAGATAACTGTACAGCTGTGTTATGATATAATTGCATCTATCAATGGTGAACCATCTCCAGGAGCAGGTTAGTATACATATGGCATAACAAGTTTACATAGGCAGTTTTTATTATATTTGCAAACAGGATGTAAGATTTTCAATATATGGTTGTAGTCATATGGTAAAGGAGTGATAGCATTGGTCCAAGGTCCTCCCAGTTGAAAATATAGAGGAACAATTGTGAGGTATGTATTGCTGTTATCTGCCCTACATGGTTTGGTTTGATTTGAGTTATTATTATCACATGTCCCTAGATACAGTGAAAAGTTCTGTTTTGCATGCAGTACAGGTAGATCATACCATATAAAGATCATAGGGTGATAGAACAGAGTGAAGAACACAAAGTTACAGCTGCAAAGAAGGTTCACAAAAGCAAGATCAACATTAGATTTGACGTTTGAGAGGTCCATTCAGAAGTCTAATAACAAAGGAGAACCTCCTGCACCTGTTGATACAAGTGTTTAAGCTTTTATAGCTTCTGCTTGAGGGAAGAGGTGAAATAGAATATACCAGGGGTGGGGGTGGGCGGAGTCTTTGATGACATTGGCTGCCTTTCTGAGGCATTGAGAAGTACAGATGGAGTCAATGGATGGAAGGTTGGCTTACATGATGGACTGGGCTGTGTTCACAACACTCTGTAGTTTCTTATGATCCTGGGCAGAGCAATTGCCGTACCAGGCTGTGATGCATCCACAGAGAATGCATTATGTGGTGCAAGTATAAAGGTTGCTGACAGTCCTTATCGACATATCGAATTTCCTTAGTCGGAATTTCCAACAATGATCCTACAGTGGATATTGCAGTGTTGTAGCGCTAAGTTTCATCAGTAAGACTTAATGAATCATCGCATCCCACAAGTCCAGATAAATGCCCAGCCAGTCATTCATTTACTCCTTAAGGTCCAAGACCTGGAAAAACAGAATTGGAATTGGAGTAGTGGATATACAAGTCCAATGCTGCAATGAAGTCATAGTGTTGGGATAACTCAACAAGTAACTATTTCTTCAATCCTTGATGAGTGTCACTCTGTTCTTAGCTCTTATTGGGCTATGTCTTTGGGTACATTGGGGTAAGTCCTTGGGTACATTGGCTGAAAATGGTCCTGATTTCACTGAAGCATCTGCATATGTCATGGCTGCTGTCATGTTGGTAGATTTCCTGCTTTCTTCCCACCCAATATCTGTTCTTTAGGTCCTTTAGATTTTTTTGTTGAACCTTAGCTGTCAACCTGCTTTTTTTTCCCCTCGAGTTACAGTGGTTCTTCAATTCAGGAACTCCTTGTACTAACAATTTAATAGCTTCTGGGTCTCTTGGCTATTCCGATCAAACCAGTGTTGATGCTTTCCCATAGGGAAACCTGTAGTCTCCATGAAGATGCTGTTGATGCTGGACTGAAGGACAGGTCAGGTGCTGTGGAGATGTTGTGGATCCTGGTCTTTGGAGCATACCAGGCTGGCTGTGAGGCACTGACTGATTAGATCTTTCTTTGCAGGGTTCTTAAATACTTCGACATTGCATTTCTTGCTGCAATGCTTCTGCTGGCCCTGTTGTTTTGGAACCATGTTGATGAAAATGGTAGATGGTTTTATGTGATACTTGGTTTTCAGACCCTATACTAACCCAGGCAGTCCAAATATCCTCGCAAATATCCTTAGATGTTGATGGACTTGAACAGGCTCTAATAGCCATGAGGTCTCCTATTTATCTCTCTGATGAAATTGGATTATTGTTATTAGAACATAGAACATAGAACAGCACAGCACAGAACAGGCCCTTCAGCCCACGGTGTTGTGCTGACCACTGATCCTCGTGTATGCACCCTCAAATTTCTGTGACCATATGCATGTCCAGCAGTCTCTTAAATGTCTCCAATGACCTCGCTTCCACAACTGCTGCTGGCAACGCATTCCATGCTCTCACAACTCTCTGTGTCGAGCCCGCCTCTGACATCCCCTCTATACTTTCCTCCAACCAGCTTAAAACTATGACCCCTCGTGTTAGTCATTTCTGCCCTGGGAAATAGTCTCTGGCTATCGACTCTATCTATGCCTCTCATTATCTTGTATACCTCAATTAGGTCCCCTCTCCTCCTCCTTTTCTCCAATGAAAAAAGTCCAAGCTCTTCATAAGATAAGTCCTCCGGTCCAGGCAGCATCCTGGTCAACCTCCTCTGAACCCTCTCCAAAGCATCCACATCTTTCCTATAATAGGGCGACCAGAACTGGACGCAGTATTCCAAGTGCGGTCTAACCAAAGTTTTATAGAGCTGCAACAAGATCTCACGACTCTTAAACTCAATCCCCCTGTTAATGAAAGCCAAAACACCATGTGCTTTCTTAACAACCCTGTCCACTTGGGTGGCCATTTTAAGGGATCTATGTATCTGCACACCAAGATCCCTCTGTTCCTCCACACTGCCAAGAATCCTATTCTTAATCCTGTACTCAGCTTTCAAATTCGACCTTCCAAAATGCAACACCTCACATTTATCCAGATTGAACTCCATCTGCCACCTCTCAGCCCATCTCTGCATCCTGTCAATGTCCCGCTGCAGCCTACAACAGCCCTCTATACTGTCAACAACACCTCCAACCTTTGTGTCGCCTGCAAACTTGCTGACCCATCCTTCAATCCCCTCATCCAAGTCATTAATAAAAATTACAAACAATAGAGGTCCAAGGACAGAGCCCTGTGGAACACCATTCACCACAGACTTCCAGGCAGAATATTTTCCTTCTACTACCACTCGCAGTCTTCTGCTGGCCAGCCAATTCTGTATCCAGGCAGCTAAGTTCCCCAGTATCCCATTCCTCCTGACCTTCTGAATGAGCCTACCATGGGGAACCTTATCAAATGCCTTGCTGAAGTCCATATACACCACATCCACAGCTCGACCCTCATCAACTTTTCTAGTCACATCCTCAAAGAACTCGATAAGGTTTGTGATGTATGACCTGCCCCTCACAAAACCATGTTGACTGCATTTAATCAAGCCATGCTCTTCCAGATGGTCATAAATCCTATCCCTCAGAATCCTTTCTAACACCTTGCAGACAACAGACGTGAGACTTACTGGTCTGTAATTGCCGGGGATTTCCCTATTTCCTTTTTTGAAGAGAGGAATTACATTTGCCTCTCTCCAGTCCTCAGGTACGACTCCAGTGGAGAGCGAGGATGCAAAGATCTTTGCGAGTGGCGAAGCAATTACATTTCTCGTTTCCCAAAGCAGCCGAGGACAAATCTGGTCCAGGCCTGGTGACTTGTCAATCTTAATGTTTGACAAAATTTTCAGCACATCAGCTTCTTCTATCTCTATCCATTTCAGCATGCATACCTGCTCTTCAAAGGTTTCATTCACTACAAAGTTCATTTCTTTCGTAAAGACAGAAGCAAAAAACTCATTTAGGGCTTCCCCTACCTCCTCAGACTCCACACACAAGTTCCCCATGCTATCCCTGATTTACCAATATAGCATGCAAAACACTTGCTGTATCTCGGTACATGTGACAATGATAAATCAATCACTATAGACATGTGGAGACTGTTTAAGGAACAGTTATTGCAAGTGATGAATAAATATGTCCCTCTGAGACAGGCAAGAAGGGGTAAGATAAAGGAACCTTGGATGACGAGAGCGGTGGAGCTTCTCGTCAAAAGGAAAAAGGTAGCTTACCTAAGGTGGAGGAAGCTAGGGTCAATTTCAGATGCATGACACTGTCATCTTTTGCTATAAGTTCTGTGTCTAATGACCCTCTTCCAAAGCTACCCGATGAAGGAGCAGCGCTCCACCAACTACTGCTTCCAAATGAACCTGTTGGACTATAACCTGGTGGTGTGTGATTTTTAACTTGATCTAAATTCAGTTAGCAGCAGTGATTGTGGGTACAGGTGCGTCTGAGGCTGTTGGGATAAGTGACATCATTTCCCTGACCTTCTGCTCAATGTGAGGATAGAACACATTGACCTTGTTGCCTGTGATTGTGTTTGACTTGTCTTTGTAGCTCGTTATGTCGTGTAAGCCTTGCCATAAATGACGGGTGTCCATGTGGTTGGTCTGGGTTTCAAGCTCATTGTCAATTGGCATCCCTGATGGTCGAACCTGGATTTCCTGTATAACTCAGGGTTGCATGAATTGTACCTCTCAGCCCTGAACTTTGGTAGGGAGTGGATTTACCAGTTCATCCATAGTTTCCAGTTGAGGAACACCCTGATTAACTTCTTCGGGATGCAGGCTCTATACATTTACTGATGAAGTCTGTGATGGTAATGGCATACTTGTTTATGTTGGCTGTTGATCAGACCATGTATGAGGCATTTTGTCGGAGGAGAGCTCCATTGGTATTTACTTTTACAATACCTTCCCTGTCAATTATGTATTTCCACATGAGGCTTTGTAACCCTCCTAAGTCTGGCAGGGAAATCACTGAGGTGGATCATCTTGTCTCCATTTGGGACATGGGACAGTGACTGGTCAGCATTGGATTAGAGTTATTCTTTGGCCCTATGTGTTGCTTCCAGATTTCAGGTTTACACAAGCTGTGATCCTCACCCTCAGGTCTACGACAGATAGATCCAGAAAGTATTTAAACTGGGGGAAAGCATGTCTTGTTGTACTCATGCTCTTCTTCATCTTCCTCATTGGAACACTCCACCTCATTTACACGGAGTTCTCTGCTGGATGCAAGGGGAACTGTTCAACATTCAGTCAGAACCAAAACCACCCAACCGACTGACATCTGTCATCAAACTGCAGTATGGAGACAACACTTGTGCGTGTGCATTCCCAGACACTGAGTTCCAAGCCATCATTGACACATTCACAGAGACATATTCTACTGGCCTTGGCTAAACTTCCAAGTTGGCTGAACTGGTCCTCACCCTCAACAATTTCTCCTTTGAATCCTCCCTCTTCCTCCAGACCAAAGGGGTAGCCATGGGCACCCGTATGGGCCCCAGCTATCCCTGTCTCTTTGTTAGCTATGTAGAACAGTCTATCTTCCGTAGTTACACTGGCACCACTCCCCACCTCTTCCTCCGCTACATTGATGACTGCATCGTTGCCACCTCATGCTCCTGCGAGGAGGTTGAGCAGTTCAACTTCACCAACACATTCCACACTGACCTTAAATTCACTTGGACCATCTCTGACACCTCCCTCCCCTTTCCTGGACCTCTCCATCTCCATTAATGATGACCGACTTGACACTGACATTTTTTACTAACCCACCGACTCCCACAGCTACCTGGATTACACCTCTTCCCACCCTACCTCCTGTAAAAATGCCATCCCGTATTCACAATTCCTCCACCTCTGGCGTATCTGCTCCCAGGAGGACCAGTTCCACCACAGAACACACCAGATGGCCTCCTTCTTTAGCGATCGAAATTTCCCTTCCCATGTGGTTAAAGATGCCCTCCAACGCATCTCATCCACATCCCGCACCTCCGCCCTCAGACCCCACCCCTCCAACCGTAACAAGGACAGAACCCCCCGGTGCTCACTTTTCACCCTACCAACCTTTGCGTTAACTGCATCATCTGATGACATTTCCGCCACCTCCAAACGGATCCCACAACCAGGGATATATTTCCCTCCCCACCCCTTTCCACCTTCTGCAAAGACCGTTCCCTCTGTGACTACCTGGTCAGGTCCATGCCCCCCTCCCCCTACAACCCACCCTCCAATCCTGGCACCTTCCCCTGTCTCCGCAGGAGCTGCAAAACCTGCGCCCACACCTCCTTCCTCACCTCTATCCAAGGCCCCAAAGGAGCCTTCCACATCCATCAAAGTTTCACCTGCACATCCACCAATGTCACTTATTGTATCCGTTGCTCCCGATGCGGTCTCCCCTACACTGGGGAGACTGGACGCCTCCTAGCAGAGCGCTTCAGGGAACATCTCCGGGACACCCGCACAAATCGACCACACCGCCCAGTGGCCCAACGTTTCAACTCCCCCTCCCACTCTGCAGAGTACGTGGAGGTCCTGGGCCTCCTCCACCACCACTCCCTCACCACCCGACGCCTGGAGGAAGGTCTCATCTTTGGCTTTGGAATACTTGAACCCCAGGGCATCAATGTGGACTTCACCAGTTTCCTCATTTCCCCTTCCCCCACCTTACTCTAATTCCAACCTTCCAGGTCAGCACTGTCCCCATGACCTGTCCTACCTGCCAATCTCCCTTCCCACCAATCTGCTCCACCCTCCTCTCTGACCGATCACCTCCATCCCCACCCCATTCACCTATTGTACTCTTTGCTACCTTGTCCCCAGCCCCATCTCCCTCCCATTTATCTCCCCACCCAGCAGGTTCCCTGCCTCTATTCCTGATGAAGGGCTTTTGCCCGAAACATCGCTTTTCCTGCTCCTCGGATGCTGCCTGAACTGTGCTTTTCCAGCCCCACTCTGATCTAAATTTCCAGAAGTCAAAGGTTTGATCCTCGTTTGTTCCCACTGTGCAACACTGCTCCCCCCACCTCCCCACTGACTGTGAAATTAGTCACATAGCCCCAGTTAGCCACTGGATCATGTCGATACACTATTTCTATTCACTCTCGGACATGGACATTGCTGGCTGGGCCAGTATTTATTGCCCGTCCCTAATTGCCCCTTGAGAAGGTGGGGGTGGTGAACTGTCTTCTTGAAGTCTACCTTGCTGTAGGTAGCCCCACAATACTCCTGTGGGCAGAATTCTCTTTCCTTTGGGAGCCTCCTTTCAGTCAGGACAGACATTAGTGATGAACTTTAACGCTAACTCCAGCACAACATTCGGCTGTCTGTGACAAAGAGTATCTGATGATAAACTCATGCTTCTGGAGTATATGCAAACTGAAACATCCACTCACAGGTAGTCAGAGTGGTAACTAAGATGTTTAGTACCCTTGCTTTTACTGGTCACTGCATTGAGTGTAGGAGTTGGGAGGTCATGTTGGCACTGTTCAGGACATTGGTTAGGCCACAATTGGAATACTGCACGCTTTTCTGGTCTCCCTGCTATAGAAATGATGTTGTTAAACCTGAAAGGATTCAGAAAAGATTTATCAGGATATTGCTGCGGTTGGAGAGTTTGAGCTATAGGGAGAAGCTGAATAGGCTGGGGTTAATTTCTGTGGAGCGTTAAGGACTGAGGGGTGACCTTATGGAGGTTTATGAAATCATGAGGGGCATGGATAGGTAGATAGACAAGGTCTTTTCCCTGGGGTGGGGGAGTCCAGACCTAGAGGGCATAGCTTTGAGGTGAGAGGGTAAAGATTTATAAGAGACCTAAGGGCCAACTTTTTCAGGCAGAGAGTGGTGTGTGTGTGTGTGTGTGTGTGTGTGTGTGTGTGTATGGAATGAGCTGCCGAAGGAAATGGTGGAGGCTAGTACAATTGTAATGTTTAAAAGGCATCTGGATGGATATATGAATAAGAAGGGTTTGGAGGGATATGAGCCAAGTGCTGGTAAATGGGATTGGATTAGTTTAGGATATCTGGTCTGCACGGATGAGTTGGACCGAAGGGTCTGTTTCTGTGCTGTACATCTCTTTAACTTCCTGTTCGAATAGCAGTTTGCCTCCTGTGGCAGTGTGTCGATCCAGCAATGAACTGTTCCATCACTTCAGGACCCATAATTCCAGAGCAGAGAAATGTCATCCTCGGCCCTAAAACAGTGTGTGAGGAGGAGGAGATTTCTCCAGTGTGCGTATAATAAGTAGACTCTTATTTGAAAGCATTTAACTGTGTATCTGGTTCAGCTGTGGTTTCAGTAAGGTCATGATTAACTTGTATTTGGTACTTCACATTTTGGCCCATGTGTACGCACAGTTTGTTTAAAATTTCCTAAGTTTCACTGCGATTTTGGATTAAAGTCAAATCAAATATGAGGTGGCTTTATTCAGTCTATGAATTAATTCAGCAGAATTTGATCATGAGTTAGAGTTGGATGGGTTTCTTTGTGATAAGAATATTGCTGGTTTGCTGGTTACTGCACTGAAAGTAAAGTTAACATTTTCTTGATAATCAAAAATAAATTAGTCAATGTGTGTTCTTGTGAATTTAATCTGGTGCTTTTATTGTGCCTTTGCATTTGACTGCAGAATAACAACTATTAGGATCAACATAACCATGACTCAGTACTTCAATCGTATTGTTGCTTTAACCAGGAAAGAACATTATTTCTATTTCTGTTTGTAAAGTTAACTTAAATGAATCTAAATCTAATGATTAGTTACTTAATATTTATTTGGAAATGGTTTTGTATGATATTCATGACCAGACCCACAGCATAATAAATATCAACCACATTAAAGTTTGTCTATTATAAGGATTCCAAAATATTATGTTTTGCGTAAATTCTTACATAGAATTCTAAAATTCTGATGCTTGAAAATTGGTAATAAAGCTGTTGCAAAATTAATCAACATTTTAGAATATTGCAAGATTAAGATTGATTAGCAGTTGAAAGATTTAAAAAAACTAGTAAGTGTGAAATACAGTTGACTATTCAGGAAGGAAAATGTGTATTACAATTTTACATTGAATGGGAGTCAAATTGAAATGATACCCAACTTATTACTTTCAATTCCTTAACAAGGTAACAATAGACTATAAAAAAACATGAGAAATTGCAATCGATTCTACAGTGTATTAGCCAGGCTTTACTTGATTGATTTATTGTCACATGTGCTGAAGGACAGTGCAAAGCATTGTTTAGGATCAGTACAACTAGATCATAGTGAGCAAGGATGTACAGATCAAAAAGACTTAGACAAAGATATACAGGTTACACTGCACAGGGTATGTGCTGGGTGAAATCAGTGCTAGCAAGTTCGGTATTATTCAAACTACAGAGTCTGTTCATCAGTCTAATAACAGCAGGGAGAAAGTCAATCCTGAACCTGCTGGTGTGTGCGTTCAGGTTTCTGTATCTTCTGCCTGATGGAAGAGATTGTTGGAGATCATTACCAGGGTGTGATGTTGGCGGCCTTTTCCATGACAGCAAGCTGTGCAACTGGAGTCCATGTATGGAAGACCGGCTTCTGTAATGGTCTGGGCTGTGCACACAACCTTCTGTAGTTTCTTACGGTCCTGGGCAGAGCGGTTGCCTTATGAGGCTTTATGCACCCAGACAGAATGCTTTCAGTGGTGCATCTGTTGAAGTTGGTGAGGGTCCTCACAGACATGCCAAATTTCCTGAACTGCCTGAGGAAGAAGAGGTGTTGTTGTGCCTTCTTGACCATTGCATCTACGTGGGAAGTCCAGGACAGGTTGTTGGGTATCGTCCCTCTGAGAAACTCGACACTCTCCAACCCCTCAACCTCATTAATGTAGATCAGGGAGTGTTCTCCTCCTTCCTTTCTGAAGTCAGTGATCATTTCTTTAATTTTGCCAATGTTCAGAGAGAGGTTACTCTCATTGCACCATGCCACCAAGCCCTCTATCTCCTGCTTAGACTCCTCTGTTCTGTTATTAAAAGGAAATTGGAAAGGTGTGGTAAACAAAGACGTCTTAAGACTTACATTGAAAAATTGGTGAAACTCAAGGTGTATACTCATCATCTGTCATTCATCACATTGATAAAAAGATGATGACATAACATGAATATAATTGGATTATGATGTGGAGGTGCTGGTGCTGGACTGGGGTGGACAAAGTTAAAAATCACACAACACCATTTTATAGTCCCAACAGGTTTAATTGGAAGTACAAGGTTTCAAAGCGTTGCTCCTTCATCAGCGAGGTAACTACTTTATCAGCTCTCCGAAAGCTTGTACTTCCAAATAAATCTGTTGGATTGTAACCAGGTGTTGTGTGATTTATAATTGGATTATAGTAAGGAATGTTGAAAATCATCAATTTCACTGTCAACCTGAAGCTATAGGTGAGAGCTAAGAGAAGCTAAGGAGCAATTGAGGATTAGCCATTGCAAAGATTATGACAATCCTGTCTGTGATAACCCTCTGATACACCCCTTACATATTTAATGAAGTAGGCAGTTAGGAGTAGAGCTCCAAGAGGAATACTTTTAATGACTCATAGAGTCATACAGCATGGAAACAGACCCTTGGGTCCATGCATATATCCATCCAGGTCCCTTTGTTCCTGCACCCCCTTTAACATTGTACTGTTCATTTAATATTGTTTATAATTGGTTCAGTCAGCCTGACGTAACTTTGTTTGCCTGTATCCTTACAATTTTCCAGAAAAACTGGAATTGATCACAATTTGCACCCCAAATTTGACAGGACTATCTGTAGCATGATGCACCGAGTTTGCCTTCTATCATCATGGTAGTGAGATGATAGAATGAGAATGAAGTTGTTGCTGAATCATTGCAACTGATCTCTGATATCCGAGACATCTCAGTGTGACTTGGCACTGAGAAGGTGTTTGACCAGAGGACTGAAAGTTGAATGAGTAAGAGAGTTTCTAATCTCTTCGTGAGAAAATTAATTTTGTTTGTATTTCACGTTTAGTATTTAACTGTTATTTATTGTTTAAATTCTAAATTTCATCCAGGCTTAAGTAGGGCTATCGAAAGCTCTCTACTGGAGAGCAGCTGAAGTTTGTTAATTAAGAAAACCTGCTTAAACTATTTTTTTTGCATCCCAGGGGCTGAGCTAACTCTTCAGGTTTCAAGCACATAAACTCATCTCAGTGTGACATAGCACGGAGTATGACTTTGAACTGAGTGCTGAGTGCTGGATTTGTAAGGGACTTAGATGAAAGGGGAAGGAAATGCTCGTTTGCTTTTTCCATTTTTTTTCCCCTCTAGGGATCAGTTCTAATTTTAGTACAGAGGAAGGTGGGTATGTGCGAAGTAGTTAAGGTCTTTCTAATCCTAAAGTTTAATATGGTATCGGAACTGGTGGCTTGCTGGAGAAATTATGTAAAAAAATTGAATTGAATAACATAATTGAAGCCCATTAAAGATGCCAGGGCAGGTGATGTGTCGGAGCAGCAGTATGTGGGAGTGACTGGATGCCAGTCTAATCTCGGGTAACCACAATCCGCTGTGTGTGTTTGCAGCTCAAGCAGCATTAGCTCAGAGTGCATGATCTGGGCACATTATTGCAGATGGTGAGAATAAGATCTTTACATTTAGTTATTGGACTGGACATGAAAAGGGGGTATTGACAGCAAATCAGGCAGGAAAGGGGGCAAGAGGGCAGGGGTGCAGGAGGCGCAGTGTTTGAAATTGTCCACTAGGTTTGGGGTTCCTATAGTGTGGTTGGATGAGAGTGTGGGCTGAATGGTGAATAAACTAACTGACCATGAGAATCCATTCAAGTGGCTAGGTACCAATGCCATAGCCAGAAAAACACTCAAACATATGAAACAGGATCAGAACTAGACCATTCAGCCCATTAAGGGGGTACTCTGTCATTTAATGAGATTGTGGCTGATCAGTTTATGTTTCGAATTCTGTATTCCCATCTACCCTCTATAATCCTGATTCCCTTCTTAGGAAAAATCTATCTAACTTTGCTGTAAAAATATACACTGACTTCTTCCTTCACGAGACACCTTCCTGCCTATCTTTGTGTCATCTGTAAATTTACCATGCCTTCACTTCCTTCATCTGAGTCATTGATGTAAATTATAAACAGTTGATGTCCTAGCACAGACCCATGAGGGTCTCCACTCGTTAGCAGGATTCAATCAGATTAAAACCCATTTCTGTATATTAGAGTCATCGAGTCACACAACACGAAAACAGGACCCTTCAGTCCACTAGGCCATTTGGACCATAAACCCAAACTAAACTGGTCACACATACCTGCAGTTGGCCCATATCCCTACGTGGCGTAAGTGAGGACTGCAGATGCTGGAAATTAGAGTTGAGAGTACGGTAATGGAAAAGCAAGGCAGGTCAGGCAGTATCCAAGGAGCAGGAGAATTGATGTTTCAGGCAAAAGTCCTTCATCAGGTTTGAGGCTGTGAGCCGAGGGGGTGGAGAGGTAAATGGGAGGGGGTGGGGCTGGGGGGAAGGGTAACTGAGAGTGTGATAGGTGAATGGCAGTGGGGGTAAAGGTGATAGGTCAGAAGGGAGGGTGGAGTGGATAGGTGGGAAGGAAGATGGACAGGTAGGACAGGGTCATGGGGCCGGTGCTGAGCTGGAAGGCTGGATCTGGGATAAGGTGAGGGGGGGGGGGGAGAGGAAATGAGGAAACTGGTGAGATCCACATTGATGACATGGGGTTGGAGGGTCCCGAGGCGGAAGATGAGATGCTCTTCCTCCAGGCATCGGGTGGTTTGGGAGTGGCGATGGGTCAGTCGATTCCTGGAGGAAGAGCATCTCATCTTCCACATCAGGACCCTCCAACCCTATAGCATCAATGTGGACTTCACCAGTTTCCTCATTTCCCCTCCCCCCCACCTTTTCCCAGTTCCAAACTTCCAATTTGGCAATGCCCTCACGACCTGTCTCCTACCTGTCCATCTTCCTTCCCACCTATCTGCTCCACCCTTCCCGCTGACCTATTACCTTTACCCCCACCTCCATCGACCTATCACACTCTCAGCTACCTACCCCCAGCCCCACCACCCCCTCCTATTTATCTCACTATCCACTCAGCTCACAGCCTCATTCCTGATGAAGGGCTTTTGCCCGAAACCTTGACTCTCCTGCTGCTTGGATGCTGCCTGACCTACTGTGGTTTTCCAGCACCACACTCTTGACCATAACCCTCCAAACCTTTCCTATTTGTGTTCTTATCCAAATGTCTTTTAAACATTGTAACTGTGCTCAAATCCACCACTCCCTCTAGCAGATCATTCCACACACGAACCAATCTGTGTGTAAAAATGTTGTCTGTCATGTTTTTTGTAAAATGTTTCTCCTCTTACCTTCAAAATATACCCCTCGTCTTGAAATCCTCTACCCTGAGAAAAATATACCGACTGTTCACCTTATCTATCCCCCTCACAATTTTATAAATCTCAATAAAGTCACCCATTGACCTCCTATGCTCCCAGTCTATCCAGCCTCTAATTATAAGTCAAACCCTCCATTCCAGACAAAATCCTGGTAAATCTTTTCTGAACCCTCTTCAGCTTAATAACATCCTTCCTATAGCAAGACATCGAGAACTGGACACAGTACTCCAGAAGAGGCCTAATCAACACCCAATCCAACCTCAATATGACATCCCAACATCTATATTCAAAGGTTTGAGCAATGAAGGCAAACATACTAAATGCCTTCTTGCCCACTCTGTCTATATGTTGTATAAACTTCAGAGACGTATGCAGCTGAAGCTCTCCATATCTCTGTTATGCAACACTGACAGAGAGGATTGAGGACGGACAGTGTTTGTTGTCTATGTAGACTTCAAGCTGGTTGGTGGGGCTGGATCACGTGGAATGCAGGAAGAGCTAGCCATTTGGATGCAGGATTGACATGAAGGTAGGAGACAGCATGATGGTGCAGGGTTGCTTTTCAGTCTGTCCAGTGATGTGTCACAAGGATTCGTGCTGAGTCCATAACATTTTGTCATTTATATAAATGGTTTGGAAGTGAATATAGGAGGTAGGGTTACTGAGTTTGCAGATGACAACAAAATTGGTGGACAGCAAGGAAGGTTATCTCAGAGTATAACGGGACTATGATCAGATGGGCAATGAGAGGCAGATGGAGTTTAATTTAGATGAATGTGAGGTGCTGCATTTTGGAAAAGCTAATCGGGGCAGGACTTGTACACTTCATAGTAAGGTCCCTGGAAAGGTTGCTGAACAGAGACCCTTGTAGGTTCATAGTTCCTTGAATATGGAGTGGCAGGTAGACAGGATAGTGAAGAAGGCATTTAGTATGCTTGCCTTTATGTGGAGTTTTATGATGTGGAATCTGTGTGGGTGAAGTTGAGGAACCACAAAGGCAAAAAAAAACCATAATGTGAATTATGTACAGACCTCCTAACAGTGGTCAGGAACAGGGACACAAGATGCACCAGGAAATAGAGAAGGCATGTCAGAAAGGCAAGGTCACGGTGATCATGGGGGACTTCAATATGCAGGTGGACTGGGTGAATAATGTTGCCGGTGGATCCAAAGAAAGGGAATTCATGGAATGCTTACAGGATGGCTTTTAGGAACAGCTTGTGATAGAGCCACAAGGGAGCAGGCTATTCTGGACCTAGTGCTATGTAATGAGCCAGACTTTATAAAAAATCTTAAAGTAAGGGAATGCTTAGGAAGCAGCGATCATAATATGGTAGAGTTCAGTCTGCAAGAGAGAGAAGGCAAAATTGGATGTAATGGTGTTACAATTAAATAAAGGTAATTATGAGGGCATGAGAGAGGAACTGATGAAAATCGACTGGAAGCAGAGCCTAGCAGGGAAGACAGTAGAGCAACAATGGCAGGAGTTTCTGGGGGTAATTGAGGACACAGTACAGAGGTTCATCCCCAAGAAGAGAAAGATTATCTGGGGAGGGATTAGACAGCCATGGCTGACAAAGGAAGTCAGGAAATGTATCAAAGAAAAAGAGAGATCCTATAAAGTGGCCAAGAGCACTGGGAAATCAGAAGATTGGGAAGGCTACAAAAACAAACAGAGGATAACAAAGAGAAAAATAAGGAAGGAGAGGATCAAATATGAAGGTAGGCTAGCCAGTAATATTCAAAATGATAGTAAAAGTTTCTGTCAATACATAAGAAACAAATGAGAGACAAAAGGAGAGATTGGACTGCTCCAAATTGATGCAGGAAGGCTAGTGCTGGGAGATAAGGAAATCACTGAAGAACTTAATAAGAACTTTGTGTCAGTCTTCACAGTGGAAGACAGGAATAATATCCCAACAATTAAGGCAAGTGAGGGGCAGAGTTGAGTATGGTAGCCATTACAAAACAGGAAGCGTTAGAAAAGCTAAAAGGTCTAAAAATTGATAAATCTCCTGGCCCTGATGGGCGACATCCCAGAGTTCTGAGGGAGGTGGCTGAGGAAATAGCGGAGGTATTGACTGTGATCTTTCAAAAATCACTGGAGTCAGGGCAAGTCCCAGATGATTGGAAAATCGCTGTTGTAACCCCCTTGATCAAGAAAGGATCCAGACAAAGATGGAAAATTATAGCCTAACCTCGGTTGGAGGTAAAATTCTAGAATCCATCATTAAGGATAAAATTTCTAAATTCTTGGAAGTGCAGGATTGGATTAGAGCAAGTCAACATGGATTTAGTAAGGGGTGGTCATGCCTGACAAACCTGTTAGAATTCTTTGAAGTGGTAACAAGTGGGTTAGACCAGAGAAACCCAGTGGATGTTATCTATCTAGACTTCCAAAAGACCTTTGATAAGGTGCCTCATGGGAGGCTGCTGAGCAAGGTGAGGGCCCATGGTGTTTGAGGTGAGCTACTGGTTTGGATTGAGGATTGGCTGTCTGACAGAAGGCAGAGAGTTGGGATAAAAGGTTCTTTTTCGGAATGGCAGCCGGTGACAAGTGGAGTCCCGCAGGGTTCAGTGTTGGGGCTCCAGCTGTTCACTTTATACATTAATGACCTGGATGAAGGGACTGGGGGCATTCTGGTGAAGTTCTCCGATGATACAAAGTTAAGTGGGCAGGCAGGTAGTTCTGAGGGGGTGGGGAGGCTGCAGAAAGATTTAGACAGTTTAGGAGAGTGGTCCAGGAAATGGCTGATGAAATTCAACGTGAGCAAGTGCGAGGTCTTGCACTTCGGAGAAAAGAATACAAGCATGGACTATTTTTTTAAATGGTGAGAAAATTCATAAAGCCAAAGTATAAAGGGATCTGGGAGTGTTAGTCCAGGATTCTCTAAAGGTTGATTTGCAGGTTGAGTCTGTGGTTAAGAAAGCAAATGTAATGTTGACATTTATCTCAAGAGGGCTGGAATGTAAAAGTAGCATTGTGCTTCTGAGACTTTGTAAAGCTCTGGTTAGGCCCCATTTAGAATACAGTGTCCAATCTTGGGCCCCACACCTCAGGAAGGACATACTGGCACTGGAGTGTGACCAACAGAGATTCACACGGATATCCCTGGAATGCTAGGTCTAACATACGAGGAACAGGTGAGGATCCTGGGATTGTATTCATTAGAGTTTAGAAGGATGAGGGGAGATCTAATAGAAACTTGCAAGATAATACATGACGTAGAAAGAGTGGGTGCTGGGAAGTTGTTTCCATTAGACGGGGAGACTAGGACTCGTGGGCATAGCCTTAAAATTAGAAGGGGTCAATTTAGAACGAAGACATTTCTTCAGCCAGAGAGTGGTGGGCCAATGGAATTCATTGCCATGGAGCGCAGTGGAGGCGTGGACCTTAAATGTCTTCAATGCAGAGATTGATAAATTCTTGTTCTCGCAAGGAATTAAGGGACACGGGGAGAGTACGGGTAAGTGGGGTTGAAATGTCCATCAGTCATGATTAAATAGCGGAGTGGACATGATGGGCCGAATGGCCTTGCTTCCACTCCTATGTCTTATGGTCTTTATTTGTCAGTGCATTGAGTACAGGAGTTGGGAGATCGTGTTGTGAATGTACAGGCCACCTTTGGAATACTGCATGCAGTTCTGGTCTCCCTCCTACAGGAAAGATGTTGTGAAGCTTGAAAGGTTTCAGAAAAGATTTACAAGGATGTTGCCAGGGTTGGAGGATTTGAACTACAGGGAGAGGCTGAACAGGCTGGGGCTGTTTTCCCTGGAGCATCGGAGGCTGAGGGGTGACCTTATAGAGGTTTATAAAATCATGAAGGGCATGGATAGGGTGATCAGTCAGGATCTTTTCCCCAGTGTAAGTGAATCCAAACTCGAGAGCAAAGGTTTAAAGTGAGGGGGCAAGATTTAAAAGGGACCTAAGGAGCAACCTTTTCACACAGAGGGTAGTGTGTATATGGAATGAGCTGCCAAAGGAAGTGATGGAGGCTGTTATAATTGCGAGATTTAAAAGCCATCTAGATTGGTATATGAATGGGAAGGGTTTAGAGGGATGCT
The DNA here is from genome assembly GCF_047496795.1 of Chiloscyllium punctatum. Classification (NCBI taxonomy): domain Eukaryota; kingdom Metazoa; phylum Chordata; class Chondrichthyes; order Orectolobiformes; family Hemiscylliidae; genus Chiloscyllium; species Chiloscyllium punctatum. The sequence goes on along the minus strand of NC_092741.1, from coordinate 159,328,488 downwards.
AGCAAATGGGACTGGTTTAATTTCGGATATCTGGTCAGCATGGACGGTTTGGACCGAAGGGTCTGTTTCTGTGCTGTACATCTCTATGACTATGACGACCCCCAGGGCCCTGTGGTTAATTGTATAAGTCCTGCCCTTGTTTGTTTTAACAAAATACAATACCTCGTATTCATCCAGATTAAACTCCATCTGCCACTCCTCAGCTCATTGGCCCAATCGATCAAGATTTCTTTGAATTCTTAGATAACCTTCTTCACTTTCTACTACACCACAATTTTAGTGTCATCCACAAACTTACTAAATCATTTATATAAATGACAAACAAAAGTGGACCAAGTACCGACCCCCCCCCCACCCCCGCAGAAGACCTCCAGTACAGAAAACAACCCTGCACCCACCGCCTCTCTCTCTCTTACTGTTAAGCCAATTGGCAAGCTCACCCTGAGGAATCAGTCTACCATGTGGAATCTTGTCAAAGGCATTACTGAAGTCCATGTAAACAATGTCTATCACTCTGCCCTCATCAATCTTCTTGGTTACTTCCTCAAAAAACTCAATCAATTTTGTGAGACATGATTTCCCATGCACAAAACCATGCTGACTATCCCAAATCAGTCCTTGCCTAAACAAATGCACGTAAATCCTATCTTTCAGAATCACCTCCATCAACTTACCCATCACCAAAATCAAGGTTACAAGTCTATAGTACCCAGGCTTCTCCTTAAATCCCCTTTTCAACAATGGCACAACATTAGCTACTCTCCAGTCATCAGGTACCTCACTCATAGATATAGATGACACAAATATTTCTGAAAGGGATATCGCAAGTTCATCCCTAACTTCTTCCAACATTCTGGGATACAGCAGATCAGGTCCTGAAGCTTATCCACTTTGTATTTTCTAAGACCTCCAGCATATCCTCTTCTGTAATGTGAATTGCTTTCAAAACATCAGTGCAGGTATTTATTTCCCTGCATTCTCTAGCCTCCATTTCTTTCTCCACAGTAAAAACTGACACAAAATATTGACTTAATATCTGTTTCATTTCCTGAGGTTGACAGAAAGATGACCCTTTTCATCTCTAAGGGGCCCTATATTCCCTGATTTCTGGCAGCCCGTCAATCTTCTATCTCTGATAATTTTACCACTACTTCATAATCTTTCATTTTCACAATAATTTGGATCTGGCATCTTCAGAAATGTCTCCTGCAAATCCAAGGCATAGTGTCGACAACTTCCCCTTTGGCTACAATGCGTGTTACTTCTTCAAAGAATTCCAATAAACCGGTTAAATGTGAGTTTGCTTTGATGAAAGCAGACTGATCCGTCCTCGTTACCTTGAGATTTTCTACAAGCACAGCTATAAACTCTGTAATGATCAATTCTAACATCTTCCCTATCGCACATGCCAAACTAACTGGGCCTACAATTTCCTATGTCTCTGTCCCTCCCTCATCAGATAGAGGGCTAATATTTGCTACTTGCAGTCCAGTGGATTTTTTTCTGAATCTATGAAATTTTGGAACATTACCACCATTGTATCTGCTAGTAACCCCTGTATCTATTGTGTCTATTAGTAACCCCTGTAAAGATCCTGGAATGAATTCCACCTGAAGCTGAAGGCTTGCGAGTCCATACATCCATCAGTCTGATTAGTACAGCTTCTCTTACTAGATGCCTCTGTCAATTCTACCTCCTGATTTACACCAATTCTAGAACATATTTGTATCCTCCTATAGTGAAGGCAGAAACAAAGTATTACAAATAAAATTAGAAAGAGATTCTGCACAATGACTATGAGGAGCTAGGCATTACATTAAGAAGCAGAACCTCAAAGGTAAGAATCTTTGGGTTATTATCATGTAAACTGGATTTACGGCAAATAATATTGGCAAAATGAAGGCATGGTTCAAATACTGGTGTCCATGGGTCGCTGACTCCAGTACGAGGGAAGGGACGAAACTATATCATTGAGGAGAAAGTGAGGACTGCAGATGCTGGAGATCAGAGCTGAAAATGTGTTGCTGGAAAAGCGCAGCAGGTCAAGTAGCATCCAAGGAACAGGAGAATCGACGTTTCGGGCATAAGCCCTTCTTCAGGAATGAGGAGGGTGTGCCAAGCAGGCTAAGATAAAAGGTAGGGAGGAGGGACTTGAGGGAAGGGCGTTGGAAATGTGATAGGTGGAAGGAGGTCAAGGTGAGGGTGATAGGCCAGAGTGAGGTGGGGGCGGAGAGGTCAGGAAGAAGATTGCAGGTTAGGAAGGCGGTGCTGAGTTCGAGGGTTGGGACTGAGATAAGGTGGGAGGAGGGAAAATGAGGAAACTGGAGAAATCCGCATTCATCCCTTGTGGTTGGAGGGTTCCTAGGCGGAAGATGAGGCGCTCTTCCTCCAGCCGTTGTGTTGCTATGGTCTGGCGATGGAGGAGTCCAAGGACCTGCATGTCCTTGGTGGAGTGGGAGGGGGAGTTGAAGTGTTGAGCCACGGGGTGGTTGGGTTGGTTGGTCCGGGTGTCCCAGTGGTGTTCTCTGAAACGTTCTGCAAGTAGGTGGCCTGTCTCCCCAATGAAGAGGAGGTCACATTGGGTGCAGCGGATGCAGTAAATGATGTGTGTGGAGGTGCAGGTGAATTTGTGGCGGATATGGAAGGATCCCTTGGGGTCTTGGAGGGAAGTGAGGTGGGAGGTGTGGGCGCAAGTTTTGCATTTCTTGTGGTTGCAGGGCAAGGTGCCGGGAGTGGAGGTTGGGTTGGTGGGGGATGTGGACCCAGCAAGGGAGTCATGGAGGGAGTGGTCTTTTCGGAACACTGATAGGGGAGGGGAGGGAAATATATCCCTGGTGGTGGGGCCCGTTTGGAGGTGGCAGAAATGACGATGGATGATACGATGTATATGGAGGTTGGTGGGGTGGTAGGTGAGGGCCAGTGGGGTTCTGTCCTGGTGGTGATTGGAGGGGTGGGGCTTAAGGGCGGAGGAGCGGGAAGTGGAGGAGATGCGGTGGAGAGCATCGTTGATCAAGTCTGGGGGGAAATTGCGGTCTTTGAAGAAGGAGGCCATCTGGGTTGTTCGGTATTGAAACACGCCTAACCCCGACCCCATGCCGAACCCCAGCCCCGCCCTGAACTCTGTCTCTGTCCCGATTCCCGCCCCCACACTCCCAGCTCCAGCCCCACACCGGGTCCTAGCTCCAAGCCCTGCCGTGTTTTCACCATCCAGAACTACTCGTCTCTGAGGATGAAAGATCAGTCCTCAGCAGAGGCCTCACCTTCATTCCCCTACGCTTTTGGATTAACGAGTTCAACACGCGGCGAGACATCGAACAATTCTTCCGCCACCTTCGCCTCCGCACCTACTTCTTCAACCAGGATTCTCACCCACCCTCTAACGACCCCTTCTCCCACCTCCAACACACCCCATCCACCTGGACACCCCGTGCTGGCCTCTTACCCACCCTCGATCTCTTCATAGCCAACTGCTGCCGCGACATTAACTGCCTCAACCTCTCCACCCATCTCACCCACTCCAACCTCTCACCCTAGGAATGTGCAACCCTCCACTCCCTCCGCTCCGACCCCAACCTCACTATCAAACCGGCAGACAAGGGAGGCGCGGTGGTAGTTTGGCGCACCGATCTTTACACCGCTGAGGCTAAACGCCAGCTCGCGGACACCTCCTCCTACTGCCCCCTTGACCAAGACCCCACCTCCCACCACCAAACCATCATCTCCCTATACACCTCCATCCCCCATCACGAAGGACTCAAAGCCCTCCGCTTCTTCCTTTCCCGCCGACCCAACCAGTACCCTTCCACTGACACCCTCCTTCGACTGACTGAACTGGTCCTCCCTCTGAACAACTTCTCTTTCCAATCCTCCTACTTCCTCCGAACCAAAGGAGTAGCCATGGGCACCCACATGGGCCCCAGCTATGCCTGCCTCTTCGTAGGATATGTGGAACAGTCCATCTTCCACAGCTACACTGGCACCACCCCCCTACCTTTTCCTCCGCTACATCGATGACTGTATCGGCGCTGCCTCGTGCTCCCACGAGGAGGTTAGACAGTTCATCCACTTTACCAACACCTTCCACCTAACCTCAAATTCACCTGGACCGTCTCAGACTCCTCCCTCCCCTTCCTAGACCTTTCCATTTCTATCTCGGGCGACCGAATCAACACGGACATTTACTATAAACCGACCGACTCCCACAGCTACCTAGACTACACCTCCTCCCACCCCGCCCCCTGTAAAAACGCCATCCCATATTCCCAATTCCTTCGTCTCCGCCATATCTGCTCCCTGGAGGACCAGTTCCAATACCGAACAACCCAGATGGCCTCCTTCTTCAAAGACCGCAATTTCCCCCCAGACTTGATCAATGATGCTCTCCACCGCATTTCCTCCACTTCCCACTCCTCCGCCCTTGAGCCCCGCCCCTCCAATTGCCACCGGGACAGAACCCCACTGGTCGTCACCTACCCCCCCCCCCCCCACCAACCTCTATATACATCGTATCATCCGTCGTCATTTCCGCCACCTCCAAACGGACCCCACCACCAGGGATATATTTTCCTCCCCTCCCCTATCAGTGTTCCGAAAAGACCACTCCCTCCGTGACTCCCTTGTCAGGTCCACATCCCCCACCAACCCAACCTCCACTCCCGGCACCTTGCCCTGCAAACGCAAGAAATGCAAAACTTGCGCCCACACCTCCCCCCTTACTTCTCTCCAAGGCCCCAAGGGATCCTTCCATATCTGCCACAAATTCACCTGCACCTCCACACACATCATTTACTGCATCTGCTGCACACGACATGGCCTCCTCTATATTGGGGAGACAGGCCGCCGACTTGCGGAACGTTTCAGAGAACACCTCTGGGACACCCACACCAACCAACCCAACCACCCCGTAACCCAACACTTCAACTCCCCCTCCCACTCCACCAAGGACATGCAGGTCCTTGAATTCCTCCATCGCCAGACCATAGCAACACAACGGCTGGAGGAAGAGCGCCTCATCTTCCGCCTAGGAACCCTCCAACCACAAGGGATGAATGCGGATTTCTCCAGTTTCCTCATTTCCCCTCCCCCCACCTTGTCTCAGTCCCAACCCTCGAACTCAGCACCACCTTCCTAACCTGCAATCTTCTTCCTGACCACTTCGCCCCCACCCCCTCTCCGGCCTATCACCCTCGCCTTAACCTCCCTCCACCTATCGTATTCCCAACGCCCCTCCCCCAAGTCCCTCCTCCCTACCTTTTATCTTAGCCTGCTTGGCACACCCTCCTCATTCCTGAAGAAGGGCTCATGCGCGAAATGTCGATTCTCTCACTATATCATTGAGACAGTCCAGACGAGAACTGTGCTGGGTCCAGTGTTCTAACAAGCTGCATAAGGGGAGTTTTGAGCCTTTTAAACTAAATAGTGGAGCAAAGCTCAGATTTGGGAAGATTTGTTGAATCAAAGAGTAATGATAAGGCAAAAGGGAAAGATACGAGTAGTGAAAATATTAAACTGACCATGACAGGAAGGGATAGAGAGTACAAACCTCTATGTGCAGTGCGACATAGGCAGGATGCAGAGCTGGGCTGAGAAATGGCAGATGGAGTTCCACCTGGATAAATGCGAAGTGATGCATTTTGGAAAGTCGAACTTGAATGCTGAATATTGGATTAAAGACAGGATTCTTGGCAGTGTGGAGGGATCTTGGTGTTCAAATATATAAATCCCTCAAAGTTGCCACCCAAGTGGATGGTTGTTAAGAAAGCATATGGTGTTTTGGCTTTCATTAACAGGGGGATCAATTTTAAGAGCTGCAAGGTTTTGCTACAGCTCTACAAGTCCCTGGTGAGACCACACTTGGAATATTGTGTCCAGTTCTGGTCGCCCTACTATAGGAAAGATACAGAGGCTTTGGAGAGGGTGTAAAGAAGGTTTACCAGGATGTAGCCTGGGTTGGAGGGCTTGTCTTATGAAGAGAGGTTGACTGAGCTTAGACTTTTCTCTCTGGAGAGAAGGAGGAAGAGAGGTGACCTGATCGAGGTGTACAAGGTAATGAGAGGCTTGGATGGAGTCAATAGGAGCACTGGAGGCTGAGGGGTGACCTTATAGAGGTTTACAAAATTATGAGGGACATGGATATGGTAAATAGGCAAAGTCTTTTTCCTGGGGTTGGGGAGTCCAGAACTAGAGGGCATAGGTTTAGGGTGAGAGGGGAAAGATATAAAAGAGACCTAAGGAGCAACTTTTTCACGCAGAGGGTGGTACGTGTATGGAATGAGCTGCCAGAAGAATTGGTGGAGGCTGGTACAACTGCAACATTTAAGAGGCATTTGGATGGGTATATGAAAGGGAAGGGTTTGGAGGGATATGGGCCGGGTGCTGGCAGGTGGGAGTAGATTGGGTTGGGATATCTGGTCGGCATGGACGGGTTGGACCGAAGGGTCTGTTTCCATACTGTACATCTCTATGACTATGATTCTAATAGCCAGAGACTTTTCCCCAGGGCAGGATTGACAGGGATGAGGAGTCATGGTTTCAAGATATTAGGAGGAAGGTATAGAGGAGACATCAAGGTATCGAGGTAGGTTCTTCACACAGAGAGTAGTGAATGCGTGGAATGCGTTGCCAGCGTTGTTGGTGGAAGCAGAGTCATGGGGGCATTTAAGCAACTGCTGGACATGCACATGGATAGCAGAGAATTGAGGGGTGTGTAGGTTAGGTTATTATATTTTACATTAGGATTAATCCTTGGCACAACATCGTAGGCTGAAGGACCTGTTCTGTGCTGTACTTTTCTATGTTTTATGTTCTAAGAAAAATCAGCAGATTTAGAGATTAGAGGCTACAAAAATAAGAAAAAAGTGGCATATTTAATGGTATCTGTATCTGATGCATGCAGCATTTGAAAAACACAGATGAACTGATGGCACAAATAGAAATAAATAAGTTCAATCTGATAACTGTTCCAGGGTGATGGCTGTCAGATAGCATCAATTGGGACCTGAATATTGAAGGGTACATGACATTTTGGAAGGACAGGATACTCGGAAAGGGGGAGGAATGACTGTTAATTAGTGATGGTATTAGCTTCAAGAAATTACTTTGGGTAGAGATGAGAAATGATAAAGGCAAGAAGTGATTTGAGACAATGGTGTCCAGCCTCCCTAATAGTAACCCCACAGCAGAATGAAGTAGAGACAAAGAAGTTATGGGAAATCTTCAGAAAGAAGCAGTGGCAGGCAGGAGGGATTTTAACCTACACATAGACAGGAAAAATCAGCTCAGCAAAAGTACCCCAGGTTACAGGTTAATAGAATGTTTACCAGATAGTTTCTGAGAACAGCATATTTTTGAGCTAATTAAATGGGAGGCTTTACTAGATCTGGTATTGTGCACTGTCATTGGATTAATTCATAACCTCATGGTCGAGGTGCCTCTTGGTTGTGGTGGTCATAAAATCATTGAATTTTGTATTCAGTTTGAGCGAAAGAGGTGTGGGTCCAAGACTAATATTTCAAACTTAAATAAGGACAATTTTGAGGCCATATAAATAGAGCTAACTAGAGGGGATATTTCAGAATATACACTACACATATATTCTAACAAGAAATAAAAATTCCAAGGGGAGCATTATCCATGGTTATTGCAAAAGGTTAAAGATATTTTTAAAACCTGCATGGAATTATGCAAAAATCAATAGTCAGAAGATTAGACAGAATATGAAAAACAGCAAAGAATGATAAAGAATTTATAAAAATTAAGTGAAAAAAGCATATGAGAAAAATAATAGTCAAAAATATTTAAAAATTTAAAGAGTTAACGAAGGAAGCATTAATTCAATTCAAAATCATTTTGGGGAATTGATCGGAAAATACGGAGGTGATTGATGAATTCAACAGGTATTTTGTATTAGGAGAAAGTGAGGGCTGCAAATGCTGGAGATCAGAGTCAAGAGGGTGGTGCTGGAAAAGCACAGCAGGTCAGGCAGCAATCAAGGAGTAGGAGAATCAACATTTTGGGCAAAAGCCCAGGTATTGTGTATTGGTCTTCACCACAGAGAACGGAAATAACATCCCAGAAATAACATCCCGGAAATAACATCCTGGAAATAACATCCCAGAAATAGCTGTAACTCGGAATGGGATGGATGAGCTCAGGTAAATTGCAAACACAGGAAAGTGTTATTGAGGATATTATTGGAGCTGCAGGCTAACAAGTTCCTGACTCCTGGTAGACTTTGTATGAGGCTTTCACAAGATGTGCCCAATTGATAATTACTGGATTAGTTTTAATTTTCCAAAACTTCCTTGATTTGGAGAAAGTTCTATTCTATTGGAGAATGTATCCTTTTTATTCAAAAAGGAGAGGGAAAGAAACAAACTATAGGACAATTATCTCAACAGAGAAGAACATGTTAGTAAGTATTATTAAATATTAGCAGGGCTGTTAGAAGCATACACACTATTCAGGCAGTTTAATATGGTTTTGTAAAAGAGAAGTCATGATTCAACAATTTATTGGAGTTCTTTGACGAAGTAATGCACTGTGGACAAAGGGAAACTGATCAATACATGACTTAGATTTTCTGATTAGGTGCCATCACAAAGGTTCCTGCAGAAAATAAAAGCCTATAGTATGGGAGTAATATATCAACATGGATAGAGTTTGACCAGCCAACAGGAAGCAGTGAAAACATATAAACAATCATTATATAGTTGTCAGGGTATAACGAGTGGTGTGTGGATGATCGCAGAGTACTTGGAAGAGCATAGTAAAATTGAACTGATCGGTATGGCTTTATCAAAAGGAGGTTATACCTGATTAAACTGGTTGAATTCTTTGAGGAGGTAATGAGCAATTTAGAGAAAGAAGAGCCAGTGAATGTGAACTATTTCCCGAAGGCCTTTGACAAGGGGCTACACAAAAGACTGCTAATTAAGATAAGAGCCCATGGTGTTAGGGACAAGGTAATGGCATGGATAAAGGATTGGCTGACTGGCAGAAGGCAGAGGTTGGAGATAAAGGGGTCTTTTTCAGGATGACAGCCAGTGACTAGTGGGGTTTTACACGGGTCAGTGTTGGGACCACAGCAATGCACATTATACATTGATGATCTGGATGAAGAAACTCAGGGCATTGTTGATAACTTTGCAGATGATACAAAAACAGAAGGACACATAGTGGGGGGGCTGCAGAAGAACCTGGACAGGCTAGGACAATGAGCAAAGAAGTGGCAGCTGGAATACAGTGTGGGAGAGGGTACGGTTATGCAATTGTTTTGGAAAAATAGAGGCACGGACTAGTTTCTAAATGGGGAAAGGTTTCAGAAATCTGAAGCACAAAGGGACTTGGGGGTCCTAGTTCAGGATTCTCTTGAGGTTAAGATGCAGATTCAGTTGACAATTAAAAGGGCAAATGTAATGTTAGCATTAATTTCAAGAGGGTTTGAATACAAGACAAGGGGTGTACTGCTAAGGCTGTGTAAGGCTTTGGTCAGAACACATTTGGAATATTGTGAGCAGTTTCAGGCCCTGTATTGAAGGAAGGATGTGCTGGCCATGGGGGTCCAGGCCAAGTTTACAAGAATGATCTCAGGGATGAAGTGCTTGTGATATAAGGAGCGGTTGAGGACTCTTGATCTGTTCTCCAAGGTATTTACAATGATAAGGGGAGGATCTGATTGAAACTTACAGAATACTGAGAGGCCTGGATAGAGTGCATGTGGGGAAGATGTTTCCACTAGTGGGAGAGACAAGGACCTGAAGGTACAGCCTCAGAGTGAAGTAATAACCAATTTGAATGGAATGAAGGGGAATTTCTTGAACCAGAGTGTGGTTAATCTGTGGATCTCATTGTCCCAGAGAGCTGTGGAGACCAAATTATTGAGTGTATTTAAGACAGAGAGAGATAAATTCTTGATTGGGAAAGAGATTAAGGGTTATGGGGAGAAGGTTGGTGAATGGGGTTTGAAAACATATCAGCCAAGAGAGGGTGGTGGAGCTGACTTGAGGGGTTGAATGGCCTAATTCTGCTCCTGTATCCTCTGATGTTATGGTCCGATGGTGCCACAGGGATCATTACTGGGGCTTCACTGTTTTCCAAGTTCTCTGAATAACTTGGAAAAAGACGTTTAGTCCAGATGTCCCCAGCAGCTTCCCTTCTGATTCTCTTACTGGCTGTGCAGGCCTTTGAGGATCATGTGCAATAGCACATTCCAGAAGAGGAAGTTAATACTGAGATCAGAATGCAGACACCAATCACAGTGCGTGGAGCATCGGAGCAGCTGTCTGCACGCCTGGCTAGAGGGAATGGTCATCCCAGCATTACGGATACCGGGGCTTCTGCCAATTCAGCTCACTCCACATGATAGAAATCAAGGAGGCAGCAACTGGATACTGCAAAGGCTATGGGTCCTGACAACCTCCCAGCAATAGTACTGTGCTGCAGGACTGTGTCTGTGCCACTCCCCTAGCCAAGCTGTTCCAGTACAGTTACAACACTGACATCTGCCCAACAATGTGGAAAACATCCAGGCATGTACTGTACATAAAAGCAGGACAAATCTAACCCGGTCAATTCCTTCCCTGACAGCATTGTGGGTCTACGTGGAACACATGGACTATGATGGGATACATGAGTGAACAAAGATCTGACAAATGGGGTAGAATATGTGAAGATATGTGTTTATCTGTTTTAGCAGAGAGAATAAAAGAGCATTTCATCAAAATAGTTAGAAATGTTAGTACTCTGAGATGTAAAGGCATCCAGATGTCCTTGTGTATGAATCCCAAACAGTGGTATCCAGGTGTAGCAGGTAATTAGGAAAGATATTAGAATGTTCTGATTTATTATGAGGGGAATCGGATGCAAAAGAAGATGGTTGTGCTTCATGCAGGATATTGTTCAGACTAAATCTGGAGGACTGTGTGCAGTGTTGGTCTGCTTATTTGGATCAAACAACAAAGAACAGCACGGGAACAAGCCCTTTGACCCACCAAGCCTGTACCAACACATGACACCTTTATAAACTAAGCAACCTGCCTCCATCTGGACCATATACCTCTATTCCCTGATTATTCATGCATCTGCCTTTTAAACATTGCAATTTTACCTGCCTCCTCCACCACTTCTGGCATTGTATTCCCTTTGTGTGAAAATACCTTGCCTCTCACGTCTCCTTTAAACTTACCGCTTTTACCTTGAACCTATATCCCTTTGTCTTTGACATTTCTATCCTAGGGGGATAAAGCCTCTGAATATTCATTCTATCCATGCCTGTCATTATTTTGTAAACTCCTTTCAGATCACTCCTCACCTCTGACATTCAAATAAAAACAACCAAGTTTGTCCAATCTCTGCGCATAGCAAATACCCTCCAAACCAGGCAACATCCTGGTAAACCATTTCCATACCCTCTCCAAAGCCTCCATATTCTTTGTTAGTGTGGTGACCAGAACTGTACAGATTACAATGCTTGTGTTTGTGCAATCTCAGACCATTGTCAGCACATTTATGGAGGCATATGAGAACTTAGGTCTCGCCTTGAACATCCGTAAGATGAAGGACCTTCTCGAACCTGGCCAAGCATAATGGGTAAACCCTTAATCACCAAAGTCCATACGGAAGCTTGAGACAATGTTGTCCATTTCCAGTATGTCGGGACTATCCTGTTGGTCAAAGCAGCTATTGATGAAGAGATCCAGCATCGCTTCCAGTGTGCTAGAACAATCTTTAGTTGCCTAAGGAACAGGGTGTTTTAGGACAGCAGCATCAGATCCAGCTCTGAACTCACAGTTTATAGAGCTGTGCTTGTTCCCACCCTCCTATATGACTCTGAGACATGGACAGTCTGTAGCAGACATCTCAAGGTACTGCAGCAGTCCCACCAACGCTGTCTGCGCGAGATCCTGCAAACTTGTTGGTAAGACAGATGCATCAACACCAGCATCCTTGACCAAGCCGCCATCCCCAGCATTGAGGCACTGACTGCTCCTTGGGGCATGTCGTCCCCATGACCAACAACAGACTCCCCAAGCAGGTGTTCTCCTCCCAGCTCCGAAATAGCAGGTGAGCCTCAGGTTGGACAGAGGAAGTGCTTCAGGGATACCCTCAATGGCTCACTGGTCAGGTGCAGCTTCCCACTGACACCTGGGAATCACTGGCCCAAGACTGTCCAAAGTGGCGGAGGAGCATCTGGGGAGGTATCGAGCATCTCGAGACTTGCCGTCAGGAAAAAGTGGAAGCCAGGTGGAAACAGCGAAAGGAGCAAGCTGTCGCACCAACTCCCCAGCCACTCCCTTCCCATGACCACCTCCTGCTCCAAGTGGAACACGGCCTACAGCAGCCACATTGGTCTGTACACCCTGAGAGTGGAAGAGAGTCACCCTCGTCTGTGAGGGACCACCGATGATGATGACACAATATTCCAAACATGACCTAACTAAAGTTCTAATGTGGAGGTGCTGGTATTGGACTGGAGTGGACAAAGTTAAAAGTCACACGCACCAGGTTATAGTCCAACAGGTTGATTTGGAAGCACTAGCTTTCTGAGCACTGCTTCTTCATCAGGTAGCTACCTAAATATACTCCAAAGTTTGGGAGATTTGTAGCTCGGGTGCTCGTTGTTGTGGTTCTGTTCGCTGAGCTGGGAATTTGTGTTGCAGACATTTCGTCCCTTGTCTAGGTGACATCCTCAGTGCTTGGGAGCCTCCTGTGAAGCGCTTCTGTGATCTTTCCTCCAGCATTTGTGGTGGTTTGTCTCTACCGCTTCCGATTGTCAGTTCCACTGTCCGTTGCAGTGGCCGGTATATTGGGTCCAGGTCGATGTGCTTGTTGATTGAATCAGTGGATGAGTGCCATGCCTCTAGGAATTCCCTGGCTGTTCTCTGTTTGGCTTGTCCTATAATAGTAGTGTTGTCCCAGTCGAACTCATGTTGCTTGTCATCTGCGTGTGTGGCTACTAAGGAGAGCTGGTCGTGTCGTTTCGTGGCTAGTTGGTGTTCATGGATGCGGATCGTTAACTGTCTTCCTGTTTGTCCTATGTAGTGTTTTGTGCAGTCCTTGCATGGGATTTTGTACACTATGTTGGTTTTGCTCATGCTGGGTATCGGGTCCTTCGTTCTGGTGAGTTGTCTGAGAGTGGCTGTTGGTTTGTGTAGCCCACACACTCAGATGACAAGCAACATGAGTTCGACTGGGACAACACTACTATTATAGGACAAGCCAAACAGAGAACAGCCAGGGAATTCCTAGAGGCATGGCACTCATCCACAGTTTCAATCAATAAGCACATTGATCTGGACCCAATATACCGACCACTGCAACGGACAGCTGGAACTGACAACCGGACGCGGCAGATTCAAACCATTACAAATGCCGGAGGAAAGATCACAGAAGTGCTTCACAGGAGGCTCCCAAGCACTGAGGATGTCACCTAGACAGGGGACGAAACATCTGCAACACAAATTCCCAGCTCGGCGAACAGAACCACAACTAAATATACTCCGTCAGACTCATGCAAACACTCTATCAAGTACGCGCACACACAGACACGCACACACACAGACACACACACACACACACAGACACACACACACACACACAGACACACACACGCACACACACAGACGCACACACACAGACACACACACGCACACACACAGACACGCACACACAGACACACACACAGGCACACACACACACACACAGACACACACACACGCACACACACAGACACACACACACACAGACACGCACACAGACACACACACACAGACACACACACGCACACACACTGACACACACGCACACAGACACACACGCACACACACACACACAGTCACACTCACACACAGACACACACACACACTCACACACACGCATATACACACACAGACACACTCACACACACACACACACACTCTCTCTCTCCCTTTCTCTCACATATTCACACGCTCTCTCCCACACACATACACGCTCGCTCTCTCCCTCTCTCCCACACGCACTCACACTCTCACTCTCTCTCTCTCTCTCCAACACACACACACACTCACACTCTCTCCCTCTCTCCCACACGCACTCACACTCTCACTCTCTCTCTCTCTCTCCAACACACACACACACTCACACTCTCTCCCTCTCTCCCACACACACTCTCACTCTCTCTCTCTCCCACACACTCTCTCCCTCTCTTCCTCTCTGACACACACACACACTCACACTCTCTCTCTCTCTCTCCCACACACACACACTCACACACTCTCTCTCCCACACACTCTCTCCCTCTCTCCCACACACACATACTCTCTCCCTCTCTCCAACACACACACTCACGCTCTCTCCCTCTCTCCCAACACACTCGCACTCTCACTCTCTCCCTCTCTCCCACACACACACACTCTCTCTCTCTCCCACACGCACTCACACTCTCACTCTCTCCCTCTCTCCCACACACTCACACTCTCTCTCTCTCCCACACACACTCTCACTCTCTCTCTCTCTCCCACACACACACTCACACTCTCTCTCTCCCACACACTCTCTCCCTCTCTTCCTCTCTGACACACACACACACTCACACTCTCTCTCTCTCCCACACTCACACACTCACACACTCACACACTCTCTCTCTCCCACACACTCTCTCCCTCTCTCCCTCTCTCCCACACACGCATACTCTCTCCCTCTCTCCACCACACACATTCACACTCTCTCCCAACACACTCGCACTCTCACTCTCTCCCTCTCTCCCACACACACTCTCTCTCTCTCCCACACGCACTCACACTCTCACTCTCTCCCTCTCTCCCACACACACACTCTCTCCCTCTCTCCCACACGCACTCACACTCTCACTCTCTCCCTCTCTCCCACACACACACTCTCTCCCTCTCTCCCACACGCACTCACACTCTCACTCTCTCACTCTCTCCCACACACACACACACTCTCTCTCTCCCACACGCACTCACACTCTCACTCTCTCCCACACACACTCACACTCTCACTCTCTCCCACACACACACTCGCACTCTCTCCCTCTCTCCCAACACACTCACACTCTCACTCTCTCCCACACACACACTCACACTCTCTCCCTCTCTCCCAACACACTCGCGCTCTCACTCTCTCCTACACACACACACACACTCTCTCCCTCTCTCCCACACACACACACACACACACACTCTCTCTCCCACACACACACACACACTCTCTCTCTCCCACACACACACACTCTCCTCTCTCCCACACACACACACTCACACTCTCACTCTCTCTCTCTCCCTCACATGCACGCACACATACACATGTAAGTCTATGGGTGATTTTGTATTTGCAGATACGTTCTATTTTGTTTAAAAAGCACACAATCTTTAGGCAGTCAATATTTTTTATAATCCATGTGACATTTTATAAATTCCTACTTTGGAAATAGAACCATTTTAACTCAAGTTGGGATACAGACAGACTCCAACCTCACACCTTTAAAGCATTGTCTGAGCTGAGATGTCACCTTTTTTTTATAAAACCTTAAGTTATCTCGGGAATGTGACTTGAAAGAAGTTCTGGGATTTAGATATTAATCAATCGAAACCTGCAACCCATTCTGAGTGATTAAAGACATTACCAGCAATCCAGGTTTGTTCAATATATTGCATCAGTTGTACGACACTATGATCTTTTGCTATAAATTCTGTGTCGTATGATCGTACTCCACTAGCTACATGATGAAGGAGCAGCGCCTCCAAACACTTGTACTTCCAAATAAATCTGATATACCTGTAGAATTAGGTATGTTAGGTTTATTTGGATAATAAGATAAACAGAGGGTTAGATCGGGTGGACAGTGAAAGACGTTTTCCTCAGATGATGATGGCTAGCATGAGGGGACATTTCTACAAATTGAGGGGTGATAGATATAGGACAGATGTCAGAGGTAGGTTCTTTACTCAGAAAGTAGTAGGGATGTAGAATGCCCTGCCTGTAACTGTAGTAGACTCCCTAATTTTAAGGGCATTTAAATGGTCATTGGATAAACATATGGATGAAAATGGAATAGTGTAGGTTAGATGGGCTTCAGATTGGTTCCACAGGTTGGTGCAATGCCAAGGGCCGAAGGGCCAGTACTGCGCTGTAATGTTACATGTTCTATGTAAACCTGTTGGACTATAACCTGGTGCTGTGTGATTTTTAAGTTTGTCCACCTCAATCCAACATCAGCACCTCCACATCATATGTCTTCTTGACCACCTTATCCACTTGTATTGCCACTTTCAGGGAACTGTAGACCTGTACACATGGGTCTCTGTGTATGTTAATATTTCTAAGGGTTCTGCCATTTACTTCCCTCCCACATGCGACTTTCCAAAGTGCATCACCTCACATTTGCCCGGATTAAACTTAAAAGACAGTTAGAAACATAAGAATATAGGCTGAAATTTAAAAAAAATCAGAAGGAGTTGAAGATGCCAATAGGAATGTAACACAGATTACCTGATAGTTGAAAATGGATGGAGAAAGAAATATATGTAACCGAATAAAGGACTTGGAATAATAATAATTGGAGGTTTTAACTCCCTCTGATAAACTAATAAGAAAAGCTACATGGAATGTGGTTTTTACCTTGGGTGGAGGACTCCTTTCTTGTACAGAATGTGAACAATCCAGGAAGAGTTGAAGAGCTGCAAACACAGAAATAGAATCCTTAAAAGGAATAAATGTGTCGATAATGAATAAAGAAATAAAGACAAAACAGGAACTAATGAAAATGACACAAACCCAGAACTGAGATGTGAATGACAAAAGATAACACGGAAAGATTAGGAAATAAGTTTAAAAAAATTAACATTAAACTACAAAATGAAATTGTCAAGAAATATAAGAATATAGAGCAGAGTTTTGTACATTTACATAAATAACAAAGGGAAAATCAGGATAGGGATGTGTTGCTAAGCGATATACATGAAGAAGTCACAGGTAATGACAGCTGAATGGTAGAAACATTAAGTACTGTATTTACTAGGATTGGTATGGTAGACATAATATCAGAGATGATTGATTAAATCATTTTAGATTACATCAATCCATGTAAAAGGTCAGAGAAGAGATAGTGGAGGCATTGTCATATTGATATCAGAATTCATCATAGTGTTCACAATGTGCCCTGTAAGGTACTGTATAGTGTTCAGGTAGTGAAATTCACAACGTGTGGAGTTAGGGGACAAGTGGCAGAATGAATATATGGTTGGCTGTGAAATTAAAAGCCAAGTGTACTTTGGGAACACTTTTCACCATTTAGAAATAAGCTCTTTGGAAAGTAAATATCTAAAAGAGGTAGAAGAATAGAGGGATCTGGGCTACAGTCACATAGATCACAACAGTAGCTCCATAGGTTAATAGACTGTACAAACTAACCAAGCATATACAGCTATATGAATTGACAAACAGAGGTTTGATTTAACTTGTATTAAGCCTTGGGCTAGATTACTCTTGGTAATATGAACGGTTCTTGTCTCCATTTATAAACAAAATGTGCTGGTAAGTCAGTGTCGCTCACACTATGAATGAATATAAAACAATTGCTAGAATTATATCAGAAAATAAACATTGACCTTAATCTGAGACTGTTCTCCACAAAATTGAAAACTGTCAAAAATGGTGTTCTCACTTGTAAGCAAGACCGATATAAAGAGTCTGAAATAACAGACTCTAAAATCCAAGAGTGAATCAAAGAGAAACTTCCATACCTCATGGGTGGCTAAAGTGTGGAGCAGTTCCGATAAAAATCCATGAGGAACTTAGATCCGTGTGGGAGAACAGATGGTAACAAGATAGGAGGAATCTCATGTGGAGTGTATACACTTATCTGGACCTGTTAGACCACCACATGCCTGTTTCTGTGCTGTGAATCCGTTGTGATTTACTGGCTTTCATTATAACTGTCTTTTATCAAGCCCGGATGAATGTTCCTGATGTGCAAATCAAAATACTAAGGCTGAGTGAATGATTTGATGATGAGAGAGGTGGAGTGTAGAGTCATTTCATAGTCAAACATCATCCTGTCCCCAGTCAACATTCACACACAAACACATTCCATCATGTGTCACTTCATGGGTAGTGAGAAGCAGGAAGCCTATCTAATTTCTTGGCACATTGTCTCAACAAGGATCAAGGTCCTTGTGGTATGCCGGGTTATCTAATTCACCAGTGATCTTTGGTTAATGGTGAGACTTCCATGGTCTTTGTGACTGATTATTGCTTCAGCTGGTACAACCTTCTGTGATCTCTGCCCTTTGCCAAAAGCAAAGACTATGGGCATGAACAACATCCCAATAATAGGAATGATGACTTATCTTCCAGAACTTGCTGGGTTCCTCATCGAGCTATTGTATTGTACTGACAGTGTGGAAATCAGGCCAGGTACACCTGTCCGGAAAAGGTAGGGCTAACACAACCCATCCAATTACTACCCCATAAACCCCCTTTTGATTATCAGTCAAATGTTGGAAAGTATAGTTGACAGGGCTATCAAGCAGTGAATATGCTACAGTTACCTTACTGACTGATACTCAGTTTGCGCTCTGCCAGAGATGCATCTGATCTTATTGCAGCCTTTGTCCAAACGTGGACAAAAGAGCTGAAATAAAGGGAGGTGCAGGTGACATATCTGAGCAGTTTTCCAAATTGTCAGTGTTGTGGTTCTACTGGAACTGCCTGGCTAGTTGCAGAACACAAGTCCTCAGTACTATTGCTAGGATATTGTAGGGGCTATAATCCTTGCTGTGCTCATCACCTTCAACCATTTCTTCATGGTCTTGTGTTGTAGGTTCAAGAGGTTGGTATCACATTATAAGGTATGCCTGGTACAGCTCCTGGCATAATCCTCTGCTCTTTGAACTGAATCAGAACTGAATCCCTTACTTTATGGTAATGGTGGAATGAGGAATGTGTCAAACAGCATTTACTGCCAGTGGGTCAGCTCATTCCCATAGAGATAGTGAGGCCTTGGACTACAATTATAAGGTAAGATTTGTTGAATGTGATTGTATATTAGGCTGTTGCTTGATGAGGGTGTGGGACATCTCTTTCACTTATGGAGCAAGTCCCCAAATGATAGTAAGGATTTTGCAGGGTCCATTTGGCACAACTTGCACATGTCAGTTTCGGTATCTAAATTGGTGCTGACTGTTCATGTGGTTTTATTCCTTACAGACCTTTCTGAAGTGTTAGGTATAACTAAGAAGTTTGCTAGCTCATTTCCGAAGGCAGTTAAGAGTCAGCGACGCTGCTGTGGCTACAGAATGACTGACATATAGGCCAGAACAGATAAGGATGACAGATTTCCTACTTTCAAGGACAGGAGTGAAGCTGATGGGTATTTACTATTACTAAAATGAGACTTTAAGTCTAGATTTACTAATTATTTTTTCTTTATTCTTTCATGGGATGTGAGCATTTGTGGGAAGGCCAGCATTTGTTGCCTGACTAATTGCCCTGGAACTGAGTGGCGGAATCTGTCATTGGAGTGATTGACTATGGAAATTAGGGAGACTGAGTCACAGCATTAATGAATCTTTAGAAAAGAGCAAAGGAGATGTGAGAGGGGCCTAAATACTGTGTTTGAGAGAGAGAAAATCCAGCAATTACTGTGTAATGTCGCCGTAGACATTGTGGAGAATACAAGGAGAGTGTGCATGAAAAACAGCTTGTCTCTTTCTCTCTGCTGGTTATAATGGCAGCTTCTGGCCTGGTTGACCATGGCTAGGGGAATTGCTTCCTCTTTCACCCGCCCATACCGATGAACCCCATTGAGCACTGAATCACTGCAGCAATGGACAGCACTGGACAGTGTGGGAAGGCCTTCCTGGTATTATCCATGATCACCTGGGTAGGACCTTGGGTAATGTTGTAGGGGTTCTGGTACATAATTCTCTGAAATTTGCGTCAGATGTAGACAGGATGGTTCTGAAGGTGTTTAGCATGTTTGCCTTCATTACTCAGAAGTTTGAGCTTAGGAGTTGGGAGATCATATTGAGGTTCTACAAGATGTTGGTGAGGCCTCTTCTGGAATACTGTGCACAGTTCTGGTCACCCTGTTATAGGAAGGATATTATTACATTGGAGAGGGTTCACAGGTGGTTTACCAGGATGTTGCTGGGAATGGAAGCTTTGAGTGAGGTTGGGTAGGCTGGGACTTTTCTTTTACTTGAGATAGTAGGTTGCAGGGTGACCTTATAGTGGTTTATAATATCATGAGAGGCATAGAAAAGGTGAATGATAAGTGTCTTCTCCCTAGGATGGGGGAGTTTAAAACTTGGGGCATATTTTTAAGGTGAGAGGAGAAAGCTTTAAAAAGGACATAAGGACCAGCTTTTTTGCGCAGGGAGTGTTTGGTATGTGGAATGATCTGCCAGAGGAAGTGGTGGATGTGCGTACAATATAACATTAAACAGATATTTGGATAAGTACATGAATAAGAAAGGTTTAGAGGGATATGGGCCAAACACAGGCAAATAGGTCTAGTTTGGTTTGGGAGCATGGGTTGTCATGGATGGGTTGGAATGAAGTCTCTGAAGGGTGGTAAAGACAAGCCAGGGAACTATAGACCAGTGAGCCTGACATCAGTGGTGGGCAAGTTGTTGGAGGGAATCCTGAGGGACAGGATGTACATGTATTTGGAAAGGCAAAGACTGATTAGGAATAGTCAACATGGCTTTGTGCGTGGGAAATCATGTCTCACACACTTGATTGAGTTTTTTGAAGAAGTAACAAAGAAGATTGATGAGGGCAGAGTAGTAGATGTGATCTATATGGACTTCAGTAAGGCGACCGACAAGGTTCCCCATGGAAAACTGATTAGCAAGGTTAGATCTCATGGAATACAGGGGGAACTAGCCATTTGGATACAGAACTGGCTCAAAGGTAGAAGACAGAGGGTGGTGGTGGAGAGTTGTTTTTCAGACTGGAGGCCTGTGACCAGTGGAGTGCCACAAGGATCGGTGCTGGGCCCTCTACTTTTTGTCATTTACATAAATGATTTGGATACGAGTATAAGAGGTACAGTTAGTAAGTTTGCAGATGACACCAAAATTGGAGGTGTAGTGGACAAGCGAAGAGGGTTACTTCAGATTACAACAGGATCTTGACCAGATGGGCCAATGGGCTGAGAAGTGGCAGATGGAGCTTAATGCAGATAAATGCAAGGTGCTGTATTTTGGGAAAGCAAATCTTAGCAGGACTTATACACATGGGGAGGGATTAGACAACCTTGGCTGACAAAGGAAATCAGGAAATGTATTAAAGAAAAAGAGAGATCCTATAAAGTGGCTAAGAACAGTGGAAAATCAGAAGATTGGGAAGGATACAAAAGCAAACAGAGGATAACAAAGAGTGTAATAAGAAATGAGAGGATCAAATATGAAGGTAGGCTAGCCAGTAATATTAGAAATAATAGTAAAAGTTTCTTTCAGTACATAAGAAACAAACGACAGGCAAAAGTAGACATTGGGCCACTTCAAACTGATGCAGGAAGCCTAGTGATGGGAGATAAGGAAATAGCAGGAGAACTTAACAAGTACTTTGGGTCAGTTTTCACAGTGGAAGACATGAGTAATATCCCAAAAATTAAAGGGTGTCACGGGGCTGAGTTGAGTATGGTTGCCATTACGAAAGAGATAGTGCTAGAAAAGTTAAAAAGTCTTAAAATTAATAAATCTCCTGGCCCCGATGGGATACACCCTAGAGTTCTGAGAGAGGTGGCTGAGGAAATAGCAGAGGCATTGGTTGAGATCTTTCAAGAGTCACTGGAGTCAGGAAAGGTCCCGGATGATTGGAAGATGGCTGTTGTAACCCCCTTGTTCAAGAAAGGATCAAGGCAAAAGATGGAAAATTATAGGCCAATCAGCTTAACCTCGGTTGTTGGTAAAATTCTAGAATCCATTATTAAGGATGAGGTTTCTAAATTCCTGGAAGAGCAGAGTCTGATTAGAACAAGTCAACATGGATTTAGTAAGGGAGGTCATGCCTGACAAACCTGTTGGAATTTTTTGAAGAGGTAACAAGTAGGTTAGACCAGGGAAACCCAGTGGATGTGGTCTATCTAGACTTTCAAAAGGCCTTTGATAAGGTGCCACACGGGAGGCTGCTGAGCAAGGTGAGGGCCCATGGTGTTCGAGGTGAGCTGCTGGGATGGATTGAGGATTGGCTGTCTAACAGAAGGCAGAGAGTTGGGATAAAAGGTTCTTTTTCAGAATGGCAGCCAGTGACGAGCGGTGTCCCGCAGGGTTCGGTGCTGGGGCCACAGCTGTTCGCATTATATATTAATGATTTGGATGAGGGAACCGGGGGCATTCTAGCGAAGTTTGCCGATGATACGAAGTTAGGTGGACAGGCAGGTAGTACTGAGGAAGTGGGGAGGCTACAGAAGGATCTAGACAGTTTGGGAGAGTAGTCCAGGAAATGGCTGATGGAATTTAACGTGAGCAAGTACGAGGTCTTGCACTTTGGCAAAAAGAATAAAAGCATAGACTACTTTCTAAATGGTGAGAAAATTAATAAAGCCAAAGCACAAAGGGATCTGGGAGTGCTAGTCGAGGATTCTCTAAAGGTAAACATGCAGGTTGAGTCCGTGATTAAGAAAGCGAATGCAATGTTGTCTCTTATCTCAAGAGGGTTGGAATATAAAAGCAGAGATGTACTACTAAGACTTTATAAAGCTCTGGTTAGGCCCCATTTGGAGTACTGTGTCCAGTTTTGGTCCCCACACGTCAGGAAGGACACACTGGCACTGGAACGTGTCCAGCGGAGATTCACACGGATGATCTCTGGAATGACAGGTCTAGCATATGAGGAATGGCTGAGGATCCTGGGATTGTATTCGTTGGAGTTTAGAAGATTAAGGGGAGACTTAATAGAGACGTACAAAATAATACATGGCTTGGAAAGGGGGGATGCTAGGAAATTGTTTCCGTTAGACGTGGAGACTAGGACCCGTGGACACAGCCTTAGAATTAGAGGGGGTCATTTCAGAACAGAAATGCAGAGACATTTCTTCAGCCAGAGAGTGGTGGGCCTGTGGAATTCATTGCCGCAGAGTGCAGTGGAGGCCGGGACGCTAAATGTCTTCAAGGCCGAGATTGATAGGTTCCTGTTGTCTAGAGGGATTAAGGGCTATGGGGAGAACGCTGGTAAGTGGAGCTGAAATGCGCATCAGCCATGATTGAATGGCGGAGTGGACTCGATGGGCCGAATGGCCTTACTTCCACTCCTATGTCTTATGGTCTTATGGTCTTATGGTTTTATGGTCTTAATGGTAAGGTCCTAGGGAGTGCTGCTGAACAAAGAGACCGTGGAGTGCAGGTTCATAGCTCCTTGAAAGTGGAGTCGCAGGTAGATAGGATAGTGAAGAAGGCGTTTGGTATGCTTTCCTTCATTGGTCAGAGTATTGAGTACAGGGATTGGGAGGTCATGTTGTGGCTATAAAGGGCATTGGTTAGGCCAGTGTTGGAATATTGTGTGCAATTCTGGGCTCCTTCCTATTGGAAAGATGTTGTGAAACTTGAAAGGGTTCTGAAAAGATTTACAAGGATGTTGCCAGGGTTGAAGGATTTGAGCTACAGGGAGAGGCTGAACAGACTGGGGCTGTTTTCCCTGGAGCATCGGAGGCTGAGGGGTGACCTTATAGAGGTTTACAAAATCATGAGGGGCATGGATAGGGTAAATAGACAAAGTCTTTTCCCTGTGCTGGGGAGTTCAGAACTAGAGGGGATAGGTTTAGGGTGAGAGGGGAAAGATATAAAAGAGACCTAAGGGGCAACTTTTTCACACAGAGGGTGGTACATGTATGGAATGAGCTGCCAGAGGAAATGGTGGAGGCTGGGACAATTGCAACATTTAAGGGGCATTTGGATGGGTATATGAATAGGAAGGGTTTGGAGGGATATGGGCCGGGTACTGGCAGGTGGGACTAGATTGGGTTGGGATATCTGGTCGGCATGGACAGGTTGGACCGAAGGGTCTGTTTCCGTGCTGTACATCTCTATGACTCTGTTTCCGTGCTGTATGACTCTGAGTCTTTGGGTCGAAGACCTTCTTTGACGAGTTTCTCCCGAGGGTCTCCATCCTTTCTGCTGTATGTGCAGCCTCAAAACCTAAAGCTGAGGGTGAGCTTCCAGCCGAGTCCTCACACATACTTACACCGCAATAAGATCATTTTTAAAAACTGTTCACTTCTTGGAATATACATTTTTAATTCTGCTGGACAGTGTCCTGATATCTCCCTGTCCCTCTCCCTTCCACCCTTCTCTCCCCTTCCCCTTCTCTTTCCCCTGCCTCCTGCACTCTCTCTCTGCTCTCTTTCCCCTGCCTCGTTTGCTCTCTCTCTGTCCTCTTTCCCCTGTCTCCTGTGCGCTCTCTCTTTACCCCGGCCTCCGCGCACTCTCTGCCCTTTTACCCCTGCCTCCTTCACGCTCTCTGTCTGTACTCTTTACCCCTGCCTCCTACGCGCTCTTTCTCTGCCTTCTTTACCCCTGCCTCGTATGCTCTCTCTCCCCTGCCTTGTGCGCTCTCTCTCTGTCCTCTTTACCCCTGCCTCCTGCGCGGTCTCTCTCTGCCCTCATTACCCTGTCTTGCCTGCTCTCTCTCTGTCCTCTTTATCCCTGCCTCCTGTGCGCTCTCTCTGCCCTTTTACCCCTGCCTCCTCTCTCTGCCCTTTTACTGCTGCCTCCTATGTGCTCTCTCTGCCCTTTTATCCCTGCCTCTTGTGCGCTCTCTCTCTGCCCTCTTTACCCCTATCTCGTGCGCTCTCTCTCTACCCTCTTTACCCCTACCTCGTACGCTCTCCCCTGCCTCACGCGCTCTCTCTCTGTCCTCTTTACCTCTGCCTCCTGTGCACTATCTCTGCCCTTTTACCCCTGCCTCCTGTGCACTCTCTCTGCCCTTTTACCCCTGCCTCCTGTGCACTCTCTCTGCCCTTTTACCCCTGCCTCCTGTGCACTCTCTCTGCCCTTTTACCCCTGCCTCCTGTGCGCTCTCTCTGCCCTTTTACCCCTGCCTCCTGTCCACTCTCTCTGCCCTTTTACCCCTGCCTCCTGTGCACTCTCTCTGCCCTTTTACCCCTGCCTCCTGTGCACTCTCTCTGCCCTTTTACCCC
Organism: Chiloscyllium punctatum; assembly: GCF_047496795.1. Lineage (NCBI taxonomy): Eukaryota > Metazoa > Chordata > Chondrichthyes > Orectolobiformes > Hemiscylliidae > Chiloscyllium > Chiloscyllium punctatum. The sequence continues at coordinate 159,303,341 of NC_092741.1, read as the reverse complement.
TGTCTCCTGTGCACTCTCTCTGCCCTTTTACCCCTGCCTCCTGTGCACTCTCTCTGCCCTTTTATCCCTGCCTCATGCGCTCTCTCTCTGCCCTTTTACCCCTGCCTCCTGTGCACTCTCTCTGCCCTTTTACCCCTGCCTCCTGCACGCTCTCTCTTTGCCCTCTTTACCCCTGCCTCGTACACTCTCTTTCCCCTGCCTCGTGCGCTCTCTCTCTGTCCTCTTTACCCTGCCTTGCGTGCACTTTCTCTGTGCCCTCTTTACCCCTGCCTCGTGCGCTCTCTCTCTGTCCTCTTTACCCTGCCTTGCGTGCACTTTCTCTGTGCCCTCTTTACCCCTGCCTCGTGCACTCTCTCTCTGCCCCCTTTACCCCGCCTCCTGCGCTCTCTCTTCCCTCTTTCCACTGCCTCGTGTGCTCTCTCTCTCTGCCTTCTTTCCCCGCCTCCTGTGCGCTCTCTCTGCCCTTTTACCCCTGCCTCCTGTGCACTCTCTCTGCCCTTTTATCCCTGCCTCCTGTGCACTCTTTCTGCCCTTTTATCCCTGCCTCATGCACTCTCTCTTTGCCCTCTTTACCCCTGCCTCGTACACTCTCTTTCCCCTGCCTCCTGCACTCTCTCTGCCCTCTTTCCACTGCCTCATGTGCTCTCTCTCTCTGCCTTCTTTCACCTGCCTCCTGTGCGTTCTCTCTGCCCTTTTACCCCTGCCTCCTGCACGCTCTCTCTCTGCCCTCTTTACCCCTGCCTCATACACTCTCTTTCCCCTGCCTCGTGCGATCTCTTTCTGCACTCTTTACCCCTGCCTCCTGCGCGCTCTCTCTACCCTTTTACCCCTGCCTCCTATGCGCTCTTTACCCCTGCCTTGTATGCTCTCTCCCTCCTGCCTCGTGCGCTCTCTCTCTGTCCTCTTTACCCCTGCCTTGCGTGCACTTTCTCTGTGCCCTCTTTACCCCTGCCTCGTGCGCTCTCTCTCTGCCCTCTTTACCCCTGCCTCGTGCGCTCTCTCTCTGCCCTCTTTACCCCTACCTTGTGTGCTCTCTCTCTGCTTTCTTTCCCCTGCCTCCTACGTGCTCTCTCTCTGCCCTCTTTACCCTGCCTTGCGTGCACTTTCTCTGTGCCCTCTTTACCCCTGTCTCATACGCTGTCTCTCTGCCCTCTTTACCCTGACTCGTGCGCTCTCTCTCTGTCCTCTTTACCCCTGCCTTGCGTGCGCTCTCTGCTCTCTTTCCCCTGCCTCCCACGTGCTCTCTCTGCCCTCTTACCCCTGCCTCCTGCGCTCTCTCTGCCCTCTTTACCCTACCTCGTGTGCTCTCTCTCTGCTCTCTTTCCCCTGCCTCCTACGCGCTCTCTCGCTGCCCTCTTTACCCTGCCTCCTACGTGCTCTCTCTCTGTCCTCTTTACTCCTGCCTCCTGCGTTCTCTCTGCCCTCTTTACCCCTGCCTCGTGCGCTCTCTCTCTGCCCCCTTTACCCCTGCCTCGTGCGCTCTCTCTCTGCCCTCTTTACCCCTGCCTCCTGCGCTCTGTCTGCCCTCTTTATCACTGCCTTGTGCGCTCTCTCTCTGCCCTCTTACCCCTGCCTCCTGCCCGCTCTCTCTGCACTCTCCCCCCTGCCTCATGTGCTCTCTCTCTGCCCTCTTTACCCCTGCCTCCTGTGCGCGCTCTCTGCCTTCTTAGCCCTGCCTTGTGTGCTCTCTCTCTGCCCTCTTTCCCCTGCCTTGTGCGCTCTCTCTCTGTCCTCTTTCCCCTGCCTTGTGCGCTCTCTCTCTGTCCTCTTTACCCCTGCCTTGTGTGCTCTCTCTCTGCCCTCCTACCCCTGCCTCCTGCGCGCTCTCTCTCTGCACTCTTTACCACTGCCTCGTGCGCTCTCTCTCTGTCCTCTTTACCCCTGCCTTCTGCGTGCGCTCTCTGCTATCTTTCCCCTGCCTCCTGCGTGCTCTCTCTCTCTGCCCTCTTACCCCTGCCTCATGTGCTCTCTCTCTGCCCTCTTTACCCTGCCTCCTACGTGCGCTCTCTCTGCCCTCTTTACCTCTGCCTCACACATGCGCTCTCTCTGCCCTCTTTACCCCTGCCTCACACATGCGCTCTCTCTGCCCTCTTTACCCCTGCCTCACACATGCTCTCTCTCTCTGCCCTCTTACCCCTGCCTTGCCTGCACTCTCTCTGCCCTCTTTCCTCCCATCTCTCCTCCTACATTTCCCCAGTTTTTCTCAGCTCCTCTCTCCCCCACTTCCTCTCAACCTGAGACCTCTCAATCTTTTACTGCTATCTCTGTTATCACTGAACTGATACTTTGCTAAGGTTCATGTTCATTTTGTTTATCATAAAGTCTGGAGGGTCAGCATGCTGAGCAGATAAGGTGGCTGTCCGATTTAAGCCTCAAAACTGAGCCGAACTGCCTGTGTCTCACTGTCCGGATGCAGTTTAAATGACCTGGGAGTACAGCCATGTCACCACAGATCAAGGCGTGTGTTGTGATTTTCCAGTCCCTTGTGTTGCAGTGACTTTGCGTTTTTGCTCTAGAATGTGTACATGATTTCCTGTCAGAAACGGTTTTAAATCCTTTTGTCTTCGGCTACTCTTGTAGGAGTGCAATGCTTCTATTAAATTAACTTTATGCTCCTCTTATGAGATCCTTGTCCTTCACCTCCGCCTTCATCAGATAATCTTCCCTCACTTCTGATAACTGGTCATTCCTCAAACATTTTCTCTGTTCCCACAGCCAGGAGGACTGTTACATCCTGGCCTCTGAGCACCCTCTCCCATCATGCTCGGCTAGGTAATGGGAAGTGATGTGAAAGGTATTGTGGCCTCTTTCTCATTGCTGAAAATGTGTTGCTGGAAAAGTGCAGCAGGTCAGGCAGCATCCAAGGAACAGGAGAATTGACATTTCGGGCCTGAAGAAGGGCTCATGCCTGAAACGTCGATTCTCCTGCTCCTTGGATGCTGCCTGACCTGCTGCGCTTTTCCAGCAACACATTTTTCAGCTCTGATCTCCAGCATCTGCAGTCCTCACTTTCTCCTCGTCTCTTTTTCATTGCCTCACTCAAAACGTACAATTTGTCCATTCAGCTTTGTCCACACCGTTGTGTGGGACCTGGACACATTCATCTGTGTAAAACCCCAAATAACATATAATAGACCAGATTGGAAGAATCGCCGTTCATGGAGTGATCTCCTTCACAATGTGAGGGCCAAAACTGGATTAGTGTGCTGACAAGTTGCAGCTTGTCTGTAGCTATGATCACCTTCCCATTCCCTCCCCATTCCCACTCTGTGATCACTATCTGAGTTAACAGAAGCTTCAGGGTCAATTTTAGCTGCAGGTGGATAATCACTGTACCCACTGACTGTATGATGTTTTAAGACTCCGGTCTTTAGGAGGCTGGGCCTTTTTTACCTGCTGTCAGTGGGAGGACCTGCCGCAGGTTGCTGGTTGCAGGAAGTGGAACATAAGCTAGTTTGTGTGCTGACTCACCTTGGCAGAGAGAGGGCCTCTGTACAGGTGCTGGCAGAGGATTGATGCTGTTGTGAGGATGGTTCCAAATGGACAAGCAGCTCACTGAAGATTTCATGTTGAATTAGGAAGGCCAACAGGGGCCTTCAAAAGGAAATAAAACATTTCCTCAGGCTGTTTTTTGAGAAGTCTTCACTGATCCCTTCAAGGATCATTGGTTGGGCTTCTAGATACCTGGTACAAATGGAGAAACTTAAAGTTGGGCATTAGTATCTCATCCTTTGCCTGTATTCCCCAAAGACAGAAAACAAAAATAATCAGCAAAATCTGTAAACAACTGTAATGGTGTGAACTGGAGATTCAGCTTAAGGTGTACAAGTACTGAATCTGGTCTGTGCATTGGCTTTAGAAACGAGAGACTTGAATCAGCATTCTGCATTTTCCCTGCTGCAGGGAAGATGTGAATAAAATAAAGAACTATGGATGCTGGAAATCTGAAACAAAATCCACAATTTCTTGAGAAACTCAGCAGGTCTGGTAGCATCAGTGGGGAGAAAACATTTCGAGTCTGGTGGCTGTTCATCAGAGCTGTGAATGTGGTTTGGATTCTGTCCGTGTTTGAGGAAGGGGAGGCTGATTGATATTTGGGATAGTACCTGACTCTCATGGGAATACGGCACTCGTGTGTGTTGTCCTGTTTTCCTTCATTTTGAAACTTGCAAATCTGTTCGTGTTTGTCCGATATTTTCATTTTTTCATTTTCCAAAATGATCTGGCTCCATTGTTTTCTTGTCTTTTCTTTGTGTGAGTATCTCATCGCTGCTTTCCATTGTCTGGCTCAGTGGATCTGCTGCATCGTTTACCAGTTATTCCACCATCTTTGTTTCTCTTTCCTCTTTCTGTATGGTTCTAACTAGATGTTTCCTAATCTTTTCATTTTCCAGTTTTGAAAGCCTCATATCTGTCTGTTCTTTCATAGAAACAGAAAATGGGTGAATTGATGTATGATGACTGATTTGCATTTCTATTTGTTATGGCTTTTATTTTGCATAAATATCATTTATCAGGTTTGATTACATTTCCTTATCCTGACTAGTGTCTTTAATACCTCTGACAGTTCAGTACTTCTGCAATTTAAAGCAGCACTTTTCCACAAAGGAATGCAAGGGATAAAGAAAGAAATTGGATTGATATCTTCAGTGGAATCTTCCACCTGGAATCTTCTTCCACGTAACAGTCAGGAACATTATCAAAATCATTATGTATTATGCTGCATCTGAAAGTTCTTTATTTTGAAGTTTGAAGTAAAGGATTTAGAACCACAAACATTAGAGATACTAGCTGGTTGCCACTGGTCTGCACGTAGGTAATATATTTAATATTATGTTTTAAAAAAGCTCCTTTTTAACTGTTTGTACTTAGCTGGAAGTCCTTGGTAAAAGGTAAAGACCAACATGATGCTTCTGACTTGTGACCAGCAGCTCCGTCACCTTAACCTTGGTTATTTCCTGCCTAAATTAACATAATTTCCTGTGGGATGTTGCCAGGTGAACATTGTAGGACATGGACTGTGACCAGAGTTGAGCAAATATCTAACCACTTTCCAATGTCCTGTGCATTGAAATTCTGTCATAAGGGGTTAGGAAGAATGGACAGCTCATCTTTCCCATCCATCTACCTGCTAGTCACTATCCTGCCATGATAAACAAATCTTCAGCTTCCCCTGCCCAACTATATTCCTCCTCTTGTCCCAGTTATCCACATAAATATAGCCACAGCTTCTCAAACACTCTGGTGAATAATATGATATCTTTAGAATCACTACAGCCATTCAGCCCATTGAGTTCACACTAACCCTCTGAAGAGAATTCCATCTAGACCTCCTTCCTTATTCTGTCCCTGTAAACCTGAATATCCACCTAACCCATCTAGCCTGAACACTATGGGTAAGTTAGTATGACCAATCCACTAACCTGCACATCTTTGGACTCTGGGAGGAAACCGGAGGATCCAGAGGAAACCTGCACAGACAGTTGTCAGAGGCTGGAATCGAACCTGGGACCATGGTGCTGTGATGCAGCAGTACTAGCCACTGAGCCACCGTGGGGCTGTTCAAATGCATTTCGTCGTGACACTGGCATTGTTCAGTTCACAGTTCAAATACCTTGCAAACCTTTGTCTATGCTATGAATAAATTATCACCATATGCTTGAAATGTTTGTGTTAGATCCCTCTCATGCACCACTAGATGAACCTCAGTGTTACTGGTGCATTGCCTGTGCTTCAAACGTGTGTCAAAACTGCAGAGATAAGTAGAAGATCATCTTTGGTGGTTACCATCATACCTACCATCCCCACACAAATTTGTTGGTTGTCAGCTTTATTGCTTTAGAATGTTTTAGATGCACATTGATATAACTTTATAAAAGGAAAATGAGCACTAAGGACAGAGTAATTGGATAGAGAGTACATTACTTTGGGCTGGGAGACTCCAACATTCTACAGTTTCCAGTATTTGGAATCTGATTACGCTGTGATTATGGAGAAACAAGTTACTGCAGGTACTGGAATCTGTACTGAAAACAACAAATGCTGGAGATCACAGCAGGTCAGGCAGCGTCCATGGAGAGAGAGCAAGCTGATATTTCGTATCTAGGTGACTCTCCATCGGAGCTGTCATTTTACCATCCCGCCAGTTGTCAGCTCATTTTCCTTCATCTCTTTGCTTCTCAGTTTATACTACAGAGGAACTCCTGTATAAAACAAAAACTCTTCTTCTCAAATTAGCTCAAATTTTGCTGTTCTCCCACAAAGAATATTGAATTTAAGCATTACATAAAACCAGGTATGTAAGTATGATTTCAAAACATCACTTTTACATGCACTAACTGATTTGTTGTTTGTCCTGTAATCCCTGAGCTACTGGAGTAAGTATGTCCATATACAAGAAGATCTGGATAATCTATAGGCTAAGGGTGATAAATGGCAAGCAACTTTCATGGTAAACCACTGGAAGGTAATGACCATCTCCATCAAAGAGAATCTAACCATTTCATCTTGAGGTTCCATGAAATTAACATGGCTGAATCTCTCACCACCAACATGCTCGGGTTAGCATTGATCAGACACTTAATCGACCAGTCACATAAATACTGCTTTACTTACAATAGCAGTTATGAAGCGAAGAATTCTGAGATGAGTAACTGACCTTGAGGATCCCCAAAGTCTGTCACCGTTGGTAAGGCTTCACTGCCCCATCCAGCATTAAACATAACAGCTTTTCTTCAACTCAATAGATTCTGTCTGTGAACCTTCAAAACATTTTTCTCTTTCTAGCACAGTAGTGTTTTCCTTAACCAAACTAATCACTCTTGTCCTTTTATTCCAAACGAATGCTTCCTGAATCCATTACACTCAGGAATGTCAAACAGCTAATCCTTATTTTTCTTTGAGCCAGGTGAGAATAGAAAAGAAAATGCAGCATAGCTTAGATCTAGTTAACATCAAGTATGTCATCAATCCCAATGAACTTAAGGAGATTCATTCAAAACTGTACTCCTTAAACAGCGTCCTCCACCCCCCCCCCCCCCCCCCCCACCACCACCGTCTTGTAATCGCTATTATCGAAAAGGATACAAGCACCAAAATCATGGACATACCAGAACCTCCAAATTTGTCTTCATGTCACATACTAACCTGGCTTGCACATCCGTCACTCTGAATTCATTATTCTGAATTCCAATTCTAAAACCACTGGAGAAAGATTATTGCCACAACGATTTCAGCCATTCTAGGACAAGACCCACCATTATCTTCTCTGGACAACAAGAGATGAGCATTAAATGTGGCTTTACTAATTTCACCTCACCCTAAAGTATTAAAAAATTAAAAGGAAATGAGATTATACTTGGTACCTCAAGAACATAGAGACAACAGGTCACAAACAAAAACAGAAATTGCTGGGAAAGCTCAGCAGGTCTAGCAGCATCTGTGAGAGAAATCAGAATTAACGTTCCTAAGAACTACTGAGGAATGGTCACTGGACCTGAAACATTAACTCTGATTTCTCTCCACAGTTGCTGCTAGACCTGCTGAGCTTTTCCAGCAACTTCTGTTTTCGCTTCTGACTTCCAGCATCTGTAGTTCTTTCTGGTTTTATTTAGAAGGCAACAGGTCAATTGTTTATGGAGCCTCTGGAGATTAAAGGACCTCAGTTGCTGTCAAATTTAAAATCAGCCATTTTTATTTGGATAGGGAAAATGCTGTAATATTTTAGCACGGTGTGTTTCCAGAGGAGAGCAGAAAGGACTGACAGTGACAGATGTAAAAGGAAGAACATTGAGTTAATCTGAACTTATTTAAAATGTTCGGAATTTTTGTTTCGAAGGATTCTGTAATAGTCAAGAGTAACAAAAAATCAGATATTAGATGTGAGGATGTTTGGATAGTGCAGTTTATCACTTTAATCTTAAAACATTGCTTTAGGAAATAAGAAAAAAGTATTCTTTGAGCTTCTTCTTCTGTTCTTTTTTAAATTCCTCTCTCAGTTGCAGATGTTTAGTCAGATTTGGCTGAACAGCTCTCCCTCAGTTCTGGTGAATGTCATTCATATAGCTTCAGGTAAGCTACAGAACTGATGAAAAGCTTTTCAATGAGACCCAGATAAAGGTGAGTCAAGTCCTTATGTTAAATTCTTTTTCCTGAGATTCTTACACACTTGATGCAACTGCAACATGCCGACTTCTGTGAACAACCAAAATTTTATTAAGCACAGTACAGTACAAGCTTTCTGGAGGAGCGTTTAACATGCACCTTGCAGGCCTGCAGAGTCATGTCAAATGCTCTCTCTGAACAAAGGAAACAGTCTTTCCTTTATACAAAATCTTTACATCATAGTTAGTAATGCCCACAAGACAAACCACAGCCATTCCCTCACAGTCACATGCCATTCAAGACACAATGCAGTGACCACATCGTCTTCAGAAACAATGTGATGTAACTCATCCCTTAATGGTTGAATCTGTTGCAAAAACTACAGGGTGTAGTCAGAATTCCAACTGCAATGTTCTTATTGATTTCTGAATAGGGGATGATGATGCAAATGGCTGTGAGTGGTAAAGGAATGGCCATGTAAATGGCTCTGAATAATAGGAGATTTCTTACAATCTATCTGTAATTCAGAGGGATCCCACCCCAGCCTCGGTACATCCAATTTCCTGCAGGTCAGCAGAGCAAGTTAACTCTTTAATATCAAACTCAGCCAACTGATGATGCTGTATTAACCTTCCATACTGAGGATCACTCTCAGCAGGAAAAGGACAAACGCTCTCACGCCTGTAAAGTGCTTTGTTCAACTATCAGCATCAGGAAGACAAATGTCATGGTCTAGGATCTTGCAATACCACCATCTTCATCATTGACAATCTAATGCTGGAGGTTGTTGGCTGCTTCATATTTTGAGGTAGCACAACTGCCAGCAGTGTGTCACTTGTTGCTCAAGTTAACTCATACTTCACAAAAGCTGCAGCTGTCATGCCCACTTTGAGTAAGAAGCACAGCACCCTGACTGAGAGAACATTACTGAGAGTGCTGAGTCAGTGTCCTCAGTTAACTGCCCTACACTGCCCTACACTGCCCTACACTGACCTACACTGCCCTACACTGCTGAGATGGTGTATGTGTACAGTACATGCCTCACAGGAGAAAAGATTGAACTCTTTTCCCTTCACTTCCTCAAATGTATCCGAAGCATTTATTGGCAGAACACTCCTGGAATGTCCCAGTCCTCCCAGTAGGTACAGGTTGCTGAGCCAATGAAGTTTAAGCTGGTTCAGTCCCATTTATCAGATCAGATCAGATCAGCTCTTAAAGCTGAAACCCTTCTGTATCAGTGGGACACAAACTGAGAAGTGTTTGTACCTCCACATCAAGTGAGGCATGAAGAGGCAGATATTGACAAGGATAATGAGGAGATGGGGGTTGAAGGCTGGGATCTCTGAAAGCTCATTGTTTGGAAAGGCATTGGCAGAGATGAGCAAAAATGTAAAGTTCAGCTGACTGAGAACAGAGCCCAGAGAAAAAAAAAAGACCTTTAAGTCCTGAACTTCTCAACCTCTTCTTTTCTGTCAGAGTGAGCCTCTTGTGCCACACCAAGCGAGTTGACCAATGTTGTCTTACAAGAGCAAAGAGTGCCACCACATTGTTTGAGCAGCATCTTGGTTTGTTCAGGTGTGATCGTCCTTGCAGATGTTTGTTTAGCTGGTGTTGAATTGACATAATTATTAAATGGTAGGGCTTTAGGTAAAGTCTAACTCATTTTGACAGGATAAATATTTGAATACAGAGTTTGAATTAAATTTGGAAAACTGATTACAGTACATTGTATAATACTGAAGCAGTTCAAGACTAACTAGAACACACATCAATGACTGCATGGTTTGTGGCTGTGGAAATTAAAGTTTACCACCAGAACTATATATTCAGATCTTCCCCACTGTCACCTCACCCCCACGATCCTTGTGTTCTTCATAGGATGTGAGTGTCACTGGATGGGCCAGCATTTATTCTCAGAGGGTAGCTAAGAATCAAGCACATTGCTGTGGGCCAGGAGTCTTTTACCAGACTGGGTAAGGACTGCAGTTTCCATCACAAAAGGATGTTAGTGAAGTGGATGGGTTTTTCCTGACAAGCGACAATGGTTTCATGGTCATCATTATACCTCAAAACCAGATTTAGTTGTTCACTAAAATCAAATTCCCCTAGATGCTGAGTGACTTCAGAGGGACATTGACAAGTTGGTCAAATGGGCAGACACCTGGAAGATGAATTTCAATGCAGGTAAATGTGAGGTAATTTATTTTGGTCAAAAAAGCATGAAGAAACAGTAGAGGGTCAATGGAGCAACTTAGAGGAGAGGGCAAGAGCAGAGAGACCTTGGGATCACATGCACAATTGTCTGAAGGTGACCAGGCAAGTTGAAACAGTTGTTAAGAGGCTTGTAGAATTCTTTGGTCTATAAATAGAGGCATAGAGTATAAAAGTGAGAAAGTGATGCTACACCCCTACAAATCAGTGGTCAGACCACATTTGGAGCATTGTGTTCAGTTCCAAGCACTTTACTTAAGGAAGGATGTTAAAGCCCTGGAGACACTGCAAAGGAGATTTACTAGAATCATACCAGGAATGAGGAATTTTAGACTTCAGGAGAGATTAGAGAGATTGGGCTAATTCCCCTTGAAGCAGAGAAGACTAAGAGGTGACCTTATTGAGGTGTTCAAAATTATGAACAATTTTAGCAGGATAAAGGAGGAGTCTCTGCTTCCATTAGCTGGTATGTCAGTAACTAGGGGTCACAACTTCAAGATTGTCAGTGAGAGGGCTAAGAGTGAGATGAGGAGAAACTTCTTTACTCAGAGAGTTGTTAGGATTTGGAATGCGCTGCCTGAGAGAGTTGTGGAGGGGGATTCCATTGGAGGTCTCAAAACAGAGCTGGATATATACTTGAAAGTGATGAATTTAGAGGGTGATTGAGATAGCACTGGAGAATAGGACGAGCTGGGTAGCTCTTTTAGGAGCTGGTGCAGACATGATGGGTCGAATGGCCTCCTTTCCTGTAAAATTCTATGATTCTATCTACCATGTCCCTCTGTCTTGCTGTATCTCTCCTGATGTAGGTGCAATATTGAATTATGATATTCCTCCCATTGTGCCAGTACCCCCATGCAGTGAAAATAATTGCTTAATCAGATTGTAATAACCTCCTTCTTTGTGAATAATACTGTTTGATTCTATTATAGCTGAAGTGAATAGCCTCACACCTCCTTGCATTATGCTGCATTTACTGCCATGTTGACCAACCATTTAACTTGCCTTTAATTCTGTGGTCTCTTTATGTTCTTCCCACAGCTTAGTTTTTCACTTAGCTTTGTATCGTCAACAAAATTAGATCCATTACCTCTGTCACTTTATCTATAGCATTAATGCAGACTGCAGAGAGTTTAGGCCCCAGCATTGGTTTTTGAGGATCTCCGAGATTCAGAGCCTGCCAACTTGAAAATGTCCTATTCATTCCTATTTTATGCCTCCTGTTTATTAACTAATCCTGTATGCGTGTGAATACACCAGCCACAGTTCACTGACCCTTGTCTTGTGCACTAGCCTTCCATGTGGCACCTTATCACATGTGTTTTTGAAATGTATTACACCACCAATTTCCCAATACCTTCCACTGACTTATATGTTATTGGCTGTGACATAAACATAGCAAAAATGGTAACAATGATTAATAAATTAAATTGAGAGTTCTTTCTTGAAGAACAACAAGACTTGGGAGAGTGCTTCCAAACACATAGCACCTGCTGATTGACATTGCTCCAACGACATGCATCATTTCCTGTCATGATTTTTAACTATGCTATTTACATATTCACTGTTATGTTAATCTGTTTTCAAGTAAATAAACCAATATCAGAACGGTTACATCCTTAAAAACAGCTTTAATAAATTTGTCAAACTTAATTTTCTTTTCTGAAAACATGGTGCTTTGCTCTGTTCGTATACTTTATCAACTCTGTTGTTAGGACTTCCTTAATAATAATTCCAACATTTTTCCAATGATTGATGTTGAGCCAAAGAGTCTGTAGTTTCTTAATTCCTCTCTCCCTCCCTCCCTTCTTGAAAAGTGATGTTACATTGCTGACTTCATTTGCTTTGGCTATTCCTGGTAATATTCTCATAGCTGTAAAATTAAGTACTGCATTTTCTCAACAGTGGTATCCATTTGGTTATATTTTAATACTTTTTTTAACAGGTTTCCATTTTCAATTTATTCCATTGCTTTGTTTTTCCTGGTTTGTTTGGTGGAAAGCTTTATAGTGACAGCCACATTTTGTTTTGACTGAAAGGACCAGCACTTAAACTTATAGACATTGGACAAGATGGTTGGGTAGAGCATCACAGGGCTGGATTTTCACTCGCACATCAGGAATGCAGAATTCCCAGCTCCAAAAACCTGACCTTGGAGAAAGTGTTCTGGAATTTTGGATTTTCTTTTTATGAGCCTGGGTTCTCAGGGAGTCATGGTCAGCAACCCTGAGAACAGAGTGGAGGCAAAATGCCCAGTCCGGCCATGTATGAATCCCCTAATAAAACAGCTGTTTATCCCTCACCTGTCAGATGCTCTTCACCTGCTACTCCCAATGCTCATCCATGCAACCTCAGGCTCCTCCATCCAACGACACAGTCCTTTATAGCCCATTGCCATTTCATTACCCCCACCCATCATCCTTTTTCTCTTTCACCTAAAGTACCAACTCATCCACTATCCATCCTGGGCTAACGTCACGATCCATGCTGCGATGAAGTAAGATAAAGTTCTTAACTCATCCAATCCAATTAACTTCCTTTAATCCCTTATAAAAACATGCATTGGAATTCATGGCTTCACTTCAAACAGTTAATAACCACTTGGGGCTGTTAATCAAACTTTGAAATGGCAGGCAACCCACTGTAATAAAGAATGGTTTTGAAATCGGTCATGCAGCAGCAATCAAGTAATAAAAGGTCAAAGTGGCAGGCACCGAATTGTTTCCAACACTCTAGACAGTTCTCTTTGAGAGAGTATTTTGCATGATCTCTATTTACAGTTCCCTAAGACCACACTGTTTTTATAGCTCTCTTCACGGTTCCAAAGAGATTGAACACTTTCTTCACATAATTGTGGCTACTTTTGACAATCTCAAATCATACATTGCCTCTCCCAAAGGGCAACTGAACCCCCTCCCCTTTCCAAAGATTTCTTGTGCTCAGTCCAATAGGGTTCTTTATTTGCCCAGGCAGCTCCTCTTGTCCACACCTGCACCCGCCAGGTCTAATGTGCACATGTAGTGTTGTTCATTCCCACTAGTTAAAAAAAAGACATGACTGCAGGACACTGCTGTTTTATACAGGCAGCTGCCCGAGTGAACCATGTGTCTGCAATTTGAATCTATCCCTATTAACCTCATCTCTGTCATTGCAAAACTTCAGCCCACAGTCTGAAATGAAAAAAAGCAATAAAATGCACCCTGTTCAAGACAACCCCAGGGTGAAGGGATGACCCTTTAGAACTGAGATGAGGAGGAATTCATTCATCCAGAGGGTGGGGAGTCTGTGGAACTCATTGCTGCAGAGGGCTGCGGAGGCCAGGTCATTGAGTGTATTTAAGATAGAGATAGAGATAGGTTCTTGATTAATAAGGAGATCAAGGGTTACAGGGAGAAGGCAGGAAATTGGGGTTGAGAACTGTTTCAGCCATGATGGAATGGTGAAGGAATCTGGTTGGGCCGAAAGGCCTAATCTTGCTCCTATATCTTATGGTGTTCCCAAAGTGGGAATTGAGACCTGCTGTAGGGTAGCAAGCTTTAATGCTGGAATAATCAGATCTAAGGCAGCAATGGCTGCTGTCAAACCCTGATGAAGTTACAGCAGCCATGTTCCTACTCCAACAGCTCTTCACTCTTACTGTTCCCAACAAAAGGTTGCAGCAGTTTACAAATCTTGAGACCTGAATGGCAAAAGAATGAGATGTGTGAGACGAAGCCAAACAATTTTTGCTGTTAATGACAAAATTAAACAAGCTTATTAGAGCACTCAAGCTAGCTCAATATGAATGTCTTGTATCATAATCACAAGAGGAAAAAGTGTTGTGCAAACTTTGCAGTCCAATTGTTGATGTGGGATCCCTTCATAATGAATGGGTGGGATGGTCGGTTGTCTGATGTGACCTTTCTTCTCCATTATACTCCTTGGCCAGTGTAGTTTTTTCCATTTTACCTGATTTCCCATGTACCCTCTAGCGTGCTATTCTGCTACAATGATTTACGCATCCTCTGCACCTTAGATGCATATTTTTAGTTATGTAATTATTGCCTCCTTTTGTCAATCATTAGTATTTTTGTTATTTAATCATCTCCTTCCCTCCATCCAAAAACAGATCATTTATTTTCTTTGGTACCATTTTCCTGCTTCTGTTCCTCCATATAAACTGCTCACTTGCAAACATCTCCCAGTTCTGATGAAAGGTCAATGATCAGAATTGTTAACACAAAATCCACAGATGCTACTTGGCCTGCTGAGTCTTTCCTGCCTTTTCTGTTTTTATTTCAGATTTACAGCATCTGCAGTATTTTGCTTTCTTTCCTGATGTATAACACACTTGTTTCAGAATGATACGCCATTAAGCTGCATCTTCTTATATCATAATGAGTGCTGCACGATATGAACAGAGCTGGATTTATTCATGTAAGTGAACAGTCATTGTGCAATGAACATCATCTGTGTGGTATTTTCAATGAACTCTTCTTCCAAGCTAGAAGTACTGGACAATCAACTGCTGAAATGTTTTATATGGTTTATTTATTTGAGAGGGTGCTATAAAAATGCAAAATCTATATTCAAGCAGGTAGAGAATGGAAGAATTGTTGAATAACCCTCGGCAATAGCAACATTTTGTGCAGAGGAAAATATTTGTCTATCTACATTCTCCTTCCAAATCTGCCTTGTTTGATGTTTAGCTGTGATTACCAAATGAATAGCCCCATATTCCATCCCAGGATTGGAATTCTTACCGCCTTTTTAACAGGAACTGTTTTCCTCGGCTCCTGCTCTCTCATTAATCTGGCCCACAATTCTGTCAGCTGCTTAGTAATTAAACTGTAATCTAGGTTTCTTATTTCTTTTCAATATTCTCAATGTTCAAGTGCCCTTAGTCTTTGTGCTGTGTGGCTGATAGAAAAACTTTATTAAATTCACATTCTCTGTAAATTGTAATGATCTCAATGCTCCTCATTTTTACTGGGTAAAGTTCCACTGACATCACCCTCAAACTCCATTTATCAGCCTTGTTGTCCTGTTCTGTACGGACTGTTAAGATATGAGGAGGCAAATGGTTATTCCCGGTTTTTCTCACTCCTGGTTTGGTTCCAACGGAGGTTTAGAATTCAAAAAGGTGATGTATTCCAGTTCAGTCTGTACTTGACTAGATATGGAAATGTGTAAAGATTTAACCAGGCAGGTTTCTTTGAAATAATCTAGTCAGGGATTAATTTTATTGTGCTATAGAAATAGTAAGTATGCAAATGTATTGAATTGGTAAAAATAGATCTTGACTTCATCTCGTGCACAGACACAAGCACATTGGAACTAAACATGCACAAACACACATCACTGAGAACAGCAGGTTAACTTTGGTCAAATTAAAGTTCAGTAATCAGAATCAACTGAGTCAGAGTTTCCTAGTTGGAGCTGGCTTGTAGCTGGCTGTGGTTATTTCATTCCCAGTTGACTGTGTAAGGTTGTAGCCTGGTGTCTCCACCTCCTTCAGTGAAAACTGGTGTCTTCATTTTAAAAGTGTTGCAGGAACATAGACACAATCAAGCTCATCAAACATGGTGCCATCTTAGATGGAGATAGAGAGCAGCAGCTTCACCTTTCCTAAAATATTTCCTCAGTCAACAATGACAAAGTTCTTTGGTCACATGGCTTCTTTCTAACTGTCATCAGGAGTTCAAAGCTCCATTGTACTATACTTTCTAAGAGGTGTCTTTCATCCGTCCAGTCATCTTAAACAAAGTCCCAGCCTTTTAGTTGACTGCATGGCTCACTCTTCCCTGCTCGAATTCTGTGAAGCTTCACTTTTGCTAAGGCAGGAGGAATATTGTTTCAATATCTTCAAACGATTATTGGCTTTAATGGGGTCTTCATAGATGGTGTGTCTCCAGCCCAGTTGAGTTGAATGTGGATTACAGAGTAATGTGGATTGATAGCCTTTTGTAATTTAACGTGATTGTTTTGGTTAAAAACCTTTTTATTGAAAATTCAAGATATGAAGTCAGTTGAGGAATTAAAAATTATTGTAAAACCCATCAGATGTGGAAGTATTTGTGCAGGGAGAAACAGAGTTAACAGTTCAAGACCAATATGACTCACCTTCTCTCTCCACAGATGCTGCCAGACCTGCTGAGATTCTCCAGAATTCTCTGTTTTTGTTTCAGATTTCCTACACCTGCAGTATGTTGCTCTTACTTGAGAATTAAAAATTGATATTTGACCTGAGCATATCACTGTAACATACCACAAGCAAGTGTACATCTTTCCTGCAATACTGAGATTAAAACTAAATGTATTAAATTGTGGGCAGTTTTGGTCTCCTAGTCTGAGGAAGGACATTCTCACTATTGAGGGAGTACAGCAAAGGTTCACCAGACTGATTCCCGGGATGGCAGGACTGACATATGAGGAAAGACTGGATCAACTGCGCTTTGTACTTAGTGGAATTCAGAAACATGTATAAATCCTAATGGGAATTGACAGGCTAAAAGCAGGAAGGATGTTCCTGATGTTGAGGAAGTCCACAACAAGGGGTCACAGTCAAAAAATAAGAGGTAAGCCATTCAGGACTGAGATGGGGAAGAATGTCTTCACTCAGAGGGTGGGAGACCTGTGGAACTCTCTCCCAAAGGAAACTGTTGGGGCCAGTTTATTATTTAGATTCAAGAGAGGGCTGGACATGGCCCTTGCAGCTAAAGGATGAAGCAGAATGGAGAGAGGCGTGAGTGGGACACTGCGATTGCATGGTGGGGCTGGCTCAATGGGCCGAAAGGCCTACCCTGTACCGATTTTCTATGTTTCCACAACGCACCAAAGCTAGTTACAAAGCTAACATTACCCCTTATACACTTCAATCTACATATCAGCATTTTATTCATTGTATAGTTTGATTGACCTAATTATTAAATTGTTTAGTCTCTTCTTCTTTGCTATAGTTACCATTTCATACATTATCTGTCAAATCTTCCCTCTAGGCAATTAGGGATGGGTAATGAATGTTGGTCTGACCAGTGACACCCACACCCCACGAGTGAATAAACACAATTCCTATGAATTCACATTCAGTTATCTTGAACTTCATGTTCCTACCTTCTGTCCACAGCCTGGCCTGTCTTCCTCTGTTTGGATTGTCTTACATTATAACTGGACAATATCATAAATCACATCCCATATCCCAGTTTAGATATCTTGAGTAAAGTTACACTGTTTAAGTTGGTATTAAAAACTATAAAAGATTATTATGGACAAGACCAAACCCTTTCAAATACATCAAGGAGGTAGCCCAGTCTCTAACCTTCTCTTATTTAAAGGCAAGTGGAAGGTGCTGTGTTCCAGATGTAATTTGATTGATTACACTGTTCAGCTTTAAGCAAAACACACTTGCTCTACAGTTAAAATTCAAACAAAAGAAAGAGGAATCAGTCTAACTTTAACTCTATTGGGAAACTTAACATAATAAAAGATTTTTTAACTACTAAACAGCAGCTGTTCAAAGATAGTAACATCCCATAAACAAACCCTTGGCAAAGGCAAATTCAGTAAAATAGATGCAACATTTCTCCAGTCCAGGAGGGAAGAACCTCAAGAGAATATGCTGGGGGAGAGAGAGAGGGAATTCAAGCATTTTGCTGTTGTGGGGTGAGATGTATGGCTATTTCAAAAGCCTAATGACTACTGAAAGCTAAACTAAAAACCTGGCTCTCTGGGAACCTGACTCCAGCCTATTCATGCTGCTTCTATTGTTCCAACTTAAAATAACAACACAAGCCTCACAAACAGTTTACTTTGTTGGCTTGGACCAGACTGCTCTACAACCTCTCTTCATAAAAGAACCATGACAAAATGCCACAGTATCATCACAAGGCACAGTAACCCCCAATATCAATTCTTGCTGCAAGCAGTTTTTATTTTGAATGTTTCCCAGAGATTTAGAGCTTCTGTCACCAACCATTCAGCCACTATCTGTTCATGAACTACAGAAGAAGCAAGAATACCTGAGCAAAGATAGCTGTGCACATGCGTGCTAAATCATTTGCACCTGTATTGCTAACTGCTGCAATATTGGATTCATATTTTATGCTGTGATTTAGATTCTCTTCCCACTGTGTTGAAAGAACTTTGTGCATCCTGTGTGTTATAACTTTCTGTTATGATCAAGAGGTCAGCGTTTCTATCAGGTATTTGTATGTAATTTCCAAACGTTGAACTGTGATATTCAGACAATTTGTGTCTGTTTTCGCAACTGTAGTTGAATATCAGTCAGATGTGATAGGAAATTTAACTGTGTTAATTGGAATATCTTAAATGCTGCACTTAGATAAGTAGAAACTCTGCACTATGTAAAGCAATGCAATATACAACAAGTTGCTATCCAACTATAATCTTCCAACAGCAGCAGCAACTCGAAGGGCGGGAGCTTGCACCAGGGGCCTGCTGGGAGCAGTGAGTCACTGATTTGAACTTTTATATTTGAAATCAAAGAGCAGAGGTTTCTGGGAAAGGAGGGGCTTCTTATTTTTGTTTCCGTCCAGCTATATAAGTCAGTGTTTTCTCAACCCGAGACCCTACCTTTGTAGGGCCTCCCACCCAACCACCTCCTCTAACCTTAAAGACCAGGGAGATATCAGGTAAGCATCTCTTTTTTACTTTGTGACTAGGGGACTAGCAGGGATGGCAGTGCTGGGAGAGCAATGTTCCTCCTGAAGGATGTTTGAGGTCAGGGACACCATTAGTGTCCCATCCAAGTACATCTGCAGGAGGTGCACCCAACTCTCGCTCCTCCAAGACTGTGTTAGGGAACTGGAGCAGGAGCTGGATGAACTTTGGACCATTTGGGAGGCAGAGGCTGTGATAGATAGGAATTACAGAGATGTAGTTATTCCTAGGCATGAAGAAAGCTGGGTGGCTGTTCGAAGGGAGAAAAAACGGTCAGTGGAGGGATCCCCTTGGTCGTTCCCCTGAAAAACATCTATACAGTTTTGGATACTGTTGAGGGGGACGACTTACCAGGGGTATGCAGTAGGGCCCAGATCTGTGGCACAGAGCCTGTCCCTGTTGCACAGAAGGGAAGGAGGGAAAGGAGGAGAATGTTAGTCATTGGGGACTCAATAGTTAGAGGGTCAGACAGAAGGTTTGTTGGGAACAAATGAGACTCACAGTTGGTGTGTTGCCTCCCAGGTTCCAGGGTCTGTGATGTCTCGGATCGTATCTTTGGGGTCCTGAAGGAAGAGGGTGACCAGCCTCAAGTCGTTGTCCATGTAGGTACCAACCATATAGGTAGAAAGAGGGATAGGGATGTAAGGCAGGATTTCAGGGAGCTTTGGTGGAAGCTGAGAGCTATAACAAACAGAGTTGTTATCTCTGGTTTGTTACCTGTGCTACATGATCGCGAGGCAAGGAATAGGGAGAGATATCAGCTGAACATGTGGCTGCAAGGATGGTGCAGGAGGGAGGGTTTCAGGTATATGGATAATTGGGGCTCATTCTGGGGAAGGTGGGCCCTGAACAAACAGGATGGTCTTCACTTGAACCAGAGGGGTACTAATATACTGGGTGGGACATTTGCTGGTGCTATTCGGGTGGGTTTAAACTAGCTCAGCAGGGGGATGGGAACCGGAGGTGTAGTTGCAGTGCACAGGAGGATGAGAATAGGGAGGACAGGGACAGGATTTCAGGGTCACAGGAATGTGCTGGCAGACAGCAAACTGGTTTGAAGTGTGTCTACTTCAACGCCAGAAGGATCCAAAATGTGGTAGGTGAGCTTGCAGCCTGGATAGGTACCTGGGACTTCGATGTTGTGGCCACTTCGGAGACATGGATAGAGCAGGGTGAGGAATGGATGTTGCAGGTTCCAGGGTTTAGATCTTTCATTAAGATCAGGGAGGTTGGTAAAAGAGGGGGAGGTGTGGCCTTGTTAGTCAAGGATAGTATAACGGTGGCTGAAAGAAATTTTGACGAGGACTCGTCTACTGAGGTAGTGTGGGCTGAGGTTAGAAACAGAACAGGCGAGGTCACACTGCTTGGAGTTTTTTATCGGCCTCCGCAGAGTTCCAGGGAGGTGGAAGAGAGGATTAGCAAAATTATTCTGGGTAGGAGTGAAAGGAACAGGGTGGTCATTATGGGGGACTTTAATTTCCCCAACACTGACTGGAAATGCTATAACTCTAGTACGTTGGATGGATCAGTTTTTGTCCATTGTGCACAGGAAGGTTTCCTGACACAGCATGTCGAAGGGCCGACAAGAGGGGAGGCCACACTGGATCTGGTGCTTGGTAATGAACCAGGCCAGGTATTTGATTTAGTGGTAGGTGAGCACTTTGGAGAGAGTGACCATAATTAAGTTACATTTAGTTTAGCGATGGAAAGGGATAGGTACATGCCACAGGTCAAGAGTTATCGATGGGACAAGGGCAATTATAATGCGATTAGGCAGAATTAGGATGGATAAAATGGGGTAGAAAAATACAGGGGATGCAGACAATGGAAATGTGGAGCTGGTTTCAGTATCAGATGTTGTGTGTCCTTGATAGGTATGTTCCTGTCAGGCAGGGAGGAAGTGATAAGGTAAGGGAACTGTGGTTTACAACAGAAATTGCATCTCTTGTTAAGCGGAAGAAGGAGGCTTATGTGTTGATGAGGCAAGATGGTTCGGATGAGGCAATGGAGAGTTACAGATCAGCTAGGAAGGATTTAAAGAGAGAGTTAAGAAGAGCAAAGAGAGGACACGAGCAGTCTTTAGCAAATAGAATAAAGGAGAACCCTAAAGTTTTCTATAGGTATGTGAGGAATAAAAGGATGATTAGGGTAGGAATAGGGCCAGTCAAAGACAGAAGTGGGAAGTTGTGCGTGAACCCTGCAGAGATTGGAGTGGTGCTAAACAAAATTTCTCGTCGGTGTTCACTCATGAAAAGGAGGGTATGTAGAGCAGAAGAATGAGGTACGAGATATTAGATGAGAAAGGATCGAGGTTAGTTATGAACAGGTGTTATCAATTCGAGAAGGAGTGAAAGTAGACAAGTCCCCTGGGCCGGATGGGATCTATCTGAGGATTCTCTGGGAAGCTAGGGAGGAGATAGCAGAGCCTTTGGCTTTGATATTTGAGTCATCATTGTCTACAGGTTTAGTGTCAGAGGACTGGATGATTGCAAATGTTGTGCCATTGTTCAAGAAGGGCAGCAGAGATGACCTAGGTAATCATAGACCAGTGAGCCTTACTTCTGTTGTAGGAAAAGTTTTGGAAAGGATTGTAAGAGATGAGATTTATAATCATCTGGCAAGCAACAATTTGATTTCCGATAGGCAACATGGTTGAGTTTTTTGAGAAGGTGACCAAGCACGTAGATGAGGTTAGGGCAGTTGACGTGGTATACATGGACTTCAGTAAAGCCTTTGATAAGGTTCCACATGGTAGGCTGTTAGAGAAAATGCAGAGGCATGGAATTGAGGGTAATTTGGCAGTTTGGATTAGAAACTGGCTTTCTGAAAGAAGGCAGTGAGTGGTGGTTGATGGAAAATATTCAGCCTGGAATCCAGTTACTAGTGGTGTGCCACAAGGATCTGTTTTGGGACCACTACTGTTTGTCATTTTTATAAATGACTTAGACGCAGGGATAGGTGGATGGATTAGTAAATTTGTAGATGACACTAAAGTCGGTGGAGTAGTGGACAGTTTGGAAGAATGTTACAGGTTGCAGGGGAATTTGGATAAACTGCAGAATTGAGCTGAGAGGTGGCAAATGGAGTTCAATGCAGCTAAATGTGAGGTGATTCACTTTGGGAAGAATAACAGGAAGGCAGAGTACTGGGTCAATGGAAAGATTTGTGATAGTGTGGATGTGCAGAGGGATCTTGGATTCCATGTACATGGATCCCTGAAAGTTGCCACCCAGGTGGATAGTGCTGTTAAGAAGGTATACAGTGTGTTAGGTTTCATTGGGAGAGGGATTGAGTTCCGGAGCTGTAATATTATGCTGCAACTATACAAAACGTTAGTGCAGCCACACTTGGAATATTGTGTGCAATTCTGGTCGCCATATTTCAGGAAAGATGTGGAAGCATTGGAAAAGGTGCAGAGGAGATTAACAAGGATGTTGCTTGATCTGGTGGGAAGGTCTTATGAGGAAAGGCTGAGGACACTTGGGTCTGCTCTCATTGGAAGGAAGAAGGCTAAGAGGGGATTTGATAGAGACATACAAGATGATCAGAGGATTAGATAGGGTAGACAGTGAAAGTCTTTTTCCTAGGATGGTGACGTCAGCCTTTATGAGGGGAAATAACTACAAATTGAGGGGTGATAGATTTAAGGCAGATGTCAGAGGCAGATTCTTTACTCAGAGAGTGATAAGGGTGTGGAATGCCCAACCTGCCAATGTAGTCAACTCAGCCACATTAGGGAGATTTAAATAATCCTTGGATGAGCACATGGATGATGATGGGATAATGTAGGGGGATGAGCTGAGAATAGTTCACAGGTCGGCACAACATCGAGGGCCATAGGGCCTGTTCTGCGCTGGATTGTTCTGTGTTCTATAATTCCTTATTTTGCTTGTCCTTTAATTGTGATCTTTACTCGGTTTGCTGGGGAACTGGTCTAATGGTGTTGATTAGTAAAATATATTTCCCTTTGCAAGCTTCTAGAGTTCTGATCGTTATGGCAAAGTCAGAAGTTACCATACTGTTTTGAGTTCTTGACCCGAAACTTCTGATCTGTGTCAGAATCCTGCTTTCCGATGCAGATCCAGTTGAAACAACACACTCCGTTCCTGCAGAGTACTTGGTGGTGAAACCACAACTCTCTTTGGTAGCAGTACTGGCCATATTTTATGATTGAAAGTGTCAAAGGTCATTGGAGTTGCAAGCGAGAGATGGTAAATAAGGGGGTAGAGTGGTGGCTGTCTATGGGTGCAGTGTGCCAGGTCTTCGAGGGTAGGATGGCAGCTATGAGTTGGGGGTGATGGGGTGCTAGCCAGATGAGAGGATGAAGTGGTGAATAGATGGAGTGTTAGGGTCCCAACTCGGTAGGTGTTATGATGTCAGGTCACTGACAGGGACAGGGGCCAGATGAGTGAGGGTGGAGAGGGTGGCTGATGGGTAAGGGATGGGGTTGTAGGCTTTCAAGGTTGGGTGTTTGGCTCAAGGCAATCACTGGTGAGGCTGTTTTTGGGGTGGGGGGGTAGTGTCAGGTGTCTGGTGAGGTACAGATTCAGTGTTGTATCTACAGATGCTTTTCTTCAGCTGAAGCAGTTGGAGTTGTGTCTGAAAACTACCACTCTATTGGAGCATGCTCTGCTTTGATGTTGCTTAGATATTTTTGAGAGATAGAAGGAGCTGCTTATTCTGGAATGACATACATTCTGTGTCAAAATGCAAGTTTAAAACTTAGCACAAATTATTCTATCACATGATCCTTCTCTAAATTCGTTTTATATTCTAAAAGATTTCACCTGACAAAAGAGCATCACTCTGAAAGATTGTGATTTCAAATAAACCTGTTGGACGATGACCTGGTGTCATGTGACTTCTGACCTTGTCCACCCCAGTCCAACACCGGTACCGATACAAGTTTCCCAGATTAATGTTGAATGGCCGAGCCATTAGCTCCTGAGTGATCCATCTTGATTCGACAGGATGGCAGATTTCTTTCACTTAAGAACATGAGTGAACCTGATAGGCTTTTTTCCCCTGTAATCAACACATGATTATCTTCTGACTAGTTCTTAATTCAGAATTTAAATTGGTGGGATTCAAATCCACATCCCCAGAACATTAGTTTAGGCCTCTGGATAAATAATCTAGGGGCATTACTGCACCTACCCAATTAGATTCCTACTTTGGATAGTTTCCAATACCATCAGGAACCTTTCCAAGATTGGTGTGATGTCACAGATGAGATGGGTCAGAATTAAAGGCAGCACCTTATCTCCTATGTTGAGAACACACACTCTGTTTAGCAATTCCATAAATAAGTTTACTCAGAAATTAACATGCGGTGACAAAAAAGTTCACACATTAATGCACATTTTCCTCTGCAGGGTATTTTAAGAGGGAGTGACTCAGTTTAAAATAAACCTGGTCCTGCCTGTGTTAAATAACAGAATACCGTCATACAAAGCATCTTGTTTTGTCGATAACAACAAAAAAGTAATTTCCAAGATATTCTGCTCAAGGGCACAAGATGGAATGGTTGTCAAAAAAGAAGGAATAAAGAATTGGAGAATTTTACATAGTTTAGACTAACATCAATGCTGGGGAAACTCATTTTATGGGGTGCTATTAAGGTTCATGCAAAGATCCCAGTGACCGCAAGAGTTCGCTTGAATTTATAAACATGCAGTTCTGGTTCAATAAGCTGCTGGAATTCTTTGATGAAGCAGCTAAGGTTATGGGGGAAGGCTGAGCAATGGGAATAATTGAATAGGATTTTCAACGACTACTGAGAAAATTCTTTATTTGAAGAGTTTAAACATGAAATTAATGGAATTATTCAGCTGGATTGAAAACTTGCAACAATTATAACCTTGGTCTGCAGAGTTTGTTAAATGTTTGAAAGAGCAAATAATAATTGTAACACGAGGCTAGAAAATGTACGAGAGTGAATGATGAAATAGCGTATATTGTAGGGACAATTAAGGCACAAGTGCATTAACATTTGAGCAACAGCCATTTTTTAGTAAAGTGCGTGTTCATTTATCATTTTCAACATCTCTAATTTCCTCCTATTTCATTTCCACCCTCAGAGCCATATATTTACAAACAGAATACAAAGTACAGATTGATAAAAATAGTCTTCATATAACTTAAATGTTGATTATAGTTCAGACCAGGAGAAAGTGAGGACTGCAGATGCTGAATATCAGAGCTTAAAAATGTGTTGCTGGAAAAGCACAGCAGGTCAGGCAGCATCCAAGGAGCAGGAGAATCGACGTTTCGGGCATAAGCCCTTCTTCAGGAATCCTGAAGAAGGGCTCATGCCTGAAACGTCGATTCTCCTGCTCCCTGGATGCTACCTGACCTGCTGCGCTTTTCCAGCAACACATTTTCAGCTATAGTTCAGACCAGAATAGCAAACAGGAGTTTGACAAGTTGAACGTTGTTATGAGAGAGATGTCAACTTGGAAAGCAGTGGTGTGAGAAATGAACCATACCACAAAAGGGCAGAAGTAGGCCATTCAGCCCCTCAAGTCGACCCCACTATTCAATGAGAACGTAGCTAATCTGATAATCCTCAACTCTACTTCCCCCCCCTACCCATAGCCGTCAATTCCCTTCCTGATTAAAAATCTCTGTCATCCTTGAATACATTTAATGACCCAGATTCTTCAGCCCTCTATGATAACGAATTAACACTGAATGACCCAGATTCTTCAGCCCTCCGTGATAACAAATTCCACAGATTTACTTCGCTTTGAGAGAAGAAATTCTGCCTCATCTCTGCCATAAAAGATCAATCCTTGTCCTGAGATTTTTCTGTATTGCTCTAGACTCCCCAGCTATTTGCAACACCTTTTCCAGATCTAACTTGTCAAGTCCCCTAAGAAGCTTGTATGTTTCCAGTAAGGTCACCTGTCATTTTTCTCAACTTCAACAGCTGCAGACCCAACATCCTCAAGCTGTCCTCATAAGACAGTCCCTCCATACCTAGTATAAGCCCAGTGAACAGTCCCTCCATTCCTGGTATAAGCCCAGTGAACAGTCCCTCCTTACCTGGTATCAGCCCAGTGAACAGTCCCTCCATTCCTGGTATATGCCCAGTGAACAGTCCCTCCGTACCTGGTATAAGCCCAGTGAACAGTCCCTCCCCTCCTGGTATAAGCCCAGTGAACAGTCCTTCCTTATCTGGTATATGCCCAGTGAACAGTCCCTCCATATCTGGTATAAGCCCAGTGAACAGTCCCTCCTTACCTGGTATATGCCCAGTGAACAGTCGCTCCATATCTGGTATAAGCCCAGTGAACAGTCCCTCCATTCCTGGTATAAGCCCAGTGAACAGTCCCTCCTTACCTGATATCAGCCCAGTGAACAGTCCCTCCATTCCTTGTATAAGCCCAGTGAACAGTCCCTCCATTCCTGTTATCAGCCCAGTGAACAGTCCCTCCATTCCTGGTATAAGCCCAGTGAACAGTCCCTCCATATCTGGTATAAGCCCAGTGAACAGTCCCTCCATTCCTGGTATCAGCCCAGTGAACAGTCCCTCCATTCCTGGTATCAGCCCAGTGAACAGTCCCTCCTTATCTGGTATCAGCCCAGTGAACAGTCCCTCCATTCTTTGTATCAGCCCAGTGAACAGTCGCTCCATTCCTGGTATAATCCCACTGAACAGTCCCTCCTTACCTGGTATAAGTCCAGTGAACACTCCCTCCATACCTGGTATCAGCCCAGTGAACAGTCCCTCCATTCCTGGTATCAGCCCAGTGAACAGGCCCTCCTTACCTGGTATAAGCCCAGTGAACAGTCCCTCCATTCCTGGTATAAGCCCACTGAACAGGATGTAACTCGGAAGATGGACGAGGGAGATCCAGTGGATGTACTGTACCTGGACTTTCAGAAAGCTTTTGATAAAGTCCCACACAAGAGGTTAGTGAGTAAAATTAGGGCGCACGGGATTGGGGGCAAAGTACTAGATTGGATAGAGAATTGGTTGGCTAATAGGAAACAAAGGGTAGTGATTAACGGCTCCATTTCGAAATGGCAGGCAGTGACCAGTGGGGTACCGCAGGGATCCGTGCTGGGACCGCAGCTTTTTACAATATATGTAAATGATATAGAAGATGGTATCAGCAATAACATTAGCAAATTTGCTGATGACACAAAGCTAGGTGGTAGGGTGAAATGTGATGAGGATGTTAGGGGATTACAGGGTGACCTGGACAAGTTAGGTGAGTGGGCAGATGCATGGCAGATGCAGTTTAATGTGGATAAATGTCTGGTTATCCACTTTGGTGGCAAGAACAGGAAGGCAGATTACTACCTCAATGGTATCAAATTAGGTAAAGGGGCTGTTCAGAGAGATCTGGGTGTTCTTGTCCACCAGTCAATGAAGGCAAGCATGCAGGTTCAGCAGGTCGTGAAGAAGGCTAATAGCATGCTGGCCTTCATAACAAGAGGGATTGAGTATAGAAGCAAAGAGGTGCTTCTGCAGCTGTACAGGGCCCTGGTGAGACCACACCTGGAGTACTGTGTACAGTTCTGGTCTCCAAATTTGAGGAAAGACATTCTGGCTATTGAGGGAGTGCAGCGTAGGTTCACGAGGTCAATTCCTGGAATGGCAGGATTGCCTTACACGGAAAGACTGAAGCGACTGGGCTTGTATACCCTTGAGTTTAGAAGACTGAGAGGGGATCTGATTGAAACGTATAGGCTTATGAAAGGACTGGACACTCTGGCAGGAGGGAACATATTCCCGTTGATGGGGGAGTGCCGAACCAGAGGACACAACTTAAAAATACGGGGTAGACCATTTAGGACAGAGATGAGGAGAAACTACTTCACCCAGAGAGTGGTGGCTGTGTGGAATGCTCTGCCCCAGAGGGCAGTGGAGGCCCAGTCTCTGGATTCATTTAAGAAAGAATTGGAGAGAGCTCTTAAAGATAGTGGAGTCAAGGGGTATGGAGATAAGGCTGGAACAGGATACTGATTAGGAATGATCAGCCATGATCATATTGAATGGCGGTGCAGGCTCGAAGGGCAGAATGGCCTACTCCTGCATCTAATGTCTATTGTCTATTGTCTATTGTCTATTGAACAGTTCCTCCTTACCTGGTATAAGTCCAGTGAACAGTCCCTCCTTACCTGGTATAATCCCAGTGAACAGTCCCTCCTTACCTGGTATAGGCCCAGTGAACAGTCCCTCCATACCTGGTATATGCCCAGTGAACAGTCCCTCCATTCCTGCTATAAGCCCAGTGAACAGTCCCTCTATTCATGGTATAAGCCCAGTGAACAGTCTCTCCTTACCTGGTACAAACCCAGTGAACAGTCCCTCCATTCCTGGTATAAGCCCAGTGAACAGTCCCTCCTTTACTGGTATAAGCCCAGTGCACTGTCCCTCCATTCCTGGTATAAACCCAGTAAACAGTCCCTCCATACCTGGTATAAGCCCTGTGAACAGACCCTCCACTCCTGGTATAAGCCCAGTGAACAGTCCTTCCTTATCTGGTATAAGCCCAGTGAACAGTCCCTCCATACCTGGTATAAGCCCAGTGAACAGTCCCTCCTTACCTGGTATAAGCCAGTGAACAGTCCCTCCTTACCTAGTATAAGCCCAGTGAACAGTCCCTCCATTTCTGGTATAATCCCAGTGAACAGTCATTCCGTTCCTGGTATCAGCCCAGTGAACACTCCCTCCATTCCTGGTTTCAACCCAGTGAACAGTCCCTCCTTACCTGGTATAAGCCCAGTGAACAGTCCCTCCATACCTGGTATAATCCCAGTGAACAGACCCTCCAGTCCTGGTATAAGCCCAGTGAACAGTCCCTCCACTCCTGGTATAAGCCCAGTGAACAGTCCCTCCATTCCTGGTATATGCCCAGTGAACAGTCCCTCCATTCATGGTATATGCCCAGTGAACCGTCCCTCTATACCTGGTATCAGCCCAGTGAACAGTCCCTCTGTACCTGGTATAAGCCCAGTGAACAGTCCCTCCATCCCTGGTATAAGCCCAGTGAACAGTCCCTCCATTCCTGGTATAAGCCCAGTGAACAGTCCCTCCATTCCTGGTATAAGCCCAGTGAACAGTCCCTCTGTACCTGGTATAAGCCCAGTGAACAGTCCCTCCATTCCTGGTATAAGCCCAGTGAACACTCCCTCCATACCTGGTATAAGCCCAATGAACAGTCCCTCCATACCTGGTATAAGCCCAGTGAACAGTCCCTCCTTACCTGGTGTAAGCCCAGTGAACAGTCCCTCCTTACCTGGTGTAAGCCCAGTGAACAGTCCCTCCTTACCTGGTGTAAGCCCAGTGAACAGTCCCTCCTTACTTGGTATCAGCCCAGTGAACAGTCCCTCCATTTCTGGTATAAGCCCATTGAACAGTCCCTCCTTTACTGGTATAAGCCCAGTGCACTGTCCCTCCATTCCTGGTATAAGCCCAGTGAACAGTCCCTCCTTACCTGGTATCAGCCCAGTACACAGTCCCTCCATTCCTGGTATAAGCCCAGTGAACAGTCCCTCCATACCTCATATAAGCCCAGTGAACAGTCCCTCCTTACCTGGTATAAGCCCAGTGAACAGTCCCTCCTTCCCTGGTATCAGCCTAGTGAAGAGTCCCTCCTTACCTGGTATCAGCCCAGTGAACAGTCCCTCCATTCCTGGTATAAGCCCAGTGAACAGTCCCTCCTTCCCTGGTATAAGCCCAGTGAACAGTCCCTCCACTCCTGGTATAAGCCCAGTGAACAGTCCCTCCTTCCCTGGTATCAGCCTAGTGAAGAGTCCCTCCTTACCTGGTATAAGCCCAGTGAACAGTCCCTCCATTCCTGGTATCAGCCCATTGAACAGTCCCTCCTTACCTGGTATAAGCCCAGTGCACTGTCCCTCCATTCCTGGTATAAGCCCAGTGAATAGTCCCTCCTTACTTGGCATCAGCTCAGTGAACAGTCCCTCCATTCCTGGTATAAGCCCAGTGAACGGTCGCTCTATTCCTGGTATAAGCCCATTGAACAGTCCCTCGTTACCTGGTATCAGCCCATTGAACAGTCCCTCCTTTACTGGTATAAGCCCAGTGCACTGTCCCTCCATTCCTGGTATAAGCCCAGTGAACAGTCCCTCCTTACCTGGTATTAGCCCAGTACACAATCCCTCCATTCCTGGTATAAGCCCAGTGAACAGTCCCTCCAGACATGGTATAAGCCCAGTGAACAGTCCCTCCACTCCTGGTATAAGCCCAGTGAACAGTCCCTCCTAACCTGGTGTAAGCCCAGTGAACAGTCCCTCCTTACTTGGTATCAGCCCAGTGAACAGTCCCTCCATTTCTGGTATAAGCCCATTGAACAGTCCCTCCTTTACTGGTATAAGCCCAGTGCACTGTCCCTCCATTCTTGGTATAAGCCCAGTGAACAGTCCCTCCTTACCTGGTATCAGCCCAGTACACAGTCCCTCCATTCCTGGTATAAGCCCAGTGAACAGTCCCTCCATACCTCATATAAGCCCAGTGAACAGTCCCTCCTTACCTGGTATAAGCCCAGTGAACAGTCCCTCCTTCCCTGGTATCAGCCTAGTGAAGAGTCCCTCCTTACCTGGTATCAGCCCAGTGAACAGTCCCTCCATTCCTGGTATAAGCCCAGTGAACAGTCCCTCCTTCCCTGGTATATGCCCAGTGAACAGTCCCTCCACTCCTGGTATAAGCCCAGTGAACAGTCCCTCCTTCCCTGGTATCAGCCTAGTGAAGAGTCCCTCCTTACCTGGTATAAGCCCAGTGAACAGTCCCTCCATTCCTGGTATCAGCCCATTGAACAGTCCCTCCTTACCTGGTATAAGCCCAGTGCACTGTCCCTCCATTCCTGGTATAAGCCCAGTGAATAGTCCCTCCTTACTTGGCATCAGCTCAGTGAACAGTCCCTCCATTCCTGGTATAAGCCCAGTGAACGGTCGCTCTATTACTGGTATAAGCCCATTGAACAGTCCCTCCTTACCTGGTATCAGCCCATTGAACAGTCCCTCCTTTACTGGTATAAGCCCAGTGCACTGTCCCTCCATTCCTGGTATAAGCCCAGTGAACAGTCCCTCCTTACCTGGTATTAGCCCAGTACACAATCCCTCCATTCCTGGTATAAGCCCAGTGAACCGTCCCTCCAGACATGGTATAAGCCCAGTGAACAGTCCCTCCACTCCTGGTATAAGCCCAGTGAACTGTCCCTCCATTCCTGGTATAAGCCCAGTGAACAGTCCCTCCATTCCTGGTATAAGCCCAGTGAACAGTCCTTCCTTATCTGGTATAAGCCCAGTGAACAGTCCCTCCATACCTGGTATCAGCCCAGCGAACAGTCCCTCCTTACCTGGTATAAGCCCAGTGAACAGTCCCTCCCCTCCTGGTATAAGCCCAGTGAACAGTCCTTCCTTATCTGGTATATGCCCAGTGAACAGTCCCTCCATACCTGGTATAAGCCCAGTGAACAGTCCCGCCATACCTGGTATAAGCCCAGTGAACAGTCCCTCCATACCTGGTATAAGCCCAGTGAACAGTCCCGCCATACCTGGTATAAGCCCAGTGAACAGTCCCTCCATACCTGGTATAAGCCCAGTGAACAGTCCCTCCCTACCTGGTATAAGCCCAGTGAACAGTCCCTCCATACCTGGTATAAGCCCAGTGAACAGTCCCTCCTTTCCTGGTATAAGCCCAGTGAACAGTCCCTCCTTACATGGTATAAGCCCAGTTAACAGTCCCTCCTTACCTGGTGTAAGCCCAGTTAACAGTCCCTCCTTACCTGGTGTAAGCCCAGTGAACAGTCCCGCCATACCTGGTACAAGCCCAGTGAACAGTCCCTCCATACCTGGTATAAGCCCAGTGAACAGTCCCGCCCTACCTGGTACAAGCCCAGTTAACTGTCCCTCCTTACCTGGTGTAAGCCCAGTGAACAGTCCCTCCTTACCTGGTACAAACCCAGTGAACAGTCCCTCCTTACCTGGTATATGCCCAGTGAACAGTCCCTCCATTCCTGCTATAAGCCCAGTGAACAGTCCCTCCTTACCTGGTATAAGCCCAGTGAACAGTCCCTCCTTACCTGGTGTAAGCCCAGTGAACAGTCCCTCCTTACCTGGTATAAGCCCAGTGAACAGTCCCTCCATACCTGGTATAAGCCCAGTGAACAGTCCCTCCTTACCTGGTATAAGCCCAGTGAACAGTCCCTCCTTACCTGGTGTAAGCCCAGTGAACAGTCCCTCCTTACCTGGTACAAACCCAGTGAACAGTCCCTCCTTACTTGGTATCAGCCCAGTGAACAGTCCCTCCATTTCTGGTATAAGCCCAGTGAACAGTCCCTCCATACATGGTATCAGCCCAGTGAACAGTCCCTCCATACCTCATATAAGCCCTTTGAACAGTCCCTCCTTCCCTGGTATCAGCCTAGTGAAGAGTCCCTCCTTCCCTGGTATAAGCCCAGTGAACAGTCCCTCCATACATGGTATAAGCCCAGTGAACAGTCCCTCCATACCTGGTATAAGCCCAGTGAACAGTCCCTCCTTCCCTGGTATAAGCCCAGTGAACAGTCCCTCCTTACCTGGTGTAAGCCCAGTGAACAGTCCCTCCTTACCTGGTACAAACCCAGTGAACAGTCCCTCCTTACTTGGTATCAGCCCAGTGAACAGTCCCTCCATTTCTGGTATAAGCCCAGTGAACAGTCCCTCCATACATGGTATCAGCCCAGTGAACAGTCCCTCCATACCTCATATAAGCCCTTTGAACAGTCCCTCCTTCCCTGGTATCAGCCTAGTGAAGAGTCCCTCCTTCCCTGGTATAAGCCCAGTGAACAGTCCCTCCATACATGGTATCAGCCCAGTGAACAGTCCCTCCATACCTCATATAAGCCCTTTGAACAGTCCCTCCTTCCCTGATATCAGCCCAGTGAACAGTCCCTCCTTCCCTGGTATCAGCCCAGTGAACAGTCCCTCCTTCCCTGGTATCAGCCCAGTGAACAGTCCCTCCTCTCCAGGTATAAGCCCAGTGAACAGTCCCTCCTTCCCTGGTATCAGCCCAGTGAAGAGTCCCTCCTTCCCTGGTATCAGCCCAGTGAACAGTCCCTCCATTCCAGGTATAGGCCCAGTGAACAGTCCCTCCTTAGCTGGTATCAGCCCAGTGAATAGTCCCTCCTTACCTGGTATAAGCCCAGTGAACAGTCCCTCCATTCCTGGTATAAGCCCAGTGAACAGTCCCTCCTTACCTGGTATAAGCCCAGTGAACAGTCCCTCCACTCCTGGTATAAGCCCAGTGAACAGTCCCTCCATTCATGGTATAAGCCCAGTGAACAGTCCCTTTATACCTGGTATCAGCCCAGTGAACAGTCCCTCCATTCCTGGTATAAGCCCAGTGAACAGTCCCTCCATTCCTGGTATAAGCCCAGTGAACAGTCCCTCCTTACCTGGTATTAGCCCAGTGAACAGTCCCTCCATTCCTGGTATCAGCCCAGTGATCAGTCCCTCCATTCCTCGTATAAGCCCAGTGAACATTCCCTCCTTACCTGGTGTAAGCCTAGTGAACAGTTCCTCCTTACCTGGTATAAGTCCAGTGAACACTCCCTCCATACCTGGTATAAGCCCAGTGAACAGTCCCTCCGTTCCTGGAATAAGCCCAGTGAACAGTCCCTCCTTTCCTGGTATAAGCCCAGTGAACAGTCCCTCCGTTCCTGGTATAAGCCCAGTGAACAGTCCCTCCTTTCCTGGTATAAGCCCAGTGAACAGTCCCTCCGTTCCTGGTATAAGCCCAGTGAACAGTCCCTCCGTTCCTGGTATAAGCCCAGTGAACAGTCCCTCCTTACCTGGTATAAGCCCAGTGAACAGTCCCTCCTTACATGGTATAAGCCCAGTTAACAGTCCCTCCTTACCTGGTGTAAGCCCAGTTAACAGTCCCTCCTTACCTGGTGTAAGCCCAGTGAACAGTCCCGCCATACCTGGTACAAGCCCAGTGAACAGTCCCTCCATACCTGGTATAAGCCCAGTAAACAGTCCCGCCCTACCTGGTATAAGCCCAGTTAACTGTCCCTCCTTAACTGGTGTAAGCCCAGTGAACAGTCCCTCCTTACCTGGTACAAACCCAGTGAACAGTCCCTCCTTACCTGGTATATGCCCAGTGAACAGTCCCTCCATTCCTGCTATAAGCCCAGTGAACAGTCCCTCCTTACCTGGTATAAGCCCAGTGAACAGTCCCTCCTTCCCTGGTATAAGCCCAGTGAACAGTCCCTCCACTCCTGGTATAAGCCCAGTGAACAGTCCCTCCTTACCTGGTACAAACCCAGTGAACAGTCCCTCCTTACTTGGTATCAGCCCAGTGAACAGTCCCTCCATTTCTGGTATAAGCCCAGTGAACAGTCCCTCCATACATGGTATCAGCCCAGTGAACAGTCCCTCCGTACCTCATATAAGCCCTTTGAACAGTCCCTCCTTCCCTGGTATCAGCCTAGTGAAGAGTCCCTCCTTCCCTGGTATAAGCCCAGTGAACAGTCCCTCCATACATGGTATCAGCCCAGTGAACAGTCCCTCCATACCTCATATAAGCCCTTTGAACAGTCCCTCCTTCCCTGATATCAGCCCAGTGAACAGTCCCTCCTTCCCTGGTATCAGCCCAGTGAACAGTCCCTCCTTCCCTGGTATCAGCCCAGTGAACAGTCCCTCCTCTCCAGGTATAAGCCCAGTGAACAGTCCCTCCTTCCCTGGTATCAGCCCAGTGAAGAGTCCCTCCTTCCCTGGTATCAGCCCAGTGAACAGTCCCTCCATTCCAGGTATAGGCCCAGTGAACAGTCCCTCCTTAGCTGGTATCAGCCCAGTGAATAGTCCCTCCTTACCTGGTATAAGCCCAGTGAACAGTCCCTCCATTCCTGGTATAAGCCCAGTGAACAGTCCCTCCTTACCTGGTATAAGCCCAGTGAACAGTCCCTCCACTCCTGGTATAAGCCCAGTGAACAGTCCCTCCATTCATGGTATAAGCCCAGTGAACAGTCCCTTTATACCTGGTATCAGCCCAGTGAACAGTCCCTCCATTCCTGGTATAAGCCCAGTGAACAGTCCCTCCATTCCTCGTATAAGCCCAGTGAACATTCCCTCCTTACCTGGTGTAAGCCTAGTGAACAGTTCCTCCTTACCTGGTATAAGTCCAGTGAACACTCCCTCCATACCTGGTATAAGCCCAGTGAACAGTCCCTCCGTTCCTGGAATAATCCCAGTGAACAGTCCCTCCTTTCCTGGTATAAGCCCAGTGAACAGTCCCTCCGTTCCTGGTATAAGCCCAGTGAACAGTCCCTCCTTATCTGGTATAAGCCCAGTGAACAGTCCCTCCATACCTGGTATAAGCCCAGTGAACAGTCCCTCCTTACCTGGTATAAGCCAGTGAACAGTCCCTCCTTACCTAGTATAAGCCCAGTGAACAGTCCCTCCATTTCTGGTATAATCCCAGTGAACAGTCATTCCGTTCCTGGTATCAGCCCAGTGAACACTCCCTCCATTCCTGGTTTCAACCCAGTGAACAGTCCCTCCTTACCTGGTATAAGCCCAGTGAACAGTCCCTCCATACCTGGTATAATCCCAGTGAACAGACCCTCCAGTCCTGGTATAAGCCCAGTGAACAGTCCCTCTGTACCTGGTATAAGCCCAGTGAACAGTCCCTCCTTCCCTGGTATAAGCCCAGTGAACAGTCCCTCCATTCCTGGTATAAGCCCAGTGAACAGTCCCTCCATTCCTGGTATAAGCCCAGTGAACAGTCCCTCTGTACCTGGTATAAGCCCAGTGAACAGTCCCTCCATTCCTGGTATAAGCCCAGTGAACACTCCCTCCATACCTGGTATAAGCCCAATGAACAGTCCCTCCATACCTGGTATAAGCCCAGTGAACAGTCCCTCCTTACCTGGTGTAAGCCCAGTGAACAGTCCCTCCTTACCTGGTGTAAGCCCAGTGAACAGTCCCTCCTTACCTGGTGTAAGCCCAGTGAACAGTCCCTCCTTACTTGGTATCAGCCCAGTGAACAGTCCCTCCATTTCTGGTATAAGCCCATTGAACAGTCCCTCCTTTACTGGTATAAGCCCAGTGCACTGTCCCTCCATTCCTGGTATAAGCCCAGTGAACAGTCCCTCCTTACCTGGTATCAGCCCAGTACACAGTCCCTCCATTCCTGGTATAAGCCCAGTGAACAGTCCCTCCATACCTCATATAAGCCCAGTGAACAGTCCCTCCTTACCTGGTATAAGCCCAGTGAACAGTCCCTCCTTCCCTGGTATCAGCCTAGTGAAGAGTCCCTCCTTACCTGGTATCAGCCCAGTGAACAGTCCCTCCATTCCTGGTATAAGCCCAGTGAACAGTCCCTCCTTCCCTGGTATAAGCCCAGTGAACAGTCCCTCCACTCCTGGTATAAGCCCAGTGAACAGTCCCTCCTTCCCTGGTATCAGCCTAGTGAGGAGTCCCTCCTTACCTGGTATAAGCCCAGTGAACAGTCCCTCCATTCCTGGTATCAGCCCATTGAACAGTCCCTCCTTACCTGGTATAAGCCCAGTGCACTGTCCCTCCATTCCTGGTATAAGCCCAGTGAATAGTCCCTCCTTACTTGGCATCAGCTCAGTGAACAGTCCCTCCATTCCTGGTATAAGCCCAGTGAACGGTCGCTCTATTCCTGGTATAAGCCCATTGAACAGTCCCTCCTTACCTGGTATCAGCCCATTGAACAGTCCCTCCTTTACTGGTATAAGCCCAGTGCACTGTCCCTCCATTCCTGGTATAAGCCCAGTGAACAGTCCCTCCTTACCTGGTATTAGCCCAGTACACAATCCCTCCATTCCTGGTATAAGCCCAGTGAACAGTCCCTCCAGACATGGTATAAGCCCAGTGAACAGTCCCTCCACTCCTGGTATAAGCCCAGTGAACAGTCCCTCCTTACCTGATGTAAGCCCAGTGAACAGTCCCTCCTTACTTGGTATCAGCCCAGTGAACAGTCCCTCCATTTCTGGTATAAGCCCATTGAACAGTCCCTCCTTTACTGGTATAAGCCCAGTGCACTGTCCCTCCATTCCTGGGAAAAGCCCAGTGAACAGTCCCTCCTTACCTGGTATAAGCCCATTGAACAGTCCCTCCTTTACTGGTATAAGCCCAGTGCACTGTCCCTCCATTCCTGGTATAAGCCCAGTGAACAGTCCCTCCATTCCTGGTATCAGCCCATTGAACAGTCCCTCCTTACCTGGTATAAGCCCAGTGCACTGTCCCTCCATTCCTGGTATAAGCCCAGTGAATAGTCCCTCCTTACTTGGCATCAGCTCAGTGAACAGTCCCTCCATTCCTGGTATAAGCCCAGTGAACGGTCGCTCTATTCCTGGTATAAGCCCATTGAACAGTCCCTCCTTACCTGGTATCAGCCCATTGAACAGTCCCTCCTTTACTGGTATAAGCCCAGTGCACTGTCCCTCCATTCCTGGTATAAGCCCAGTGAACAGTCCCTCCTTACCTGGTATTAGCCCAGTACACAATCCCTCCATTCCTGGTATAAGCCCAGTGAACCGTCCCTCCAGACATGGTATAAGCCCAGTGAACAGTCCCTCCACTCCTGGTATAAGCCCAGTGAACTGTCCCTCCATTCCTGGTATAAGCCCAGTGAACAGTCCCTCCATTCCTGGTATAAGCCCAGTGAACAGTCCTTCCTTATCTGGTATAAGCCCAGTGAACAGTCCCTCCATACCTGGTATCAGCCCAGCGAACAGTCCCTCCTTACCTGGTATAAGCCCAGTGAACAGTCCCTCCCCTCCTGGTATAAGCCCAGTGAACAGTCCTTCCTTATCTGGTATATGCCCAGTGAACAGTCCCTCCATACCTGGTGTAAGCCCAGTGAACAGTCCCGCCATACCTGGTATAAGCCCAGTGAACAGTCCCTCCATACCTGGTATAAGCCCAGTGAACAGTCCCGCCATACCTGGTATAAGCCCAGTGAACAGTCCCTCCATACCTGGTATAAGCCCAGTGAACAGTCCCTCCCTACCTGGTATAAGCCCAGTGAACAGTCCCTCCATACCTGGTATAAGCCCAGTGAACAGTCCCTCCTTTCCTGGTATAAGCCCAGTGAACAGTCCCTCCTTACATGGTATAAGCCCAGTTAACAGTCCCTCCTTACCTGGTGTAAGCCCAGTTAACAGTCCCTCCTTACCTGGTGTAAGCCCAGTGAACAGTCCCGCCATACCTGGTACAAGCCCAGTGAACAGTCCCTCCTTATCTGGTATAAGCCCAGTGAACAGTCCCTCCATACCTGGTATAAGCCCAGTGAACAGTCCCTCCTTACCTGGTATAAGCCAGTGAACAGTCCCTCCTTACCTAGTATAAGCCCAGTGAACAGTCCCTCCATTTCTGGTATAATCCCAGTGAACAGTCATTCCGTTCCTGGTATCAGCCCAGTGAACACTCCCTCCATTCCTGGTTTCAACCCAGTGAACAGTCCCTCCTTACCTGGTATAAGCCCAGTGAACAGTCCCTCCATACCTGGTATAATCCCAGTGAACAGACCCTCCAGTCCTGGTATAAGCCCAGTGAACAGTCCCTCTGTACCTGGTATAAGCCCAGTGAACAGTCCCTCCTTCCCTGGTATAAGCCCAGTGAACAGTCCCTCCATTCCTGGTATAAGCCCAGTGAACAGTCCCTCCATTCCTGGTATAAGCCCAGTGAACAGTCCCTCTGTACCTGGTATAAGCCCAGTGAACAGTCCCTCCATTCCTGGTATAAGCCCAGTGAACACTCCCTCCATACCTGGTATAAGCCCAATGAACAGTCCCTCCATACCTGGTATAAGCCCAGTGAACAGTCCCTCCTTACCTGGTGTAAGCCCAGTGAACAGTCCCTCCTTACCTGGTGTAAGCCCAGTGAACAGTCCCTCCTTACCTGGTGTAAGCCCAGTGAACAGTCCCTCCTTACTTGGTATCAGCCCAGTGAACAGTCCCTCCATTTCTGGTATAAGCCCATTGAACAGTCCCTCCTTTACTGGTATAAGCCCAGTGCACTGTCCCTCCATTCCTGGTATAAGCCCAGTGAACAGTCCCTCCTTACCTGGTATCAGCCCAGTACACAGTCCCTCCATTCCTGGTATAAGCCCAGTGAACAGTCCCTCCATACCTCATATAAGCCCAGTGAACAGTCCCTCCTTACCTGGTATAAGCCCAGTGAACAGTCCCTCCTTCCCTGGTATCAGCCTAGTGAAGAGTCCCTCCTTACCTGGTATCAGCCCAGTGAACAGTCCCTCCATTCCTGGTATAAGCCCAGTGAACAGTCCCTCCTTCCCTGGTATAAGCCCAGTGAACAGTCCCTCCACTCCTGGTATAAGCCCAGTGAACAGTCCCTCCTTCCCTGGTATCAGCCTAGTGAGGAGTCCCTCCTTACCTGGTATAAGCCCAGTGAACAGTCCCTCCATTCCTGGTATCAGCCCATTGAACAGTCCCTCCTTACCTGGTATAAGCCCAGTGCACTGTCCCTCCATTCCTGGTATAAGCCCAGTGAATAGTCCCTCCTTACTTGGCATCAGCTCAGTGAACAGTCCCTCCATTCCTGGTATAAGCCCAGTGAACGGTCGCTCTATTCCTGGTATAAGCCCATTGAACAGTCCCTCCTTACCTGGTATCAGCCCATTGAACAGTCCCTCCTTTACTGGTATAAGCCCAGTGCACTGTCCCTCCATTCCTGGTATAAGCCCAGTGAACAGTCCCTCCTTACCTGGTATTAGCCCAGTACACAATCCCTCCATTCCTGGTATAAGCCCAGTGAACAGTCCCTCCAGACATGGTATAAGCCCAGTGAACAGTCCCTCCACTCCTGGTATAAGCCCAGTGAACAGTCCCTCCTTACCTGATGTAAGCCCAGTGAACAGTCCCTCCTTACTTGGTATCAGCCCAGTGAACAGTCCCTCCATTTCTGGTATAAGCCCATTGAACAGTCCCTCCTTTACTGGTATAAGCCCAGTGCACTGTCCCTCCATTCCTGGGAAAAGCCCAGTGAACAGTCCCTCCTTACCTGGTATAAGCCCATTGAACAGTCCCTCCTTTACTGGTATAAGCCCAGTGCACTGTCCCTCCATTCCTGGTATAAGCCCAGTGAACAGTCCCTCCATTCCTGGTATCAGCCCATTGAACAGTCCCTCCTTACCTGGTATAAGCCCAGTGCACTGTCCCTCCATTCCTGGTATAAGCCCAGTGAATAGTCCCTCCTTACTTGGCATCAGCTCAGTGAACAGTCCCTCCATTCCTGGTATAAGCCCAGTGAACGGTCGCTCTATTCCTGGTATAAGCCCATTGAACAGTCCCTCCTTACCTGGTATCAGCCCATTGAACAGTCCCTCCTTTACTGGTATAAGCCCAGTGCACTGTCCCTCCATTCCTGGTATAAGCCCAGTGAACAGTCCCTCCTTACCTGGTATTAGCCCAGTACACAATCCCTCCATTCCTGGTATAAGCCCAGTGAACCGTCCCTCCAGACATGGTATAAGCCCAGTGAACAGTCCCTCCACTCCTGGTATAAGCCCAGTGAACTGTCCCTCCATTCCTGGTATAAGCCCAGTGAACAGTCCCTCCATTCCTGGTATAAGCCCAGTGAACAGTCCTTCCTTATCTGGTATAAGCCCAGTGAACAGTCCCTCCATACCTGGTATCAGCCCAGCGAACAGTCCCTCCTTACCTGGTATAAGCCCAGTGAACAGTCCCTCCCCTCCTGGTATAAGCCCAGTGAACAGTCCTTCCTTATCTGGTATATGCCCAGTGAACAGTCCCTCCATACCTGGTGTAAGCCCAGTGAACAGTCCCGCCATACCTGGTATAAGCCCAGTGAACAGTCCCTCCATACCTGGTATAAGCCCAGTGAACAGTCCCGCCATACCTGGTATAAGCCCAGTGAACAGTCCCTCCATACCTGGTATAAGCCCAGTGAACAGTCCCTCCCTACCTGGTATAAGCCCAGTGAACAGTCCCTCCATACCTGGTATAAGCCCAGTGAACAGTCCCTCCTTTCCTGGTATAAGCCCAGTGAACAGTCCCTCCTTACATGGTATAAGCCCAGTTAACAGTCCCTCCTTACCTGGTGTAAGCCCAGTTAACAGTCCCTCCTTACCTGGTGTAAGCCCAGTGAACAGTCCCGCCATACCTGGTACAAGCCCAGTGAACAGTCCCTCCATACCTGGTATAAGCCCAGTGAACAGTCCCGCCCTACCTGGTATAAGCCCAGTTAACTGTCCCTCCTTACCTGGTGTAAGCCCAGTGAACAGTCCCTCCTTACCTGGTACAAACCCAGTGAACAGTCCCTCCTTACCTGGTATATGCCCAGTGAACAGTCCCTCCATTCCTGCTATAAGCCCAGTGAACAGTCCCTCCTTACCTGGTATAAGCCCAGTGAACAGTCCCTCCTTACCTGGTGTAAGCCCAGTGAACAGTCCCTCCTTACCTGGTATAAGCCCAGTGAACAGTCCCTCCATACCTGGTATGAGCCCAGTGAACAGTCCATCCTTCCCTGGTATCAGCCTAGTGAGGAGTCCCTCCTTACCTGGTATCAGCCCAGTGAACAGTCCCTCCATTCCTGGTATAAGCCCAGTGAACAGTCCCTCCTTCCCTGGTATAAGCCCAGTGAACAGTCCCTCCACTCCTGGTATAAGCCCAGTGAACAGTCCCTCCTTCCCTGGTATCAGCCTAGTGAGGAGTCCCTCCTTACCTGGTATAAGCCCAGTGAACAGTCCCTCCATTCCTGGTATCAGCCCATTGAACAGTCCCTCCTTACCTGGTATAAGCCCAGTGCACTGTCCCTCCATTCCTGGTATAAGCCCAGTGAATAGTCCCTCCTTACTTGGCATCAGCTCAGTGAACAGTCCCTCCATTCCTGGTATAAGCCCAGTGAACGGTCGCTCTATTCCTGGTATAAGCCCATTGAACAGTCCCTCCTTACCTGGTATCAGCCCATTGAACAGTCCCTCCTTTACTGGTATAAGCCCAGTGCACTGTCCCTCCATTCCTGGTATAAGCCCAGTGAACAGTC
This sequence comes from Chiloscyllium punctatum, assembly GCF_047496795.1. Taxonomy (NCBI): domain Eukaryota; kingdom Metazoa; phylum Chordata; class Chondrichthyes; order Orectolobiformes; family Hemiscylliidae; genus Chiloscyllium; species Chiloscyllium punctatum. The sequence continues at coordinate 159,261,356 of NC_092741.1, read as the reverse complement.
CCTCCTTACCTGGTATTAGCCCAGTACACAATCCCTCCATTCCTGGTATAAGCCCAGTGAACAGTCCCTCCAGACATGGTATAAGCCCAGTGAACAGTCCCTCCACTCCTGGTATAAGCCCAGTGAACAGTCCCTCCTTACCTGGTGTAAGCCCAGTGAACAGTCCCTCCTTACTTGGTATCAGCCCAGTGAACAGTCCCTCCATTTCTGGTATAAGCCCATTGAACAGTCCCTCCTTTACTGGTATAAGCCCAGTGCACTGTCCCTCCATTCCTGGTATAAGCCCAGTGAACAGTCCCTCCTTACCTGGTATCAGCCCAGTACACAGTCCCTCCATTCCTGGTATAAGCCCAGTGAACAGTCCCTCCATACCTCATATAAGCCCAGTGAACAGTCCCTCCTTACCTGGTATAAGCCCAGTGAACAGTCCCTCCTTCCCTGGTATCAGCCTAGTGAAGAGTCCCTCCTTACCTGGTATCAGCCCAGTGAACAGTCCCTCCATTCCTGGTATAAGCCCAGTGAACAGTCCCTCCTTCCCTGGTATAAGCCCAGTGAACAGTCCCTCCACTCCTGGTATAAGCCCAGTGAACAGTCCCTCCTTCCCTGGTATCAGCCTCGTGAAGAGTCCCTCCTTACCTGGTATAAGCCCAGTGAACAGTCCCTCCATTCCTGGTATCAGCCCATTGAACAGTCCCTCCTTACCTGGTATAAGCCCAGTGCACTGTCCCTCCATTCCTGGTATAAGCCCAGTGAATAGTCCCTCCTTACTTGGCATCAGCTCAGTGAACAGTCCCTCCATTCCTGGTATAAGCCCAGTGAACGGTCGCTCTATTCCTGGTATAAGCCCATTGAACAGTCCCTCCTTACCTGGTATCAGCCCATTGAACAGTCCCTCCTTTACTGGTATAAGCCCAGTGCACTGTCCCTCCATTCCTGGTATAAGCCCAGTGAACAGTCCCTCCTTACCTGGTATTAGCCCAGTACACAATCCCTCCATTCCTGGTATAAGCCCAGTGAACCGTCCCTCCAGACATGGTATAAGCCCAGTGAACAGTCCCTCCACTCCTGGTATAAGCCCAGTGAACTGTCCCTCCATTCCTGGTATAAGCCCAGTGAACAGTCCCTCCATTCCTGGTATAAGCCCAGTGAAGAGTCCTTCCTTATCTGGTATAAGCCCAGTGAACAGTCCCTCCATACCTGGTATCAGCCCAGCGAACAGTCCCTCCTTACCTGGTATAAGCCCAGTGAACAGTCCCTCCCCTCCTGGTATAAGCCCAGTGAACAGTCCTTCCTTATCTGGTATATGCCCAGTGAACAGTCCCTCCATACCTGGTGTAAGCCCAGTGAACAGTCCCGCCATACCTGGTATAAGCCCAGTGAACAGTCCCTCCATACCTGGTATAAGCCCAGTGAACAGTCCCGCCATACCTGGTATAAGCCCAGTGAACAGTCCCTCCATACCTGGTATAAGCCCAGTGAACAGTCCCTCCCTACCTGGTATAAGCCCAGTGAACAGTCCCTCCATACCTGGTATAAGCCCAGTGAACAGTCCCTCCTTTCCTGGTATAAGCCCAGTGAACAGTCCCTCCTTACATGGTATAAGCCCAGTTAACAGTCCCTCCTTACCTGGTGTAAGCCCAGTTAACAGTCCCTCCTTACCTGGTGTAAGCCCAGTGAACAGTCCCGCCATACTTGGTACAAGCCCAGTGAACAGTCCCTCCATACCTGGTATAAGCCCAGTGAACAGTCCCGCCCTACCTGGTATAAGCCCAGTTAACTGTCCCTCCTTACCTGGTGTAAGCCCAGTGAACAGTCCCTCCTTACCTGGTACAAACCCAGTGAACAGTCCCTCCTTACCTGGTATATGCCCAGTGAACAGTCCCTCCATTCCTGCTATAAGCCCAGTGAACAGTCCCTCCTTACCTGGTATAAGCCCAGTGAACAGTCCCTCCTTACCTGGTGTAAGCCCAGTGAACAGTCCCTCCTTACCTGGTATAAGCCTAGTGAACAGTCCCTCCATACCTGGTATAAGCCCAGTGAACAGTCCCTCCTTACCTGGTATAAGCCCAGTGAACAGTCCCTCCTTACCTGGTGTAAGCCCAGTGAACAGTCCCTCCTTACCTGGTACAAACCCAGTGAACAGTCCCTCCTTACTTGGTATCAGCCCAGTGAACAGTCCCTCCATTTCTGGTATAAGCCCAGTGAACAGTCCCTCCATACATGGTATCAGCCCAGTGAACAGTCCCTCCATACCTCATATAAGCCCTTTGAACAGTCCCTCCTTCCCTGGTATCAGCCTAGTGAAGAGTCCCTCCTTCCCTGGTATAAGCCCAGTGAACAGTCCCTCCATACATGGTATCAGCCCAGTGAACAGTCCCTCCATACCTCATATAAGCCCTTTGAACAGTCCCTCCTTCCCTGATATCAGCCCAGTGAACAGTCCCTCCTTCCCTGGTATCAGCCCAGTGAACAGTCCCTCCTTCCCTGGTATCAGCCCAGTGAACAGTCACTCCTCTCCAGGTATAAGCCCAGTGAACAGTCCCTCCTTCCCTGGTATCAGCCCAGTGAAGAGTCCCTCCTTCCCTGGTATCAGCCCAGTGAACAGTCCCTCCATTCCAGGTATAGGCCCAGTGAACAGTCCCTCCTTAGCTGGTATCAGCCCAGTGAATAGTCCCTCCTTACCTGGTATAAGCCCAGTGAACAGTCCCTCCATTCCTGGTATAAGCCCAGTGAACAGTCCCTCCTTACCTGGTATAAGCCCAGTGAACAGTCCCTCCACTCCTGGTATAAGCCCAGTGAACAGTCCCTCCATTCATGGTATAAGCCCAGTGAACAGTCCCTTTATACCTGGTATCAGCCCAGTGAACAGTCCCTCCATTCCTGGTATAAGCCCAGTGAACAGTCCCTCCTTACCTGGTATAAGCCCAGTGAACAGTCCCTCCTTACCTGGTGTAAGCCCAGTGAACAGTCCCTCCTTACCTGGTACAAACCCAGTGAACAGTCCCTCCTTACTTGGTATCAGCCCAGTGAACAGTCCCTCCATTTCTGGTATTAGCCCAGTGAACAGTCCCTCCATACATGGTATCAGCCCAGTGAACAGTCCCTCCATACCTCATATAAGCCCTTTGAACAGTCCCTCCTTCCCTGGTATCAGCCTAGTGAAGAGTCCCTCCTTCCCTGGTATAAGCCCAGTGAACAGTCCCTCCATACATGGTATCAGCCCAGTGAACAGTCCCTCCATACCTCATATAAGCCCTTTGAACAGTCCCTCCTTCCCTGATATCAGCCCAGTGAACAGTCCCTCCTTCCCTGGTATCAGCCCAGTGAACAGTCCCTCCTTCCCTGGTATCAGCCCAGTGAACAGTCCCTCCTCTCCAGGTATAAGCCCAGTGAACAGTCCCTCCTTCCCTGGTATCAGCCCAGTGAAGAGTCCCTCCTTCCCTGGTATCAGCCCAGTGAACAGTCCCTCCATTCCAGGTATAGGCCCAGTGAACAGTCCCTCCTTAGCTGGTATCAGCCCAGTGAATAGTCCCTCCTTACCTGGTATAAGCCCAGTGAACAGTCCCTCCATTCCTGGTATAAGCCCAGTGAACAGTCCCTCCTTACCTGGTATAAGCCCAGTGAACAGTCCCTCCACTCCTGGTATAAGCCCAGTGAACAGTCCCTCCATTCATGGTATAAGCCCAGTGAACAGTCCCTTTATACCTGGTATCAGCCCAGTGAACAGTCCCTCCATTCCTGGTATAAGCCCAGTGAACAGTCCCTCCATTCCTGGTATAAGCCCAGTGAACAGTCCCTCCTTACCTGGTATTAGCCCAGTGAACAGTCCCTCCATTCCTGGTATCAGCCCAGTGATCAGTCCCTCCATTCCTCGTATAAGCCCAGTGAACATTCCCTCCTTACCTGGTGTAAGCCTAGTGAACAGTTCCTCCTTACCTGGTATAAGTCCAGTGAACACTCCCTCCATACCTGGTATAAGCCCAGTGAACAGTCCCTCCGTTCCTGGAATAATCCCAGTGAACAGTCCCTCCTTTCCTGGTATAAGCCCAGTGAACAGTCCCTCCGTTCCTGGTATAAGCCCAGTGAACAGTCCCTCCTTTCCTGGTATAAGCCCAGTGAACAGTCCCTCCGTTCCTGGTATAAGCCCAGTGAACAGTCCCTCCGTTCCTGGTATAAGCCCAGTGAACAGTCCCTCCTTACCTGGTATAAGCCCAGTGAACAGTCCCTCCTTACATGGTATAAGCCCAGTTAACAGTCCCTCCTTACCTGGTGTAAGCCCAGTTAACAGTCCCTCCTTACCTGGTGTAAGCCCAGTGAACAGTCCCGCCATACCTGGTACAAGCCCAGTGAACAGTCCCTCCATACCTGGTATAAGCCCAGTAAACAGTCCCGCCCTACCTGGTATAAGCCCAGTTAACTGTCCCTCCTTAACTGGTGTAAGCCCAGTGAACAGTCCCTCCTTACCTGGTACAAACCCAGTGAACAGTCCCTCCTTACCTGGTATATGCCCAGTGAACAGTCCCTCCATTCCTGCTATAAGCCCAGTGAACAGTCCCTCCTTACCTGGTATAAGCCCAGTGAACAGTCCCTCCTTACCTGGTGTAAGCCCAGTGAACAGTCCCTCCTTACCTGGTATAAGCCCAGTGAACAGTCCCTCCATACCTGGTATAAGCCCAGTGAACAGTCCCTCCTTCCCTGGTATAAGCCCAGTGAACAGTCCCTCCACTCCTGGTATAAGCCCAGTGAACAGTCCCTCCTTACCTGGTACAAACCCAGTGAACAGTCCCTCCTTACTTGGTATCAGCCCAGTGAACAGTCCCTCCATTTCTGGTATAAGCCCAGTGAACAGTCCCTCCATACATGGTATCAGCCCAGTGAACAGTCCCTCCATACCTCATATAAGCCCTTTGAACAGTCCCTCCTTCCCTGGTATCAGCCTAGTGAAGAGTCCCTCCTTCCCTGGTATAAGCCCAGTGAACAGTCCCTCCATACATGGTATCAGCCCAGTGAACAGTCCCTCCATACCTCATATAAGCCCTTTGAACAGTCCCTCCTTCCCTGATATCAGCCCAGTGAACAGTCCCTCCTTCCCTGGTATCAGCCCAGTGAACAGTCCCTCCTTCCCTGGTATCAGCCCAGTGAACAGTCCCTCCTCTCCAGGTATAAGCCCAGTGAACAGTCCCTCCTTACCTGGTATCAGCCCAGTGAAGAGTCCCTCCTTCCCTGGTATCAGCCCAGTGAACAGTCCCTCCTTACCTGGTATAAGCCCAGTGAACAGTCCCTCCACTCCTGGTATAAGCCCAGTGAACAGTCCCTCCATTCATGGTATAAGCCCAGTGAACAGTCCCTTTATACCTGGTATCAGCCCAGTGAACAGTCCCTCCATTCCTGGTATAAGCCCAGTGAACAGTCCCTCCATTCCTGGTATAAGCCCAGTGAACAGTCCCTCCTTACCTGGTATTAGCCCAGTGAACAGTCCCTCCATTCCTGGTATCAGCCCAGTGATCAGTCCCTCCATTCCTCGTATAAGCCCAGTGAACATTCCCTCCTTACCTGGTGTAAGCCTAGTGAACAGTTCCTCCTTACTTGGTATAAGTCCAGTGAAAAACACTCCCTCCATACCTGGTATAAGCCCAGTGAACAGTCCCTCCGTTCCTGGAATAATCCCAGTGAACAGTCCCTCCTTTCCTGGTATAAGCCCAGTGAACAGTCCCTCCGTTCCTGGTATAAGCCCAGTGAACAGTCCCTCCTTATCTGGTATAAGCCCAGTGAACAGTCCGTCCATACCTGGTATAAGCCCAGTGAACAGTCCCTCCTTACCTGGTATAAGCCCAGTGAACAGTCCCTCCATACCTGGTATAATCCCAGTGAACAGACCCTCCAGTCCTGGTATAAGCCCAGTGAACAGTCCCTCCACTCCTGGTATAAGCCCAGTGAACAGTCCCTCCATTCCTGGTATATGCCCAGTGAACAGTCCCTCCATTCATGGTATATGCCCAGTGAACCGTCCCTCTATACCTGGTATCAGCCCAGTGAACAGTCCCTCTGTACCTGGTATAAGCCCAGTGAACAGTCCCTCCTTCCCTGGTATAAGCCCAGTGAACAGTCCCTCCATTCCTGGTATAAGCCCAGTGAACAGTCCCTCCATTCCTGGTATAAGCCCAGTGAACAGTCCCTCTGTACCTGGTATAAGCCCAGTGAACAGTCCCTCCATTCCTGGTATAAGCCCAGTGAACATTCCCTCCTTACCTGGTGTAAGCCTAGTGAACAGTTCCTCCTTACCTGGTATAAGTCCAGTGAACACTCCCTCCATACCTGGTATAAGCCCAGTGAACAGTCCCTCCGTTCCTGGAATAATCCCAGTGAACAGTCCCTCCTTTCCTGGTATAAGCCCAGTGAACAGTCCCTCCGTTCCTGGTATAAGCCCAGTGAACAGTCCCTCCTTTCCTGGTATAAGCCCAGTGAACAGTCCCTCCGTTCCTGGTATAAGCCCAGTGAACAGTCCCTCCGTTCCTGGTATAAGCCCAGTGAACAGTCCCTCCTTACCTGGTATAAGCCCAGTGAACAGTCCCTCCTTACATGGTATAAGCCCAGTTAACAGTCCCTCCTTACCTGGTGTAAGCCCAGTTAACAGTCCCTCCTTACCTGGTGTAAGCCCAGTGAACAGTCCCGCCATACCTGGTACAAGCCCAGTGAACAGTCCCTCCATACCTGGTATAAGCCCAGTAAACAGTCCCGCCCTACCTGGTATAAGCCCAGTTAACTGTCCCTCCTTAACTGGTGTAAGCCCAGTGAACAGTCCCTCCTTACCTGGTACAAACCCAGTGAACAGTCCCTCCTTACCTGGTATATGCCCAGTGAACAGTCCCTCCATTCCTGCTATAAGCCCAGTGAACAGTCCCTCCTTACCTGGTATAAGCCCAGTGAACAGTCCCTCCTTACCTGGTGTAAGCCCAGTGAACAGTCCCTCCTTACCTGGTATAAGCCCAGTGAACAGTCCCTCCATACCTGGTATAAGCCCAGTGAACAGTCCCTCCTTCCCTGGTATAAGCCCAGTGAACAGTCCCTCCACTCCTGGTATAAGCCCAGTGAACAGTCCCTCCTTACCTGGTACAAACCCAGTGAACAGTCCCTCCTTACTTGGTATCAGCCCAGTGAACAGTCCCTCCATTTCTGGTATAAGCCCAGTGAACAGTCCCTCCATACATGGTATCAGCCCAGTGAACAGTCCCTCCATACCTCATATAAGCCCTTTGAACAGTCCCTCCTTCCCTGGTATCAGCCTAGTGAAGAGTCCCTCCTTCCCTGGTATAAGCCCAGTGAACAGTCCCTCCATACATGGTATCAGCCCAGTGAACAGTCCCTCCATACCTCATATAAGCCCTTTGAACAGTCCCTCCTTCCCTGATATCAGCCCAGTGAACAGTCCCTCCTTCCCTGGTATCAGCCCAGTGAACAGTCCCTCCTTCCCTGGTATCAGCCCAGTGAACAGTCCCTCCTCTCCAGGTATAAGCCCAGTGAACAGTCCCTCCTTACCTGGTATCAGCCCAGTGAAGAGTCCCTCCTTCCCTGGTATCAGCCCAGTGAACAGTCCCTCCTTACCTGGTATAAGCCCAGTGAACAGTCCCTCCACTCCTGGTATAAGCCCAGTGAACAGTCCCTCCATTCATGGTATAAGCCCAGTGAACAGTCCCTTTATACCTGGTATCAGCCCAGTGAACAGTCCCTCCATTCCTGGTATAAGCCCAGTGAACAGTCCCTCCATTCCTGGTATAAGCCCAGTGAACAGTCCCTCCTTACCTGGTATTAGCCCAGTGAACAGTCCCTCCATTCCTGGTATCAGCCCAGTGATCAGTCCCTCCATTCCTCGTATAAGCCCAGTGAACATTCCCTCCTTACCTGGTGTAAGCCTAGTGAACAGTTCCTCCTTACTTGGTATAAGTCCAGTGAAAAACACTCCCTCCATACCTGGTATAAGCCCAGTGAACAGTCCCTCCGTTCCTGGAATAATCCCAGTGAACAGTCCCTCCTTTCCTGGTATAAGCCCAGTGAACAGTCCCTCCGTTCCTGGTATAAGCCCAGTGAACAGTCCCTCCTTATCTGGTATAAGCCCAGTGAACAGTCCGTCCATACCTGGTATAAGCCCAGTGAACAGTCCCTCCTTACCTGGTATAAGCCAGTGAACAGTCCCTCCTTACCTAGTATAAGCCCAGTGAACAGTCCCTCCATTTCTGGTATAATCCCAGTGAACAGTCATTCCGTTCCTGGTATCAGCCCAGTGAACACTCCCTCCATTCCTGGTTTCAACCCAGTGAACAGTCCCTCCTTACCTGGTATAAGCCCAGTGAACAGTCCCTCCATACCTGGTATAATCCCAGTGAACAGACCCTCCAGTCCTGGTATAAGCCCAGTGAACAGTCCCTCCACTCCTGGTATAAGCCCAGTGAACAGTCCCTCCATTCCTGGTATATGCCCAGTGAACAGTCCCTCCATTCATGGTATATGCCCAGTGAACCGTCCCTCTATACCTGGTATCAGCCCAGTGAACAGTCCCTCTGTACCTGGTATAAGCCCAGTGAACAGTCCCTCCTTCCCTGGTATAAGCCCAGTGAACAGTCCCTCCATTCCTGGTATAAGCCCAGTGAACAGTCCCTCCATTCCTGGTATAAGCCCAGTGAACAGTCCCTCTGTACCTGGTATAAGCCCAGTGAACAGTCCCTCCATTCCTGGTATAAGCCCAGTGAACACTCCCTCCATACCTGGTATAAGCCCAATGAACAGTCCCTCCATACCTGGTATAAGCCCAGTGAACAGTCCCTCCTTACCTGGTGTAAGCCCAGTGAACAGTCCCTCCTTACCTGGTGTAAGCCCAGTGAACAGTCCCTCCTTACTTGGTATCAGCCCAGTGAACAGTCCCTCCATTTCTGGTATAAGCCCATTGAACAGTCCCTCCTTTACTGGTATAAGCCCAGTGCACTGTCCCTCCATTCCTGGTATAAGCCCAGTGAACAGTCCCTCCTTACCTGGTATCAGCCCAGTACACAGTCCCTCCATTCCTGGTATAAGCCCAGTGAACAGTCCCTCCATTCCTGGTATAAGCCCAGTGAACAGTCCCTCCTTACCTGGTATAAGCCCAGTGAACAGTCCCTCCTTCCCTGGTATCAGCCTAGTGAAGAGTCCCTCTTTACCTGGTATCAGCCCAGTGAACAGTCCCTCCATTCCTGGTATAAGCCCAGTGAACAGTCCCTCCTTCCCTGGTATAAGCCCAGTGAACAGTCCCTCCACTCCTGGTATAAGCCCAGTGAACAGTCCCTCCTTCCCTGGTATCAGCCTAGTGAGGAGTCCCTCCTTACCTGGTATAAGCCCAGTGAACAGTCCCTCCATTCCTGGTATCAGCCCATTGAACAGTCCTTCCTTACCTGGTATAAGCCCAGTGCACTGTCCCTCCATTCCTGGTATAAGCCCAGTGAATAGTCCCTCCTTACTTGGCATCAGCTCAGTGAACAGTCCCTCCATTCCTGGTATAAGCCCAGTGAACGGTCGCTCTATTCCTGGTATAAGCCCATTGAACAGTCCCTCCTTACCTGGTATCAGCCCATTGAACAGTCCCTCCTTTACTGGTATAAGCCCAGTGCACTGTCCCTCCATTCCTGGTATAAGCCCAGTGAACAGTCCCTCCTTACCTGGTATTAGCCCAGTACACAATCCCTCCATTCCTGGTATAAGCCCAGTGAACAGTCCCTCCAGACATGGTATAAGCCCAGTGAACAGTCCCTCCACTCCTGGTATAAGCCCAGTGAACAGTCCCTCCTTACCTGGTGTAAGCCCAGTGAACAGTCCCTCCTTACTTGGTATCAGCCCAGTGAACAGTCCCTCCATTTCTGGTATAAGCCCATTGAACAGTCCCTCCTTTACTGGTATAAGCCCAGTGCACTGTCCCTCCATTCCTGGTATAAGCCCAGTGAACAGTCCCTCCTTACCTGGTATCAGCCCAGTACACAGTCCCTCCATTCCTGGTATAAGCCCAGTGAACAGTCCCTCCATACCTCATATAAGCCCAGTGAACAGTCCCTCCTTACCTGGTATAAGCCCAGTGAACAGTCCCTCCTTCCCTGGTATCAGCCTAGTGAAGAGTCCCTCCTTACCTGGTATCAGCCCAGTGAACAGTCCCTCCATTCCTGGTATAAGCCCAGTGAACAGTCCCTCCTTCCCTGGTATAAGCCCAGTGAACAGTCCCTCCACTCCTGGTATAAGCCCAGTGAACAGTCCCTCCTTCCCTGGCATCAGCCTCGTGAAGAGTCCCTCCTTACCTGGTATAAGCCCAGTGAACAGTCCCTCCATTCCTGGTATCAGCCCATTGAACAGTCCCTCCTTACCTGGTATAAGCCCAGTGCACTGTCCCTCCATTCCTGGTATAAGCCCAGTGAATAGTCCCTCCTTACTTGGCATCAGCTCAGTGAACAGTCCCTCCATTCCTGGTATAAGCCCAGTGAACGGTCGCTCTATTCCTGGTATAAGCCCATTGAACAGTCCCTCCTTACCTGGTATCAGCCCATTGAACAGTCCCTCCTTTACTGGTATAAGCCCAGTGCACTGTCCCTCCATTCCTGGTATAAGCCCAGTGAACAGTCCCTCCTTACCTGGTATTAGCCCAGTACACAATCCCTCCATTCCTGGTATAAGCCCAGTGAACCGTCCCTCCAGACATGGTATAAGCCCAGTGAACAGTCCCTCCACTCCTGGTATAAGCCCAGTGAACTGTCCCTCCATTCCTGGTATAAGCCCAGTGAACAGTCCCTCCATTCCTGGTATAAGCCCAGTGAACAGTCCTTCCTTATCTGGTATAAGCCCAGTGAACAGTCCCTCCATACCTGGTATCAGCCCAGCGAACAGTCCCTCCTTACCTGGTATAAGCCCAGTGAACAGTCCCTCCCCTCCTGGTATAAGCCCAGTGAACAGTCCTTCCTTATCTGGTATATGCCCAGTGAACAGTCCCTCCATACCTGGTATAAGCCCAGTGAACAGTCCCGCCATACCTGGTATAAGCCCAGTGAACAGTCCCTCCATACCTGGTATAAGCCCAGTGAACAGTCCCGCCATACCTGGTATAAGCCCAGTGAACAGTCCCTCCATACCTGGTATAAGCCCAGTGAACAGTCCCTCCCTACCTGGTATAAGCCCAGTGAACAGTCCCTCCATACCTGGTATAAGCCCAGTGAACAGTCCCTCCTTTCCTGGTATAAGCCCAGTGAACAGTCCCTCCTTACATGGTATAAGCCCAGTTAACAGTCCCTCCTTACCTGGTGTAAGCCCAGTTAACAGTCCCTCCTTACCTGGTGTAAGCCCAGTGAACAGTCCCGCCATACCTGGTACAAGCCCAGTGAACAGTCCCTCCATACCTGGTATAAGCCCAGTGAACAGTCCCGCCCTACCTGGTATAAGCCCAGTTAACTGTCCCTCCTTAACTGGTGTAAGCCCAGTGAACAGTCCCTCCTTACCTGGTACAAACCCAGTGAACAGTCCCTCCTTACCTGGTATATGCCCAGTGAACAGTCCCTCCATTCCTGCTATAAGCCCAGTGAACAGTCCCTCCTTACCTGGTATAAGCCCAGTGAACAGTCCCTCCTTACCTGGTGTAAGCCCAGTGAACAGTCCCTCCATACCTGGTATAAGCCCAGTGAACAGTCCCTCCTTACCTGGTATAAGCCCAGTGAACAGTCCCTCCATACCTGGTATAAGCCCAGTGAACAGTCCCTCCCTACCTGGTATATGCCCAGTGAACAGTCCCTCCATTCCTGCTAGAAGCCCAGTGAACAGTCCTTCCTTATCTGGTATATGCCCAGTGAACAGTCCCTCCATACCTGGTATAAGCCCAGTGAACAGTCCCTCCATACCTGGTATAAGCCCAGTGAACAGTCCCTCCTTACCTGGTATAAGCCCAGTGAACAGTCCCTCCTTACCTGGTATAAGCCCAGTGAACAGTCCCTCCTTACCTGGTATATGCCCAGTGAACAGTCCCTCCATTCCTGCTATAAGCCCAGTGAACAGTCCTTCCTTATCTGGTATATGCCCAGTGAACAGTCCCTCCATACCTGGTATAAGCCCAGTGAACAGTCCCGCCATACCTGGTATAAGCCCAGTGAACAGTCCCTCCATACCTGGTATAAGCCCAGTGAACAGTCCCGCCATACCTGGTATAAGCCCAGTGAACAGTCCCTCCATACCTGGTATAAGCCCAGTGAACAGTCCCTCCCTACCTGGTATAAGCCCAGTGAACAGTCCCTCCATACCTGGTATAAGCCCAGTGAACAGTCCCTCCTTTCCTGGTATAAGCCCAGTGAACAGTCCCTCCTTACATGGTATAAGCCCAGTTAACAGTCCCTCCTTACCTGGTGTAAGCCCAGTTAACAGTCCCTCCTTACCTGGTGTAAGCCCAGTGAACAGTCCCGCCATACCTGGTACAAGCCCAGTGAACAGTCCCTCCATACCTGGTATAAGCCCAGTGAACAGTCCCGCCCTACCTGGTATAAGCCCAGTTAACTGTCCCTCCTTAACTGGTGTAAGCCCAGTGAACAGTCCCTCCTTACCTGGTACAAACCCAGTGAACAGTCCCTCCTTACCTGGTATATGCCCAGTGAACAGTCCCTCCATTCCTGCTATAAGCCCAGTGAACAGTCCCTCCTTACCTGGTATAAGCCCAGTGAACAGTCCCTCCTTACCTGGTGTAAGCCCAGTGAACAGTCCCTCCTTACCTGGTATAAGCCCAGTGAACAGTCCCTCCATACCTGGTATAAGCCCAGTGAACAGTCCCTCCTTACCTGGTATAAGCCCAGTGAACAGTCCCTCCTTACCTGGTGTAAGCCCAGTGAACAGTCCCTCCTTACCTGGTACAAACCCAGTGAACAGTCCCTCCTTACTTGGTATCAGCCCAGTGAACAGTCCCTCCATTTCTGGTATAAGCCCAGTGAACAGTCCCTCCATACATGGTATCAGCCCAGTGAACAGTCCCTCCATACCTGGTATAAGCCCAGTGAACAGTCCCTCCTTACCTGGTATAAGCCCAGTGAACAGTCCCTCCATACCTGGTATAAGCCCAGTGAACAGTCCCTCCATACATGGTATCAGCCCAGTGAACAGTCCCTCCATACCTCATATAAGCCCTTTGAACAGTCCCTCCTTCCCTGATATCAGCCCAGTGAACAGTCCCTCCTTCCCTGGTATCAGCCCAGTGAACAGTCCCTCCTTCCCTGGTATCAGCCCAGTGAACAGTCCCTCCTCTCCAGGTATAAGCCCAGTGAACAGTCCCTCCTTCCCTGGTATCAGCCCAGTGAAGAGTCCCTCCTTCCCTGGTATCAGCCCAGTGAACAGTCCCTCCATTCCAGGTATAGGCCCAGTGAACAGTCCCTCCTTAGCTGGTATCAGCCCAGTGAATAGTCCCTCCTTACCTGGTATAAGCCCAGTGAACAGTCCCTCCATTCCTGGTATAAGCCCAGTGAACAGTCCCTCCTTACCTGGTATAAGCCCAGTGAACAGTCCCTCCACTCCTGGTATAAGCCCAGTGAACAGTCCCTCCATTCATGGTATAAGCCCAGTGAACAGTCCCTTTATACCTGGTATCAGCCCAGTGAACAGTCCCTCCATTCCTGGTATAAGCCCAGTGAACAGTCCCTCCATTCCTGGTATAAGCCCAGTGAACAGTCCCTCCTTACCTGGTATTAGCCCAGTGAACAGTCCCTCCATTCCTGGTATCAGCCCAGTGATCAGTCCCTCCATTCCTCGTATAAGCCCAGTGAACATTCCCTCCTTACCTGGTGTAAGCCTAGTGAACAGTTCCTCCTTACCTGGTATAAGTCCAGTGAACACTCCCTCCATACCTGGTATAAGCCCAGTGAACAGTCCCTCCGTTCCTGGAATAATCCCAGTGAACAGTCCCTCCTTTCCTGGTATAAGCCCAGTGAACAGTCCCTCCGTTCCTGGTATAAGCCCAGTGAACAGTCCCTCCTTTCCTGGTATAAGCCCAGTGAACAGTCCCTCCGTTCCTGGTATAAGCCCAGTGAACAGTCCCTCCGTTCCTGGTATAAGCCCAGTGAACAGTCCCTCCGTTCCTGGTATAAGCCCAGTGAACAGTCCCTCCATTCCTGGTATAAGTCCAGTGAACACTCCCTCCATTCCTGGTTTCAACCCAGTGAACCGTCCCTCCTTCCCTGGTATAAGCCCAGTGAACAGTCCCTTCTTACTTGGTATCAGCCCATTGAACAGTCCCTCTTTACCTGGTATAAGCCCAGTGAACAGTCCCTCCTTACCTGGTATAAGCCCAGTGAACAGTCCCACCATTCCTGCTATAAGCCCAGTGAACAGTCCCTCAATTCCTGGTATAAGCCCAGTGAACATTCCCTCCTTACCTGGTATAAGCCCAGTGAACAGTCCCTCCATTCATGGTATAAGCCCAGTGAACAGTCCCTCTATAACTGGTATCGTCCCAGTGAACAGTCCCTCCATTCCTGGTATCAGCCCAGTGAACAGTCCCTCCATTCCTGGTATCAGCCCAGTGAACAGTCCCTCCATACATGGTATAAGCCTTTTGAACAGTCCCTCCATACATGGCATAAGCCTTTTGAACAGTCCCTCCATACCTGGTATAAGCCCATTGAACAGTCCCTCCGTTCCTGGTATAAGCCCAGTGAACAGTCCCTCCTTACCTGGTATAAGCCCAGTGAACATTCCCTCTATTCCTGGTATAAGCCCAGTGAATCTTCTTTGGTTTGCCTGTAAATGCCAGTATATGTTTACTGGGACAAGGGGCTCAAAACAGCTTTTAATATTCCAGATATAGTCTGAGTAGTGCCTTATGTTGTCTTAGCAAGACTTCCCTGTTTGTATGATCCCAGTACCTTTGAAATAAAGGCCAACATTCCATTTGCCTTTCCTATTTCCCATTTCGGTAAAAGGCAGAACCCTTCGAAGCATCAACATACAGAGGGATGTCAGCAGTGTGGTCTACAGTTCCCTGAAAGTGGCAACGCAAGTGACTAAGGTGGTCAAAAAGGTGTATATCATGCTTGTCTTCATTGTTTGGGACAGTATAAACATTGGCATGTCATGTTGCAGCTGTATAGAACTTTATTGAAGCCACATTTGGAATATTGCGTATAGTTCTGGTCACCACAATACCAGAAGGATTTGGAGGTTTTGGAGAGGGTACAGAAACAGTTTACTGGGATTTTGCCTGGTTTGGAGGGCATTAGCTATGAGGAAAGATTGGGCAAAATTGGTTTGTTTTCATTTGAACATCAGAAGGTGAGGTGTGACCTTATAGAAATTTACGAAATTACGAGAGGCATGGATAGTCAGAGTTTTTTTTCAGGAAATATCAATTACTAGGGGATATAGCTTTAAGATAAAAAGAGGTAAAATTAAAGAAGATATGAGAAGCAAGTTTTTTACAGAGGGTGGTAAGTGCTTGGAATGCTTTGTCTGAGGAAGGAGTTGAGACAAAAAAAAACTGCAGATGCTGGAATCCAAGGTAGACAAGCAGGAGGCTGGAGGAACATAGCAAGCCGGGAGGTGGAAGCAGATACAATAACAACATGCAAGAGATATCTTTGCAAATGCATGAATACACAGGAAAAGAGAAATGGATCATGTGTAAACAAGGGGTTTTTAGGTTAGAAAGGCATCATGTGTCAGTGCAGTTTTGGTAGGCTGAAGGGCGTGTTCCTGAGCTGTACTGTTCTCTATTCTTCGAATGTATTTGCTAGCTTTTTGAAATTTATGTACAAGGTTTCTCACATCTCTATGTGCTACAGCTTTCTGAAGTCTTTCTCCATTTCAATAACATTCAGCTCCTCTATTCTTACAAAAGTGTAAAATCTCACATTTTCTCACATATTTCATCTGCCAATTTGTTTTTCCCACTTGCTTAAATTTTGCAGCTTCTTTGTGTCATTCTCCACACTTACAATCTCACTTATTTTTGTGTAATCTACAGTGTGTGTTTTAGCACACACTTACCTCATCCAAGTCATGAATATATATTGCAGATTATTGTGACCCCTGTCTCATTCATGGGGCACTCCACTGGTTACAAGTTGCCACCTGAAAATTCCACCCCTTATCCCAACTCTCTGTCACCTATTAGCTAGCCATTCCTTTATTGCTGCTAATATATGACATTCAACATTATAGATTCTCATCTTACTAAGTAACCTAACGTGTGGTACCTTATCAAATGAATTCTGAAAATCCAAATGTATTGCATCCAATGCTTCCCCTTTCTCCATCCTGCATGTTAGCTCCTCAAATAATTCTAGTTTCCCCTTCATGAAGGCATACCAACTCTGCATGATCATGTTAGGTATTTACAAATGCTGTGCTGTTACATCCCGTATAATAGACTTTAACATTTTCCCAATAAAACAAGATAGGCAAACTATCCTATAGTTACCTGTTGTTTGTCTCCCTTTTGAAATAAAGGTGTTACATTGGTGATTTTCCAATTCACTGGGATTTTTCCAGAAACTAAGGACTTTTGGAAGATTTCTACCAGTGCATCCACTAGCTCTGTAGCTATCTCCTTTACTATCCTGGGATGTATCCCATCAGGTCCAGGGGACTTTTCAGTTTTTAGTTCGATTAGTTTCCCTCACACTTTTTGTCTGATGAGAGTTATTGTATTTATTCCCTCTCTTCCTCTTGATTATTTAGTAATTTTGGAATCTGTTAGTGTCTTCCGCTATGAAAAGCATTCATTCAACTCCTGACTATTTCTGATTCCCATTATTATTTCCCAGTTTCTTTCTGTAAAGGGTCCATGTTAACTCTTTCACATATTTAAAGAAGATTTTGTTGTCTGTCTTGATGTTGCTTGTAAGTTTGTCCTTAAAATTTATCTTCTCCCTCTTTATTGTGTCTTCCCTGCTAAGTCACATCCATGACAGTTTATATTAACTTACCTATTTTTAGTTAATTTCTTGAAATATGAACTTAAACTTGTGGGAGTAGAATGTTGGACCACCCCAACAATGGGGAGGTGTAACACATTGGCTGATTATTGTGGCTCTTTTGTTACTTTTAATACATTCCTGACAGCAAAGATCTTGTATTTATAATTATAATTAACAGAATGGAAACACGTCAGGTCAGTGGTTATCAGGAAAGAGAAACGTTCAGTTTGTGTTTCAGGTGTTCACTCCTTCGTCAAACCTAAAGTGGGACAAGGATTTTTTTTTGCTTTTTGACAGAAAACAAACAAGTGAAAAACTATTCAGGCAACAAAGAGCACGACTTGACGCAGAGAACAAGGTGCTAGGTTCATTAACCAGAACAAGGTACTGGGATCAATAACCAGAACAAATTACTAGGTTGAAAAATGTGTTGCTGGAAAAGCGCAGCAGGTCAGGCAGCATTAAAGGAGAAGGAGAATCGATGTTTCGGGCATAAGCCCTTCTTCAGGAATGAGGAGGGTGTGCCAAGCAGGCTGAGATAAAAGGTAGGGAGGAGGGACTTGGGGGAGGGGCGTTGGGAATGCGATAGGTGGAAGGAGGTTAAGGTGAGGGTAATAGGCTGGAGAAAGGGTGGGGGCGGAGAGGTCGGGAAGAAGATTGCAGGTCAAGAAGGCGGTGCTGAGTCCGAGGGTTGGGACTGAGAAAAGGTGGGGGGAGGGGAAATGAGGAAGGTGGAAAAATCTGCATTCATCCCTTGTGGTTGGAAGGTTCCTAGGCGGAAGATGAGGCGCTCTTCCTCCAGGCGTCGTGTTGCCATGGTCTGGCGATGGAGGAGGCCAAGGACCTGCATGTCCTTGGCAGAGTGGGAGGGGGAGTTAAAGTGTTCAGCCATGGGACGGCTGGGTTGGTTGGTGCGGGTGTCCCAGAGGTGTTCTCTGAAACATTCCGCAAGTAGGCGGCCTGTCTCCCCAATGTAGAGGAGGCCACATCGGGTGCAGCGGATGCAGTAAATGATGTGTGTGGAGGTGCAGGTGAATTTGTGATGGATATGGAAGGATCCCTTGGGGCCTTGGAGGGAAGTAAGGGGGGAGGTGTGGGCGCAAGTTTTGCATTTCTTGCGGTTGCAGGGGAAGGTGCCGAAAATGGAGTTTGGGTTGGTGGGGGGTGTGGATCTGACGAGGGACTCGCGGAGGGAGTGGTCTTTCCGGAACTAGGTTCACTAACCAGAACAAGGTGCTAGGATCACTAACCAGAACAAGCTACTAGGATCACTAACCAGAACAAGGTGCTAGGATCACTAACCAGAACAAGGTACTAGGATCACTAACCAGAACAAAGTGCTATGTTGAATTGCGAGCAGTCTACATTATAGAAAACAGTTAAATGTTTTGAACACTGCCAGCAAAGCAATGAAAATATATCAATGTAGGAAAAGAATGTTTGAATATTTGCAGTGGAAAGATTTGGGAGAAGACATACTTACAAAAGATGAGATAATGGGAAAATTGGATGGAAGAACAAACTGGAATTGCAAGGAGTTTGAAACGAGAATAGAAGAAATTGGCAAAACACATCAGGTCCTAAATGGAAGGATACAGACTAATATTCTGGGCTAGATTTTCCTTACTGTGGCATGGAGCCCTTTACCCTCACTCTGCCTCATTACCCCACCGGCCTTTCCCCTACCCTCCTTACCTCCATTGGCCTTCTCTCCACCGGCCTTCCCCCTACTCGCCTTGCCCCTGTCAGCCTTCCCCCCAACAGGCCCTCCCCCCACAGGCATTCCCCTCACAGGCCTTCCCCCCACAGGCCCTCCCCCCATCGTCGTTCTCCCCACCGGCCTTCCCCCTACCCGCCTTGCCCCTGTCGGCCTTCCCCCCACAGGCCTTCCCCGCCACCGGCCTTCTCCCCCATCGTCCTTCCAGCCACCGGCCTTCCCCTACCGGCCATGCCCCTTACCCACCTTCCCTCTACCTGTCATCCCCCCACTGGCCCTCCCCTCAGGCCTTCCCCCCACTTGCCCTCCCCCTACCGGCATTCCCCCCATTGTTCTTCTCCCCATTGGCCTTCCCCCCACTCGCCTTCCCCCCACAGGCCTTCCCCCTATTGGCCTTCCCCCTGCTAATCGTCATGGCCCCTCATACCGCCCATGCCAATTTCATACGAATACATGCCATTCTCTGTGGCCTCAATTTCTCTCATTATCACTTTTTGCCCATTCCACACATATTCACTGAATATACATTAAGTATGTAACCTGTAGCCATATACAGGTAATAATGATGGTAAACGTGGAATTGCAAAGAAAATTACTTACTCAGAAATGTAATATGAAAAGGAATTGCTGTTCTGACAAGGCAAACAAAGTGTCAATAGACAGACCATCAGGGTATCAATAACAATTTTCAAATATTTCACTCCTCTTCTCACGTCCAAATGAAAGGTGGTTAAGAAGCCATATGGGATAATGGCCTTTAATAGTTGAGGTATAGAGTACATGAGCAAAGAGATTATGTTGGAACTGATTGAAACTTTAGTTAGGCTACAGCTGGAGTACTGCATATTGTTCTGGTCACCACATGATAGAAAAGATGTGTTTGAACTGGAGAAGGTATGGAAGAGATTTACCTTGGTACTACCTGGGTTAAGGTGTCTAAACTCTGAGGAAAGATTGGATAGACTGGGGTTGTTTTTCATGGAGCAGCAGTGGGCAAGTGGGGATCTGATAGAGGTGTCTAAAATTATGAGGAGCATTAGTAGAGAGGTCAATAACCAGGGGCACAGATTTAAGCTCCGAGGTGGAAGAATGAGGAGAAAGTTCAGCAGAATTAATTTCACCCAGAAGGGTGGGGAATCCACTGCGTGAAAGGCTGGTTTGTTAGAAACTCCTGTAACATTTAAGCGGTATTGAGATTTTCACTTGAGTTGCTCTAACCTCGAGGACTTTAGGCCAATAGCTGGAACATGGGATTCTTGCAGTCAGCTCTTTATTGACCAGCACAGGTAAGATGGGCCAAATGGCCTCCTTCTGTATCATAAAGTCTGTGAGTTTATAAATATTGAGTCATTGACTAAATCAACCCCCAAATGTCAGCATATTATAAAAAACTTAAAGACGTCTTTCAAGCAAAGTCTGCCATTTACTTCACTTACCAATTTCCTGCTCAACTAATATTTTTATTGGTTGGGATCTTATCCAAATGTGTATAAGGACAAGGTTTCTGGTTTTGAACCCAGACCATTATTTCATCAGGGAATGTCAGTAAGTTGCGTCCTTCCAGACAGCTCTATGAGCCGACACTTGAAATATTAACCTGCCAGTTCCAATGTGTGGAGACACCAACCCCACCTCAGAGGAGTGCAGAAGACCAGCAGAAGGATGAATTGCCAGTATTAATGTGCTTGGTCTGAGGAAAAATGAACTTTCTTTCTTGAGATTGTGAAGAGCCTTGTTCTTCTGTATTACAGTTCCAGTTCTGGTTGAGGGCAGACAGCAGAACCTCTGCCCTTCCCCTCACCCCTGCATAATTTAATGGTGCATCCAACCTCAACCTTTCACAGAGATTGAGCTACCTGATGGCTTGGGTGAGAAGGACTAAAGACCCAGAGGTTTCTGAGAAAGCTGATCCAACATTGTTCCCCTGTACCTAAAGGATAAACTGCTCTCTTAGATTTCTTTTGTTCAGGAATTGTTCTTTGAGCCATCCTTGGGTAGTCTTGGAGATACGTTCTTGGAAAACAGTCCATCTCCAAGATTTAGCACAGGATCTTTGTCCTCTCATGCACGTGAATGGAGATTCTGCTCCATTACTTTTGTGTAGGTTCAGTTGTTCAACAAAGCATTCACCTTTTCTATATTTGATCACCGTATTGTGGGGGAGTCTCTACTGATAAATTGTCTTCTCATATTGATGAAACATGTGGCCCCCTCAATAAGGAGGAAGGAAGTGTAGAAATGTTGCCTCTGCTGTGGTTATGTGGTAGCGTGTCAGGACAAAGGGGCTGGTAGGTGGGGCAGTGGAAGATGGCAGATGTAAAGGCATTGTTAGTTAATAAAGGAGAGAGAGTTGGGATAAGGAATGGCATTTTCCGATGGCAACCTGCAATCAATAGAGTACCACATGAATCAGTGCTGGAGCCACAGTAATTTACAATGTATATTTGTTCCTCAGGTGAGGAAAGTGCATGTGCTTGAGCCAAGTTTACAGATAACAAAAAAATAGGTAAAAGTGACACAGTGAATCTGCAAAGGGATATAGACAGGCTCAACAAGTGGCTGTAAAATATACAGATGAAATATTATGGGAGAAAATATGAGGGTTTGCACCTATTGCAAGAAGAATAGAGGAGATCCTAGGGAGTGTTGCTGAACAAAGAGACCTTGGAGTGTGGGTTCATAGCTCCTTGAAAGTAGAGTCGCAGATGAAGGCAGCATTTGGTGTGCTTTCCTTTATTGGTCAAAGTATTGAGTACAGGAGTTGGGAGGTCATGTTGCGGCTGTACAGGACATTGGTTAGGCCACTGTTGGAATATTGCATGTAATTCTGGTCTCCTTCCTATCAGAAAGAAGTTATGAAACTTGAAAAGGTTCAGAAAAGATTTACAAGAATGTTGCCAGGGTTGGAGGATCTGAGCTACAGGGAGAGGCTGAACAGGCTGGGGCTGTTTTCCCTGGAGTGTCGGAGGCTGAGGGGTGACCTTATAGAGGTTTATAAAATCATGAGGGGCATGGATAGGATAAATAGATAAAGTCTTTTCCCTGGGTTAGGGAGTCCAGAACTAGAGGGCATAGGTTTAGGGTGAGAGGGGAAAGATATAAAAGAGACCTAAGGGGCAACATTTTACGCAGAGGGTGGTACGTGTATGGAATGAGCTGCCAGAGGAAATGGTGGAGGCTGGTACAATTGCAACATTTAAGAGGCATTTGGATGGGTATATGAATGGGAAGGGTTTGGAGGGATATGGGTCAGGTGCTGGCAGGTGGGACTAGATTGGGTTGGGATATCTGGTCGGCATGGACGGGTTGGACCGAAGGGTCTGTTTCCGTGCTGTACATCTCTGACTCTATGACTATATTTAAATGGAGAAAAACTGTGGAAAGTATTGTGAAAGGAAAACAGTTCTTGGGAATTTAATCAAGTAAACGTGATGAAATGTCTTCTAAATTCATTCATGGGTTAAGGAGATCACTGGCTAGGCTAGCATTTATTACCCATCCCTAAAAGCATAGAGGGCAGTTAAGAGTCAACCATATTGATGTGTGTCTGGAGTCACATTTAGGCCAGACCAGGTAAGATTTCCTTTCTTGAAGGACAAGATAGGCTTTTATGACAATTTCCAATGGGAAACTGATCACCATTAATCCAGCTTTATTAATCCCAGATGTTTAAATTGGATTCAAATTTCACCATTTACCATGGCGGGATTCAAACCTCTGACCCCAGGGCGTTAGCCTGGGACATGGGATTACTAGCCTAGTGATAATGCTAATAGGCCATTGCTATTAGAAGTTGAGTGCATGAGCTGAAAGGAGGGAGGTGGAAGGTGGAAAATAGAGGAGAAACAGGCTTTGGTGTGATACAATGCAAAATATGAGAACAGAGGCCCACAAAAGTGATGGTTGTAGTCAGGGGTGGTGCTGACCTCTGTGGAGGGAAACCTCAGTTACTCAGTATTTAAGAATCACTAGTGTGTAAGGTGGAGCCATAAAAGTAAATGTAACAAAGCTTGAGAAACTGGAAAAATGGTATGAATTCCTAAAGATAGTGTGGGAGATAATGAGCTTCTAATAGATATCTGCTCACTCAGAAATGAGTTGACATTTTACATGTTAGCTCACAGCGCTTGCAGGATACAGAGAAACAGAAAGAGAAAAGTCGAGCAGGAAAATGAATATCTGATATGGACTAGATATGGGTTGAGAATGGGTGGAAATTAGAACATAGCTACGGATATTTTCAAGATCAATTTAAACAGGAAGCAAAAATCTGCATTCGTCATCAGTGTAAAAGGAAGAAAGGAAACCTGAGTAGTATTGAAACAAAGAATGTTCTGCATAGCCAAAAAAAGGATAAGTACAGCTTGGTGTCCCATAGCAACGCCTTTTATCTGGAGTAAGTGAATAGAGGTAAAAGCATTTCTCAAGGTAATGCCAAGCAGAGGTGAATAATGGATGCGGACTGTTTGAGCTGTTATTCAAGGGAAGGAAACAGAGTTTTCACCATAGCAGGTCATTTTCTAAGAGGTGCAGAATGAAATAGTAAAGGAACTAGGAAAAGAAAATTAAGGTTGGAGAAAGAAATAGATGTACTCATAGTGAGTCTCAATTGAACCATGCAGTAAAGGGTAGGTACTAGACAAAGTGGCTGGGAGAGTAACAGTTGTCCACGTTTAAGAACATTAAATCAGAGGGATAGCAGGAAGCTATGAAAGTGGTGGAGTAGAGGCAGAATGGGAATGTCACGAGATTAGTCATCCATAACCTTTGATGAATGCTGTTAGGGGCATTGGTATAAATCCCACTGTCACACATGATTAGGAACCATGGAATCAAAGACTAGTCTAATAGAGACCATCAACACAACAAAAACTGACTATAAAATCTCGAATAAAAGGCTAGCATCATGACAAGCTCATAACCATTGTCAATGGAAGTAAAAAACCCAACTGGATTACTGCTGTCCTTGCCTAGTCTGGCCTACATGTGATTTCAGACCCACAACTATGTGGTTGACTCTTAATTTCTCCTCTGGGCAATGAATGCAGGCTGAGCCAGTGATGGCCACATCCCATGAACAAATAAATGCAAAACTGGTGAAATATCTTGTGGGTATGGAGTGATAATGTCACTGAGTTTGTAATCAGCCGCCCAAACTAATAGAACATAATCCATTACAGCACAGTACAGGCCCTTTGGCCCTTGATGTTGCACCAATCTGTAGAACCAATCGGAAGCCCATCCAACCTGCATTATTCCATTATCAGCCATATGTTTATCCAATAACCTTTTGAATGCACTTAAAATTGGCGAGCCCACTACTGTTGTACGCAGGACCTTCCACACCCTTACTATTGTCTGACTAAAGAAACTACCTCTGACATCTGTCCTATATCTATCACCCCTCAGTTGTAAGCTATGTCCCCTCATGCTAGCCATCACCATCCAAGGAAAACGTCTCTCACTGCCCACCCTATCTAACCCTCTGATCATCTTGTATATCTCTATTAACCTTTGTATATCAGCTCTTAACCTTCTTCTCTTGAAATAAAACAGCCTCAAGTCCGTCAGCCTTTCCTCATAAGACCTTCCCTCCATACCAGGCATCCTAGTAAAACTCCTCTGCACCCTTTCCAAAGCTTCCACATCCTTCCTGTAATCTGGTGACCAGAACTGTATGCAGTACTCCAAGTGCAGCTGCACCAGAGTTTTCTACAGCTGCAACATGATCTCATAGCTCCAAAACTCAATCCCTCTACCAATAAAGGCCAATACACTGTATGCCTTCTTAACAACCCTACCAACCTGGGTGGCAACCTTCAGGAATCTATGCACAAGGATGCCAATCCCTTTCTGCTCATCCACACTACCAAAAATCTTACCATTAACTCGGTACTCCGTATTCCTGTTGTTCCTTCCAAAGTGAATGACATCACACATTTCCGCATTAAACTCCATTTGCCATGTCTCTGCCCAGCTCTGCAGTTTATCTATGTCTCTCTGTAACCTGCATCATCCTTCGTCATTGTCCACAACTCCATGACCTTAGTGACATCCGCAAATTTGCTAACCCATCCTTCTACACCCTCATCTAGGTCATTTATAAAAATGACAAACAGCAGTGGCCCCAAAACTGATCCTTGTGGTACACCACTAGTAACTGAACTCCAGGATGAACATTTCCCATTAACCACCACCCTCTGCCTTCTTTCAATTTCTGATCCAAACTGCTAAATCACCCTCAATTCCATGGTTTCATATATTCTGCAATAGCCTACCATGGAGAACCTTATCAAATGCCTTAGTGAAATCAATATACACCACATCAACCGCTTTACCTTCATCCACCTGTTTGATCACCTTCTCAAAGAACTTAGTAAGGTTTGTGAAAAGCACGATCTACCCTTCACAAAACTGTGTTGACTATCGCAATCAATTTCTTTCTTTCTAGATGATTATAAATCTTATCTCTTTTAATCCTTTCCAACACTTTACCCATAACCGAGGTAAGGCTCACTGGTCTATAATTATGAGGGTTGTCTCTACTCCCCTTCTTGAACAAGGGGGACAACATTTGCTTATCCCTCAATCTTCTGTAAACAATGACAACAGAAAGATCAAAGCCAAAGGTTCTGCAATCTCCTCCCTGGCTTCCCAGAGAATCCGAGGATAAATCCCATCCGGACCAGGGAACTTATCTAACTTTACACTTTCCGGAATTGCTAACACCTCCGCCTTATGAACCTCAATCCCATCTGGTCTAATAGCCTGTATCTCTCTATTCTCCTTGACAACATTATCTTTTTCCTGTGTGAATATTGACGAAAAATATTCATTTAGCATTTCTCCTATCTCCTCTCACTCCAAGCACAACTTCCCACTACAGTGCTTGATTAACCCTAATCTTACTCTATAGGTATATCTTTTATTCCTGATATACCTATAGAAAACATTAGGGTTTTCCTTGATCCTATCCGCCAATGACTTCTCATGTACCCTTTTGGCTCTTCTTAGCTCTCTCTTTAGGTCAGTCCTGGCTAAATCAAGTGCCCTCACTGAGCCTTCACATCTCAGCTTTACATAAGCCTCTTTCTTCCTCTTGACAAGAGATTCAACTTCTTTAGTAAGCTGCGGCTCCCCCACTTGACCATGTCCTCCCTGTCTGACATGTACATACTTATCCAGGACACGCAGTAGCTGTTCCTTGAAAAAGCTCCACATTTCAATTGTGCCCATCCCCTGCAGTTTCCTTCCCCATCCTATGCATCCTGAATCTTGCCTAATTGCATCATAATTGCCTTTCCCCCAGTTTTAACTCTTGCTGTGCGGTGTATACCTATCCCTTTCCAGCTCTGAAATAAACATAACCGAATTGTGGTCACTATCAACAAACTGCTCACCTACCTCCAAATCTAACACCTGGCCAGATTCATTCCCCAGTACCAAATCTAATGTGGCCTCGCCCCTTATTGGCCTGTCTACATACTGTGTCAGGAATCCCTCCTGCACACATTGGACAAAAACTGACTCATCTAAGGTACTTGAACTACAGCATTTCCAGTCAATATTTGTAAAGTTAAAGCCCCGATAACAGCTACCCTATTACTTTCGCTCCTTTCCAGAATCATCTTTGTAATCCTTTCCTCTACATCTCTGGAACTTTTCAGAGGTCTATAGAAAACTCCCAACAGGGTGACCTCTCCTTTCCTCTTTCTAACCTCAGCCCATACTACCTTGTAGATTAGTCCTCGTCAAATGTCCTTTCTGCCACTGTAATACTGTTCTTGACTAATAATGCCACACCTCCTCCTCTTTTACCATCTTCCTTTTTCTTACTGAAACATCTAAATCCCAGAACCTGCAACAACCATTCATGTCCTTGCCCTATCCATGTCTCTGAAATGGCCACAACATCAAAGTCCCAGCCCATGCTGCAAGTTCACTCACCTTATTCCGGATACTCCTGGTGTTGAAGTAGACACGCTTCTAACCACCATCCTGCCTGGCCAGTGAACTCTTGTGACATTGAAACCTCATTTGTGACCTCACTACCCTCAACCTCCTGTACACTGGAGTTAATGCTCTGAGGTCATGGCTTCAAGTGCCACCACACTACGTGGAGGAATTCAGTGAATAAATCTGAAATGTAAATCTAGATGAGTGACCATGATACCTATCATTAATCGTTGTGAAAACTTATCAGAGTCACAAAAATGTCTTTGGAAAAGAAATTTGCCATCATTAATTGATCTGGTCTGCAGCGAGTCCAGGGTAACACCAAGAAAGACCATAGAAGATACAGGATTAAGAGTTTGAATAAATGATTGACTGGTTTGAGTTTTTTGATGATTTGTATATGTTTGTATTGATTTTTAGAATATAGCAGTGACCTTTGATTTTGAACAATGCTGTTTTCCCAAAGTTAGCAGGAAGAAAATTAAATTATGTGAAACTTTTACCCTCCTTCCTTTTGATAATGAGGGTCACCTGCAACAATTGTAACAAAAGTCATTCAGCGGGATCTCATAGAATCTGAGTTCCCAGATTGGGGCTGTTAACCTGGTCCAATCAGGGAGCCCTGGCTGACAAAGAAGGATCTATGTCAGGGATGTTGAGCCCCTAAATGCCTGACTCATTGAGAGGCAGTGCTGTTGTCAGAGGCCAAGGGTGACTGGTGATAGGATGCCAGCCTCTGAAGAGTTATTTCGTTATACATTATGATCACCTCCTTGTATTTTTCATCAACATCTCTCTATATCACTTTCTCAACTCTTTTTGACTGATCAGTTTAGAATAGAACATAGAACATAGAACATTACAGCGCAGTACGCCACCCTGTCATACGAATCTGAAGCCCATCCCACCAACACTATTCCATGTATGTCCATTTGCCTGTCCAATGATGACTTAAATGCACTCAAACTTGGTGAATCTACTACCGATGCAGGCAAAGCATTCCTTACCCTTACTACTCTCTGAGTAAAGAAACTACCTCTGACATCTGTCTTATACCTATCCCCCCTCACTTTAAAGTTGTGTCCCTTTGTGTTTGCTGTCCCCATACTTGGAAAAAGGCTCTCCCTGTCCACCCTATCTAATCCTCTGATTATCTTATATGTCTCTATTAAGTCACCTCTCAACCTTCTTCTCTCTAACGAGAACAGCCTCAAGGCTCTCAGCCTTTCCTCATAAGACCTTCCCTCCATACCAGGCAACATCCTAGTAAATCTCCTCTGCACTCTTTCCAAAGCTTCCACATCCTTCTTATAATGCAGTGACCAGAACTGTATACAATACTCCAAGTGTGGCCGCACCAGAGTTTTGTACAGCTGTAGCATAACCTCATGGTTCCGGAATTCGATCCCTCTATTAATAAAAGCTAAAGCACTGTATGCCTTCTTAACAACCCTGTCAATCTGGGTGGCAACTTTCAGGGATCTGTGTACATGGACACCTAGATCTCTCTGCTCATCTTCACTCCCAAGAATCCTACCATTAGCCCAGTACTTTGCATTCTAATTACTCCGACCAAAGTGTATCACCTCACAGTTGTCCACATTAAACTCCATTTGCCACCTCTCAGCCCAGCTCTGCATCCTATCTATGTCTCTCTGCAACCTACTACATCCTTTGTCACTATCCATAACTCCACTAACCTTAGTGTCATCTGCAAATTTACTAACCCACCCTTCTAAGCCCTCATCCAGGTCATTTATAAAAATGACGAACAGCAGTGGACCCAACACCGACCCTTGCGGTACGCCGCTAGTAACTGGACACCAAGATGAACATGTTCCATCAACTACAACCCTCTGTTTTCTTTCAGCAATCCAATTACTGATCCAAACTGCTATGTCTCCCACAATCCCATTCCTCCATATTTTGTATAATAGCCTACTGTGGGGAACCTTATCGAAACCCTTGCTGAAATCCATATACACCACATCATAGGTTTACTCTCATCTACCTGTTTGGTCACTTTGTCAAAAAACTCAATAAGATTCGTTAGGCACAACCTACCCTTCATAAAACCGTGCTGACTGTCCCTGATCAGATTATTCTTTTCTAGATGGTTATAAATCCTATCTCTTATAACCTTTTCCAACACTTTACCAACAACTGAAGTGAGACTCACTGGTCTGTAATTACCAGGGTTGTCTCTACTACCCTTTTTGAACAAGGGAACCACATTTGCTATCCTCCAGTCCTCAGGCACTATTCCTGTAGACAATGATGATTTGAAGATCAATGCCAAAGGCTCGGCAATCTCCTCCCTGGCTTCCCAGAGGATCCTAGGATAGATCCCATCCGGCCCAGGGGACTTGCCTGTTTTCACACTCTGCCATATTTCTAATACCTCTTCCTTGTGAACCTCAATCTCTTCTAGTCTTAGATGCAAGTATCTCTGTATCTTCCTCTCCAACATTTTCATCTTCTATAGTGAACACTGTCAAAAAATATTTATTTAGTGCTTCCCCTATCTCCTCTGACTCCACACACAACTTCCCACTATTATCCTTGATTGGCCCTAATTTAACTCTCGTCATTCTTTTATTCCTGACATACCTATGGAAAGCCTTAGGGTTTACCCTGATCCTATCCGCCAACAACTTCTCATGTCTCCTCTTGGCTCTTCTGAGCTCTCTTTTTAGGTCTTTCCTGACTTCCTTGTAACCCTCAAGCGCCCTAACTGAGATTTCACATTTTGTCCTAACATAAGCCTTCTTCTTCTTCTTCTTGACCAGGGATTCCATTTCCGTAGTAAACCACGGCTCACACGTTCTATATCTTCCTCCCTGCCTGACAGGTACTTACTTATCCAGGACACACAGGAGCTTTTCCTTGAATTTTTAATGTGCTCATCCCCTGCAGTTTCCTTCCCCATTCTACTCTTCCTAAATCGTTCCTAATTGCATTGTAATTTCCCCTCACCCAGCTGTAACTCTTGCTCAGTGGAGTACACCTATCCCTTTCCATCACTAAAGTAAACCTGACAGAATTGTGATCGCTATCTCCAAAGTGCTCACCTACTTACAAATCTAACACCTGGCCATGCTCGTTACGCAGTACCAAATCTAAAGTGGCTTCGCCCCTTGTTGGCCTGTCTACATACTGTGTCAGGAAGCCCTCCTGCACACACTGGACAAAAACTGACCCATCTATAGTACTCGTACTGTAGTGATCCCAGTCAATATTTGGATAGTTGAAGACCCCCATGACAACTACCCTGTCTCTCTCACTCCTATTGAGAATCATCTTTTCTATCCTTTCCTCTACGTCCCTGGGACTATTTGGAGGCCTATAGAAAACTCCCAGCATGGTGACTTCTCCTTTCCTGTTTCTAACCTCAGCCATACTATCTCAGTTAACGAGTCCCCAAACATCCTTTCTACAACTGTAATATTGTCCCTGATCAACAATGCCACACCTCCCCCTTTTTTACCATCTTCTCTGTTCTTACTGAAACATCTGAATCCCGGAACCTGCAACGGCCATTCCTGTCCCTACTCTATCCATGTCTCCGTAATGGTCACAACATCGAAGTCCCAGGTACTAACCCACGCTGCCAGTTCACCCACTTTATTTCGGATGCTCCTCGTGTTGAAGTATATACACTTCCAATCAGGTTCTCGCTTGGCAGTGTCAGTTACTTGATTTGGGAACTCCCTACTCTCATCCTCTTCTGTACCTGTCCTACAGTTTTGGTTCCCATCCCCCTGCTGTATTAGTTTAAATATGCTTTAATAATTTATAATCTTGCAGTCGAATATCAGGGATACTTGTGACTGTAAACCACGTTAAGACAAGGCCAAAAAAGTAATTTTCCTTGTATTTTATAAAATCTTAAATTCACCAGGTTCCTCAGACAGCACTTTCCAAACCCACAGCCACTTCCATCTAGAGGGACACAGGTGGAGTTACATGAGAACAGTTCCCTTTTTTTTAAGATTAGATTCTCTACAGTGTGGAAACAGGCCCTTCAGCCCAACCAGTCCCCACTGAAGAGTAACCCCCCAAGACCCATTGCCCTCTGACTAATGCACCTAACACTATGGGCAATTTAGCATGGCCAATTCACCTGACCTGCACATCTTTGAACTGTGGGAGGAAACTGGAACACCCGGAGGAAACCCACGCAGACACGGGGAGAACGTGCAAACTCCACAAAGACAGTTGCCCAAGGCTGGAATCGAACTGGGACCCTGGCACTGTGAGGCAGTAGTGCTAACCACTGTGCCATCGTGCCACCCACATTAAGCCACTCACCATCCTGGTTTGGAAAATACTGCTGTTTTGTTATTGTTACTGAGTTTCCCTACTGAGTCTCTCTTCTCTATGATATTGTGGCTTTACATAAAGCAAATGCAGCAGTTTGAGAAAGCAGCTTACTACCACCTCACAGGTACCTAGGAATGGGTAACAAATGCTGGCTAGCAACACTCATAATTCCATGAATGAAGAAACAAAATAAAGCTAAGCCTGCTGCCAAGCCAAAGATGTGGATTGTGATGTGTTATAATAATTTATTGTGTGTCACCAAAAGAGGAGTAGAAAGTCTCCCTGAGGAGGTGTGTCAGTTGATGCTGTCCAGTCAGATGTGGGAATGAAATGTAGTGAGGGACTCTGTATTCGATCTTTACAGTGCTATATGAGCCGAGCACTAACACCCCTGGATTCTGACAGGTTATCTTCATTGGAATTAATCTCTTAGACATTGTTGTGAACAAACCAAGAAAAAAGAAATCACCTTGGAACTTAAAACAAAAATAGTTTGTTAATTTCCTTTCAATACTTTCATTTATTTGTCATGGAAATATAGGCAATAGTGGAATAAAAGATGTTTGATAGGCAAGGGTCTTTGGAGGCAGGAAGACATGGCTAAATGCGTTGTTACCTTTTCTGGCTGTACTCTCGGTGAGGTTTACTTATCATGTCGTACTTTGATCTGGATCTGGGCACATCTGGAGCCAGAAGGCAGCAGGAGAAAGGAAGTTTCTCATGCATGGGCAGTCCGGGTTCTGGCACAACATCAAGTTTAGGTCCTTCAATAATTTATTGTTTGTCGTGCAACCGTATTGAGAATGAGGTACTGCTGCTCTGTTAGGTATGGTTTCACATCTTAACTACAGAAGATGAGTATTTATGTTTGTACCTGTGCCTCTGGTATGTTGTGTGCAATTGGTAACTTTTTCTTAGAATATAAAATGCTAACTGAAAATGCTAGAAACTCATTTCTCCAGAATAGTCATATCAGAATCAAAGTGCTAACTCTGTTTCTCACGCCACATAAGCTGCCAGACTTGCTGAATTTCTGCAGTATTTCCTGTTTTCAGATTTCAGATTTCCAACATTCACAGTGTTTTGCTTCTCCAGTTGCTGATTATTTTTAAAAATCTGCTCTTATCTTTTCCTGTGATTTCTTCTGTCCTATTACCTATTTTAGGAGTAACTGATTTTAATTTATTTTACACGCAGCTCAGTGGCTTTGGAGGCAATTTTGGAGTTGTACTCTGCAGGTTTACTTATTGGAGTTGTCACCAGTTGTTCTTTGAAATGAGATAACAGGAAATAAGAAGGTTCTGTCCTGCAGCCAGAATCATTTCTGTTTCCAGGCCAGAAGCTCTGAGGACTGGATGACCAAAAGAGGGACGCTAATAAGGTGGCCAGATACATGTCAATTTGTAGATCCTTCCATCACACACCAGTGGCAAGTGTTATGAGTGGGAATGATTCCTGGGTAGTCTTATGCTGTAAAGAAATTGACCAAAAGAACAAAGAACAGTACAGCACAGTGACAGGCCCTTTGGCCCACCAACCTGCACCCACACATGATGCCTTTGTGAATTAAACATTCTCCTTGTCTTCTTAATCAATTGCTGCACATACAGAGTCATTTTATGAAGGTTCTACCAGCCCCCTCCATTTCAATAAAATGCTAGTCTTCTTTTTCTTCTAATAAAAGAAGTCACATTTTCATCATTGACTCCTTCCCCCTCACTTCCCATGATTTGCAGACCCCTTACATCATCTTCACTATTTACTTTTGAACCTATCATTGCAAAATGTATTGCTTACTTGTTAAATCTAAGACTGACTTGATCTGATGACTTTTGGAAATCCAAATATCCTTCTGTCACTCTCTATGCCTTGGCTCAGTGTATGTGCCTGTTTCTCTCCATCAGAACAACCCAGAATCCTTGCAGTGCTGGTTAGCTCAATTGGTTAGCTGGCTGGTATAGATGTGATTGGTGCCAATATCATCAGCTTCAACCCTGTTTTGGCAGAACCGAGTTCATAGACCTCCGTCCCCTACCCACTGCAGCGCGGGGGAGCTCCTGATTTTAAGCGGATGGAAGTTTTTGCACCTTGCTGCTAATATCCCAAGAATATTTCATTTTCCTTCTTGTAATCAGATACAGTCACCATTTCTATTATTGATCGTTTGTAGTTAGCTGTGAGGAAATTAACTAGCAAGAACCACAGTTGGATGTGTCAATTGTAGATCTCCTTGGCTTCCTTATTTTCATTTTTCTTGAAAAGGCTGTAAGTATCCATCCAAGGGTCATGTACTGAAGTATCTTTTTCCCAAAATTTGATACTCAATGTAATGTTATGGGCTCTGCACTCATACTTATTTCATAACAGCCTGGCTGAACTCAGGAACATTGACTGGTTAAAGTAACCTCCAGAGCATCTGCTCGATATACATAATATATATATAGCACTGTCACTGTATCTTGCCCCTCTCTATTTTTAACTACTGTACTCCATTGATCTTTCTGATATGGTATTGACATTTTGCTGAATGGAATGTCTTTGGGCCTATGTGTTCTGTTTGTCTGAATCTACAGTAAACTTTGACTTTGGCTGCAGCACAGTGTAATGAAATAGAAAATCTGCCAGTTTTATCATTTATTATTGTGTATGGAATTCTAAATTCATCTGACAATGATTAACTTCAGGTTTGCTGGTTTAATTTGTAAGATTTTATTACTTTCCCTCTCCTGTCACATGTCTATGAAAATGTTTATTCAGTTCAGAATGGCATTATCTCTCTGTGGTAAACAGATATTCCTATTCCTATTGCTTGGTATTCCTAACGTTGTATTCTTGAATCAGTTCCTCAATGCTAGTGATGTTGGCTTGGTTGAGGACATTGGTGTTGGTGCATCTTTCTCCCCAGTGAATTCGCAGGATATTGTGCAGGCAGTGTTGGTGGGACCTGTTCCAGCCTTGATCTGCTGCGATGGACTGGGCACGTGGTGCCCATGACCAACACAAGGCTCCCCAAGCAGGTCCTGTACTCCCAGCTCCAAAACAACAGGTGAGCCCCAGGTGGAGAGAAGATGCACTTCAGGGATACCCTCAAGGCCTCACTTGGGAAGTGCAGCATTCCCACAGACACCTAGAAATGACTGGCCCCAGACTATCCAAGTGGAGGAGGACCATCTGGGAAGTGTCAAGCACCTCAAAAATTGCCATCAGGAAAAAAGTGAAAGCCAGGTGGAAATAGTGCAAGGAATGTGCTGCCACACCAATACCCCATCCATCCCCTTCCCATGACCACTTCCTGCTCCAAGTGTAAATGCAGTATCCATAACAGTCTGACAACCACCTATGGACACACCCTGAGAGTGGACGAGAGTCATCCTCATCTCTGAGGGGCCGCTGGTGAATGAATACATTTTTGACTGACCAACTGAAATGATATGTGGTACCATTCTGTGTTCCAGAAATTAAGTCAAAAATCACACAAAGCCAGGTTATTGTTCAACGGGTTTGTTTGAAAACATTAGCTTTTGGAGCACTGCTCCTTTATCAGGCACCTCTCCATCCAAAAATTAGCACAAGCTAAGTGACCTTTCTGGCAAAGTCTGCTCAGTTGAATGGTAGATTTTGGAAATTAGGTGCAATGATTTATTTACCTTACAATTCCATATTCTAAAGGGATTGCTCTTCACTCTGAAAATAATAATCAGACATCTTCTCACTTTCTCCCTGTCCTCTGAAAATCAGCACTAAAAGAGTGCTGTGCCAATAACTTGTTTGAAGTGTGCTTTTTTGTTTTTCATTGTTGATTGCTATCATTTGAACACTAAACCAGTGTATTTAGTTCTGAAGCTGTGTTCAAAGCCATTTTTCATGGAGCAATATAATTTGATTCTGAATTTTACAGAGACATTGAACGTGTCATCAGAGTTTGTGTGAGTTGATATGTTGTTGCCTTCCTTGTCACACCTATATATTCTTAGTGTAGAGTAGCACAATCCTTTTCAGAAAATGTTCAGAATTATTGTTCAAAGAATGTTGCTGAAGTTTTGATAAACTGTCCCAGGAAGTCTGCTAATGTGTTTCAAATATCCTTTTCATACCATTGCCAGTGATCAATGGAAAGTAATATGTTTTGAGGATTCTCAGTAAAAGCTGTTATGAGCGAGCATTATGTCAGTGCTATCCAATATGATGCCGCGCAACTTGACTAATGAAAGCTGACAGCCAATTATCGCTGTAGACTGGGCCTTCCTAATAATCCCAGTGACTGTTTCTGGCATGTGCTTTAACTCCTTTCCCGGGCTGGCACCTTGTGATAAATGAGGATAAACCCGTGTTGCAGGTGAAGACTATAACTTGCTGACCTTGGAGATTCTTTAGCAGCTAAAGGACCTGGGCTGAAGCACCTTTACCCAAAGGTTTAAAATAGATTGCACACCTCCACCCCCCCCACCCCCCCCCCACCCCAGCCAAATGTTGTACACCATTCTGAAAGCAGCAATAGGCAAATTGGGTTTGCTGCAGTTCATGTTTGATTTAAAATAAAGATATTTTCTTCCACTCTTTCTGGGCAATTCACAACTTAATGTAATCAACCTAGTGCAGCTGTTCCCCAGTGGGTCGTGTCCCTGCATCTGAGCCAGAAGCTCTGGTCTTGTGTTGGCCATAGAAGGTGCAATACAATTGTGGCTACCCAGCTTGTTTACCAATGTATCAATCCTTCCAGAACTCTAATGGTAGGCAGTGAGAGTAGTAATTCCATGGTCAGCCATGTGCAGAAGTCAGCTGTGGACTACTGCCCTACCTCACCAAGCATAATGACAGATTGATAACAAGTCAAATGGAAGTCCATAGTTGCCAAAGGCCTCTTAGGGCGTGGTAACTGAAGAGAGACTGTGTATGCAGAATTGATGAATATTCCCATGTCCTCCCTTCCAACAGTGTGATGTACATACAGCTAGCATATTGGGTTGTCAACTCATGAGCACTTTTATGCTTTGTTTTGAAAGTCAACCGGAAATTCAATTATTTTTCAAGTGAATCTTTGCATAATCCATGAACAAATTGTCTCCATAATGGTCACATATTGACAAAACAAGTCACTATTTACAAATATAGGGTTGTTTACGAGGTTCAGTGGCTTGTTCTGCTCTGCTGAACAACAGTGGGTTAAACATCTGGAAAAAGATGCATGAACCACACGCAAGTTGAATTGTAATTTCCCTTAATAGCAGCTGCAGAATTCCTTTCAAATGCAGCCTTCTAAAGTTGGGTATTTCTTAAGTCTGTGGTGGATAGCTTTCAGTCCTACATTACTGAAACTGCTTCAGTAACTTGCCTCTGTAATTTGAGAGAGAAGTTTTGTTTTACCAACTACTTCACAGATGAAGCTGGCTTTGGAGGACGCAGTGTACATTCTTTTCTTTAAACAATGTGCCAAAAACATCTTAGTTCCTCAACCATTTGCCTGGCTCCAAGGAAGATGAGATGTTTGAAGGACATCAGCTTTTGCTTTCAGTGGTTTTTTTTGGGAAATTATAAAGCAGAAAAACAACAGGCACCTGGAGAGCAGCCAGCTACAACACTATATCATTTAGAAATGCAAAAAGGACTTTGAGGACGCAGTGTGCTGTTGGTGTAATGCTACAGATTTGGAGAGCTTGGTATTGTCAGCAGCACTTTCCTACAGGTTGGTAAATACGGTTTTAAAGGATTGAGATGTCACTCTTTCTAATTTGATAAGTAGTTCAACTTAACCTTTTGTGGACTGCTACAGTCTATCCATCTAGCAAAATACATTTAATGGTGATAAGCTGCATATTTAGAATTTTATGTTTTACTTGGCTTGTCTATGAAATAGAGTTTTTGTCATTTGCCTACAAGGGAGTTTTTATTTGTAGTCTTTAGCATTTATGTGCTTTTAAAAATGTGCTTTTTTCAAGAACCATAAAATTCCATGTAAAAATGGGACGTACACCAGGCAATAGACTGCGCCAATTCTGTTGCCAGATAATGTTCTTGTTGAGGTTAAATCGCTGGAAACTGAACCAATTCAAATTCTTATTTTGCCTTGTAGGAAAATATTTGCTTCTGTAACAATCCAGTGCCCACGTATTTCAGTTTATAAACGCTCCACAAATGGATAAATTGCATCCATAAGCCAAATAGACCCAAATTGAGAAAATACTGAAATTTAAATTTCAATGTAATTCAGAGCAATTCAGATTCAGAAGTCACTTTGCACCTCCTGAGTGATTTATATGTTTGCGTATCCTTTCATTCAAATATATTGGGACCAATTGTATTCATTCCTGTAAATAATCATTTTCATTACTAAATCAAGGCATTATGTTCCTCAGATTGTACATTTGTCCTGTTTATAGCCCAATTAACAGTGTACACTATTGCATTATGCCTTGTGTCATTACTAACCATTGCTGGTTGCTTTTTCTCAAAACTTAACCAACTAAAATTACCCTTTAGTTTCATTTCAGTGCCATTTTTACAGTTAATTTATATGACGACATTAGGGTATTCAATTTGTGAACATTTCAAAACCATTCAAAACTGAGTCAGACCCCAAAAAAGCTGAATGTAATTTAGCAACCAGACATCATGATGTAAGATACTCTTGTGATTATAATGGTGAACAGGAGGTTCTTTCATGGCGATTGCAGGAGAACAACATCAACACCTAGGTACCATTTTCCCCACAGTGTCACTGCAAGTGGCCATAGCAAATTGTCACGATTGAATGCTTAAATGCTGCGTATCAAGGAGTTTCCATATTATTTATTAATGTAAAGATTGTTAATTTAGTGACATGTGTTTTGGAAGCTGCCAGGAAAGGTGGTATTAAAATTTTGCTTTACGTTTAACAATATCAGATTTGGAAAATAGCAGTGGATTTAATGCACATTATTGGATGATATTTGAAAATCTCATTCAATTGTGAAGTATCATATTCCAATATAGTAAAGGAGTTATGTAAAAGTAGATGACAACATGTGCATTAATGCAGAATCTGAATCAGTTCCTATTGCTTACATTAATTGAAATGGTTTTTAGTTAAAAACGGAATCAGATCGTTTAAGCAGTAAAAAGCATCAAGTTACAATGGTGTTGCCTCAATTTCACTGCATGAGCTTACAGTTTCCATTTTATCTTTCAAATTATTCTGAGGTGTCAAGCATCTATTAATAGGTTCTCAGAATCTGCTGTACTTCCTAAAGTGTGCAGCCAAAATTGAAAGAATTTTTTAAAAAAGAATGCTTTTATGTTTAACAAAAACACTAAAGAGTTAATTCTTGAAGCAGACAGGAAGTGATGAGCAATATTCTTGGGAAGAATTGCAGTGTTCTGTGAAACACATTGAGTTTCCATCAGTTTTTGGCAGGAGTAGTTATATTCAGTCACACACAAACTGAACCTTAACCTCAATCTTGATCAAGGATCCAAACAGAAAAAGCCTGTAGTCACTTTGCCATGTTTGATTTGTGATTCAGAATATGACTCCTCATTATGGTTGTAGTGTTTTTGTTTAGTTTTCTAGAAAATGCATTCATTCTTCTTGTCCCTGCTGAGAGCTGTGTGTATGTGTGAATCATAAAACAGATGAACTAGTCATTCATCTCATTGTGGGTTCAGAATGGCTGCCCTATTCGCCAGCATCCGTCCTTGTGAAAGTAGTACTGTATATTTTGTGGAGTTTTCTGAGACATTTTACATGAGTAAGACCCTTTAGAAATGTGAGTATTTGCAGCTTTTGTGACTAGAGTAATTGTAGATCATTAATTGTCATCAAATCATCTCAGATGTAATGGGAAACAGTTTACCCACCATTTCTCATATTGGCAAAGGCCATTCGGCCCATTGAGTCCACATGGATTTAGTAAGGAGAGGTTGTGCCTGACAAACCTGTTGAAGTTCTTTGAAGAGGTGACAAGTAGGTTAGACCAAGGAAACCCAGTGGATGTGGTCTATCTAGACTTCCAAAAGGCCTTTGATAAGGTGCCATACGGGAAGCTGCTGAGTAAGGTGAGGGCCCATGGTGTTCGAGGTGAGCTACAGGTATGGATTGAGGATTGGCTGTCTGACAGAAGGCAGAGAGTTGGGATAAAAGGTTCTTTTTCAGAATGGCAACCGGTGACAAGCGGTGTCCCACAGGGTTCAGTATTGGGGCCACAGCTGTTCATATTATATATTAATGATCTGGATGAAGGGACTGGGGGCATTCTAGTGAAGTTTGCCGATGATACGAAGTTAGGTGGACAGGCAGGTAGTACTGAGGAAGTGGGGAGGCTGCAGAAGGATCTAGACAGTTTGGGAGAGTGGTCCAGGAAATGGCTGATGGAATTCAATGTGAGCAAATGCGAGGGCTTGCACTTTGGAAAAAAGAATACAAGCATGGACTACTTTCTAAACAGTGAGAAAATTCGTAAAGCCAAAGTACAAAGGGATCTGGGAGTGCTAGTCGAGGATTCTGTAAAGGCAAACATGCAGGTTGAGTCCGTGATTAAGAAAGCGAATGCAATGTTGTCATTTATCTCAAGAGGGTTGGAATATAAAAGCACCGTTGTGCTACTGAGACTTTATAAAGCTCTGGTTAGGCCCCATTTGGAGTACTGTGTCCAGTTTTGGTCCCCACACCTCAGGAAGGACATACTGGCACTGGAACGTGTCCAGCGGAGATTCACACGGATGATCCCTGGAATGGTAGGTCTAACATACGAGGAACGGCTGAGGATCCTGGGATTGTATTTATTGGAGTTTAGAAGATGAAGGGGAGATCTAATAGAAACTTACAAGATAATACATGGCTTGGAAAAGGTGGATGCTAGGAAATTGTTTCCGTTAGGTGAGGAGACTAGGACCCGTGGACACAGCCTTAGAATTAGAGGGGGTAAATTCAAAACAGAAATGCGGAGACATTTCTTCAGCCAGAGAGTGGTGGGCCTGTGGAATTCATCGCCGCAGAGTGCAGTGGAGGGTGGGACGCTAAATGTCTTCAAGGCAGAGATTGATAAATTCTTGATGTCACAAGGAATTAAGGGCTACGGGGAGAATGCGGGTAAGTGGAGTTGAAATGCCCATCAGCCATGATTGAATGGCGGAGTGGACTCGATGGGCCGAATGGCCTTACTTCCACTCCTATGTCTTATGGTCTTATGGTCTTTGAGACCTTTGAGAAGGTGCTGATGAATATGACTAAAATAAAATCAGGAATGAGGGACTTACTTATGTGAAGATTGGATAAACTGTTTTCTTTTCCAAAGAGAAGAGAAGACAAATGGCAGAATTATTAAGCTGTTAATATTATGAAGGATTTTTACACAATAAATATGGAGAAATTAGCATGCTTGCCTTCATTGTTCAGTCCTTTCAGTACAGGAGTTGGGAAGTCACGTTAAGATAGTACAGGTGAGGCCTCTTCTGGAATGCTGTATCCAGTTCTGGTTGCCCAGTATTTTTAAAATTTGTTTTTGTGGGATGTGGGAGTTGCTGGTTAGCCAGCATTTATTGTCAGTCTCTAGTTGTCCTTGAGAACATAGAGCATAGAACATACAGCGCAGAACAGGCCCTTCGGCCCTCGATGTTGCACTGACCTGTGAACTATTCTCAGCTCGTCCCCTGACACTCTCCCAAAATCACCCATGTGCTTATCTAAGGATTGTTTGAATCTCCCTAATGTGGCTGAGTTGACTACATTAGCAGGTAGGGCATTCCACGCCCTTACCACTGTCTGCGTAAAGAACTTGCCTCTGACAGCTATCTTTCTTCTATAACCCCTCAATTTATAGTTGTGCCCTCTTGTACAAGCTGACGTCATCATCCTAGGAAAAAGTCTTTCACTGTCTACCCTATCTAATCCTCTGATCATCTTGTATGTCTCTATCAAATCCTCCCTTAGCCGCCTTCTTTCCAATGAGAACAGAACCAAGTCTCTCAGCCTTTCCTTATAAGACCTTCCCACCAGAACAGGCAACATCCTCATAAATCTCCTCTGCACCTTTTCCAATGGTTCCACATCCTTCCTGTAATGGGGCGACCAGAACTGTACACAATATTCCAAATGTGGCCGCTCCAGCGTTTTGTATAGTTGTGTAGTTGTCGCATGATATTGCGGCTCCGGAACTCAATCCCTCTCCCAATGAAACCTAACACACCGTTTGCCTTCTTAACAGCACTATCCACCTGGGAGGCAACTGTCGGGGATCCACGTACATGGAATCCAAGATCCCTCTGCACATCCACACTACCACAAATCTTTCCATTGACCCAGTACTCTGCCTTCCTGTTATTCTTCCCAAAGTGAATCACCTCACATTTAGCTGCATTGAACTCCATTTGCCACCTCTCAGCCCAATTCTGCAGTTTATCCAATCCCCCTGCAATCTGTAACATTCTTCCAAACTGTCCACTACTCCACCAACTTTAGTGTCATCTGCAAATTTACTAATCCATCCACCTATCCCTGCATCTAAGTCATTTATAAAAATGACAAACAGCAGTGGTCCCAAAACAGATCCTTGCTTCACACCACTAGTAACCGGACTCCAGACTGAATATTTTCCATCAGCCACCACTCGCTGCCTTCTTTCAGAAAGCCAGTTTCTAATCCAAACTGCTAAATAACCCTTAATTCTATGCCTCTGCATTTTCTCCATCAGCCGACCATGTGGTACCTTATCAAAGGCTTTACTAAAGTCCATATATACCACGTCAACTGCCCTACCCTCATCTACATGCTTGGTTACCTTCTCAAAAAATTCAATGGGGTTTGTGAGACATGACCTGCCCTTGATGAAACCATGTTGACTATCTGAAATCAAACTGTTGCTTGCTGGATGATCATAAATCTTATCTCTTATAATCCTTTCCAAAACCTTTCTTACCACAGAAGTAAGGCTCATTGGTCTATAATTACCTGCCCTTCTTGAACAAGGGCACATTTGTAATCCTCCAGTCCTCTGGTACTAAACCTATAGACAATGATGCTTCAAATATCTAAGCCAAAGGCTCTGCTATCTCGTCCCTGGCTTCCCAGAGAATCCTCAGATAAATCCCATCCGGCCCAGGGGACTTGTCTACTTTCACTCCTTCTAGAATTGATAACACCTGTTCATAGCTAACCTCGACCCTTTCTAGTCTAATATCTCGTACCTCATTCTTCTCTTCTGCATACCCTCCTTTTCATGAGTGAACACTGATAAGAAATGTTCATGTAGCACCTCTCCCATCTCCACTGGGTTCACACTCAACTTTCCACTTCTGTCTTTGACTGGCCCTATTTCTACCCTAATCATCCTTTTATTCCTCACATACCTATAGAAAGCTTTAGGGTTCTCCTTTATTCTGTTTACTAAAGACTGCTTGTGTACTCTCTTTGCTCTTCTTATCTCTCTCTTTAAATCCTTCCTAGCTGATCTGTAACTGGCAATCACCTTATCTGAACCATCTTGCCTCAGCAACATATTAAGCCTCTTTTTTCTTCTTAACAAGAGATGCAATTACTGTAGTAAACCACAGTTCCCTTGCCTTATCACTTCCTCCCTGCCTGACAGGGATATACCTATCAAGGACACACAATATCTGTTCCTTAAACCAGCTCCACATTTCAATTGTCTGCATCCCCTGCATTTTCCTACCCCATTCTA
This sequence comes from Chiloscyllium punctatum, assembly GCF_047496795.1. Classification (NCBI taxonomy): domain Eukaryota; kingdom Metazoa; phylum Chordata; class Chondrichthyes; order Orectolobiformes; family Hemiscylliidae; genus Chiloscyllium; species Chiloscyllium punctatum. Next base: position 159,218,766 of record NC_092741.1, on the reverse strand, counting down.
TCCATCCTAATTCCTGCCTAATCGCATTATAATTGCCCTTGCCCCATCGATAACTCTTGACCTGTATCCCTTTCCATCGCTCAACTAAATGTAACTGAATTATGGTCACTCTCTCCAAAGTGCCCACCTACAACTAAATCAAACACCTGGCCTGGTTCATTACCAAGTACCAGGTCCACTGTGGCCTCCCCTCTTGGCCCTTCAACATACTGTGTCAGGAAACTCTCCTGTACACATTGGACAAAAACTGATCCATCCGACGTACGAGAGTTATACATTTCCAATCAGTGTTGGGGGAGTTAAAGTCCCCGATAATGACCACCCTGTTCCTTTCACTCCTACCCAGAATAATGTTGCTAATCCTCTTTTCCACCTCCCTGGAACTCTGCGGAGGCCTGTAAAATAGTCCAAGCAGTGTGACCTCTCCTTTCCTGTTTCTAACCTCAGCCCACACTACCTCAGAAGACAGGTGCTTGTCAAAAGTTCTTTCAGCCTCCGTTATACTATCCTTGACTAACAAGGCCACACCTCCCCCTCTTTTACCAAGCTCCCTGATCTTAATGAAAGATCTAAACCCTGGAACCTGCAACATCCATTCCTCACCCTGCTCTATCCATGTCTCTGAAATGGCCACAACATCGAAGTCCCAGGTACCTATCCATGCTGCAAGCTCACCTACCTTATTTCGGATACTTCTGGCGTTGAAGTAGACACACTTCAAACCAGTTTGCTGTCTGCCAGCACATTCCTGTGATGCTGAAATCCTGTCACTGACCTACCTACTCTCATCCTCCTGTGCACTGCAACTACACCTCAAATTCCCATCCCCCTGCTGAGCTAGTTTAAACCCACCCGAATAGCACCAGCAAATTTTCCACCCAGGATATTAGTACCCCTCTGGTTCAAGTGAAGACCATCCTGTTTGTAGAGGTCCCACCTTCCCCAGAATGAGCCCCAATTATCCATATACCTGAAACCCTCCCTCCTGCACCATCCTTGCAGCCACATGTTCAGCTGATATCTCTCCCTATTCCTTGCCTCGCTATCATGTGGCACAGGTAACAAACCAGAGATAACAACTCTGTATGTTTTAGCTCTCAGCTTCCACCAAAGCTCCCTGAAATCCTGCCTTACATCCCTATCCCTCTTTCTACCTATATGGTTGGTACCTACATGGACAACGACTTGAGGCTGGTCACCCTCTCCCTTCAGGACCCCAAAGATACGATCCGAGATATCACGGACCCTGGAACCTGGGAGGCAACACACCAACCGTGAGTCTCGTTCGTTCCCAACAAACCTTCTATCTGACCCTCTAACTATTGAGTCCCCAATGACTAACATTCTCCTCCTTTCCCTCCTTCCCTTCTGTGCAACAGGGACAGGCTCTGTGCCACAGACCTGGGCCCCACTGCATACCCCTGGTAAGTCGTCCCCCTCAACAGTATCCAAAACTGTATACATGTTTTTCAGGGGAACGACCAAGGGGTTCCCTCCACTGACCGTTTTTTTCTCCCTTCGAACAGTCACCCAGCTTTCTTCAGGCCTAGGAATAACTACATCTCTGTAACTCCTATCTATCATAGCCTCTGCCTCCCAAATGATCTGAAGTTCATCCAGCTCCTGCTCCAGTTCCCTAACACGGTCTTGGAGGAGCGAGAGTTGGGTGCACCTCCTGCAGATGTACTTGGATGGGACACCAATGGCATCCCTGACCTCAAACATCCTTCAGGAGGAACATTGCTCTCCCAGCACTGCCATCCCTGCTAGTCCCCTAGTCACAAAGTAAAAAAGAGATGCTTACCTGATATGTCCCTGGTCTTTAAGGTTAGAGGAGGTTGTTGGGTGGGAGGCCCTACAAAGGTAGGGTCTCGGGTTGAGGAAACACTGACTTATATAGCTGGACGGAAATAAAAGGAAGAAGTCTCTCCTTTCCCAGAAACCTCTGCTCTTTGATTTCAAATATAAAAGTTCAAATCAGTGACTCAGTGCTCCCAGCAGGCCCCTGGTGCAATCTCCCGCCCTTCGAGTTGCTGCTGCCGCTGAAAACCAGTAAAATGAAGGTGGGCTGAACTACCCTCTTGAACTGCTGCAGTCGATGCACTGTGGATAGACCCACAATACCCTTAGGGCGGGAAGTCCAGAATTTTGACGAGTGACTGTGAGGTATCAGTGATATATTTCCACGTCAGGATAGTGAGTAGCTTGGAGGGGAACTTGAATGTGATGGTGTTCCCATATATTTGCTGCCCCTGTCCTTCTATATGGAAGTGGTCATGGGTTTGGAAGATGTTGTCTGAGAATCTTTGGTGAATTTCTGCAGTGCATCTTGTAGATAGTAGGAGCAGTGTATACTGAGTGTCGGTGGTGGAGGGAGTGGATGCTTGTGGATGTGGTGCCAATCAACCAGGCTACTTTGTCCTGGATGGTGTCAGGTTTTTTGGGTGTTGGTGGGGCAAGTGGGGAGTATTCCATCACACTCCTGACTTGTGCCTTGTAGATGGTAGACAGGTTTTGGGGAGTCAGGAGGTAAGTTACTCACTGCAGTATTCTGAGCCTCTGACCTGCTCTTGTAGCCACTGTGTTTATGTGGTGAGTCCAGCTAAATTTCTCATCAATGATAACTTGAGGATGTTGATAGTGGGGGATTGAGTCATGGTAATACCATTGAATATCATGGGGCAGTGGTTAGATTGTCTGTTATGGTGATGCCCTGGCATTTTTGTGGCATGAATCTTACTTGTTACATGCCAGCTCAAGTCTGGATTTTGTTCAGATCTTGTTACATTTGGATACAGACTGCATCACTATCTGAGGGTGATGCTGAACATTGTGCAATCATCAGCAAGCATCCCCCCCTTCTGATCTTATGATGGAGGGAAGATCCTTGATGAAGCAGCTGAAAATGGTTGTGCCCAGGACACTACGCTGAGGAAACCCTGCAGAGTTGACCTGGAGATGAGATGACTGACCCATAACAACCACGACCATCTTCCTTTGTGCCAGCTATGACTCTAAACAGCAGAGAGTTTGCCCACGATATCCATTGATTCCAGCTTTGCCAGAGCTCCTTGATGCCACACTCGATCAAATTCAGCTGTGATGTCAAGGCTAGTAAGAACGAGCCAGGGAACCGTACACCGGTGAGCCTGACATTAGTATTGGGCAAGTTGTTGGACGCAATCCTGAGGGACAGGATTTACATGCATTTGGAAAGGAAAACTTGATCAGATTGGACAATGGGCTGAGGAGTGGCAGATGGAGCTTAATTCAGATAAATGTAAGGTGTTGCATTTTGGAAAGGCAAATCAAAACAGGACGTATACACTTAATGGGAGTGTTGCTGAACAAAGAGACCTTGGAGTACAGGTTCATTGTTCCTTGAAAGTGGAGTCGCAGGTAGATAGGATCGTGAAGAAGGCATTTGGTATGCTTTCCTTTATTGGTTAGTGTATTGAGTACAGGAGTTGGGCGATCATTGTTGCGGCTGTACAGGACATTGGTTCGGCCACTTTTGGTCCTATCAGAAAGATGTTACGAAACTTGAAAGGGTTCAGAAAAGATTTACAAGGTTGCTGCCAGGGTTTGAAGGACTTGAGCTATAGGGAGAGGCTGAACGGGCTGGGGCTATTTTCCCTGGAGTGTCAGAGGCTGAGGGGGGACTTTATAGAGGTTTATAAAATCATGAGGGGCATGGATAGGGTAAATAGGCAAAGTCTTTTCCATAGGGTGGGGTGAGTCCAGAACTAGATAGTATAGGTTTAAGGTGAGAGGGGAAAAATTTAAAAGGGACTGAGGGGGCAACTTTTTCACACAGAGGGTGGTGCGTGTGTACAGAATGAGCTGCCAAAGGAAGTGATGGAGGCTGGTACAATTACAGCATTTAAAAGGCATCTGGATGGGTATTTGAATAGGAAGGGTTTAGAGGGATACGGGCCAACTGCTGGCAAATGGGACGAGATTGGGTTGGGATATCTGGTCGGTATGGACGAGTTGGACTGAAGGGTCTGTTTCTGTGCTCTACATCTCTATGACTCTATGGCTGTCACTCTTCCCTCCCCTCTGGAATTCAGCTCTTTTGTCCATGTTTGAACCAAAGCTGTAATGAGGTCAGGAGCTGAGTGACCCTGGGGGATCTCAAATTGGGCATCACTGAGCAGGTTATTGCTGAGCTGCTGCTGCTCGATAGCTCTGTTACTGACACATTTCATCATTTTAATGATGATCGAGAATAGATTGATGGGAAAGTAATTGGCTGGGTTAGATTTGTCATACGTTTTATGTACAGAGCATACTTGGGTATTTATAGGAAGGATATAATTAAGCTGGAAAGGGTTCAGAAAAGATTTACCAGGATTTTGCTGGAAGGTTTGAGTTATGAAAAGAGGCTGGGACATTTTATACTAGAGCGTAGGAGGTTGAGGGGCGAACTTATAGAAATTTATAAAATCATGAGGGGTATTGATAGAGTTAATGATAGTTGTCTTTTATTTAAGATTGGGGATTTTAAGATTGGCAGCATGTTTTTAAGGTGAGATGAAATTTAAAAAAGTCATGGAGGCAAATTTTACACAGAGGGTGGTTCATGTGTGGAATGAACTTCCTGAAGAAGTGGTAGATGTGGGTCTAATTACAGTTTAAAAGACACTTGGATGGATACATGAATAGGAAAGTTTTGGAGGGATATGCACCAGACCCAGGCAGGTAGGATGAGCTTAGTTTGAGATTATGTTCAGTATGGACTCGTTGGATTGAAGGGCCAGTTTCTGTGCTGGTATGACTTGATGAGGAGGGTTGATAACCAGAGGATAAAAATGATTATAATTGACAATTAAGTGTGAAGCTTCAGCATGTGCTAAGACTTTTTGTTTACTACTTATAGAGTCATAGAGTCATGGAATATTGTTTTCTTAAGGTTTATTTTAAAATAAAGGTAGAGTGCTATAGGCAGCTGTCAGTGGGGAGTACTTCCTGATGTCACTTTAATGTAACCAGTAAAATACAAATTCCCAGCAAAACTCTGCATAATCAGGTAAAAGTGTGCTTTGTGATATGTTTGACACCAAGTTCTATTTCTGGTTTTATGTTATCAGAGAATACAAATCAATTTGCTTTAAAGTGGAAGACTAATATTTTAGTGTAAATATGTATTAACAAAACTGATTATCTGAGTTAGAGAAAAACTGAATTGATCTTTTTAAACAGCTTTTTAAACAGAAATATTGTGGATATCTGTGGGGAATGTAATTTCAGATCAAGAGCAAAAGTAGAATATGATTTGTTGACTAAGTGTGTAAGCTTCACAGTAATTTTTGTTATGATAGAAGCAGGCACAACAATTCACTGGGTTAGAAACATCAATGCTGCAGTTGTTTTATTAAATCTAAAATTCATTTTTTTTTAAGAATGTCTTGATATCTGTTGTAGTGCTAGGCGTTGAGGAGATCATCCAAAGCAGCCCATTTAAGGATGAATGTTTATGACAGGTTAACTTACTGTTTATGTAGCAATCTGATCATGTTGTACAAATTCAGCAATCACATTGTGAAGAACTATGGAAGTTCAGAAGGTTTGCTTAGTGGTGCAAGGTGGTTCAAAGTAAGTGCATATGAAATCTGCTTTCAATTGTGTGGTTAGCACATTGAGTGCTCAGTATAGACTGCCCCCTGGCAGGAGGAGAGGGATCCAAACTCAGCATGAACTCCACCTCCTGAATGTACACTGCCTGGGGACCTGTGTATGCCTCCTGGCATTGCCCTATCTCCCTTTGAGAATGGGGCATTTGAACTGATGTCAAGACTCCAGACTGTCTCCCTGTCTTCGGTGCTGGGGCAATAGGGCGCAGGTGTTTGTGAGTCTCCAGGCCCTTCTAGGTGGTGGGCCTGTATCTCTATGGCACCTGTCCACAGAGGCAGGTGGACAGTGATAAGATATTGCTCCAGTGTCAGAGCATGATAATCTCCATCCAAGGGAACCAAAAGGAAGAGGCCATTGAAATATTGGATACTTTGGTGGTCATCTTCCAAAATTTTATGGACTCTGGAACAGTTCCTACAGACTGGAGTATGGAAAATGTGACCCCAATATTTAAAAAAGAAGGGAGAAAATAAAACAGAATTACAGATCATTTAGGTTAATATAATTGATGGAGGAAATGGCTAGAGTCTATTATGAAGGACATGGTATCAAACCATTTGGAAAACTTTAACAAGATTGGGCAAAGGCTGCATTGGCTTATGAAAGGCAAATTATGCTGAACAAATCCATTGGAGTTTTTTTGAGGATGTAGCTAGTAGAAGAGATAAGTGGGAACTGGTCAATGTGGTATATTTGGGCTTTCAGAAGGTTTTTGATAAGGTGCCTGCTAAGAAGTTAGTGGGAGAAGTTAGGATGCATGGGATTGGGAGTAATATATTGGCATGCACACTAGCCTTCAGAGAGACGCTCCTTCATCAGGTGACTCTGAAAGCTAGTGTGCTTCCAAAATAAACCTGTTCGACTTGGTTGACATTGAGATTTGGTTGACAGACAGGAAACGGAGAGTGGGGAATAATTGGGCCAATTTTTGAATGGCAGACAATGACTAGTGTTGTCTTATAAGGGTCAGTGATTAGCTCCCAGCTATTCACGATATCTGTAAATGACCTGGATGAGGGCACCGAAAAAACAAATCCAACTTTGTTGACGACATAAAACTAGGTGGGATTGTGAGTCGTGAGGAGATTGCAGGAGATTTCAAAGTTATTTAGACAAATTGAGTGAGTGGGTATACACAGGATCTATAAGTACAATGGGGCTAAATGTGAAGCTGTACACTGCAATGTGAAAACAGGAAAAGTATTATTTAAATGGTGATATATTGGGAAGTATGGATCTACAAAGGGATCCGGGTATCCCTATACACCAGTCAATGAAAGTAGACAGTTAGGTGCAGCAAACAACTAGTAACATAAGTGGTTTACTGGCCCTCCTTGCAGTAGGATTTGAGTTTAGAAGCCGGGATGTCTTATGTAGTTATACACGGCCTTTGTGAGACCACACATGGTGTACCGCGCACAGCTTTGGTCTCCTTACCTAAGGAAGGATAGACTTGCCAGAGAGGGAGTGCAGTAGAGGTTCACTGGGCTGATACTGGAAAGGGCCCTTGAGAACAGTGCAGTTCAGAAGAATGACAGGGGATCTGATTGAAATGGATAAAATTCGAACAGGGCAGGGCAGACAAGATCAAGGATGATGCTTTTCCTGGTTGGGGGGAGTCTAGAATCTGAGGGAGAGAAAGCAAAGAACTGCAGGTGCTGAAAATCAGAAACAACACCAGGAAGTGCTGTAAAAACTCAGCAAGTCTGGGCAGCATCTGTGAAGAGACAGCAGAGTTAATGTTTCAGTCAAGTAACCCTTCCTCAGAGTTGGTTGTACAATTTACAATGCAACAGATGCTACCAGACCTGCTGAGATATCCCAGCAATTTCTGTAGTTGTTTCTAGAGCCAGGAGATACATTCTCACAATACAGATTAGACCATTTAGGACTGGGAGGAGGAAACATTGCTTCACTCAGAGGGTAATGAATCTGTGGAAGGCTATGAAGTATATATAAGAGATGGAGAATGAGCCATGATCGTATTGAATGGTGAGGTAAGCTCCAAGGGCCAAATGGCCTTCTCCTGCTCCTGGTTTCTTTATTTCTATGTTATAAAAACTTGCTCTACCTCATGGCAAGAATCGCGCCATCTAAATCAATGCGATTTGTACTTCACCAGAAAATAACATGCAGCCGGTTTGATTTCACAGCAGAATTGAGTTAAAACAACTACTTTTATACGACAGAGTATTGCCATTACCTTTTAAAGCTGTTTTGTCATTTCAAACTTGCTCACCAGGCAGGGGGTGGTGGTGGTGAGAGAAAGGAATTTGGAAGTTGGAATGTTTCACTTTACATTCCCTTTTATAGCCTTTGATTTGTCATACTGTTAATCATTACTACTTTAATTTTATTGCCAAAGTGGGGATGGAACATAATGTGCAGTTGGAGAATTTAATTGCTTTTGCACCCCCCCACCTCCTACTACCTTCCTAGGAATGTATGGGGTATGGCTTGTGTGACAGTGCAGTGTCCCAGATCTCTATCTGATCTGTTTTGTTCTACTCCATTGTTCCTAATGATCTTCTGAACAATTCTTCAGAGCACAGGATGTCAGCAAGTCATTCCAGCTCTCTGTATCTCAGTGTGACTTCCCAGCCCCACAATAGGATGCGGCACTCAAATAGACACATGAAGCTTGGGGTCAGAACAACTTTGAACATAAGTAATTAACCTTGTATTATGATGCTAATTCACTAATTGTAAATAACACTGCGCAAAAGTGAAGATGAGGTAATTAAGTTGTTGAACTCGCTTTGGATGAAGCCTACTTTCTCAGCTTGATTATTTGAAATAAGATTCAGACAATATTGTTTTGCAAATTTCACACACAGAGCTTTGAAACAAATTATTTTACTGTTGTTGACTTACTCAGTGATTGAGTTGCAAACAGACTATTTGATTTAAATGTTGTTTTACCAAGAGCCTGTGAATGAAGTTTAATGTACATGGGACAGTGCATCTTGATGGTGTCATTATCCTGGCACACATCTAGAAAGCAAAGTCTGCCCATGGCTGGCTCCTTGACTTTGTCTGGAAATGACATGGCATTAAGTTAAAGACTAAAATTAAATTTTGTCAGGCCAATGGTTCTTGCCACCCTACTATATGTTGCAGAATCCTGGGTCCAAAATCCAAAGCTTCCAGCAAACACAGCTGAGGTCCAACATGAGATTTCAATGGCAGGAGAAAAATCACAAACAATGAGGTCCTTCACTGTGTTGAGATCAGTGTTATTTGGAACTGTCACAGGACAAGAACAATGAACAGTATAGCACAGAAACAGGTGCCCTTCAGCTCACCAAGATTGCACCGATATATGATGCCTTTCTAAACTAAAACTCTTTTACCTCTACATGGTCTGTATCTCTCTGTTCCCTGTCTACTCATGTATCTGTCAAGTTGCTTCTTAAAAGTCGCCAATGTATCTGTTTCCACCAGCTTCTCTGACAGCACATTTCAGGCACTTACCACTTTCTGCGTAAAATACTTGCCATGCACATCTCCTTTAAACTTTCCGTATTTTATCTTAACCCTAGTAATTGATATTCTACCCTGGGAAACAGCTGTGAGTATCCATTCTATCCTTGCCTCTCATCATCTTGTAAACGTCTATCAGGTTGCCACTCAAACTCTGGTGTTCAAATCAAAACAATCCAAGTTGTCCTCCTCAAAGCTAAAACCCTCCAAACCAGGTAATATCCTGGTAAACTTCTTCAAAGCCTCCACATTCTTCTGATAGTGTGGTGACCAGAAATATACACAATATACACAAACGTGGCCAAACTAAACTTATATACAACCGTTGTATAACTTGCCAATTTTTTATACTCTATCCCTGACCAATGAAGACAAGCATGCACTGCGCCTTCTTTATCCCTTATCCACTTGTTTTGCCAATTTAAGGAAACTGTGGACCTGTCCAACTAGATCCTTCTGTATGTTGATGCTTCTAAGGGTTCTGCCATTGACTGTATACTTCCCTCTTGCATTAGGCCTTCCAAAGTGCAACACCTTGCACTTGCCCAGATTAAATTATATTTGCTACGCCTCCACCCAAGTCTCTAACCTATCTATCCTGCTGTATCAATCCCCTTCACTGTCCGCAGCTCCACCAAACTCTGATGTTCAAGTGAAAACAAACCATTCCAATCCTCACCATTCTTAATTAGCAAATTGCATCTACAAACATTAATTATGGCCCAAAGCGGAATTTACCTGCAGACAACATCAAAAACTATTTTCCACGGATCTCAGGGGCACAGTTTTGGAGGCGATGAGGAAGGTGGCTTTAGATAATTGAGCACCTGGCCCCAGGGGAGCTCCTTTCCCCTTCTCACTATTCTGTTCCGGGTGACAAGGTCCAGACAGAACTGTTTGGAACTTCTTGATTTACCGGGCCCTTCTGTTCAATTACCTCTGGCCCAAATACCTGACTCTTGGGCAGGTGAGAAAAATGGTCAGGAAACTGGGGTGACTTTCTCCTGGATTGGGGATCGGTCCACCATTTACCTCAGTCTTGGGTTGACTTGGTTAAGGATGGGAGGCAGGGGACTGGTGACTTCTGAACGTCAACCCCTGCCTTTGCCTCCGACCTCTCTGAATCTCTGTTCCTGCGACCTCCACCCACCGAGACCCAAAAGAAAAAGACCTATCCCTTCTTGCAGTTGCATCCTCTAACGACCAGGTCTTCAGCAGTGACCTTCAGGAGGTAGCTTCTGGAGAGGTGCGACTTCAATGTTAAGTCCTCTGATATAACTTGCTGGACAGCTCTCAACTCACTGATACCTGCCCTGACTGTTAAGGACTGGAGAATTAAATCTCAGCCCACATCTGGTCACAAACAGGATTGCCTTGTGAAAATTGTGTGCTTCCAGCTATTACTTGACTGTGAGAGTTGTTCTGTTAATACTGCCTTAATTTCTCTTTGCAATTTTGGCTTTATAAGTACATATTCCCCAAACCCTATATCTGAATGTATTAATATTGCTCTCTGGCTGCAGTTTCTCAGAACATGTTGAGGAATCTATACACTTCTCATTAAACTGTTTTCTTTCCACAATACCTAGCTGACTGCTGTGCGTTAATTCAGCATTGACAACAGGATGGAAGTTTTGTTTTGAGAATGTGTTGCTGGAAAAGCACTGCAGGTCAGGCAGCATCAGAGGAGCAGGAAAATCAATGTTGAGGCATAAGCCCTTCATCAGGAATGAGGAAGGGCTTATGCCTGAAAATCAATTCTCCTGCTCCTCAGATGCTGCTGTCTGACCTGCTGTGCTTTTCCAGCAACACACTCTAAACTCTGACCTCCAGCATCTGCAGACCTCACTGTCTCCTGGAAGTTTTGTTTGACTGTCCCTATAAAACAAGCTTGCATTTTTATTTTAAAGTACAAGATTGTGTTGACATTTTTGGTATTCTATGTAATTTAGTGCTCTGTACAAGTATTGAGATATTATCGGGCAGATCATAAATTTGCCAAAGCTGGCTGTTACTATCTAAGTCCAAAACCATAGTGTTCAATTGCTTTACAGTTCAGGTAAAATTATACTGTGTTTGGTGCTGGGGAAATGGTAACTATGGAGTCTGTGATATTAACATTTTGTTATTATTATAGTATGAAAACTGCAGAGCTTTCAAAAATTACTGCAGAATGTATAGTCCTCATTTGGCATTATTAAATGTTGTTTTGTTGTCTGGACTTTGAAATTACGTGGCTGTGATTAGTATTAGAATTGTACAACTTCTTATAAATGTAGCTAAAATTTGTGCGAAAGGCCTGATACATGAAGTCTCCATGAAAACATGTTATTTAATATTTCTTTGTATTCAAGGTTCATTTAATTAGTAGCAGAGCTAGAAAATTGAGCAATCCCATTTGCAAATTTATATTGTTCACATTCTGAAGGGTGGGATAATAGTGTGTTTATGTATGCAAGGATTTTCCTGGTGATCCAAGTGTGATACAGTTCTTGTCATTTCAGTCAAGTCAAAGATCTTAAACTGAAATCATAACAAAAATACATTAACATGTTATAAGTTATTCCTTGCCAGCATGATAGTCCTTTAGTCAGATATTTCTGCAATATTAGTTATGAACAAAATATAGTTAAATGGATTTTCTCACTCTGTAAAACCCACTATGATTAACAAATGTCTGTTGCTATGCTCCTTGTGTGATAGTAAATATGGAAATTAAAAATGTTGGAGCTGTAATGGAAACACAATGAGAAACTGATTTTATTTAATACTTTGGAGCATTTGGTTTCAGTTCATGAAGTAATCATTTCAGGGTAAGCAGAATTTCAAAGCCAAGTCAAATAATATTTCTGTTCTGTTCTGAAAAGCCAATTAAAGTGTCTGAACTGGAGAGTTTTCAATAATTACTGCAGTATGTGTAATGCTCATTTGGCATATTTCTGGGAGGAGATCTGTGTTCATTGAGAGCGCTGTTGGAGTTGGTGAAGTAAAATTGTTAATGATTCTGCAAGTTGCAGTGTACATTTGATGTTGTGTGAGAGAAGCCTCAACATGAGGAGCCCAAGAAGAATATTTTTTTATTCCTGTTAGCATTGTTACATTCTAGGTCTCCACCACCCCTCAGTCTGAAGTTCTTCAGCTGATACGATACAGTACGTTAACAAGGCAATTAAGTAAGATATATAGCAGCCAAAGCAAATAAAAAGAGCAATTTCTGAACAGCTTTGGCCATCTTCTGATATGCTAGAGATGTGCCCAACAATTGATGCTCCCTCTGGACCTTGTTTTTGTTCTGATTCTGTTTTCAATGTAAATAATCTCACTTATTTCCTGACCTCACTTATTCTAATGTGAATCCCTTAGTTCATCAGAGGCACTCAGTTAAATGCACAGGAAGTTGGGTTGGTGAAGCCGGGAGCATTTGTGAAGACCACTCATTAATGCCAAATAAGTATTTAGTCTGGGACAACAGAAGCATGTGTTCTAAAAGCACACGGTTGAATCTTTGAAACTGGCTAAAATTGGCCGAAAAGGCCCTATAACTCACAGCCTCGACAAACCGTGTGTTTCGTGTTTTGAATGAGCTGTAAGACAGCGGATTGTGTGTAATTTTTACAGTAACCTGGCCAAGAGATACCAGAATTATCATTATACTGTTAACATCTTCAATCAGGTATCATCTTTCACACGACACAATCCTGCAAATGCTGCTGCAATGTTACTTTCAGAATTTCAAAAAATGCTGGAATACTCAGTTCCTGTTCCTTCTGCTCATATTTTACGATGTCCCTTCTGATCCTGACTCTCATTCATTAAGAAAGTGTATCAGAGTGCTTGAATTGGGAAGGTCCCATGATGGAATCGGTGTATGGTGCTGTGAGGCTTTCCCAATATGTATAGACCCTGACTTCTGTAAAGGTCCAGAGCCGATGAAGAACCCACAGACTGTTCTTTTCAGGAGAGTATACCTTACTTTAGGATGAGTTTGGATTTTTCAGTGAATCAGATTGTCTGAAGATGGAAGTATTTGTAGTATTGTAGATGAGTCATTCCCTTATCGATCTGAACCCAGCAAGCTATTCTCCAAACTCTACACTTTGTCCTGTTTCTGTCGGTTGTTTGCTGGAGAAGGGAAACCTTCCTTCTCATGCTTCTGAATGAACGAATGATTTTCCCATTTCCACCCACAGCATTTCATTCCCACTCACTGTGGGTGACTTTTTCCTTTCTAAAAAACAAAGAGATAGAGAAAATCTTGGGTTTAGTACAAAGTTGAACATCACAAAGGTGCCTGCAAACATTGAGATCAAGCTTTCAGGTGTAACCTGTAATAACTGTTTTATTTTACACTCCGACCATATACATCTGCTTCCATTATGAGAGGCTACGCTGCACATTAAATATCTATTTTATTTCTTCAGTTATACTGAGTAGATATGGATGGTATGGAAATGACTTACATTTCCAACATTACTGTGTAGGTAGTGTGACATTCGTTTAGTGAGATAAGTTATTGCATTTCAGGATTGTTTAGCCATTTCTAGAGTGTTTGATGAGGCAATGAATGCCACGACACATTTTTATAGAGTTTCCTGCCTTAGTTCCAAGTATCTTACCCTCCCTGCCTTATCTCAATTCCATAATCTTCTGAGAATCATGATTCCTTGGCCACAGCAGATACTCTGAATGCTGGTCATTTTTTACCATTGATTCCTCACTGTGCTGTTTAAGAGCTGGTTACAGAATAACTCTTTCACATTTAAAACCAGCCCAGAGACTGATACTCACTTGGCAGTGGCATTCCCAATCTTAGCCTGGCTTGCTCATTAAATAAAAGTGGTAACAACAATGACTGCAGATGCTGGAAACCAAATTCTGGATTAGTGGTGCTGGAAGAGCACAGCAGTTCAGGCAGCATCCAACGAGCAGTGAAATCGACGTTTCGGGCAAAAGCCCTTCATCAGGAATAAAGGCAGTGAACCTGAAGCGTGGAGAGATAAGCTAGAGGAGGGTGGGGGTGGGGAGAAAGTAGCATAGAGTACAATGGATGAGTGGGGGAGGGGGTGAAGGTGATAGGTCAGGGAGGAGAGGGTGGAGTGGATAGGTGGAAAAGGAGATAGGCAGGTAGGACAAGTCCAGACAAGTCATGGGGACAGTGCTGAACTGGAAGTTTGGAACTAGGGTGAGGTGGGGGAAGGGGAAATGAGGAAGCTGTTGAAGTCCACATTGATGCCCTGGGGTTGAAGTGTTCCGAGGCAGAAGATGAGGCGTTCTTCCTCCAGGTGTCTGGCAGTGAGGGAGCGGCGGTGAAGGAGGCCCAGGACCTCCATGTCCTCGGCAGAGTGGGAGGGGGAGTTGAAATGTTGGGCCACAGGGCAGTGTGGTTGATTGGTGTGAGTGTCCCGGAGATTTTCCCTAAAGCGCTCTGCTAGGAGGCGCCCAGTCTCCCCAATGTAGAGGAGACCGCATCGGGAGCAACGGATACAATAAATGATATTAGTGGATGTGCAAGTGAAACTTTGATGGATGTGGAAGGCTCCTTTAGGGCCTTGGATAGAGGTGAGGGAGGAGGTGTGGGCGCAGGTTTTACAGTTCTTGCGGTGGCAGGGGAAAGTGCCAGGATTGGAGGGTGGGTTGTTGGGGGGCATGGACCTGACCAGGTAGTCGCGGAGGGAACGGTCTTTGCGGAAGGCGGAAAGGGGTGGGGAGGGAAATATATCCCTGGTGGTGAGGTCTGTTTGGAGGTGGCGGAAATGTCGGCGGACGATTTGGTTTATGCGAAGGTTGGTAGGGTGAAGATGAGCACCAGGGGCGTTCTGTCCTTGTTACGGTTGGAGGGGTGGGGTCTGAGGGCAGAGGTGCGGGATGTAGACGAGATGCGTTGGAGGGCATCTTTAACCACGTGGGAAGGGAAATTGCGGTCTCTAAAGAAGGAGGCCATCTGGTGTGTTCTGTGGTGGAACTGGTCCTCCTGGGAGCAGATCCGGCGGAGGCGGAGGAATTGGGAATACGGGATGGCATTTTTGCAAGAGGTAGGGTGGGAAGAGGTGTAATCCAGGTAGCTGTGGGAGTCGGTGGGTTTGTAAAAAATGTCAGTGTCAAGTCGGTCATCACTAATGGAGATGGAGAGGTCCAGGAAGGGGAGGGAGGTGTCAGAGATGGTCCAGGTAAATTTAAGGTCAGGGTGGAATGTGTTGGTGAAGTTGATGAATTGGTCAACCTCCTCGCGGGAGCACGAGGTTGCGCCAATGCAGTCATCAATGTAGCGGAGGAAGAGGTGGGGAGTGGTGCCGGTGTAATTACGGAAGATCAACTGCTCTACGTAGCCAACAAAGAGACAGGCATAGCTGGGGCCCATACGTGTGCCCATGGCTACCCCTTTGGTCTGGAGGAAGTGGGAGGATTCAAAGGAGAAATTGTTAAGGGTGAGGACCAGTTCGGCCAAACGAATGAGAGTGTCGGTGGAAGGGTACTGTTGGGGACGTCTGGAGAGGAAAAAATGGAAGGCTTGGAGGCCCTGGTCATGGCGGATGGAGGTGTAGAGGGATTGGATATCCATGTGAAGATGAGGCATTGGGGGCCAGGGAACCGGAAGTCTTGGAGGAGGTGGAGGGCGTGGGTGGTGTCTCGAATGTATGTGGGGAGTTTCTGGACTAGGGGGGATAGGACAGTGTCGAGGTAGGCAGAGATGAGTTCAGTGGGGCAGGAGCATGCTGAGACAATGGATCGGCCAGGGTGGTCAGGCTTGTGGATCTTGGGATGGAGGTAGAACCGGGCAGTGCGGGGTTCCCGGACTATGAGGTTGGAAGCTTTGGGTGGGAGATCTCCTGAGGTAATGAGGTTCTGTATGGTCTGGGAGATGATGGTTTGGTGATGGGGGGGTGGGGTGATGGTCGAGGGGGCGGTAGGAGGGGGTGTCCTCAAGTTGACGTTTGGCTTCAGCGGTGTAGAGGTCAGTGCGCCAGATTACCACTGCGCCACCTTTATCTGCTGGCTTGATGGTGAGGTTGGGATTGGAGCAGAGGGATTGGAGGGCTGCGCGTTGTGAGGTTGAGAGGTTGGAGTGGGGGAGGGGGGGTAGACAGGTTGAGGTTAATGTCCCGGCAGCAGTTGGAAATGAAAAGATTGAGGGCAGGTAATAGGCCAGCGCGGGGTGTCCAGATGGATGCAGTGTGTTGGAGGTGGGCGAAGGGGTCCTCGGAAGGTGGACGGGAGTCCTGATTGTGAAAGTAAGCTCGGAGGCGACAGAAGAATTGTTCGATGTCACGGCGTGTGTTAAATTCGTTGATGCGTGGACAGAGGGGGATGAAGGTGAGTCCTTTGCTGAGGACTGATCGTTCGTCCTCAGTGAGGGGGAGGTCTGGAGGGATGGTGAAAACTCATTGATATGGATCACGAGAGCTCCTGATGAATTTTATAGTAGTTTATTAAGAAACATCAATTTAGATATAATGCACAAGCTAAATAGATAGGAAATGCTAATGATCTGTCACAGTAGAGAACAGATTACTGATCCTGGAGCTAGTCTACTGAGATGAATTGAAATTAGTTGGCAGACGGGAAACACAGATAAGGAGTAAATGGATTTTCTTCTGAATGGCAGCCGGTGATTATTGGGTACTGCAGTGATCAGTGCTTGGACCCTCCAGGTCCTCACATTGTACGTTAGTAATTTAGGTGAGGAAATTAAATGTAATATCTACAAATTTGCAGCTGATGTAAAGCGGGTTGGGAGGGTTAATTGTCAGGAGGACAGAGAGATATTTCTATATGATTTGGATGGGTTGAGTGAGTGGGCAAATGGATGGCAGATGCAATATAATGTGGATAAATGTGAAAGCATCATATGGGAGAAAAATCAAGAAGGTGGATTATCATTTGAATGACTTTACATTAAAAGAGGGGAAAACCTTTTAGGGCTGAGATGAAGAGAAATATCTTCACCCAGAGAGTGGGGAGACTGTGGAATTCACTCCCACAGAAAGTGGTTCAGGCCAAAACATTGTGTTTTCAAGAATGACCCCTTGTGACTAAAGGAATCATGAGATATGGTTGAGGATGGGATTATGAGATTTGAATTGATTGATTTATTGTACTCATGTACCTAAGTACAGTGAAAAGTTTTGTTTATGAGCAGTACAGACAGATCATAGTAAGCAAGGACATACAGATCTCCGGGTGAAAAATAAATTTAACAGAGGCACACAGGTTAAATTGCACAGGGTGTATACGAGGCAAGATCAACATTAGCAAGATCAACATTTGAAGTGAGCAAGTTCATTCATCAGTCTAATAATGGCTGGGATGAAGCTGGTGCATATGTTCAGGTTTCTGTGTCTTCTGCCTGATGGAGGAGGTTGTAGGAGATCATTACCGAGTTGGGAGGGGTCTTTGATGATGTTGGCAGCCTTTCTGCAGCAGTGAGCTGTGTAAATGGAGACCATGGATGGGAAGTTGGCTTCAGTGATGGTCTGGGCTGTGCACACAACCTTCTGTAATTTCTTATGGTCCTGGGCCGAGCAGTTGCCGTACCAGATTGTTATGCACCTAGACGGTACGCTGTCAATGGTGCATCTGTGAAAGTTGGCCAGAGACCTTACAGACATGCCAAATTTCCTGAACCGTCTGAGGAAGAAGAGGTGTTGTTGTGCCTTCTTGACCATTGCATCCACATGGATGTCCAAGACAGATTGTCGGTTATCGTCACTCTGAGAAACTTGACAATCTCCTCCCTCTCAACCTCAGCTTCATTGATGTAGATCAGGGAGTGTTCTCCTTCTTTCTTCCTGAAGTCAATGATCAGTTCTTTAGTTTTGCTGACATTGAGAGAGAGGTTGTTCTCAGTGTACCACGTCACCAAGCCCTCGATCTCCTTTCTGTATTCTGACTTGTCGTTGTTAGATATCCCTCCTGCCATGGTGGTACCATCAGGAAACTTGTAGATGGTGTTCATTTGGAATTTGGCAACACAGTGGTGAGTGTACAGGGAGTACAGTGGGGGGATGAGGATGCATCCTTGGGGGGAGCTCCAGTGTTGAGCTTTATCGTGGAGGAGGTGCAGTTGACTATCTTCACTGATTGTGGAGTGTGGGTCAGGAAGCTGAGGATCAAGTTGCAGAGGGCAGAGCCGAGACCCAGGTCATGAAGTTTTGAGATTAGTCTGGAGGGGAGAATGGTATTGAAGGCGGAGCTGTAATTGATGAGCAGGAATATGATATGGGTGTCCATGTTGTGCTGATGTTCCAGGGATGAGTGCAGGCCAAGAACATGGAGTCCACTGTGGAGCTGTTACAAATTGTAGGGGATCAAGGCAGGCCGGGAGACTGGAGCTGATGTGGGTCATGATCAGCCTCTCGAAGCACTTCATGATTATGGAAGTCAGAGTCACTGGGCGCGAGTCACTACGGCATATTACATGGGCTTTCTCTGGTCCTGGGACAATCGTGGTCTTCCTGAAGCAGGTGGGGACTTTGGCCTTTAGGAGGGAGAGTTTGAAAATGTCAGTGATATTGAGCTCAATGTTCAGTCCTGATCATACTGAATGGTGGAACAGGATGGAGGGGTCAAATGGCCTACTCCTGCTCCTATCCTGTATGTTTTTGGTTTAGAAGCATCTTCTTGCAAGTATACTCTAGAATTGAAAAAATATTCCAGCCCATGACATACACAAATTTTCCAGTCTTTTCAGACTTTTAAAATTTAAGTTCTGCTCAGCAGGTCTTGAGGAGGGATTTTTAGGGAACTATCAAGGAAAACAATGGTAAGATGTGGGTTAACCCATCTTCTTTCCTGTACTCAGTGTTAGACACCAGCTTCTGTGTTACACCTCTTCCTTCCTTTCTCTCTCTTTCCATCTCTTCCTTTCTCTTTTTCTCTCTGCCACTTTATTTCTCTCTCTCTCTTTCTCTCTCTGCTCCACCACCCACGTTTCTGCTGCTTGTCTGTCACTGAAGATCCACAAACTATTATGTTCTGTTTCCCATGACTGTGTTGTGCACCACTACAACAGTATAAAATAATTGAGAAATGAGTTTCAGGCTTGGCTGCTATTTTAGTAGTGCCCTACCTTTCACCGTTCTAGAATATATAAATTACAGTTAAATATTTACACAAGAACATAACTGCTGAAGGATGATTTATTTTGTATGTGCAGTGTAACGAAATTGTAAGCCTAAATTTTATAAACAGATTTACAATTTCAATTATGAATGTTTATTTCTTTAGATTATAACTTAATAATTGGAATTTAGTTCAGCCAAATAGGATGAAGAATTCTGATACTGTTTGATAGTGCAGTTGGAAGAGAATCCCAAAGGATACACAGTGGGATTTTCTTTCTTTTGTACGGAAAGTTAAAAGGAAATGGTTTGATAAATGAAAATTTTTAAATGAAATATATCGTTGGCCCTATTTCATTCACATTAATTTATCTTGATACAGAAAATATATTTTGTTATGTATTGTGTAGAGTCCACATACTATTAGGTGAAAGTGAAGACTGCAGATGCTACAGATCAGAGTCAAGATTAGTGTGGCGCTGGAAAAGCACAGCAGGTCAGACAGCATCCGAGGAGCAGGAAAATCAATGTTTCAGACAGGAACCCTCCTGAAGAAGGGCTCCTGCCTGAAATGTCGATTTTCCTGCTCCTCAGATGCTGCCAGACCTGCTGTGCTTTGCCAGCACCACTCTGACCTTGACTCCGTGTACTATTAGTTGAATATTTATAATAGAATTTAATGGTTTTGCAAGAAGTAAACTTTCACTATTGATAGGAGCGGAAGAAAGCATGAAAAAGTTTCTGGTTACAAAAAATTTCAAATGTATTTGTGAAAAAGTAAAGTTCTTAAAGGAAAATAAAATAGAAAATTGACTAAGTGATAAAAATAATCATGTAAACTAATTGAATCTCTGTGAACTTGGACTGGTGATGGCTCAGCAGTGTTGTCCTAACTTGCCTTAAAACCATGATCCCTGTTGATGAGTCAGTCTGTGTACAAAGATGGAGCCGTTTTGACACAGATTTGTTGCAGACTTCAAATTCATATCTTTGTATTTTTGTCAGAAGTTATTACAATCTAGAGATTATTACAGTCTAGAGGTTATTACAATCTTAGTGGTGCACTTCTCAATGGATTGTGCAAAATTATTTCCAGTGATCTATGAATGGTTTCCACAGTGAACTGTTTACCAAATACATTGGTAGGAAATCTTGTGAAAGCAAACACTAGAGCAGGTATTTCATGCTGTCTCTTGGAATAATTTGATTATATTTGTGATAGATTATTGAATCCAAATTCAATTAGTCATCTTGCCTGATGCGTACTCCTAGACCTTTCAGAGATGAATCTCCTAACAATGTTTGTGTGAGCGATTTGAATGCATATTGATGGTAAACACTAGTGTTTGGTCAGAAATGTATGTCATGGATGCTGTTAGAAAGTTAAAATATCCAAAACGTCTCTGCATGATTTCTTTATTTTTGGAGACAAGGTGTGTCTTACATCTTCACCTTTACCTTGGTCAAGGTAGATTCTAAAACTTACAACAAGGGCTCAAAAAGGCTGACACCTGGCCTCTCTTGCTGAAGACGGTTCTTCATGGTGGACTGCACCCGCCAGTGAGTATAGATTTCTGGTGTGAGCTCTTTATTAATTTTGCTCACTGACAGTACATCCACATTTATTTTCTTTTTTCCTGCCCATCTGCTGCTGGCAGGTGGATCTGCAGGCACTCTCTGGAAGCAAGATCTTCCAAATGGCATTCTGAAAGCAGTGATTATTAAGATCCTGTTGTCAAGTGAACAGATAGGTATCCCTGTTTGGCATCCATCTTGAAGAAGAATTTAGTTTTTGTGAATTTGGGATTCAGTGCCACAAACGTTGGAATTTTATCGGGGCATCTCCTCCGAGAAAGGTGGAGGTGTTTTGAGCCCAAACGCAGCCACTATGCCATTATGCTTTAGCAAGTACATTATTGAAATGCATTAGTCTCTGTGTTGATGTACACAATAGACTCTCTGTATCATCCAGCTCACTCAGAAATCTCTCCTATTTGTGAACCCTGTACTTGAGTACTGATTGACAGGATTGCACCTTCCCTGAGATGTAACTGTTTGAAGTTTCCTGTGGAGTTGTGTTCAAGCTGTTTAGTTATAACTTTTGTAAGCCCTAGGCTGACTTATTGGGACTATTCTCGGTCTTTTCAGCCAAAATTGATAACTTGGTGATTTTGTAAGTGGTCAGTGTATTGATATGTGTGCCGATGCTTAATCTCGATATTGGTCCAGTCATGTCCATCAGGGAGAATGCTCTCTGTGTTCCATACCAAAGCTACGTTTCATCATCAATGTACCAAACGAGTAAGGGTGGGAGGCATGGGGGCAAGGGTTTTGATTAGGATTTAGATCATAAATAGTTCATTAGATCCTGCAGAAAAGGGCCAATTTGTTTATCATTCCAGTTCATTTTTTTTCTTCTCACAAAACTTGCAGTGAAAAGCGGACATTTTTGGACTATGTGTCTTCTTTTGTGTTGTAATTATTCTACCATTTGGGCAACTCAGTCTTTTAGAGATGGTAGGTGCACAGCAGATTCCCATGAGGTGTTAGGTGTGGTAAGGAACTTGTGAAACTATCAGACATTGGAAGAGCCTGAGCACCCAGTAAACATGGTAGGCCATTCAGCCCCTTGAACCTGTTCCACTGCTGTCTAATTAGGTCAAGGCTATCTGCATTCAAACTTCATGACCTTGATACTTAATTCCTTTGCCAAATGAAAGTTTTCAGTGACCCAGCCTCAGCAGCGTTATGGAGGTGAGTGTTGCAGACATCTCCTAGAATTTTCTGCCCTCCCCAGTGTGAAGAAACGTTTCCTGTTGTCACCTGAAGGACTTCATTCTAGTTATTTTTAATTAACCTGTTTGCACATGCTATGACACACCTCCGGCACAGTGGGTCTTGGATCTTGACCTTCTGGCCCAGAGCTAGTGACATTACCACTGCACCATAAACTTTGAGGTTACATCCGCTGGTTTTGGACTCCACCACTAGTCAAGTTTCTATTCACCATGCCAACTTTACTCAACTTAAATTAGATCACCTTCAAATCTTCTGTGCTCAAGGGAATGTGGACCTAATCTGTGCAACCTGGACTCGTAATTTAAATCAAGCTGTTGAGTATTTCACATGTTGCAAATGTGGATCAGCAAGATGGTCATCAAAAGTTAGAAAATACATTGTGGGCTATCCACCCAAACTGTCTATCTGTCCAAGATAAACAACTACAACTCTGTCAGTCTCTTAATTTACTGTCTGTGTTGTCTGGCTCTGCTGTTAGGGGTGGAGGAACTCCCTTCTGAGTCACCATGTTTCAGTGTTGTGATGATATTCCACTTTGTGATCAGTTTGCCACCAGGATATATCTGTAATATTCTTTTACAATTTAAAATACTTCCACCAGTTACCATCAAACTTTGTTGCGTGTTGTCATGTAATTAGGTACTGTAGGAAAAAAAAGTTACACCCTGATATTTTTACTAATTTCCTAACAACAGCAATGAGAGCCTCTCCTTGGGTGATATTTTAATTCTTATAAATATACAGGAACTATTACATTGTTGAAGAATAGAGTGAAAATAATTCAGGTTCTTTCTTCACCATTTCTGTCATCATTGTAACAGCAGAGGGCAGAGTGGTATAACGTATAAATTCTTAAAACCATTTGTCAGAAGTTTTTATGTATTAAAACTGTATTTTTGGTGTTTTGGTTAAACCTCTTGGTGGCACTAAGCAACTTTTCTTCCTTAATCGAACAAATTGAGATTATTGTTATTTATTTTTATGAGGAATTATTTCTTCAGTTGTGTTATGGTAATGTTAAACACAGATTTTGGACATGGTTCACACTTGGAAGCTATGGATACTGTAAAAGTTGAAATACCTTTCACTGTTTAGAGACTTAAAACAGAAATTAAAATTCTCTCCCTTGTCTCATTAGTGTAAACTAAGAGACAAAATACTGTAAGCTGACATCAAAGAAGTTAGACACTCTTGGCTGTAGAAAATTGAAACTTGTCATGTTATTTTTAACATCTGGGTGGTCCTCAATATGTCTTTCCTCAGTCTATCGTAATCCTATAGAAATGCTAGGTCCATTGTGACTGACATTTAACATCTTATAGCAAGAAAATATAACATGGTTAAATCTGTCTAGAAACTTTCTAGTCACTACTTGCATACAATGGCACTGAATGCAAACTAAAAATGTGGATGTGTTCCCTTTTGAGTATTGTAAATATTCCATTAGCTTTTTTAAAAAGAATATCATTTTCTCTTGGAATTGCTTTCAGATTTCCCGGTGTTGTTTGATCCCCTTCTACTTTCTAATCCCTCAACAGGATCATAAATGTGCCTAGCATTTTTATAAAGGTCTTTCCTATTACTCATATCTGCCCCAAACTCATGCTCCAGTTATTGGAAGAATAATCTAACATTAACATGTATAGTAATTCTATTGTTGCCAAGTCAAAGTGTTGCTTGCCAATGAGTGGAATTTAAATGCACACTCCCAAGGGGGTGTGTGAGGGGATGGGAGGTTCTGGACGGAAATGCTGCTTGAGGTCATTCAGTCCATTACTGTCCATTTCAAGGACTCATCCCACTGCCATTGGCATTGACCCAAGGTCAGGAAGGGGCAGTAACCATATGGGAAACCAGAGAGGCCAAGCACTGTGCTGTAAGGGTAAGGGTTGGGGAGGTGGTTTCATTATTACTAAGCCCCTGAGGATGGAGTTACTGAGATCCACATGCCTCCCCCTGACTACAAACACACTCCACTGCCAAAGTCCAATCCCAGTGACCCCTCCACCCTGTGCCCTCTGCCTAGCTCTCTTTCTTCCTCACCAATGGCCTGGAATTCATCACAGTTCCTGGGATCTGATGAATCTATTGCTTGGATCCAACCCTCAAAGAACAAAGAAACTTTACAGCCCAGGAACAGGCCCTTCGGCCCTCCAAGCCTGAGCCGATCCAAATGTACTGTCTAAACCTGTCCCCAATTCCTAACCATCTGTATCCCTCTGCTCCCCACCTACTCATGCATCTGTCCAGACGCATCTTAAATGAATCTACCGTGTCTGTCTCTACCACCTCTGCTGGCAACACGTTCCAAACACCCACCACCCTCTGTGTAAAGTACTTGCTGCGTGTATCCCCCTTAAACTTTCCACCTCTCACCTCGAAAGCGTGACCTCTCATTATTGAATCCCTCACCCTGGGAAAAAGCTTGTCTCTATCAACCCTGTCTATACTCTTCATGATTTTGTAAACCTCAATCAGGTCCCCCCTCAATCTCCTTTTCTCTAATGAAAACAAACCTAACCTACTCAACCTCTCTTCATAGCTAGCACCTTCCATACCAGGCAACATCCTTCTCTACTATATGCCTTCTTGACCACTCTATCCACCTGTGCAGCAACCTTCAGGGTACAATGGACTTGCACTCCCAGATCTCTCTGCCCATCAACTTTTCCCAAGGCTCTTCCGTTCATTGTATAATTCACTCTAGAATTAGACTTACCTAAATGCATCACCTCACATTTATCTGGATTGAATCCATCTGCCACTTTTCTGCCCAACTCTCCAGCCTATCTATATTCTCCTGTATTCTTTGGCAGTCCCTTATGCTTTCTGCTGCTCCACCAATCTTTGTGTCATCTGCAAACTTGCTGATCATACCAACAGTGCCCTCTTCCAGATCATTTATGCATATCACAAACAACAGTGGCCCAGCACTGACCCCTGTGGAACACCACTGGTCACCTTTCTCCATTTCGAGAAACTCCCTTCAACTACTACTCTCTGTCTCCTGTTGCTCAACCAGTTCTTTATCCACCTAGCTAGAACACCCTGCACACCATGTGACTTCACTTTTTCCATTAGTCTACCATGGGGAACTTTATTAAATGCCTTACTAAAGTCCATGTATATGACATCAACAGCCCTTCCTTCATCTATCAACTTGCTCAGTTCCTCAAAGAACTCTATTAAGTTGGCAAGGCCAGATCTCCCCCGCACAAATCCATGTTGCCTATCACTAATAAGCCCATTAAAGTCATAGAGTCATAGAGATGTACAGCATGGAAACAGACCCTTCGGTCCAACCCGTCCATGCCGACCAGATATCCCAACCCAATCTAGTCCCACCTGCCAGCAACCGGCCCATATCCCTCCAAACCCTTCCTATTCATATACCCATCCAAATACCTCTTAAATGTTGCAATTGTACCAGCCTCCACCACATCCTCTGGCAGCTCATTCCATACACGTACCACCCTCTGCATGAAAAAGTTGCCCCTTAGGTCTGTTTTATACCTTTCCCCTCTCACCCTAAACCTATGCCCTCTAGTTCTGGACTCCCCGACCCCAGGGAAAAGATTTTGCCTATTTACCCTCTCCATGCCCCTCATAATTTTGTAAACCTCTATAAGGTCACCCCTCAGCCTCCGACGCTCCGGGGAAAACAGCCCCAGCCTGTTCAGCCTATTCCTGAAGCTCAGATCCTCCAACCCTGGCAACATCCTTGTAAATCTTTTCTGAACCCTTTCAAGTTTCACAACATCTTTCCGATAGGAAGGAGACCAGGATTGCACGCAGTATTCCAACAGTGACCTAACCAATGTCCTGTACAGCCGCAACATGACCTCCCAACTCCTGTACTCAATATTCTGACCAATAAAGGAAAGCATACCAAACGCCTTCTTCACTATAGATCCTGTCCCTCATTACCTTCTTCAGCAACTTTCCCACCACTGACATCAGGCTCACTGGTCTGTAGTTACCCAGAATATCCCTACTACCCTTCTTGTACAGGGGGACAACATGAACAACCTTCCAGTCCAGTCCTCTGGCACCTCGCTTGTGTTTAAGATACCACAATGATTTCTGTCAGGGCCCCAGCTATTTCTTCGTTCCCACATGTAATACATGTAATGGCCAGAAGCTGTTGGCTTCTGATTGGTTGCAGTTGTGGGACTGTTACCCTTGAAGGTCCATCCATGTTCCAGGATAAAACCAGTCGCTGGCCACATGATTGGCTGGCAATTAATAATCTTCCTTTAAAATCTTTCCCGAAAGGAGGCTGTGAGGCAATCCTGAGACGCCCATGGCCTGGGTTAAATTTTGCCCTGTTCTGTCTGCACAGGTGATGCCTGATCTCCATCCTCCAATAAGTGGCACGGTAGCTCAACTGCTAATCACAGGCGTCCCACAGCCCCATGGATCCAGGTTCAGTTCCCACCTCGGGCGACTGTCTGTCTGGAGTTTGCACATTCTCTCCATGTCTGTGTGGGTTTCCTCCCACAGTCCAATAATGTACAAATTTGATGGATTAGCCATGGTAAATTGCCCCTTCGTGCCCAGGAATGTGCAGGTTAGGTGAATCAGCCATGGGAGATGCAGGGTTACAGTGAGAGTGGGGAAGTGAGTCTGGTTGGGATACTCTTCGGAGGGTCAATGCAGACTCAATGGGTCATATGACCTGCTTCCACACTGTAGCGTGTCTATGATTCTTCTATGTCCTATCGACTCCTCTCACCCACTCCGACCTCTCACCCTCACAAAGCGCAGCCTGCCACTCCCTCTGCTTCAACCCCAACTTCACCATCAAACCAGCAGACAAAAGAGGTGCGGTGGTAGTTTGGCGCACCGACCTCTACACTGCTGAACCCAAGTGCCAACTCACGGACACCTCCTCCTACTGCCCTCTTGACCACAACCTCACCTCCCATCACCAAAGCATCATCTTCTAGGCTGTACACAACCTCATCACCTCAGGGGGTCTCCCATCCACAGCTTCCTACCTCACAGTTCCATAACCTCTTCGCCAAAATCCACAAACCTGACTGCCCATGTCTCAGCCTGCTCCTGCCCCACAGAACTAATCTGCTGAAATCTCAACACAGTCCTGTCCCCCTTGGTCCCTGCATACATTCGGAACACCATCCATTCCCTCCACCTCCTCCATGAGTTTAGTTTCCCTGGCCCCCAATGCCTCATCTTCACCATGGATATCCAGTCCCTATACACCTCCATCCACAATCCAATTCCACCAGTTCTTCCTCTCCCACCAACCCAACCAGTACCCCTCCACCGACATTCACTCGATTGGCTGAACTGGTCCTCACCCTCCTTCGAATCCTCCCACTTCCTTCAGACCAAAGGGTTAGCCATGGGCCCCAGCTATGCCTGTCTCTTTGTCGGCTACATAGAACAGCCCGGCTCCACTCCCCACCTCTTCCCCTGCTACATTGATGACTGTATTGGCACCACCTTGTGCTCCCATGAGGCAATTGAACAGTTCATCAACTTCACTAACACCTTCCACCCTGACCTTAATTTCACCTCGACCCTCTCGGATACCTCCCTCCCCTTCCTGGACCTCTCCATCTCCATCTCCCGCGACCATGGATATCCACTTCAAACTCACTGACTTGCACAGCTATCTGGACTACACCTTCTCCCAACCCCTCTTCCTGTAAAAACACTATCCCTTAATCCCAATTCCTCTGCCTCGGCTGTATCTGCTGCCAGGAGGAGCAATTCCACTCCAGAACATCTCAGATGGCCTCCTATTTCAAGGGCCACAATGTTCCCTCCCATATGATCAACAATGCCATCCAGCACATCTCCTCCACTCCCCACACCTCCACCCTTGAACACTACCCTTCCCAACACAACAAGGATAGAACCTCCCCCGCACCCCCCACCCCGGCCTTCACCCCATTAATCTCAGATGCAGTGCAGTATCCTCTGCCATTTCCACCACCTATAATCACACCCCATTGCCAGAGATATATTTCCCTCCCTATCAGCGTTCTGCAGAGATTATTTCCTCCACGACTCCATTAGATCTATGCCCCCCACTAACCCACCCTCCACTCCCGGCACCTTCCCCTGCCACTGCATGAGGTGTGCCCACACCTCCTCCCCGACCTCCGTCCAAGGCCCCAAAGGATCCTTCCACATCCGACAGAAATTTACCTGTATTCCACACACCACATCTACCATGTCTGTTGCTCTCGATGTGGTCTCCTCTACCTTGGGTAGACAGGATGCCAACATGCAGATCATTTCAGGGAACATCTCTGGGACACAAGCACCAACCAAACCCACTGCCTCGTGGCTGACCATCTCAATCTCCCCTCCCACTCCGACAAGGGCATGCAGGTCTTGGGCTGCCTCCACCACCACATCCTAGCCACCCAACACCTGGAGGAAGAACGTCTCATCTTCTACCTTGGGACTCTCCAACCACATGGCATCAATATCGACTTCACCAGCTTCCTCATCTCCCCTCCCCCTACCTCATCCCAGATCCAACCTCCCAACTTGGCACCGCCATCATAACCTGTCCTACCTGTCCATCTTCCTTCCCACCTATCCACTCCACCCTCCTCTCCATCTACCTTCCACCAGCAGCCCCCCACCCCCTCTTATTTATCTCTCAGCCACATCCCTACCTCTGCCCCCGCCTGCCACATTCCTGACGAAGGGATTATACCCGAAACGTCGACTCTCCTGCTCCTCAGATGCTGCCTGACCTACTGTGTTTTTCCAGCTCCACCCTCTCGACTCTGATCTCCAGCATCTGCAGCCCTCACTTTTTCCTCTGATTCTTCTATGTTGTATTTCTGAGTCCTCGAATCCACAGTAGCTTGCTTTAATATGAGTTAGGAGATTAACTTGTTATTGTGATGATTAATTCTCTTTCAGAATACAGTCTGTTTATTGGCACTTATGAGGAGATTCTCAGCCTTTTGAATCTCTACATAGAACATAGAACATAGACCAAGGAAACCCAGTGGATGTGGTCTATCTAGACTTCCAAAAGGCCTTTGATAAGGTGCCACACGGGAGGCTGCTGAGTAAGGTGAGGGCCCATGGTGTTCGAGGTGAGCTACTGGGATGGATTGAGGATTGGCTGTCTGACAGAAGGCAGAGAGTTGGGATAAAAGGTTCTTTTTCAGAATGGCAGCCGGTGACAAGCAGTGTCCGGCAGGATTCAGTGTTGGGGCCACAGCTGTTCGCATTATATATTAATGATTTGGATGAGGGAACCGGGGGCATTCTAGCGAAGTTTGCCGATGATACGAAGTTAGGTGGACAGGCAGGTAGTACTGAGGAAGTGGGGAGGCTGCAGAAGGATCTAGACAGTTTGGGAGAGTGGTCCAGGAAATGGCTGATGGAATTTAACGTGAACAAATGTGAGGTCTTGCACTTTGGAAAAAAGAATACAAGCATAGACTACTTTCTAAACAGTGAGAAAATTCGTAAAGCCAAAGTACAAAGGAATCTGGGAGTGCTAGTTGAGGATTCTCTAAAGGTCAACATGCAGGTTGAGTCCGTGATTAAGAAAGCGAATGCAATGTTGTCATTTATCTCAAGAGGGTTGGAATATAAAAGCACCGTTGTGCTACTGAGACTTTATAAAGCTCTGGTTAGGCCCCATTTGGAGTACTGTGTCCAGTTTTGGTCCCCACACCTCAGGAAGGACATACTGGCACTGGAGCGTGTCCAGCGGAGATTCACACGGATGATCCCTGGAATGGTAGGTCTAACATACGAGGAACGGCTGAGGATCCTGGGATTGTATTTATTGGAGTTTAGAAGATGAAGGGGAGATCTTTTAGAAACTTACAAGATAATACATGGCTTGGAAAGGGTGGATGCAAGGAAATTGTTTCAGTTAGGCGAGGAGACTAGGACCCGTGGACACAGCCTTAGAATTAGAGGGGGTAAATTCAGAACAGAAATGTGGAGACATTTCTTCAGCCAGAGAGTGGTGGGCCTGTGGAATTCATTGCCGCAGAGTGCAGTGGAGGCTGGGACGCTAAATGTCTTCAAGGCAGAGATTGATAGATTCTTGATGTCACAAGGAATTAAAGGCTACGGGGAGAATTGCGGGTAAGTGGAGTTGAAATGCCCATCAGCCATGATTGAATGGCGGATTGGACGTGACGGGCCGAATGGCCTTACTTCCACTCCTATGTCTTACAGTCTTATAAATGTACCACTTCCTCTAAATTTTCCCCTCTTACCTTAAACCTATGCCCTCTAGTATTTATCGTTTCCATCCTGGGAAAGTGACTCCGACTATGCACCTATCCATGCCTCTCATTATTTTATATACAGTAGCGCCTCGATATACGAATGACCCTGTTCACGAACAAATCAGTTTACGAACAGGATTGTATGTAAAATTTTGCTTCAACGTATGTACGAAATTAAAGGTACGAACGCAAAAAGCCTGTGTGCGACCACGTGGTTTCATTGTTCTGCTTTGCTACGCACTTGTTGAACGCAAAAGCTCTCGGGCCCCGCGTGATCTCATTCAGTTCGTCTTTGGCGTGTGCGCTGTGAACAGGGTTCGTTGCTACGTCCAAGCATTCTTACGCGATCCGAACAATGGGAAAAATTGATTCAGTTTGTGAAC
Source organism: Chiloscyllium punctatum (assembly GCF_047496795.1). Lineage (NCBI taxonomy): Eukaryota > Metazoa > Chordata > Chondrichthyes > Orectolobiformes > Hemiscylliidae > Chiloscyllium > Chiloscyllium punctatum. The sequence goes on along the minus strand of NC_092741.1, from coordinate 159,188,157 downwards.
TCTTCGGTTCACGAACCGGGGCCCGGAATGGATTAAGTTTGTAAGTCTGGTTGCTACTGTACTTCTATTAGGTCACCTCTCAGCCTCTGATACTGTAATGAAAACAATCCAAATTTATCCAACCTCTCCTTACAGCTAATACACTCCAATCTAGGTGACATCCTGGGAAACCTCATCTGCACCCTCTCCAAAGTTTCCTCATCGTTCCTGTAGTGAGTGATCAGAACTGTACACCAGACTCCAAATGTAGCCTGACTAAGGTTTTTGAAGCTGCAACATGACTTGCAAACTTTTGTACTCAGTCCCCCAACCAATGAAGACAAACACGCCATATGCCTTCTTCATCACTTTGTCGAATTGTGTTGCCATTTTCAGGGAGGTATGGGCTTGGACGCCAGTGCTCCTCAGGGTTTTGCCATTTACTGTACTCTTGCCTCTTGCATTTGATATCCCATAATGCATTGCCTCATACTTGTCTGGATTAAGCTCCATCTTTTATTTCTCTGCCCAACTTCCCAACTGATCTATATCCAACTGCATCCTTGAACATAGTCCTCACTATCCATAATTCCACTAATTTTCATGTTAACTGCAAACTTACTATTAAAACTACCTACATTTTCATCCAAATCATGTATATATATATTACACGTAATAGAGGTCCTATCACTTATCCTTGTGGAACGCCACTGGTCACAGACCTCCAGTCAGAAAAACTCCCCTTCATAACTAACCTATGTCATCTATGACCAAGCGCATTTTGTATCCAACTGTCCAACTCATCCTGGAACCCATGTGAATTAATCTTCCAGACTAGTTTACCATGAGAGGCCTTGTAAAATTATTTGGTTTCATCACTTCTTGAAAAAACACAATCAATTTGTGAGACACGACCTCTCTTGCGCAAAACCATGCCAACTATCCCTAATTAGTTCATTCTTTTCTAAATATGAGTAAATCCTAACCCTAAGAATCTTCTCCAATAATTTCACTACATCTGATATAAGTCTCATCAGCGTGTAATTTCCTGGATCATCCCTGTTTGCTTTCTTAAACACGGGAATAATATTGGCGAATGTGTAGTCTTCTGGAACCTGACCTGTGTCTAAAAAAGATACAGAGATCTCTATCAGAGCCTCAGCAATCTCCTCCCTTATCTCCTTCAGTGTCCTGGGATTAATCCCATCAGGCCTGGTGGACATATCTGCCTTAATGTTTTTCAAGACACCCAATACAAGCTCCTCCTTGTCTTAAAAATCACACAACTCCAGGTTATAGTCCAAAAGGTTTATTTGGAAGCACTAGCTTTTGGAGCGCTGCTCCTTCATCAGTTAGTGGGTCAGGATCATAGGACACAGCATTTATAGTAAAAGATCAAAGTATCATACAACTAATGTGATGTATTGAACAAACTTAGATTGGTGTTAAGTCTTTTTGATTCATCAATATGTAAAATCCCAGAGCTGCTTTCAAGTCACACTCCCGAGGTAACTTAAAGTTTTATTAAAAAAAGTGACATCTTAGCTTAGACCATGTATTAAAGATGTGAGGTTAGAGTCTATCTGTATCTGAACCTTGAGTCAGACTGGTTCTATTTCTAAAATAGGCATTGATAAAATGTCACATGGACCTACCCTTTCTCAGGCTACCTCTTGCTCCGGATACACATATAAAATGCCTTGGAATTCTCCTTAATCCTACTTGCCAGGGAGATTTCATGGCCCCTTTTAGCCTTCCTAATTCCTTGTTTAAGTTCTCTAGTCTAGAGTAACCTTATCACAACAAATGGAAGATGGGGCACAAGAGAAATGGAACAAGGCACAAAACTAAATTGGAGAACAGATTTATACAGATATATCCGCCTGGAGAAACTGTAGATGGTACCGAGTGCCGCATCTGCCACAGCCTTTTAACGTGTTGGTGGGAATGGACTCCTCCCTTTGTGTCAGAGGCTACTCAGTTATATTTCAGAGCCTTAAAAATAGACGGGAAGGGTAGGTAATGGACTGGTAGAATAGTGTATTCTGGATTAGTGGGGCTGGAAGAGCACAGCAGTTCAGGCAGTATCCAAGTAACTTTGAAATCGACGTTTCGGGCAAAAGCCCTTCATCAGGAATGAAGGCAGTGAGCCTGAAGCGTGGAGAGATAAGCTAGAGGAGGTTGGGGGTGGGGAGAGAGTAGCATAGAGTACAATGGATGAGTGGGGGAGGAGATGAAGGTGATAGGTCAAGGAGGAGAGGGTGGAGTGGATAGGTGGAAAAGGAGATAGGCAGGTTCGACAAGTCCGGACAAGTTATGGGGACAGTGCTGAGCTGGAAGTTTAGAACTAGGGTGAGGTGGGGGAAGGGGAAATGAGGAAACTGTTGAAGTCCACATTGATGCCCTGGGGTTGAAGTGTTCCGAGGCAGAAGATGAGGCGTTCTTCCTCCAGGTGTCTGGCAGTGAGGGAGCGGCGGTGAAGGAGGCCCAGGACCTCCATGTCCTCGGCAGAGTGGGAGGGGGAGTTGAAATGTTGGGCCACGGGGCGGTGTGGTTGATTGGTGTGAGTGCCCCGGAGATTTTCCCTAAAGCGCTCTGCTAGGAGGCGCCTAGTTTCCCCAATGTAGAGGTGACCGCATCGGGAGCAACGGATACAATAAATGATATTAGTGGATGTGCAAGTAAAACTTTGATGGATGTGGAAGGCTCCTTTAGGGCCTTGGATAGAGGTGAGGGAGGAGGTGTAGGCACAGGTTTTGCAGTTCCTGCGGTGGCAGGGGAAAGTGCCAGGATGGGAGGGTGGGTTGTTTGGGGGCGTGGACCTGACCAGGTAGTCACAGAGGGAACGGTCTTTGCGGAAGGCGGAAAGGGGTGGGGAGGGAAATATATCCCTGGTGGTGGGATCTGTTTGGAGGTGGTGGAAATGTCAGCAGATGATTTGGTTTATGCGAAGGTTTGTGGGGTGGAAGGTGAGCACCAGGGGCGTTCTGTCCTTGTTACGGTTGGAGGGGTGGGGTCTGAGGGCGGAGGTGCGGGATGTGGACGAGATGCGTTGGAGGGCATCTTTAACCACGTGGGAAGGGAAATTGCAGTCTCTAAAGAAGGAGGCCATCTGGTGTGTCCTATGGTGGAACTGGTCCTCCTGAGAGCAGATACGGCGGAGGCGGAGGAATTGGGAATACGGGATGGCATTTTTGCAAGAGGTAGGGTGGGAAGAGGTGTAATCCAGGTAGCTGTGGGAGTCAGTGGGTTTGTAAAAAATGACAGTGTCAAGTCGGTCGTCATTAGTGGAGATGGAGAGGTCCAGGAAGGGGAGGGAGGTGTCAGAGATGGTCCAGGTAAATTTAAGGTCAGGGTGGAATGCGTTGGTGAAGTTGATGAATTGGTCAACCTCCTCGCGGGAGCACGAGGTGGCGCCAATGCAGTCATCAATGTAGCGGAGGAAGAGGTGGGGAGTGGTGCCGGTGTAATTACGGAAGATCAACTACTCTACGTGGCCAACAAAGAGACAGGCATAGCTGGGGCCTATACGTGTGCCCATGGCTACCCTTTTGGTTTGGAGGAAGTGGGAGTATTCAAAGGAGAAATTGTTAAGGATAAGGACGGCACGGTGGCACAGTGGTTAGCACTGCTGCCTCATACCGCCAGAGACCTGGGTTCAATTCCCGCCTTGGGCGACTGTCTGTGTGGAGTTTGCACGTTCTCCCCGTGTCTGCGTGGGTTTCCTCCGGGTGCTCCGGTTTCCTCCCACAGTCCAAAGATGTGCAGGTCAGGTGAATTGGCCATGCTAAATTGCCCATAGTGTTAGGTAAGGGGTAAATGTAGGGGTATGGGTGGGTTGCGCTTCGGCGGGTCGGTGTGGACTTGTTGGGCCGAAGGGCCTGTTTCCACACTGTAATGTAATGTAATGTAAAAAAGGACCAGTTCGGCCAAACGAATGAGAGTGCCGGTGGAAGGGTACTTTTGGGAATGTCTGGAGAGGAAAAAATGGAGGGCTTGGAGGCCCTGGTCATGGCGAATGGAGGTGTAGAGGGATTGGATATCCATGGTGAAGATGAGGTGTTGGGAGCCAGGGAAACGGAAGTCTTGGAGGAGGTGGAAGGCGTGGGTGGTGTCTCGAACGTATGTGGGGAGTTTCTGGACTAGGGGGGATAGGACAGTGTTGAGGTAGGTAGAGATGAGTTCAGTGGGGCAGGAGCATGCTGAGACAATGGGTCAGCCGGTGTGGTCAGGCTTGTGGATCTTGGGAAGGAAGTAGAACCGGGCAGTGCGGGGTTCCCGGACTATGAGGTTGGAAGCTGTGGGTGGGAGATCTCCTGAGGTGATGAGGTTCTGTATGGTCTGGGAGATGATGGTTTGGTGATGGTGGGTGGGGTCATGGTTGAGGGGGCAGTAGGAAGAGGTGTCCTTGAGTCGACGTTTGGCTTCAGTGGTGTAGAGGTCATAGAATAGTGTTGGCAATCGAAGGAAAGATCTCCTCCATCATTAGTATTCTAGCTTGAAGAAAGCAGGGTTTCAGTTGAAATAGTCTTGGTATATTCAATGATTCTCAAACCTGAGTTGTCGTTGGGTCACAAGATGGGTCCAATTTGAGGAAGAGAAAACGCCAAGTCCAGGCACAGTGCTGCCCATTGTTCCCACCCAATGCACAGGACTGTGTGCTGAACTAAAACACCTTGCTCCAAATAAGGCCAAAATAAGCTGTTTGGAAAGATCAGGAGATGAATATCTGGTCTAATACATCACCCTTCCTCTGCACTGCTGTTACATTTATGTGGGGCAGATATCCAGGCATTGCAATCAATGGCAGGTGGTTTATAATACAGAATATCTGTGAGAAGTAAATTAATATACTATCCTGTAAATGGTTCCATTAATGGCATCTTAAAAGTCAGAAGATTTAAGTCTTCAGCTAATGAATTCTAATGGGTTTTGAGGTTCTGGATGTAGGTTTGCTCGCTGAGGTGGAAGATTCATTTCCAGACGTTTCATCACCTTACTAGGTAACATCTTCAGTCGGCCTCTGGGCAAAGCGCTGCTGATAATTCCTGCTTTCTATTTGTATGTTTGGGTTTCTTTGGGTTGGTGATGTCATTTCCTGTGGTGATATCATTTCCTAGAAGCATGGCATTCCAACCGGAACTCTATCAACATTGAGTTAGACCTCATCTTCAACCCCTGAGAAAAAGAAATGACATCACCAACCCAAAGAAGCCCAAACATATAAATAGAAAGCAGGAATTATCAGCAGTGCATCGTCCAGAGTCTCACTGAAGATGTTACTGAGTATGGAAACGTCTGGAAATGAACCTTCCAGCTCAGTTAGCAAACCTACATCTAGAAGGAATTCAAAGTTGCATTGTTCAGGTGGAGGTTTTGAGAACAGTCATTGGAATCATATCCATAATTAGTTAAAAAAAAGCCACACCTGAGATTTCCATTCATTCTATCAATAGCTGGGCATGTATATACACTACCTGCATGTCTATACACTATCTGCAAACTTTGTTCTTTCTGGAAATCCATGGGAGAAAATAATTTACTTGTGTGTTTGGTAAGAACTTCAAACAATATGATCCATCAGATAAAAGAAATGAATCATACAGTTACAGATACAGTGCTTTCCTTAACCATGTTCTAACGCAGAGCCAATGGAAATATAACTGTACTTCAGGTCAGTTTTTAGTTAAGTGGATTTTGAAGATTGTGACCTTGCGAGATGGTCCTTGCGGGAGTGGGAAATATTTCTGGGGTATGTTGGCTCATTAGGTGGTGACTCATTTTAAACAAAGGAAAGCCTTGCATTTGTAGGATGTCTCAATACTTCACTCAGAAAACATTTTGATATTCACTTGTTGAACATTCACAGAACTCATTTTATCCACAGCAAGGTCTCACAAACAGCAGTAAGTTGACCAGTGTACCTGCTGATTGCATGAGCTGGTAAGATTGATAAAGATGAGGAAAGTCATTCAGACCACTTTAGTTGCACAGAAAATCTTTATGATCATTTGGTCAGTATTGAACTGTTTCTGAAGTGACTCGAGAATTTCAACTTTGCTTTTTAATCTGGAAGTCTTTTACCACTATTGCCCTCACTATTTTGTGAAGATCTCCCTGGCATCAGGTTCTCTCCAACAAAGTTTAAACTCTTTGTCCTGGCGTTGTATTTAGATTGAGGTCAGGTGTTATACTTATTTCTCTGTGTTCTTTCCTGTATTTGTTTGCGAATGATGAGATGAATGAAGGGGCTGCTCCACTCCACTAGAAAAACCTGAGTTTCTCAGTTATGGGAAAAGCCTGAACCAAGACATGAGGTGAACTCACTGCTCTTCAGATATACAATCTTTAACGTTCAAGCTAGCTATTGAAATAGGCAGATGTACAATCCCTGCTTGAATACATTATTCTTTTACTAAAAAATGCCAGAATTCCATTTACCTTCCTTATTCTGTTCTGCACCCACATATTGGCTTTCTGTGATTCAAGCATGAGAGCACCCAGATCCCAATGCAGTGAAACAGCTGAAGTTTCTCTCTTGTGACAATGCTGCTCTTTTAACAAGGTTATGTTGCCCTTGGTTTTTTTCAAGAGGGATTGTAAAAGGCAGAGGTTCTGAATTAGCTGGGAATTTGGGGACTTTGCTAACGGCTAACAGATACCACCCAAGGCAACAGTCAGGTTAAAACAGTTGGACAATGAAAGGGGAGTGGCCAGTGCTCCCAGTTCAGGGATTTTTCTACTTTGTTTGAGTTTTTTGCTGGGGACCCAAAGAAACAGCTACAGTGCAAAAAAAAGGTTCTGTGCTGATTCTCTCTCTGACATCTCTCTTGTAAGAACCTGTGTTTGAATATACCTTTTGTCAAGGAGTGTTTTTAATGGGGGATGTTGCAGGAAATTAGAACAGCGTCATTAAGTTGTGGTAGAGTCAGTTGGGTTTTCAGCTGGGTTAAGTTATCCTATATTTGGTTCTCTTTTATTTGTGTTTCATTCAGTATTCTGTAAATAAATCATATTTTGTTTAAAACTGAGTGCATTACTCTTGGAGTATCCACCTTACACCTGGCTTAAAACAACTCAAAAAGTTAGGCTCTAGGCTACCTTCGAGAAATGGTTTGAGGGGGAGGGCCTGGTCCAGAACAATCTACTTAAAAAAAAATGCTTTTTTATTCTTCTGACCAAAACAGATAACCTCACATTTTTCATTTTATAAACTCCATCTGCCACATTTTCCATGTTAATCTCCATCTGCCACATTTTTGTCTATTCACTGGACCAATCCATAGCCATTTGTAAATTTCTTATTTCCTCACCCCTATCTTTCTTTCCCACCTGTTTTAGTGTTATCTGCAAATGTGGCAATTGTAGTCTCTGTTCCTGCATCTAAGTCATTCATAAAGATTGTAAATAGTTGTAGCAGGAGGTCCAGCTGCTGTGGCATCCCTTTGGTTATAACCTGCCAACCAGAAAAAAAACCATTTATAACAAATTGCCTGCTTTCTGCTTCTCTTGATGTGCTGGACAGCAAGATGTCAGCACTTCCCCCACAGCCCACTTTCGAAAGAATGACAGGCAACCTGTTGGTGTGTCTGTGTGAAAGACAATGTCAATGTGCAGGTACTGATCGCTCTTGAAGCACCAATGTACTAACGGGCTTGACACAACATGGTAAGGAAAGGCATGGATGCGGTAGCATTCAGGTCGGCATTAGAGAGAGTGAGATAAAATGCAAGCAGCCCTGAGATGCAGTCTGGTATAATCAGGTTCCCGCCCCTGTCCTTGTACCAGTACCTTCAACGTTAGTGCTCCCTAAGCAGCCTGGAAGTGGATTGAAGAGGTGCCGTGATAGCTCTGAGAGGTTAGAAAATGTCAGATGTCAAAGTCCGTGTTCAAGGAGTGCATGTGGCTGGCGTCCGTGAATTATGCCATCGAGTTATAGATGGATACAGTCATACAGCACAGAAACACACTCTTCAATCCAATTCGTCCATGCCTACCAGCTTTCCCTAATTAAACTAGCCCCATTTGCCTGTACTTTACCCATATCCCTCTAAACCTTTCCTATCCATGTACCTGTCCATATATCTTTTAAATGTTGTAATTGTACCTGCGTCTACCTCTTTCTCTGGCAGTTCATTCCATGTACGAACCACCCTCTGTGCGAAAAAAATTGTCCCTCAGTTCCCTTTTAAATCTTTCCCCTCTCACCTTAAAAATCTGCCCTCTGCTTTAGAACTTGCCCACCTGAAGGGAAAGAGCTTTTACCTTACCTATACCCCTCATGATTTTATAAATCTTAATAAGGTCACTCTTCAACCTCCCATGCTCCATGAAAAAAAAGGCTCAGCCTATCCAGTCTCTCCCCATAGCTCAAACCTGCCATTCGCAGCCACATCCTGGTAAATCTTTTCTGAACCCTCTCCAGTCTAATAATATCCTTCCTACAGCAGGGTGACCAGAACTGCACACAGTACTCCAAAATAAATACTGAAAGAAATGCAGATGTTGTAATTCAGAAACAAGAACAGAAGTTGCTGGAAAAGCTCAGCAGGTCTGACAGCATCTGTGGAGACAAATAAGATAACATTTCGGATCCAGTGTCTGAGGGAAAAGACCTTTGCTGTTCTCCTTATTTATGATTTTAAAATTAGAATCAGTCCTGCAGAAGGGTCACTGGACCTGAAACATTAACTCTGATTTCTGTCCATAGTTGCTGCCAGACCTGCTGAACTTTACTAGGAGAAAGTGAGGACTGCAGATGCTGGAGATCAGAGTTGAAAATGTGTTGCTGGAAAAGTGCAGCAGGTCAGGCAGCATCAAAAGAGCAGGAGAATCGGCGTTTCGGGCATAAGCCCTTCTTCAGGAATGAGGAGGGTGTGCCAACCAGGCTAAGATAAAAGGTAGGGAGGAGGGACTTGGGGGAGGGGCGTTGGAAATGTGATAGGTGGAAGGAGGTTAAGGTGAGGGTGATAGGCCGGAGTGGGGTGGGGGCAGAGAGATCAGGAAGTAGATTGCAGGTCAGGAAGGCAGTGCTGAGTCTGAGGGTTGGGACTGAGATAAGGTGAGGGGGAGGGGAAATGAGGAAGGTGGAGAAATCTGCATTCATCCCTTGTAGTTGGAGGATTCCTCAGCAGAAGATGAGGTGCTCTTCCTCCAGGCGTCGTGTTGCCATGGTCTGGCGATGGAGGAGGCCAAGGACCTGCATGTCCTTGGCGGAGTGGGAGGGGGAGTTAAAGTGTTCAGCCACGGGGCGGTTGGGTTGGTTGGTGCGGATGTCCCACAGGTGTTCTCTGAAACGTTCCGGAGGCAAATGCGGCGGAGGCGAAGGAATTCTGCTCCCAGGAGGACCAATTCCAATACCGAACAACCCAGATGGCCTCCTTCGTCAAAGACCGCAATTTCCCCTCAGACGTGGTTGACGATGCTATCCACCGCATCTCCTCCACTTCCCGCTCCTCCATCCTTGAACCCTGCCCCTCCAATCACCACCAGGACAGAACCCCACTGGTCCACACCTACCACCCCACCAACCTCCAGATACATCGGATCATCCTTCGTCATTTTCGCCACCTCCAAACAGACCCCACCATCAAGGATATATTTCCCTCCCCTCCCCTATCAGCGTTCCGGAAAGACCACTCCCTCCGCGACTCCCACGTCAGGTCCACACCCCCCACCAACCCAACCTCCACTCACGACACTTTCCCCTGCAACCGCAAAAAATGCAAAACTTGCGCCCACACCTCCCCCCTCACTTCCCTCCAAGGCCCCAAGGGATCCTTCCATATCCGCCACAAATTCACCTGCTCCTCCACACACATCATTTACTGCATCCGCTGCACCCGATGTGGCCTCCTCTATATTGGGGAGACAGGCCGCCTACTTGTGGAACGTTTCAGAGAACACCTCTGGGACACCCACACCAACCAACCCAATCGCCCCGTGGCTGAACACTTTAACTCTCCCTCCCACTCTGCCAAGGACATGCAGGTCCTTGGCCCTCCTCCATCGCCAGACCATGGCAACACGACGCCTGGAGGAAGAGCGCCTCATCTTCCACTTAGGAACCCTCCAACCACAAGGGATGAATGCAGGTTTCTCCAGTTTCCTCATTTCCCCTCCCCCCACCTTGTCTCAGTCCCATCCCTCGGACTCAGCACCGCCTTCTTGACCTGCAATCTTCTTCCCGACCTCTCCGCCCCCACCCCCACCCCTTCTCCAGCCTATTACCCTCACCTTAACCTCCTTCCACCTATCGCATTCCCAACGCCCCTCCCCCAAGTCCCTCCTCCCTACCTTTTATGTTAGCCTGCTTGGCACACCTTCCTCATTCCTGAAGAAGGGCTCATGCCCGAAACGTCGATTCTCCTGTTCCTTGGATGCTGCCTGACCTGCTGCGCTTTTCCAGCAACATATTTTTCAGCTGCTGAACTTTACACCAATTTCTGTTTTTGTCACAGCATTCCAATGCCTCACCAGTGTCCTGTGCAACCTCAACATAACATTCTAACTCCTGCAATCAAATGTCTGTGCTGCTGATCATTGTGAGGCTCTCCACAGTCAGTCATTATTCCTGAAGAAGGGCTTATGCCTGAAACGTCGATTCTCCTGTTCCTTGGTTGCTGCCTGACTTGCTGCGCTTTCCAGCAACACATTTTCAGCTCTCCACAGTCAGTAGTGAGTTGAAGAATCTGCTCTGATGTCCGTGTCACCATCTCTTGACATTTTGTTTGTTTGCTGCATTTGGTAAGGCTGTGCCTTGGCAAGTACGTGAAAGATGTAGCGTGTTGTTCTTTACTTTGAGATAGGCCTGGGTGGACTTCTCATGTGATTCTGACACAAGTCTCACCGTGGCATAAGTTGTTCAGATCTCCAAAAGATTCTACACCTATTAGTATTTCATCAGAACAGCAATGACCTATTGTTCAAATCATCTTTTGTGTTTCTGATAGAATTATCAATGTTGCAATATTGAAATATTGCCCCAGGAAGTTAAGACAGTGCTTTTCCTGACACAAGTATCTAATTTAATCTCACAACCCAGTTTACTCCTCATATCTTTAATGCTTTTGGTGAAGGAGCTGCATGTTCCTGTTTTTGAAGGGGCTATCAGAAACCAGAACTGTACTCACCATATCACCTTTCACCATCTTCAATACAGTCTGTGTTCTTTTTCAGAGATCAAAAAATACCGTTATCTATCACATATATCTGAGATAACATATAAATCACTTTGTGCACCTCAAAGTGGATATTTACATATAAAAAAACTGAAGATATTTGATTAAAATTCACCCAAACTGACTGCCTCAATGAACAGCTTTCTAACTAAAGAGGGAACAATAGTCAATACTGGGTGGGGTACTTACAGTGCAAATAATTCCTCCATGTCTTTTAATTGAAAAGTGGAACACAGAACTCTTCTCCTGAGAGGTTGTGTGTTCAATGAATCAAGTTTCTACTTGCATTAAGAACTCTGATAGGGTAACACATGATCAGAGATAAATTGCCTTGCTTTTCAACAGGAGGAAATAACATTTGACTTTCCTTCTGTTTTAACACTTTTTTTGAATAAAGGAACACAACATTCACTCAGTTATTTTGCAAGCTTTAAATTAATTCGCATAAAGTGGAAATGCATTCTCGTCCTGCACTCTTCCTTGTTGTAAATTATTGAAACAAGTAACTGCAACGATTATAATTATTCACGGTTCTGTCAATGACAAATACTTAGGGCTTCGTTGTTCCTGTTTTCACTGATGGATTCATGGCTGGTATCCTTAATGGAGGTTCACTGAATCCAATTCACACTGCTGCCTCACAGCGCCAGAGGCCCGGGTTCAATTCCACCATCAGGCGACTGTCTGTCTGGAGTTTGCACATTCTCCATATATCTATGTGGGTTTCCTCTGGTGCTCCTGTTTCCTTCTATATTCTAAAGATGTGCAGGTTAAGGTGGATGGCCATGGGAAATTACCCATAGTGACTCGGGATGTGCAGGTTAAGTGGGAGGCGATGGCCTAGTGGTATTAATCCAGAGACCCTGAAATGTCCTGGAGATCTGGATTTGTATCCCACCACGGCAGTTGGTGGAATTTGAATTTAATGTAAAGAAACAAAATTTGGAACAAAGAGTCTAATGATGAGCAGGAATCCATTGTTGATTGTTGGAAAAAACCCATCTGGTTCACTCATGGCTGTTATGGAAGGAAACTATCATCCTTACCTGGTCTGGCCTAGAGGTGACTCCAGACCCACAGCAATGTTCTGGGCAGTTAGGAACGAGCAATAATGGTGGCAGAGCCAATGATGCCCTCAAATTGTTAATGAATAAAACAGGGCTCGGTGGATTAGACAAGGGAAATGGAGGGTTTTGGGGATTGGGTGGGTGGACTAGGTCTGGGTAGGATGCTGGAGGTTGGTACAGAACTTGATGGGCTGAATGGCCCCTTTCCACATTGAAAGGATTTTATAGAATAACTACTATCTGGAATGAATATGAGGAAGTAACATTGGCACACTAATATCTTCAAACTTATTTCTGTTCTGGTGCTGCTTCCCAATTCATTTTCCAAATGGTGACCTAACATGATCTTCCTTCAACTTAGAAAGGGTTTCTGATTTAGACAGTGCCAGGAGCTATCCCGTAGGATCTAGCAGAGTTGGACCATCCTCTCACTGCAGTCCAATTGTCTAATGAAGATTAATTCTTAATAGATTATCGTATTTTACATTTGACTGTACTTTAAATAATTACAAGAGTATTAAAAATTCACTTAGCTTTATTATTGATTTATTTTATCATTATTGCTACTGGGTCATTTGCTGGCCCCAGATGGTTACCAAAATTGAAACCTTGGTTTTGATTCCCTGCCATTAACGATGGTGGGCTCTGATCTGCAGTTCCAATGAGTGTTGTTCTGTAACTCCCATTCTACAATTTCAGAATTCCCTTTCCCTTCTCAGCCCCTCTGTTAACTTTTGGATAATGAGATGACCAATCATACTGAGTTTCAAATGTAGGAAACCTTGTGTTCCCCAATCAATGGTTAATTCTTTCGAGCTAACAATTCATGTTATTTTAAAACCACCATTTCAAATTTTGAGAGATGTGGATTTTTGAGTTGTCACGTATGAATGGGCTCATTCATTTTGTATGTTTAATTCTTGTAGTTCAGTAAATTTTTCAATAATAGTACTTGGATCATTGTGCTTCAAAAAGCATCGAGTCTGAATATCCATGGGGCGCATTCAAACTGAAGGAGTTGAGTTTATATTGGCATAGTTTCTCAGGCTCCCACAACAGGATACGTCATTACTGCTTTCCTCTGTAAGTCAGAAACTAGGCTCCCATCACACCATCCCCACAACCAACTCTCCTGATTGTAAACTTTACAGTCTTCTTGCATGCATATTGTTTCAGGCCTAATTTATTCCTTTAAAGCTCGTCTCCCTTTTGAGGCTTTGCAGGATAATATTTAACAGCATTTGACTGACTGAGGATATTCTTGGAATGTAAAAGCAAGAAAGAACGTGCTTGGTGCTCGCAGCTGCTACAATGGACTTCAGATTCAAGGAGTGAGCTTTGAAGTATCTTTCCTGATGTCATGTTGCTTTATTTAATGCTGAAGTCTTATAAACAGCAAATAAAATCTATTTTTAATAAAAATTTTAAAGTTAGATTGGTGAATTGTGATAGTCCTCATATTGCAAGTCCTGCCTGTTATTCTGAACAGATAGTCAGAGACAAGTATGAACATTTCATCTTGAATACAACAAATGTGAGGTGATACATCTTGGGAGGTCAAATGCAAAAGGAAAGTATACAGTAAATGACAGAACCCTTCGAGCGTTGATATACAGAGGGACCTTGGGGTGCAACTCCATAGCTCCCTGAAAGAGGCAGCATAAGTGAACAAGGCATATCACATACATGCCTCTATTGGTTGTGGCATTGATTATAGGAGTTGGCAAGTCATGTTGCAGTTGTGTAAAACTTTAGTTAGGCCACATTTAGAATATTGTGTGCAGTTTTGGTTGCCATACTACCAGAAGGATGGGGAGGCTTTGTAGAGGATGCAAAAGAGGTTTACCAGGATGTTGCCTGGATTGGAGTGTATTAGCTATAATGAGAGGTTAGACAAACTTGGATTGTTTTTGTGAGACCATCTGAGGCTGAGGAGTGGCCTGATAGAAGTTTATAAAATTCTGTGAGGCTTGAACAGGGTGGATAGTCAGAGTCTTTTTCCCAGGATGGAAACGTGAAATACTAGGGGGCATAGGTTTAAGGTGAGAGGGGAAAGTATAAAGGAAATGTGAGAAACACATTTTTACACAGAGGAACACGGTGCCAGGGGAAATGGTAGAAGCAGATATGATAGCAAAGTTTAAAACGCGCTTAGACAGACATATGAACAGGCAGAGAATACAGGAATATGGACCATGCGCAGACACATGGGGGTTAGTTTAGAATGGCAACATGGCCAGCACAGATATGGTGGGCCGAAGGGCTGTTCCTGTGCTGTACATTCTGTGTAAGACAATGTTACACTTATTGCGCATTCTGCTAAAGTTATGTGCTCAAGTACTGGAATCAAGCTTGAACCTTCAGCCTGGTAACAAAAGTGTACAGTCTGTGGTAATAATAACATCTGCATGAGTTGCCTCAATTGTATTACATTATTTCTCACCTGAGGAATGGAGATTTGTGATTGTTTGATTATTGCTAGTGATCACTGCCTCATTAACTCTGGACTTATAACTTTCTGCAGACTTTATTACTCCATGGTGACAGCATCATTGATTGTCTTGCTCTGACCATGGAAGTAAGGCATTTTAATGCTGGTATTTTCACCCCTCCCTCAGAGGCAGGTGTGCTCACGGCTGTTATGGTTATCGGCAGTTCCAACACAGAGAGAAGCTCAGGTAGTCCAGGGAGCTGGGAGGGGAGGCCAGATGCATGTGGGCAGATGGGATTTAATAGGTGGGGATGAATATGTGTGGAAGAGCCTCCGATAAGCTAGGAAACTCTCAAGGAGATCCACGCACACCCAGCTTTCCCAACACCCGTCCTCATAGCTAACATTGCCAGGTTTCACAACTTGGCAAGGCCTCTGCCATTAATTAAACATTAGCTGAGGCAGAATGTAGCCTTTAAGTTGAATTAATTAATTGATCAATATATATTTTGCAGAAAATAGTCCCTGTGAATGGTCCCAGGCTTGCTCTATCCAAGTTATTTTTGTAGGAGAAGATTGAAAGGAGAATGGAATGAGATTTTCAAAATCTTGAGAGATCCAGACGGTGTTTATACCCCATTGGGTTTAGGATCAAGAATATGAGATGCAAAAGAAGCCATGGTGACATGTTTAGATGGCTTTTCACTTAGTTTAGGATCTGGAATGATTGTGATATTCAGAAATGAATGAGATTGTTATCTGAACCTGAAGAATGTTCAGGAGTACAGGGAGAACGCAAGGACCTAAGATAAATTGCTCGTATGGTGAGCTAGTACAGGTTCGATGGAACAATCAGCCCCCTCCTGTTCTGTAGCAATTCTCTGATTCACTAATCAGCTTTTTAATAATTGAAAAAAATGCCTTGTGAAGTTCTTCACCAAATATGAAGTGAAAGCTGCAATAACTGAACTCACAATATCGTAAAGGCTGCTTTTAATAAGACACGCGCTGCATGTCTGTCCTAACCCTTCCTAAAGTTTCATCTGTTGGCTGTTCCTGTATGGCACCTTGAAGTGAACACTATATCCAAACTGTAGTTTCAAAATAAGACAACACCCCTCCCCTTATAAATGAGGCATGGTATATTTCAGTAATTTATCTCCTCAAATCTAAACAGCAAACTTGAGCAACTGCCAACTATTCACCTTAGTATATACTGCATTGTAACCTTTGTGTTAATTTATCCATGTACTGATTATGTCCAATGAGGTGAAGAATTTGTTAATTAACTGAAATTAATTCACTTTGTCACATAGACACTTAATTATTGTAAATGCCTTTTGTCATAATGAGGATATAATCAAATATCAAATGTGATCTTATTGGCTTCCTGTTCCATCTCAGAGATTGGAATGGGAAACAAAACCAGAAATTACTGGCTGAGCTCAGCAGGTCAGGCAGCATCTGTGGAGAGAGAGTAGAGTTAACATTTCAGATAGCAACAAGGAAAATGGGGTATTTATGCTGAAGGTGAGGTTGGAAGAGGCAGGGCCTGGGGGTTTGAGAGGGGTCAGGGGAGCCGCAGGGTATCAGGGAGGGTAATCTGGTAGAAAGGAATTGGATGCATTGCTAATGACTGGTGAAGAATGATGCATTTCATGAGATGATTTGTGAAATGTGCTTGCCAGTGATAATCAATCTTTTTCTGTCAGTTACAACAAATGGTTGAATATCATATAGAGCTGTTTCCTTTCCAAACTGTCCATCATGTTTTACAAGCTCTTTATCTTCTGGCTTGAGTGACAGTTTAAAGTGAACACTGTATATGAATAGCCATTTCAAACAGTACAGAACTATAATTTGGAAAGTTTTTTAATGTCCTGTTGCCTATAAAAATACATTAATTTTAACAATCCCTCGCAGGTCAGCAAATGAGTGCAATTAACATGAACTCGGAATGATGGTTAATTCAATTTGAGCGTGTTTTTTGAATAATTTTATGAAACATTCCATCTGTTTATTTTTGCAATTTCTACAATTGATTTTTTTTCCACAATCACCAGCCAGGTCACCGTGATATCTCTCAGCTGGTCACTCTAGATATGTCATTATGACTTACTGTGAACCTTTACTACATGTAAATCAAACATAATTTGATTCTTTTGTGGTTGTGTTTATTTATTCTTTGGATTATGGGGTTTGCAGAATCTACACCAGGGTTTTTTCTCAGCTGGGTGTATGGCTGTGCAGTAGACCAGGAATATGGTGTGTGGGGAACAAACAGACCATTCACAAGCAACTTTCCCTTAAAGATCTCGGTGTACACGACTATTTGTCAATCACAACAGGCAGCCAGACTGAAAACAGAACTTCAAGGGAACATTGATCTGCAATCAATTATTTCTCATATTTTTGAGATCAACACCTTGCATGAAACATTGCTTTATTGCACTGTCTGCTAAGAACAATTTCCTCTTGTATAAAATAACAGTTCAAAATCAAACTGAATTATATTAATTTATTTATTATACTTGTCCTCATTTGAAAATTGTTGAAAATTGCTTACTATATTTGGCAGACCAAAATATGGTGGCTTTAGTTATTTGTCAACTGTCATTATCCATTAAGTGGCTGTTCCATTCTGCCAGTAATGGAGGTGCCCCTAATGATGAAACACTCATCCATTTATTGCTAATGTAAGAAGAAATAGGTTGAGAAATCTCAACATTTAGGTCTTGTTTTTCCTAAATATGTCATAATACTATTTTAATTCAGCTTTCCAAAGCCAATCCTCTTGCAAACATCCTTATCAATTACTCATTATTAGCAGGGGGTGAAGACTTTAAGAATTGATTTTCTAGCTGATATTATAATCTACTCAATGACTTTATGGACTTTTTGGAGTAAGTTTAGAAGAAAAATTTAATGGTCTTCTCTTGTACAGTGAATTCTATTGTGTGCTGTTTTATCATTGTGTAAGTACAGTGTTAGTTCCAAATAATTTAAATTTCAAAGGTATTTGAATTTAATATTGAACGTAACAGCAAGATTAACGAACTGACTCTTGGATAGTCATTGACCTGGTATTTATAAAAACATTTTCTGCTGATTTAGAGCTTTATTAAACCGATCATGATGGAGTATTGCATAAAAAGAATATAAATCAAATGTATTTTAACTAATCGTACAGTTAATGCAGTTTGAATTTGCATTCAATGTTAATATAATTGTCCATTTGAAGATATTGCCAGCCCATAAAAAGCAAATGTGAAGATGTAAATTATTGATTGAACTTGGGAAAACTTAAGTTCTATTTAACCTAATCTCGTGAGACAGCAAATAAAATGGTTTTAAGTTACCCTTTCTAGCTCATGAATTTATTTAGAAATGAATATAACTGGAGAAAGTAACGGCAAAACAAATCCAAAAGGTTAAAAGTTTGATAAGTTTCTATCATCTCCAAAGTTCATAGCTGAGAATGTTCATGAAGAATCATGTAGACTCGAAACTTGAGTCTGATCTCTCTCCACGGATACTGCCTGATCTGCTGTCATCTCCAGCATTTTTTATTTTCAGTTAAACGTGATATTATGTATTCAAATTTTGCAAAATAAATGTATGCCAATAAGGTATTAATAGTCCTCCAGGTATACTGTGAGAATTCTAACCCTCGCTCACAAACAGAGGTTGATTTGTTTTGATTGGTAACAAAGTGGCAGGGTAGGAATGGGAAGAGAAGCCATTGGAAGGAGTGCACTGGTTCCAGCTACATGAGTTAAAATTGGAATTAAGGCAGTCTAGTCAAAACTGAATAATAGAGGAGAGGTGGTTGGGAAAGCATTTTTAAAAAGTTCACTCATGGGATGTGAGCATTAATGGCTGGACCAGTAATTATTGCTGTCCCTAATTACCCCTTGAGAAGGTGGTGGTGAGCTGCCTTCTTGAACAGCTGCAGTCCATCTGCTGTGGGTGGACCTACAATTCCCTTAGGGAGGTAATTCCAGGAATAAAAGCCAGCAACACTGAAGGAACAGCGATGTATTTCCAAGTCAGGATGGTGAGTGACTTGTAGAGGATAGTATTCACATGTATTTGCTGCCCTTGTTCTTCTGGATGGACGTGATTCTGGGTTTGGAAGGTGGTGTCTGAGGATCTTTGGTGAATTTCTTCAGTGCATCTTGTAGATAATACACACTGCTGCTATTGAGCGTCGGTGGTGGAGGGAGTGGATGTGATGCCAATTAAGCATGTTGCTTTGTTCTGGATGTAGTTAATATCTGAGCAGTTTTTGATTCATGCATTTTACATTAAAAACAAGGCCATTTATAGCTCATGCACTGTATAGTAAAACAGGTTTACCACTGAGACATGGTGGCTGGAGAATTGCTACTTCTGGCTCAGTAATGTTTTTCTACTGATTTAACTTGACGAGGTCCTTTTCTTTATGACTGATAGTTATGAGTGTGATATGTGTATTTTAATATTCTGATAACATTCTAAGAATAGTCCGCAGCTGCGATATTCTTAAGAAAAGAGGTGACAGTAAGTCAAATACATAAATTGGACATATTTATATATGTACAATTACGTAAGATTTATACATGGACGATTACACAAGATGTATGGCACAGGAACTGGACAGCCAGTCCAACAAGTCCAAGCTGATGTTTATGCTGCACATCATCGTCCACCCATCTTCCTCATCTCAACCTAAGCCTCTATATCCTCCACCTTCAAACACACATCTCAATTTCCCTGAAACGTATCAATACTATTTGCTTCATCTACTCCCTATCGTCAACAGTGATGCATTCGCACTATATTTAGGGTAAAAAATCTCTTCCAAGTTGGGTTTCTTGGTGATGGTCATGTATTGAAAGTCTCAAATTGCACTTTTCCCGACAAAAGAACCCATTAGGAGGGTAGTAGAGGTGGAAAACCTCACAACCTTTAAAAAGGTCTTGAATGAGCATTTAGAATGGAATTACATTCAAGCCTATGGACTGGTTGCTGAAAAGTGGAACGAGTGTAAATAGGTTGGCACAGACTTGATGGGCTGAAAGGCCTCTTCTGTACTGTATGACCTTAGGACTCCAGGTTGGTAAAACAAGATGTTTCCTTTTAAAATGGTTGGTAATTATTCACTTTCAAAATTTCTAGATATTCATCGATTTTCTGCTTTCTGAGGGATTTCATGAATTTTCCTATCACTGATGTTGAGCAGACTGGTTTATAATTCCCTGAAGTTATTCTGTCTTCTGTCACATGACAATTTGATAACTGATAAAGAAATGTTGATTGTTAATTTTTGAGTTTGCAATAATGTTTATGACCTGTTGGTCAGATGTCACATGACATTACAAGGTTTTGGAGTGCTGCTCCTACATCAGGTGAAGTGGAGGGAAGGAGCTGAGCTTTGGAAGCTTGTGATTTCAAATAATCCTACTGGACTATAACTTGGTGTCATGTGACTTCTGACCTTGTCCATATCAGTCCAACACTGGCTCCTCCACATTATGATTTGTTGGTGTTCGCGAAGGGGTGTTTGGAGAATTGATTTATTTTTGAGTAGTTTACACCTTGCACATTCTGTCTCTGTGAATTAGGTGCTTGTATCATTCTCTTCTGTCATCAGCAGCAAAGTTTTACCTTGAAAGTGAGCTTTGGAGTTTGCTTCTTATTTCTGAATAAGTTTATTTTCTTTCATATCACTGATTTTTAGTTTGAAAAATCATTGACAAGGTAGATTTTTCTTTTAGCTTTCAGGATTGACTTTTTAAGGCTTCTCACAGGTACATGAAGCTGTGAAGTAAGAGCAGGAATAGGCCATTCAGCTCCTTGGAGCCTGCTGCACTATTTAATCAGACCATGGCTAATGTGTTATCTACTTCAAATTCCACATCCCTATTCACCCATAAACATTAATTTCATTGCCTAAGTACATCTGCTGCAACATTAATCACCTTCTTCCGAGGGAGAGTTCCATAGCTGAGAGAGAGAAAAAAATCGACATGAATTTGTCTCCGAACTCATAGCTGTTCCTTTCTTCAGGATCTATGTTCAGTAACATGCCAGTGACTGACAGACAATGCACATCCAATGAATAGTTTTCAACAGCTATTTGAGAGTTATTACTTTGTTCATGGTTGCCAACCTACTGTTGATAGGTTCAAGCTTGAAACTTCCAAATTTAAAAAAGGCTTTGAGTTCAAATTCATCAAATAAATAATTTGATTTTAAATAGGAAACAGCCTGAGGAGAAAATTTTGGCTGAATGACGTTCTTTCTAACTCACAGGGACAAGTCGTAAAGTTTCTCTGAGCCGCACTCAGATCGCTCCCTGGCATTAGTTCCAAAACTGCTTGCTTATTCAACATTTTCAGTACCATTGTGAAGACAAAGGGTGTGTATTGTATCAGGAGTGTACTTCAAAGCACTTACCACTGGACTCTGGACTCAAAATGTGAAAATTCACATTCTTGCGATATGTAGTCAGGTTCATAGGTACACAACCTGATTTACATTCTGCACGAAGACAAAAACGCTTATTTCGTGTGATCTTTGAGATTCTTTAAAAGAATAAGGAAGATTATATCCATGTTAGATATTTAACATTTTCAATCAAGATACAATTGCGAGTGAGTCTTTTGTCTTACTGTGTTTGCAATGTTTTTTTCTCAATTCTGCAAAAATGATACCTGTGACTCTGCCAGAACTGTTGGATTTTTGAATATTGTGTATAAAGGATGCAGTTTTATAGATAAGTAGACACCTCTGATATGCATTAAACATCTGTTTTTCTTATGAAGTTTGATTGATAGGCAGTTTTCATTAACTGAACAAATTTAAATTGAACTTCCAAGAAACACATTACCTATAGTATTAATCATGTTTCATTGGTAAACACTGTCATATTTTTAAAAAGTCTTACCATAGTAATTGAAGTAGAATATTTCTAAATTAGCTTTTAGGTTATTTTGATATGTGCTGGATACACCCTTTAAGTGTGATTACCAGCCAGGGATACACAGTTGAAGCTGACATTGCTGTACATCTTTATCAGGTACTGGAGAAGCACCCAAACACACCAATGAGCCACAAGGAGATCCTACAGGTCATCCAGCGTGAAGGACTCAAGGAGATCAGGTGAGTGCTTTTACAATTTGTTTGTAAATAATTGTCTCTGTGAAATAGTGACCACTATTTCCCTGAGTGGAAGAACAATGTAATCCCATGAATTTTACACTCATGAGAAAAAAGCAGTCAATTTCTCAAGTGTAGATTAAATTTGCATATTCAAAATCAGGTTGAGTCATACAACCATAAATACACAGCAACAACCTTCTGCTCAGTCCAGGTCACACTGTGACAACAGTCGCTCTCACTGTCCCTTTTCATTCCTCTGCAGCTGTTGTATTGCTTTGAACATTGCGCATTGTTCTGCCCTCCACAGTGATCTCTCTTTGACAATCCATTATGCCACTTCTTTTATATGATTTCACCAAAACCTTTGCCAAAATGGATGCAGTTCTGCAAAGATTCATTTAATATTAACCAATGAATTCATCCTTAGACTTTTCTCTTTATTGTCTGCATACTGAACCAAACTCAACTGATTGAGCAGTCTCAGCGTTGACCTCAATTTATTTTTTAATTTTGTTTTCCACATCAGCCTGTGAAGAGAACCACCACTTCTCTATGTTTTCATGCCATGACAGTCTATTGACTACTCCCATACTCTTTCCCTGTTGCTCCAGAACCTTAACCAATACCTTTATCACCGTAACACTTGAATTATTTTCATCCTTCAACTCTTAACAAAGCAAAACCCATTGTCTGCCATTGGCTGCCTTGCAGCAATAGATCCCAACCATCATCTTTAAAAATCGGCATCGAGAACTTTATCCTTGTTTTCAGTTGCCTCCATCGCTTCACCCATTGCAGTTCAGTGATACTCCTTCCTGGTCCTTTACTGCTTGATACTTGTATTTCTCAGTGACAGGTTTATCTTTTGTTGTCTTCCCTTCACTGTATGTGACTGCTGTAGTCACTGTATCCCTGAGTAATGGAGCTGCTTTCCTTCATCCTTTTGCCTCATGTCTTCTGTTTTTTTGCTTTCTGAAGCTAAAGATTTGCCTCTTTAATTCCTCATCTGACTCTGCCCTACTTCAGTCTACAAGTTCTCCCTCTCCTCTTGCTGCCTATTTTCTCCTCATAGTAATGTGCTCTGAAACCTCTTTCTCATACTCGCAGTAATATTTGAATGTTACGCTCAGGTAGGTGGGTTAAGAGAAGAGTTTTGAAGTAATTCTAATTATTCATTGTACTTACCTGGATGTTTGTTTGAAAAAAATAACTTTACTGAAAAATTAAAATTTTAGTTCAATATAAAACCTGAAAGTACCGTTGCTGCCGTTAAACACAGTCTGTAGAATATGCAACACATTTGACCCATAACACCTGTGCAGTTCTCTGCTAGAGCATTCTAAAACCTCTCCTTTCACTACAACTGCCAGATTTTTCCTTTTTTGCATTGAAGCATTCTCTTTTGAATGTTACTATTGACTCTACTCCCATACTCTTTCAAGTAGATATTCTGGACTAAAGCAGCTCATTGTATGGGAGATAAAGTTATCTTTATGGAGCATTTTGGAGTGTCTTACATCTTTAAGTCCTGCCACTGGAAGAGTTGATCTTTATTACTCTGTGATTTTGAACATCTCTATTAAATCTCCTCTTTATCTTCTCAACTTTAAAGAGAATAGTTTCAGCTGCTTTTATCTGATTTCACTAAAACCTTTGCCAAAATGGATGCTGTTATACAAGAACTTATTTAGTGAAACCAATAGATTCATTCTTCGGTCTTTCTCTTCATTGTCTACGTACTAAACCAAACTCAACACATTGAGCAGAATCCACACATTTCCAGCTTCTCATCATTGGTAACATTTTAGTAAATCTTTTCTGCACTAACTCCAAGAACTTGCGATGTTTCCTAAAGTGTGGTGCCCAAAATTAGACAATCTACTCCTGCTGAGGTCTAATCAATATTTTATAAAGTTTCTGTATAACTTCCTGTGTTTGTTGTAATTTCTATTAATGACGTTAAGGGCCCATTATTCTTTTGTTACAGTCATATCCACTTGTCCTCTCACTTTCACTAATTTTGCACCTTGTTTCCACCAGGCAAGGATGGGGAATAGACTCCTTTCTTTTCAACTTCCTGTTGGCCAGTCGCAACAAATATTCATTCTGTTTTAGCACACAGTAATTATACTTCAGCTAAAACCTGACTAACTATATCAAAACAAAATAGTTTTCTTGAGTGAAATAAAGTGGAATTTTATTACATACTTAATCCCCAATCGACAAACAAACCCAAACACAGGTTGTCAGTTTAAATTGTAGAGGTGGGGGCTGGGAATGGTTGGTGGGAAAACGCACCCTACTACAGGCAGGAAGTAAAAGGGCAATTGCTGTTTATGATTTGGAGATGCCGGTGTTGGACTGGGGTGTACAAAGTTAAAAATCACACAACGCCAGGTTATAGTTCAACAGGTTTAATTGGAAGCACTAGCTACTACCATCTGATGAAGGAGCGATGCTCTGAAAGCTAGTGCTTCCAATTAAACCTGTTGGACTATAACCTGGTGTTGTGTGATTTTTAACATTGCTGTTTAAAGTTCTTTAAGTACTGGAGTTGTTGAGAATGACCTCAGCCCTAACTGTTGAGCTGTTGTCTTGTTTCTACAGCAACGGTGAAAGTTTGTACATACGCTTGAGTTTTTGGGAATGGTTGTTGTTCATTGGACATAGACATTGAGGTTGGGAGAGACAGGGAGAAAGAGGCTTCCAACTTTGTTGCTATAAATTCTTATTTCATTTTCATGCTCTGCTGTGCTGCCCTAAGCAGTTTTTGATATGGGTCCGTTTTGTGTATTCTTGAGTCCGCTCATTGTTTCTTCCAAGCTGAATACTCCACAGACAATATTTCATCTCCCAGTACGTGAACTTGCTGTGTGCATTAAATAAGATGCAAATTTCTTGACCCTGAATCAATTTCCTGATTCACTGCCTTTGAATGAAATAATAATCGCAATGCTGACTAGTTTCACAAAGCATGCCTCAGTCAATGCTCAGGTGATCACATCAGCCACTTTATATTGATATTTGTATTTGTTTAAAAACCATCAGAGTTGGTCTTAAGAATCCGATGATGGAAGTTGAATATTGAAAGTCCGTTTTTACCATTATCATAAGAGCATGCTCAGAATTGTATTCCAGGTTCAGTTGGGGGAATCAGAAAATCTCCCACCTTGGGAGAAACCTACCGGAATGGTTGGGTTTTCATTCTCGGGATGGGAAGTGGATGCAGATGGAGTCAGACTGCTGACACGCCTCAGTAGGTCATCTAGCACTCACCTCCACCCCATGCTCCACCCAATCCAACTCATGGCAACCCATGCCCCACTTTCATACAATAGCCCGTATCCTCCAAGATCCCGCCATCACCCAGGAGCTTTTATAACTGCCATGTAAACTAACCCAGTACCCACCATAGGCGGACTGCAAGAGCCATGTTGAAATGGGAAAAAATAGATTTCTAAATATCTATTCCAGCTTTTCCTAGAGTAAAATAAAACACTCCTATTCATGAAAACCCAGTCAAAGCTTTGAAATCCCTTCAAGTATTTGCTTTCTTATGAAATAGCTGTACTCATAACCCCACAAAAATACAGCTAATTCTTTAATAACCTCTTTGAGCTGTCACTCAAATTGTGAAGTGACAGCTTCCCTGCTTGGATAATTATTGGTTTTGGAAAGTAGCCGGGCTTTGATCTAGGTCCCACCTGCAATTTTGAAAGGTCTGTAAAGATTCCAATAAAGTACACACTGTGGTCTCTCTGCTACTGCATCCCTTAAAAATTGCATTTTTATTTGTATTTTCTTTCCTCAATTCAAAATCTATACTTTCATAATTTTTGTCATACATTTCATCTGCCATGTTGTCTGTTCATTTTAGTAATCTATATCCTCTTGAAATCTGTTATTGTCCATCTGATTGTGTGTTATAGTTTGAATGTTTTTTGCATCTTCAAACATTGAAATAATGCTCTGTGTCTGCAAGTTCAGATCATTAAATTATATCAGAAAGAACAATAATCCTGATATTGATCCCTTATAATACTGAAAACTCCCTTTTGTTTGAAAAATAGCCATTCTGCTTCTCAGCTAATTGTGTATCTATGCTGTCATTGCCCCTTTAATTTTACTAACAATTCCATTATGTGATACGTGGTGAAATGCCTTTTGAAAGTCCATATATACAACACCAACTGGACTACACTCATCAATCTCTTCACTGAAGAACTTGATCAAAGTACTCAATCATTTTAATCAAGCACAATCTGCCTTTAACAAACCTGAGTATATCCATTCCTTTGAGACCAGTGGCATTACCAAAGTGGATCTGAAGATTGTGGCGAGTACTTTCAGGATTTCCACCCTTACTTCCCTGTAATAACTTAGTAGTAATGTAATAACTTACTTTCCAAACCCACGACCGCTTCCACCTAGAAGACTAAGGAAACAGATGTATGGGAGCATCACCACCCACAGGTTCCTCTCTAAGCCACTCACCATCCTGACATGGAAATATATTGACGTTTCTACACTGTCACTGGGTTAAAATCCAGGAATTCCCTCCCTAAGGGCATCGTGGGTCACCACCACCAGGCAACAGGTGATGGCAATAAATGCTGTCCCATGAGAAAATAAAAAAAACTGGACCAAACATATATTTCCCACAAAAACAGATCAGTGTCTTAGAATTCTGTAGCAAGTAACTAAGCTTCTGACTAAATTAAAAACTGAAAGGATTGCAGATGCTGGAAATCAGATACAAAAACAGAAATTTCTGGAAAAGCTCAGCAGGTCTAGCAGCATCTGTGGAGGGAAATCAGAGTTAACATTTTGGGATGAACTTTAGACTCTCCAAAGCCTGTCCATATCGAAAACACACAAGGAGGAAGTCTGATGGAATATTCTCATCTTGTCTGGATGAATGCAGCTCCAACAAAACTCAAGAAGCTCAACACTGTTCAGGTCAAAGAAGTCCATTTGCTTGGCATTGTGTCTGCCACCCTCAACATTCACTTGCTCCAGCACCAGCACACGAGAGTGTACAAAGATGCATTGCAACAACTCAGCAAGGCTGTTTCACCAAAACCATTCACATCTGCAGCCTCTACCACCCCGAAGGGCAAGGTCAGCAATCATATGGGAACTTAACACCTTGGAGCACCCCTCCTGATTGGAACTAGGACATAGTTCCTCCACCATTACTTGTTAGAATCCTGGAATTCCCTTCCAAACAGCACAGTGGGTGTACCTACATCACACGGACTACAGTGCTTCAAGAAGGTAGCACCACCTTCCCAAGGGCAGATAGAGATGGTCAACAAATGCTGACCAAGCCAACAACACTCCTCTCCCCTGAATAAATTAAATAAACTCCTGTCTGACTGAGTCACATTTCTTATTTGAGAAGTTCTGACCTTTTAAATATCTCATTTTTATCTGATATTGCTGCTATCTCCTCTACCTCTTACAAAGCACTGGTGTAGTACCTTAGTCATACTTTCAACAAGGTGATTTCCTTTTTTTGTGTTAAGTGGCCCCACTCTTCCTTGAACATGCTCTTATTCCTTTGTGACATGTGGGAGAAGTTGGCTAGGCCAGCCTTTCTTACTCCTCTTTAAGTGACCATCAGAAGGTGATGGAGAGCTGTCTTTTTGAATTACTGTAGCCCTTAAGGTTTAGAAACATTGATAGGTGGGAGGAATTTCCTGGATTTTGACCCAATGACTCTGAAGGAATGGCAACATAGTTCTAAGTCTGGACACTTCATTTTGGAGGGGAACATGCAGGTGTTCCCATGTATCTCCTGCCGTGATCTTCTGGGTGGTGGAGGCCACTGGTTTGGAAGGTACAATTGAAGGAGGATTGGTAGTTACTGTAGTGCCCCTTGTAGATAGTACACATTGCTGCCCTTGTGCTTTGCTGGTGAAGGGTGTGAGTGTTGACGGTCTGTAGATGGTGGATAGGCTTTGGGGAGTCAGGAGGTGAGCTTCATGCTGCAGAATTCTGAGTGTGTGACCTACTTACAGCCACAGTTTTTACATGGCTGATTAAGTTTAATTTCTGGTCAATGGTAACCACTAGGGTGTTCATAGTGAGGGAGTCAGTGATGGCAATGCTATTGACTAGCAAGGGGTGATGGTTTGATTCTGTTTTGTTTGAGATTGTCATTTGTTTGACACCTACCAATCCAAGCCTGAATGTTGTTCGGTCTTGTTGCATGTGGACACAGACTGTGGAGTCGCAAATGATGTAGAACATTGTACACCATTCATGAACTTACTCATATCTGACTTGATGATGGAGGGAAGGTCATTAGTGAAGCAGCTGAAGATGGTTGGGCCTAGGACTCTACGTTGAGGTACTCCTGCAGAGATTATTGAATTTTAACAATTTTCTTTGTAAGTAGTATTGTCTGATTTCCATGGACTCCAGTTTTGCTAGCATTTTAATATTCATGTATTCATGAAAAAAACTTGGTGTTCCCGTTCATGTTGGCCATAATCTAGTATTTTAATCACAATTAAATATTAAACCAGCTTCATTTTTAATTTCTGCATTTACGCTGAACTGAATTCAAACTATGAAGATTGCTAATTGGAATTTGAATGCTGCTTTCCTGGATTACACTCCCAAAGATTGTTATTGTGTGACCACTATAGTATTTTGTTCATTGCAGTGTAATAAATTGCTCCTTAAATCCTGTGAAATTAAAATTTAGGAAACATAGTAATAGCATGTGTCATAATAAATATGAAATGTAGTTAGCTTGGATGGCTGGTTTGCAATACAGAGTGATGTGAACAGCATGGGTTCAATTCCCACACCAGCTGAGGTTACCATGGGAGGGTCTCCTATTCAACCTCTCCCCTCACCTGAGGCATGTGAAACCACCATCAATCATCTCTCTCGAATGAGAGAGCAGCCCCTTGGCCTCATCCAAGTCTGGTGACTTTACATGATAAGAATAAGTGACTTGCTTCAAATAGAATTACTTTGAATTAGAATAAAGCATCTTAATTTTGGAGTGAAAATGTGATGTATCTCAGATTCTATTCCATAAATAATTCCAGTTCTTAATTTTCTTGGCAAACTTTTAGTGGCATCATCTTACAACCAACAGAAAATCTTTTCGCAGTGACCCATCATGGTTGTAGGAAAAGAGAAAACATCTGGGGTGGAACTTTCCCTTCCTTGGTGTAACAATGTGAAGAAAAATGGAATGATCCTGAGAGTGAGAACTTTGGCTTGAAGAAAAGGTTTTGTGTTTGTTATCCCCTCAAACTTTAACTAGTGACTTCAGAGTCTCACTATGAAGCAGACACAACTGTATTTCTGTGCATCTGTTAAAAGCCAGATACACCTTACTTACAAAGTACTTCTAAATTCTGTTCTCCTTTCCTGAGAAAGTAGATGATCTAAATTTCTGCTGCATAAATCAGTGGAATTGGTTGGCTTCATCTTGCCTAATCCCAGCCAGCACTCCGCTTCATTGCACCAACATCACTGTGTTCTCTATGGCCATCATCATCCTCAACCCTTCATCCAACACAAGTCAGCATTGTCAAGTCATCAGTCTCACCACATCATTATTTCCGCTCACACACCAGCTCAGACATCACTTCAGCACTTTAGCACTTTACTTTGGAATTTAGGCATACTTATGACTTGCGTGTTTCTGACAAGTTACTCAATATGCAAGGATGCACACAGGATAGTTTTGTACTGATATGTTCCAGCAGATTATGCAGCAAACCCACTGTGTATGTTCAAACAAATGGTTGTGTGTGAAAGTCAAAGGCGAGCAATTCTTAAAGGGGGTTAGGAGAGGAACAGTTGGTCAGGAGATCCCCCTACAGTCAGTCAGGCACTCAGTCCTTCTGGAGATTGTGGATCCATGAGATATAGGAGCAGAATTAGGCCATTCAGCCCATCAAGTCTGCTTCACCATGTCCTTGCAGTCGAAGATTGCGCTGATGTCAAGTGTGACCAAATTTAGGAAGGACAGGTAGTTCAGCCAGGTGTTGTGATGAAGTCAAACAGAGAGATTGAGTATGATTGAAGTGGAAAGAAGACCAGATAGTGGTGGTGAAGAGATCAGAGAGAAGGTGACATGTTCCCAGTGAGTGAGGAGGAAGCTCAGAGAGCAGGAGCTGTCAGTAGGATGGAACTATGAGGTGGGAGAGAGCCACCGAGTCAGTGATGATGTATGCAGCAGTGAGAGATGTAGTCCATGACACTTGGTGAGATGAGTGAGCAGTTAGACAGAGTGCGGGCCCTGTCAGTGTGAGTCAGCAGTAAGAGATGATGATGCCTTACACAGTGCAGGAGATCACTGCCTGCCTTCCTGCAGCTTGGTATTCCTTTCTACCAGAACACAGCCCTAACCGGGCCTACTGGCTGTGTTCAGATTGGTGTGTCTCCTTTGGCAGTCAACTGGAAAATGACTCGCTCTGTTCTCCAACACTGCCAGGTCCTCGTCCATACAGCAGGAAGTCCTTTCCTTTTAGGAGTCTCTTTCCCAGGTGGAAATGTCAAATACTAGGGGACATAGGTTTTAAGGTGAGA
The DNA here is from genome assembly GCF_047496795.1 of Chiloscyllium punctatum. Classification (NCBI taxonomy): domain Eukaryota; kingdom Metazoa; phylum Chordata; class Chondrichthyes; order Orectolobiformes; family Hemiscylliidae; genus Chiloscyllium; species Chiloscyllium punctatum. The sequence goes on along the minus strand of NC_092741.1, from coordinate 159,157,792 downwards.
CAGGAATGTTAGAGAAGACATGAAGGGCACGTTTTTTACACAGAGGGTGGTCGGTGCCTGCAACACACCAGCAGGGAAGGTTGTAGAAGCAGATACAATAGCACCATCTAAGAGGTATTTAGACCGACACATGAACAGGCAGGGAATAGAGGAATATGGACCATGTGCTGGCAGATGGGAGTAGATTTAGAATGGCGTCATGGTCAGCACAGGCATGGTGGGCTGATGGGCCTGTTCTATGTTCCTCTTGGCCATGGTATTGAATGTTAAGACTTCAGCACTAGAGAGAAAGACAGAGAGAGGAATAGTTCCTGTCTTGCATCATCTGAACTGGTGCAAATAGATCTTAAATATGGTGCCTATATCATGAATGCCAGAAGGTAGTGGAAGTGGAAAACAGTTCTACCTTTCCAATTCCCCAAGAGTGATGCTCGGTAGCCTCGATGCATAATTAATGAGGTGGAGAGTAGAAGATTGGTACAGAAATTCATCAATCTCATGGGAAAATGTGAAAATTCCACCCCCAGATGATTAGGTGACACCAAACGTACTGAGGTACAAAAAGGGAGTCCAAAGACAGAGGTAACATTCTGGGAACCTGGGTTCAAATCTTGCCACGGCAGATGGTGGAATTTGAATTCAGTAAAAATCTGGGATTAAGAGTGAATGAAACCATTGTTGATTGTTGGAAAAAATCCATCTGGTTCACTAATATCCTTTAGGGAGGAAACTACCATCCTTATCTGGTCTGGCCTACATGTGACTCCAGACCCACAGCAATGTGATTGATTCTTAACTGTCCCCTGGGTAATTTCAGGTGGGCAATATATGCTGGTCTGGCCAGTGATGCCTGTATCCTGTGAATGTATAGAAATATCCTATGGATTCAAAGAAGAAGAGAAAGGTGAAAGATTCCACTATTATCAGCTCTAAGAGAAGTCTGCAGTAGGACAGGAAGTGGTTCAGTTCATAAACTGAGGATGCAAGAATGATATTTGAGCTCAGAGTAAACTAGACAGAAGTACTTACAGGAAGTCTGAACTTTATAATGAGCAGAAGGTTACAGTAGCTGGAGTAGGTAAAGGCCAATAAAAAGAGAAGGATCACTTGCACTGTTCTTGAAGGCCTGTCATGAGGAAGACTTTTTCATGATCTACACTGTCTATGCCTCTCATTATTTTACATATCTCAGTCAAATCCCCCCTGTCCCTCAGTCAGATGCCCCCTGTCCCTCAGTCAGATTCCCCCCTGTCCCTCAGTCAGATTCCCCCCTGTCCGTCAGTCAGATCCCCTTGTCCCTCAGTCAGATCCCCTTGTCCCTCAGTCTAATCTCCCCTGTCCCTCAGTCAGATCTCATCAGGAATGGGGGGGAGGGGGTGCACAAGGGGGCTGAGAGATAAATGGGAGGGGGTTTGGGCTGGGACGAAGATAACTGGGACTGCGATAGGTAGGTGACAGTGGGGAGAAGGTGATAGGTCAGAGAGGAGGGTGATGTGGATAGGTATGATGGAAGATGGACAGGTAGGAAGGTTCAAGAGGGCGGTACCGTGTTGGAAGGTTGGATCTGGAATAAGGTGGGGGGAGGGGAAATGAGAAAACTGGTGTAGTTGACATTGCTTCCATATGGTTGGAGGGTTCCAAGGTGGAAGGTGAGGCATCTTTCCTCCAGTTGTCAGGTGGGTAGGATTCCCTGCATGTCAGTCAGATTCCCCCCGTGCCTCAGTTTTATTCCACCCTGTATATTAGTCAGACATTGTTGGAAGTAAATGTGGATTGCTGTCGATGCAAGGTCCTTAAGAAGATGCATTGTCAGAAGCTTCTGAAATTCTAGAGAAGTAAGTAGCATTAGATCAACCAGAGCTGATTGTTAGTAGTGGAGAAAAGAAGCTTTTAATTGATTTGCATTCCATGTGAAGTTACAGTTTTACTCAAGAAGAGAAGAGCCTGACGATTCTTGCTGTGATCTGGGAAAGAATATGCCAGGGTACATCCAAGTCTGCTCCTCTTTGACTTGAGCTTCGTGAAAATCAGTGCTTGACTGACTAACTACCGGAATAAAACAATCAGCTGCAAATGCTGAAAATGTAAAACAAAAGAGAAATTGCTAAAGAAGTTCACCAAATATCTTTATACGCTACCTCCCAAACCCACGCCACTTGCCCATTGCAAGTTCCCCCTCAGAGCCACTCACTGTCCTGACTTGGAAACAATTCGCTGTTCTTTCAGTGACACTGGGTCAAAATCCTGGAATTCCCTCCTTAAGGAACACTGTGGGTCTACCTACAGCACATGGACTGCAGTGGGTTAAGAAGGCAGCTTACCCCCACCTGCTCAAGGGGCAACTAGGGACGGGCAATAAATACAAGTGAATAGAAGAAAACTCAGCAGCTCTGCCAGCATCTGTGGAGAGAGAAACAGAATTAACATTTTGAGTTTAGTGGTCTTTCAGAACTGATTGTATCTTGGAAAAAGTGGTATTTATGCTGAAGGCAGTAGGTGAGCGAGGAAGGGGTGAGTGGTTAAGTGGTGGTGGGGCCCAGAGAGAGAGAGAGAGAGATAAGAAGGTTAGACATGAGGTTGTTGATGGTAAGCTGGGGAAGGAGAGCTGAGTGGGCTGTGCTGCAAAAAACCCATATCATTGTCGGGACTGGGGCGGTGTGAGTGGGAAAAGGACATGGAAAGAGGGGTTAACCTTCTAAAATGATTGAACTCGAGGTTGAGTCCTACAGGCTAATGTTCCCCAGTGGGTGTGAGATGTTGTTCTTCCAGCTTGCACTCAGTCTCACTGGAGCACTGCAGCAAACCTGAGACAGAAAATGCTCCCCTGAGCTCAAAAGTGCACACACTTAACCACATTCAATTCCAACTGGCTCATTCACCTAACTTGTCAATATCCATTTATAAATGTCTTATTTCTTCCTTACATCTTATTTTCCCACTTATTTTCATGCCATCTGCAAATTAGACTGTAGAATATTCCACCTATAAATCCTTCCCACCTATCTGCTCCACCCATCCCACTGATCTATCACCTATCACCTCCCCAGCTACTGTCTCCTCAGTTCCTACCCCCATCTCCCCATTTATCTCTCAGCCTCCTTCCCCATCCACATTCCTAATGAAGGGTTTATGCCTGAAATGTCGACTCTCCTGCTCCTCAGATGCTGCCTGACTGGCTGTGCTTTTCCAGCACCACACTTTCAACTCTGACTCTCCAGTGTCTGTAGTCCTCACTTTCTCCTGTAGAATATTCCATCTCTGTATCCAAGACACTAACATGATTGCTTTTTTATCAAACAAAGGTTTTCCTCTTTGTTTTATTGCCCTTCTCTAGTGCAGCAAGATTAAAAATAGTAAAGCAATCTTCTATGGTTATGGCTACTATCTGCTTCAGTTACAAATTAATGACCCATTAATATGCACCATTGACCAACCTGCCTGTCACACAGCCACAGTGTTCAATGCTGTTCTCTGTTTCTTCTCACTCTTGATTAGCTGGAACATTCACAGCATTTAACTCTGAGCTCCAAGACATTATTTCAGGAAAGTATACAATGCAACACACAGACCTTGAGCTCATTTCACGCTCCATTGCTGAGCCCTTAATTTTAAAAGTAGTCACATTCCAATCATAGTTATCTTTTACTGCTCCCTCACTGAATGATGGGAAAAATACCCCTTGCAGGAATGGCTATGTGGGAATTACTAAGAAAGGCAGGGCTCACTGAGCATGCCTTGGATTACAGACATCTGACATGGATTATGCCTGTCTATGAATTAAGTGGCCTAATGATTGTACTTGTGACCATTTCTTCGAGTTCTGTGGAACCGTAAATTCCAAAAAATGTATTATTAAAAAATTACTTTTCATTGGGCAAATTCTGCTGAAAGGATGGGCTATGCAGAGTGTCAGGATGGGAGAATGAATATTACAGGAATTGGAGGGTTTGGAACATGAAATGTAGCCTCAAGTTTGAAAAAAAGCATCATGTTAGACATCATACTTGAATTTGGTTTGGATTGGATTAGGCTGTGAGACTCAAAGGTCAAGTGGTTTGTGTTTTTATTATAGTCTGTGGTTTAATCAGTTCTGGAGAAAGCAATTACATGCTTGACTGAATCTGGGGTTTGTATATATTCATATATAAAACATCCCTTGTAAGATGTTGCAAAAAGTGCACTTTGTGGTTGAAATGCTTTGAGCTATATTCATTTACAGTGTATCATCCAGTGTGGGAAGCAAAATGCTGTTTAAATATGCTTGCTTAGCTGGTCTCCTTCAGATTACATTTGGCCTCATTTGATTTTATTAAAGTAAATACACCTCTACAGTTATGCAAGCTTAATGTCTACTTTTAAGAACATTCAAACCTAATGCCTGTAATAATGGTAATAAATAAACTTATATTGTCTCTTAATCTGTGACGACTGTGATGGTACATCTGGAAACAGTCAAATGCTTTTCGTCAGTTGATGAGTCAGTCTGTGAATCACTATACATTGTTATACCATGGGCACCCTAGCTGAATACAAATTCTCCTGATGAAGGGCTTATGCCCAAAATGTCGATTCTCCTGCTCCTTGGATGCTGCATGACTGGCTGTGTTTTTCCAGCACCGCACTCTTTGAATCTGAATACAAGTGCTCTCTGGTACATCTCTTGACGAGGCTGGTGAGCAAGACTATTGCACTCTTGTCTCTGGATCAGAATGTTGTGGATTTCAGGACTTGTGTGCAAAATCAAAAAGCTGAAATGCCAGTGCAGTACAGATAGAGAGTTGCTCTGTCAGAGATAACCTCTCCAAGGTGTTGTCTGTTCTCACAGGTGAACTTAAAAGATCTCATGGCACAATTCTGAAAACAACGAGAGGCAGTATCCCCAGAGATTTACCTTTCAGTCAATGTCACAAAAGCAGAAATATACTTGTTTATTTTCTGTGCTGTTTATGGGAGCTTGCTGCACACCAATTGGCTGCTGTGCTGGCTCCATTATAAGAGTGTCTGCATTTCAGAGTCATTTCATTGACTGCAGAGAGTTTTAGGATGTCCTGTGATTGGGAACAGTGCTATGTAAGTGCAAGTCTATATTTCCTGCAAATTATAGTGACAGTAAAGACCCGTACTAGTTGCTAGCTTCTATTCAGCAAAATTGTTGAAGCATAATTTATTGAGGATACAAAATTAGGTTGGAGGACAAATTGTGGTGAGGACATAAGGAGTCTGAGAGGGGATATGGATAGGTTGGAGTGAATGGGGGGTTGAGTGATTAGGGGTTGAGTGATTAGGCAGTTGATTGAATAGGGGTAAAAACAATGACTGCAGATGCTGGAAAGCAAATACTGGATTAGTGGTGCTGGAAGAGCACAGCAGTTCAGGCAGCATCCAACGAGCAGCGAAATCGACGTTTCGGGCAAAAGCCCTTCATCAGGAATAAAGGCAGTGAGCCTGAAGCATGGAGAGATAAGCTAGAGGAGGGTGGGGGTGGGGAGAGGGTAGCATAGAGTACAATGGGTGAGTGGGGGAGGAGATGAAGGTGATAGGTCAAGGAGGAGAGGGTGGAGTGGATAGGTGGAAAAGGAGATAGGCAGGTTCGACAAGTCCGGACCAGTCAAGGAGAGTGAGCTGAGCTTCAACCCCAGGGCATCAATGTGGACTTCAACAGCTTCCTCATTTCCCCTTCCCCCACCTCATCCTAGTTTCAAACTTCCAGCTCAGCACTGTCTCCTTGACTGGTTCGGACTTGTCGAACCGCCTATCTCCTTTTCCACCTATCCACTCCACCCTCTCCTCCTTGACCTATTACCTTCATCTCCTCCCCCACTCACCCATTGTACTCTATGCTACTCTCTCCCCACCCCCACTCTCCTCTAGCTTATCTCTCCATGCTTCAGGCTCACTGCCTTTATTCCTGATGAAGGGCTTTTGCCCGAAACGTCAATTTCGCTGCTCGTTGGATGCTGCCTGAACTGCTGTGCTCTTCCAGCACCACTAATCCAGTGATTGAATAGGGGGTTGAGTGATTAGTGAGTTGAGTGAATGGAGGGTTGAATGATTAGGGGGTTGAGTGAATTGGGGGTTGAGTGAATAGGAGGTTGACTGATTTGGGGGTTGAGTAATTAGGGGATTGAGTAATTAGGGGGTTGAGTGAATAGTGTGTTGAGTGAATGGGTGTTGAATGATTAGGGGGTTGAGTGAATTGGGGGGTTGAGTGATTAGGGGGTTGAGTGAATCTGGATTGAGTGATTAGGGGGTTGAGTGATTAGGGGGTTGAGTGAATGGGGGGTTGAGTGATTAGGGGATTGAGTGATTAGGGAGTTGAGTGAATAGGGGGTTGAGTGAGTGGGGGTTGAGTGATTGGGAAGTTGAGTGATTAGGGGGTTGAGTGAATGGGGGGTTGAGTGATTCAGGGGTTGAGTGATTCAGGGGTTGAGTGATTCAGGGGTTGAGTGATTCAGGGGTTGAGTGATTAGGGGGTTGAGTGAATAGGGGTTGAGTGATTAGTGGGTTGATTGAATAGGGGTTTGAGTGATTAGAGGGTTGAGTGAATGGGGGGTTGAGTGAATAGGGGGTTGTGTGATTAGGGAGTTGAGTGAATGGGGGGTTGAGTGATTAGGTGGTTGAGTGAATGGGGGATTGAGTGAAAAGGGTTGAGGGAATAGGGGTTGAGTGATTTAGGGGGTTGAGTGATTGGGGTTGAGTGATTAGGGAATTGAGTGAATGGGGGGTTGAGGGAATAGGGGTTGAGGGAATAGGGGGTTGAGTGAATGGGGTGTTGAGTGAATGGGGTGTTGAGTGAATGGGGGGGTTGAGTGAATGGGGGGGTTGAGTGAATGGGGGGGTTGAGTGAATGCGGGGGGTTGAGTGTTTAGGGGTTTGAGTGAATAGGGGTGTTGAGGGATTAGGGGGTTGAGGGATTAGGGGGTTGAGTGAATGGGGGTTGAGTGAATGGAGGGGTTGAGTGAATAGGTAGTAACTTGGCAATTGAAGTTTAATGCAGGAAAGTGTGAGCGCGTGCACTTTGGAGCAAGAATTAAAAGGCAAAATATTATTTAAATTAAGAGAGAATCCAAAAAAGTGCAGCACAAAGGGATCTGAGTGTCCTTGTACATGAATCACAAACAGTTAGCATGCAAGTAATTAAGAAGGTAAATAGAATTTTAGCCTTTATTTGTTCTGAGAATGGAGTATATATATAAACCTTGTTACATCTGTCTGGCTGTTGGTGAAGGCTGAATACTGTGTGCAGCTTTAGACCCATATAATAAAATGTATCTACTAGCAATGGAGATAGTTCAGAAGAGTTTCAGTTGGCCGAATCCTGGAATGAGTTGAGAGTGTGGTGCTGGAAAAGCACAGCAGGTCAGGTAGCATCCGAGGAGCAGGAGAGTCGACGTTTCGGGCATAACCCCTTCATCAGGAATGAGGCTTGTGGGCCTGATGAAGGGCTTATGCTTCAGCCGCAAATTTTCCTGCTCCTCGGATGCTGCCTGACCTGCTGTGCTTTTCCAGCACCACCTCTCAACTCTGACTCCCAGCATCTGCAGTGCTCACTTTCTCCTCCTGATTCCTGGAATGAAACAGTCGACTTACCAAGAAGAACTAAGCAGATCAGATCTTTATTCATGACAGTTTAGAAGAATGAGGGGTGATCTTAATAAAACGTAAAAGATTCACAGCTTTTACAAGGTAGATATTGAGAAGATTTTTCCACCTATAGGGATATCTTAAAGTAGGGAACAAAGGTGGAAAAATCTTCTCAATATCTACCTTATAGAGTAAGGGACACTCATTTAAAAACGAGATGCAAAGAAATATCTTCTCTCAGAGATAGACATGTGGAGGAGCTGGTGTTGAACTGGGGTGGACAATGTCAGAAGTCACATGACACCAGGTTTATTTGAAATCACAAGCTTTCAGAACACTGCCCCCAGTCCACCTAACTTCACTTCTGGTTATGATTTTGGATAAAGCTGTTGATTTTATATAAAGCTGTTGGACTATGACCCTGGTATTGTGTGACTTCTCTCATTTCTGAAATTCTGAAATTCTCTACCCCAGAGATTTGTGGAGGCTAGGTCACTGAAAGAGTGTTACGTAGATTTTTGAAACATCACACAAAAGTTAAAATTCCTTAATATGAAATGTTAATTTCCTATGCCAAGTATGAACATAGATTATGTTAATCATATTATAGTGGAATTTAAGGAGAAAGCAACATATAAAACAGCTCTCAACGACAACAACCTGCATTTATATAGCACCAGTTAAATTTTTTTAGGGTATTATGTGAGTATTATAGTAGAAATGTTGATACTGAGCTCAAAGGAAGAGCCTTTAGATTTGATGGTGATACATTTGTCAAAGAGGACTCTCTTAAGGAGTAACGAAACAGCTGAAGCCCTGGCTGCTGACAGAGGAACAATAGAATTTGGAGATGGATAAGAGGCCTGAGGTAGATGGAGGCAGAATGAAAAGGGTTATAGGGCTTTAAGAAGTTATAGAGCAAAGGAGGATAGAACCTATGGGGGGAATTTGAATGTGAATGAGAAGATGAGGATTTTTAAATCAAGGCATTGCTGGTAACCAATACAGATTAGTGAGTACAGGCACGACTGTGAATGGAACTTGTGTGGACCATGGCACCCCTCCCAATGCAAGAAGGACTGAACCCCCCCAGTCCTCACCTTCCACCCCACCAACCTCCGTAAACATCACATCATCCTCCACCACTTCCGCCACCTACAAATGGACCCCACCACCAGAGATATATTTCCCTCCCCACCCCTATGTGTGTTTCGGAGAGACCATTCCCTCCGCGACTCCTTCATCAGATCCACCCACCCCTCCCGGCACCTTCCCCTGCCACAGCAGGAAGTGCAAAACCTGTGCCCACTCCCCCCCTCCCCATCTTCAGCCTCATCTAAGGCTCCAAAGGATTCTTCCATATCTGACAGAAACTTACATGTACCTCCACCAATGTCATCTATTTTATCCAGTGCAGCCGATGTGGTCCCCTCTACATCGGGTAAACAGGATGCCTTCTTGCAGATCATTTCAGAAAACATCTCTGGGACACCCATATCCACCAACCCCACCGTCCCATGGCTGAACACTTCAACTCCCCCTCCCACTCCACCAAACACATGCAGGTCCTGGGCCTCCTCCATCACCAAACCCTTACCACCCGATGTCTGGAGGAGGAACGCCTCATCTGCCGCCGCGCACCCTGCAACTACACGGTATCAATGTGGACTTCACCAGTTTCCTCATTTCCCCTTCCCCCACATTATCCCAGTCCCAAGCCTCCAACTCAGCACCACCCTGTTGACCTATCCATCACCTGCCCCATCTATCTGCTCTACCCTCCTCTCTGACCTATCGTCACTACCCTCACATCCATCTACCTATCACATTCTGAGCTAAATTCCCCCCAGCCCTACCTTCTCCCATTTATCTCTCAGTCCCCTGATGAAGGGCTTATGCCCAAAATGTCGATTCTCCTGCTGCTCGGATGCTGCCTGACCTGCTGTGCTTTTCCAGCCCCACACCCTCAACTGTGAAATGGATAAATGAGATTTGGATACGTTTAAGCATATGGCAAGTGCAGTGCTTACTCCATGGTACCAGTCAAAAAAGAAAATCTGTAATAGATTATCTCAACATTTTTCACGTTCTTAGTAACTTTCATGAGAAATAGGTCTCATGAGAACCATTTTAGAAGTTTATTTTTCCTTTTGTTCCTTTACAATGTGATACAGGGGTTCCCAACTTTACTTATTGTGTACTAATTGCTAGATCTACTAATTATTCCATTGCTTCAGGGGCATAAATCTTTGTAATTTGTGTCACAGGTAGGTGGGGTGGTTAAGAAGGTGTTTAGCATGCATACCTTCATTGCTCAGCCCACAGACTATAGGAGTTGGGACGTGATATTGAGGCTGTATTGAACCTTCATGAGGCCTGTTCTGGAATCCTGTGTATAGTTCCGGTTACCCTGTTATGGGAAGGATATAATTAAGCTGGAGAGGATTCAGAAAAGATTTACCAGGATGTTGCTGGGTATGGAAGATTTCAGTTATAAAAATAGGCTGGGACTTTTTTCACTGGAGCGTATGAGGTTGACTGGTGACCTTATCAAGGTTTATAAAATGATAAGGGGCAAAGGTAAGGTGAATAGCAAGGGTCTTTCCATTACGTTCAGGGAGTTCAAAATTAGGGCCATATTTTTAAGGTGAGAGGAGAAAGTTTTAAAAAGGACCCAAGGGGTAACTTTAGGTTTGTGTGTGAAATGAACTGCCAGAGGAAATGGTGGATGCAGGTACAGTTACAACATTTAAAGGGCATTTGGATAAGTACACGGATAGGAAAGGTTTAGAGGGATATGGGCCAAATGTAGGCAAGTGGGATTAGTTTAGTTTAGGAACATGGTTAGTGTGACTAGTTGGACTGAAGAATCTGTTTCCATGCTGTATGACTTTGACTATCAAGAGGTTGAGGGTTATATTAGATGGCTTGAAAGGGGAGTTGAGGTCTGGGAAGAACCATGGTCATATTGAATCGTGGGCAGGCTTAATGGACCACTCAAGTTCCTATTTCTTATAATGTGCCATGTTGTTCAGTGAAGCAATATAGAAGTCTTAGCAAACCTTGAATTCATGTATTAGCTGGCTGTGTAACGGGAAGGCATTTAATAGCAGGTAGGAGGGCTTAAGATGAGCCATTTGTGCATTTCTTTCTGTTAGCAAAGGTCTGGGCTGTATCACATGGTCAAGGTTAATATGGAAGAGTTACAGAGAAATTGTAGGAGTGAAGAAAAATGGAACTAAAAGATCCTTGAAAATGGAAAATACAAATATAGAAACTGTTAATGATCGTACCATAACTGAGCCGTAATTGTTGGTTTGAAAAAAGTGTTCCAAGTTAGGAATGTTTGAAATGAACATAGATAATGCATGAAAATAACCATGGAAATTGACAGTGCTGCATTTTGGTAAGGCAAACCAGGATAGGACTTGTACAATTAATGGTAAGGTCCTGGGGAGTTCTACCAAACTTAGAGGCCTAGGTGCACTGATGCATTGTTCCCTGAAAGTAGACTTGCAGGTAGACAGGGTGATGAGAGTAGACTCGCAGGTAGACAGGGTGGTGAATGTAGACTCGCAGGTAGACAGGGTGGTGAGACTCGCAGGTAGACTGGGTGGTGAATGTGGACTCGCAGGTAGACTGGGTGGTGAATGTGGACTCGCAGGTAGACAGGGTGGTGAATGTGGACTCGCAGATAGACAGGGTGGTGAGAGTAGACTTGCAGGTAGACAGGGTGGTGAAGAAGGTGTTTGGCACACTTGCATTCATTGGTTAGTGCATTGAGTACAGGAGTTGGGAGGTCATGTTGCAGCTGTACAGGACATTAGATAGGACACTTTTGGAACATTGTGTACAAATCTGGTCTTTCTGCTATAGGAAAGATGTGAAATTTGAAAGGGCTCAGAAAGGATTTATGAGGATGTTGTCAGGATTGAAGGATTTGTGTTATAGGGAGAGGCGGAATAGGCTGGGGCTGTTTTCCCTGGAGCTTCGAAGGCTGAGGGGTGACCTTATAGAGGTTTATAAATCATGAGGGGCATGGATAGGGTAAATTGACAAGGTATTTTTCCTGGGGTGGGGGAGTCCAAAACTAGATGGGTGAGAGGGGAAAGATTTGAAAGGGACCTAAGAGGTAATCTTTTCACACAGAGGGTGGTACGTACCTGAAACGAGTTGCCAGAGGGTGGCACGGTGGCTCGGTGGTTAGCACTGCTGCCAGGGACTTGGGTTCGATTCTAGCCTCGGGTGACTGTCTGTGTGGAGTTTGCACATTCTCCCCGTGTCTGCGTGAGTTTCCTCTGAATGCTCTGGCTTCCTCCTGCAGTCCAAAGATATGCAGGTCAGGTGAATTGGCCATATTAAATAGCCTGTAGTGGTCAGGGATGTGTAGGTTAGGCGCATTCGTCAGGGGTAAATATAGTGTAGGGGAATGAATCTGGGTGGGTTACTCTTAGGAGGGTCGGTGTGGACTTGTTGGGCCGAAGGGCCTGTTTCCACACTGTAGGGATTCTATGAGGAAGTGGCGGAGGCTGGTACAATTACAACATTTAAAAGGTATTTGGATGGGTATCTAAATATGAAGGGTTTAGAGGGATATGGGCCAAAAGCTGGCAAACGGGACTCGGTCAGATTGGTATATCAGGTCGGCACGAATGCGTTGGACCGAAAGGTCTATTTCCATGCTGTATGACTCTACCATTTCTGACCACTTGGAGGAGCACTTGAGCACAGTAGGTGAAGCTGCCTCTCCCTGTTGCATTTTCACCATCAAGCAAACACACTTCCCACTTCCAATTATCATCTTAATCTAAATTAAGACTTGGATCTGACTTGAATTTACGAGTGTTGCCCAATCGGTGTTTTTCTTCCCATGTGTCTGTTGAGTTGTTCTTCCTGGTTCTTCTGGGAGTTGGGATATAGCAGTGATCTGTAAGTGTAACACTTATGTAATACCATCTGAGCGGAGAAGAGGTGTGGTTACAGTGCGGCGAGTTGGTCATACTTTAACTTTTTTGATTGCTGCTTGACTGTCTTGCTATTTGAATGTCTCCGGATAAAGCGTAAAAGTGTTGATATATGAAGATTCCAGCTCTTAACTCTCACAGTCTGTAGAAGGAACATAGAAATGTAGAAAAGATCTGTAAGTGTCTTTATTTTGGAAACAATTCGAGTATTTTTGATCCTGTGTTGTCATTTGGCAAAAATCCAATCCAATGCTCGAACTTAATTGGATTTGAAAGTAATCACAATTATAGACTAGACTCATCTGTATTTCTGGCAATTGTAGAATAAATTTGCAACTCGTTTAATGGTAACGTCTGCATTTCTCAATCAGTTCCGTCAGGGACATGAATTCTTTATATTTGACCAGCTTCCTTCTCGCAGGTGTGGAGGTTGTACATGTTTCACTCCTACGCACAAGCGGTATTCAAGTTTAACAAGACAAAGACATCTGTACAAGCAGGGCAGAGAGTAATGACGCAATATTTAAATATTATCGTTCCTGCTCAGTGTCAATGTGGTGTCGAGAATCCAAAGATTTTATTCCTCTTAAAGAGATTCTGACTGCATTAAAGAGTTTTATGAGATTTTTATTTGGGTTTGGACGTGTAAGAATGAGAGTTTCATCGTACTTGTTGCCAACAAAGTAACTGCTCAGCTGTGTGCTTACTGGTTCTGTAAGCAAGTCTAGACACACATCTGACCTTCTTTAATTGTAACTGCAACAACAAAAATGCCAGCTAACATCATGCCTGGATTTGTTGCGTGTGAAGTATTAAGATTTGTAATGTGTAAAATACCAGCTTCTAAAGATAGGTAAATAAAATCTCTCGTGTTTCAGACCTGGAGAGGTAAGTTTTTATTTTAATCTCTATTGTGTAACTTCCAATTTTTTTGCACATATATGTGATACTTTTCCTATTGACTGCTCCTGTCTCAGTTAAATCTGAAGAGAAGTGGGTATCTCACTGAATGCGGTACCACTGGGTATTTTTGAGCCATTGCCAGTGTCAGTAGAAGTCTGTGAATGGTAAGTGCAATTGTGATAAAATCAATATTCCAGCTCTTTTCATTGACATGCTTATGTTTTCTAATTCAATTCATTTCCTACTGATTTTATCATTAGTTTATTGATGTCAGTTTGCAATGATTAAGCTTACTATTTTCAAAGTTGAGGAGTTCTGTTTCACTGTGGTTTATTACAATTAGTGGTTAGTAGTTGCACAACTGCTGCCTGCCTGAATGTGCAGAGACAGATAAAAGGTACTGGAAATAGCCACTATGCATGTGTGAGATTAGACATCAGTCATTTTATATAACAAATATTAAAAGTTGATTTGCAAGTGACTTAACTTCTGTAACTTCTGATATACTTAAGTGAACCCACCACCTCACTCTTATGGATCTTGACTGTTCTCGCCAAAGCTGCTTTGAAATGGATATCAAATTTTTAGATTTTATTCTTTGACCTAATTATGGGGAATGAGATTGGAAATATAATTTTATGAACACGCTGAGATTATTGTATGATCCTTATTTTTGATTCTGCCATGTAGTTTTCTGATGGGTTCTATTCTTGGCAGTATCAATTCTAAAACTGCATGTTTTGTAATGTGCTTTGTTTAGAGGTTGTCCTGTTAAGATCTGTTATTATTAATACAGAGGCTGGTGTATCTTTTTATTGTATTACCTGTACGTGATGCAGAATAATAACTGGCTAGAAAGCTTTTTGTACCACGTGAGATAACACACCATTTACTTGAATCACCATTAACTGATTAACTTGAATAATTCCTGCTCTTACAAACAGTCATCTGGATTCGAAGCAATATCTTACTCTATCCCTATAGATGCTGCCTGACCCACTGTGATCTCCAGCATTTGTTGCTTTCCGTACAGATTCCAGGATCTGCAGTAATTTGCTCCTAGTTCCTGGCCATGTCTTCTTGTATTAGCATCAACATTGAACTTTAGTGGAAAGGTGTCAGCTAAAAACCTGACCAGAAGCCTTTAAATCGGCCAGGCTGGAAGGAGTCAAAACATGGAGATCATGGGACTGGGAAAAAGGAGAGGAAAGTGACGTAACAGGGTAAGAAGTTGGAAGGATGCAGGAGTATTGTGAGCTGAAGTAAATAACAAGACAAAAAACCTGCAGATGCTGGAATCCAGGAGGGACATGTAAGAGGCAGGGAGAACACAGCAAGGCAGGCAGCATCAGGAGGTTAAGGCAGGAGGCTGGGGGAACACAGCAAGGCAGGCAGCATCAGGAGGGACACCTAAAATACCTCAAAAAAGGAACACTTCTTACAGCCACAATTTTTCCAGTCCTCCATCTTGGATTACCCAGAATCCATGTCTCTCATTCCATTTCCTCTCTTCCTCACAACTCTTCCATAACACAGTTCACCTTCACTTCCTATTGCAGTCCATCCCATCTTAGCCTTATCCCCATTTGAAAAGAAGTGAAAACAGGTTCAGTACTGGAGTTTTTTGTGATCCTGTGTTGCTCCTTCTTTGTGCCCTTTTCTGACTTTACTCTAGTAATCCCATCCTCTTAGCCTTCTCGATCCGAAGAGAGTGTCCGATCTCATCCTCATGGTGATAAGTGGAACACTGGAACTCCTTCAAAATTCTCTCAGCTTTTTATTTACAAAGGTACACATTTCTCATTGTGTACCTTTTTACCAGAACTGTGTTTAAGTGTCTCTATAAATATACACAGTTGAATTCCCAAATAGTACTCATAGATATGTGACATCCAGTTGAGATATAATTATATCTGTCTATCTGTAGTGTCACAGGAAATGGATTTGTGAGCTCCCTAGAAGTATGTAGAGTTGGATAGCTGAAACAAAATTAAAAGAACTGTTCAAAAATATTTTATTCCAAAATTTCCTCTGTCTACAAAGAAATAATAATCAGTTTTATACAATTTTGAATATGCCATGATTGAATGTGTATATATTAAGACCACTGGCGTGTTGTAGAATAAACGTACCAAGAAAGGAAACATTGTGCAGCAGTGAAGTGCTATTAAACGTCATTAAGCCTCAAGAAACAGTAGCGACAGCTAAGGGGCTTTGGGAATTCAGTGTTAGGGTGAGGCAAGATCCTGAAGAGCCTGAACATGCAGGAAGCAGACCCTAGATCACAGCCTTCCCAGAAACAGCTTCCTAACTGGCTACAAAAACAGAAATTGCTGGAAAAGCTCAGCAGATCTGGCAGCATCTGTGGAGAAAAATCAGAGTTGATGTTTCGCGTGCAGTGACCTTTCCTCAGAACTACCTCTGTCAGGGTGGTAGTTGGACTCTCAATGTAGCCAGCCCAATCAGATCACCTGATAGTCAATCCCACTGGGGGAGGGAGATGATGCTGAGGCAGGTTGGAAACTGAAGGACAATTCAACAAAGTGAAAATAGACCATAGAAAAGTACAGCACAGAACAGGCCCTTTGGCCCATGATGTTGTGCCAAGGTTTAATCCTAATGTAAAATATAGTAACTTAACCTACACACCCCTCAACTCACTGCTATCCACGTGCATATCCAGCAGTCCCTTAAATGTCCCCAATGAGTCTGCTTCCACCACCACAGCTGGCAACATATTCCATGCATTCACTACTCTCTGCATAAAGGACTTACCTCTAATGTCTCCTTTATACCTTCCTCCTAATATCTTAAAATTATTACTTCTCGCACTAGTCAATCCTGCCCTGGGGAAAAGCCTCTGGCTATTGACTCTATCTATTCCACTCATTACCTTGTATGCCTCAATCAGGTCTCCTCTCTTCCTCCTTCTCTCCAGAGAGAAAAGTCTGAGCTTATTCAACCTTTCTTCATAAGGCAAGCCCTCCAGTCCAGGCAGCATCCTGGTAAACCTTCTTTGCACCCTCTCCAAAGCCACAAATAATTAGCCAAGCTGTTAATTCCCTGGGAGTGGAAGGGAAGTTTCCCTATGTATGGCCTATCCTTCTCATTGAGAAATGAGTTACTGGTTCAGTCAGACTCCAGGCCTTGCAGGTGGCCAGGGAGCTGGTGGTAACGTTTCAAGAGTTGTTCTGCCAATGACATATGTCAGGCAAGGTCACAAAATCATCTCCAATTGGGAAGTTAATAATCCTAATCAGCTTCCTGCCTCTATATGGAGGGAGCAGCTATTGCTCCTCGATTTTCCTGCTCCTATCTCCAAGCTCACAAAATTCAGCTAATCTGTATTTGATCAAGAATTCCTTAATACAATTCATTGTGTTTTGTTGCTTCAGTTTGCACATTTATGTGAAATAGTGTTGAGATATTCCGATATGTTTTCACCCTAAAACCTCTCGGTAAGCTGTATTTGCTGCCAACATGGTTTTGTTGCTGTCTCTCAGCAATCAGCATTTTGAGAAGTAACTGTTTAAAAATGAATGTGACTCATGGACATTACTCACCAGGATGTGTGGGCTATTTGGTAAATGTTGATTGCAAATTGCTGTTGATATCAAAGCTGCCAACATTGTACAATAAAATAACTAAGGATGAAGCAGATTCTTTGTCAGTAATTAATACTCCAGTTTATTTTATGTTGGAATGGAAATACAAAACCAACAGAGCAGGGAGAAAACTGAACCGTCCAGTTGGTTTTGGGGTTCCCTCATTTCACATGTACTGGGGCAATCTGCAATTTTGTTTTCTTATTTACTTGGTTCAAGATGTGATAATGGAATGAACAGTATTACGTTTGTCGAGTTCTTTGAGAAGGTGACCAAACAGGTGGAGGGTAAAGTGGTTGATGTGGTGTATATGGATTTCAGTAAGGTGTTTGATAAGGTTCCCCACAGTAGGCTATTGCACAAAATACAGAGCTATGGGATTGAGTATGATTTAGTGGTTTGGGTCAGAAATTGGCTAGCTGAAAGAAGACAGAGGGTGGTGGTTGATGGGAAATGTTCATCCTGGAGTTCAGTTACTATTGGTTTACCACAAGGATCTGTTTTGAGGCCACTGTCATTTTGTCATTTTGAGGCTGTAGAAGGATGGGTTAATAAATTTGCGGATGACACTAAGGTTGGTGGAGTTGTGGATAGTGACGAAGGATGTTGTAGGTTACAGAGGGACATAGATAAGCTGTAGAGCTGGGCTGAGAGGTGGCAAATGGAGTTTAATGTGGCAAAGTGTGAGGAGATTCATTTTGGAAGGAGCAACAGGAATACAGAGTACTGGGCTAATGGTAAGATTCTTGGTAGTGTGGATGAGCAAAGAGATATCGGTGTCCTTGTATATAGATCCCTGAAAGTTGCCACCCAGGTTGATAGAATTGTTAAGAAGGTGTATGGTGTGCTAGCTTTCATTAGTAGACATCATACTGCAGCTGTACAAAACTCTGGTGCGGCCGCACTTGAAGTATTGCATACAGTTCTGGTCACCGCATTATAGGAAGGATGCGGAAGCTTTGGAAAGGGTTCAGGTGAGATTTACTAGGCTGTTGCCTGGTATGGTGGGAAGGTCTTATGAGGAATGTCTGAGGGACTTGAAACTGTTTTCGTTAGAGAGAGAAAGGTTGAGAGGTGACTTAATAGACACATACAAGATAATCAGAGGGTCAGATAGGGTGGACAGGGAGAACCTTTTTCCTCGGATGCTGATGGCAAGCATGACAGGGACAAAACTTTAAATTGAGAGGTGATAAATATAGGACAGATGTCAGAGGTAGTTTCTTTACTCAGAGTAGTAGGGGTGTGGAATGCCCTGCCTGTAACAGTAGTAGACTCGCCAACTTCCAGGGCATTTAAATGGTCATTGGATAAACATATGGATGAGAATGGAATGGTGAGAGGTAAATCGGCTTCAGATTGGTCACACAACATCGAGGGCTGAAGGGCCTCCACTGCGCTGGAATGTTCTGTGTTTTATTGTGTGTTTCTAGTGACACTGTTAGCCTCCCTCCTTCACATCTCCCTCCAGCCAGCACTCCCCATCACTGACTGATCTTCTCTTGCCATCATGCTAATTCACTGGTGCTCATTAGACCTTTTCTAATCAACAACGACCAGTAATGGAGTAGAATCCGTAAAATGAGAAAAAGGTTTGGATTTTGTGGTCAGTGGCAACACAGCGATTCTTCCTGTTCCCTCTGTTTGATTTTAATCCTTTCACAGGATGTGCCTTTACCAGAGAAGGATACTTTCCAGGCCATGGTGACAGAAGTGAATTCTGTGGTTAGAAGGGCTCAACATTTATAGAGCAGAAATGTTAGATAGACTGTTGATTTTAAAGTTGACAAGGGACAGGTCCCATTGGAACACAAAGGGACTTGGGGGAACATGTGCACGAAACACAGAAAGCCAGCACACAGGGACAGCAAGTAATCAGGAAGGCTAATGGAGTGTTGGCCCTTATTTCAAGGGGACTGGAGGGAAGGAATTAACTGCAACTGTACAAGGCGCTAGTGACAGCACATCTAGTAGATGGTGGTCAGGCTCTGAGGAGTCAGAATGTGAGTAACTTGCTGCAGTATTCCTAGCCTTTGACCTGCTCTGGTAGCCCCTTTATTTATATTGTGAGTCTAGTTTATTTATAGGGTCAATGGTAACCCCCAGGATGTTGGCAGTGGGGGACTCAGTGGTGACACCATTAAATATTGAAGCAATGGTTAATGTCTCATCTTGGATATGTCATTGCCTTTCATTTAGAACATAGAACAGGTCGGCACAGTGCAGGCCCTTTGGCCCTTGATGTTGTGCCGACCTTTTATCCTACTCTAAGATCAAGTTAATCTACATACTCTACATTTTACAATCATCTATGTGCTTATGCAAGAGCTGTTTAAATGTCCCTAATGTCTCTGACTATACTACCACCGCTGGCAGTGCATTCCACATACCCACCACTGTGTTTGTACAGAACCTACCTCTAACATCTCCCCTAAACCTTCCTCTAATCACCTTAAAATTTGTACTGTGAGAATGTTAATACAGGGGCTGTTGAAGCTCATCTTGTTTGAGAGGGTGCCATCCTCTGAGAAAAACCTCCAGATTTCTCAACTTGCAAATGCAAGTGGTTGCCATACTTAATCCATAATCGCAGTACATGCTGATCACCTCTAATATTGCTTTAACAAACTCTGGGTCAATATAAAGTTCATAAACATAACTTTGCTTGATTTTTCTCAGTTAAATTAATAGCAATTATCGTTCAAAGAAACAGATTGGAAAATTTACTTTTCATGGTTTAGTTTCTCATTCTTTATTTGTATTATGTAAATACTTATTAGTGTGTATGAATTAAAATGTCTGTGCATAACTTGACTGTGGTATAACTTTTAATGTAATTATCAGATGTACCTACTTACAAGAAATATCTACTTGCATTTTAATGGTGCTGATTTAAGTACTTGGTCTAAAGAGGCTAATTATAAATGAGTTCAAATCATATAGGAAAAATGAATTGTGATATAAGGTGCTTTTCTTTTATTAGTATATGTAATTCCAGGCTTATCCTGAACCCTTTTTATATAAATCAACTAATCTTTTTTATTTCCATTGCTGTGCACCATTTGCCCATTTAAAAAAAACACATCCATATTAAATTACAAAAGGTAAGAAATTAGCTATGTAAAAAAAAAGTTTCATACAAAACATTATTGTAGCCTGCATTTAGCGAACCTCATTAGTCATATAAATGAAAGGCAAAGAACTTGAAAGCACTCATGGAGTTCTTGGCTTTGAAGAACGTGGTCATTAGTTTCATTATTTTGATGTATGCTGAAATCTGTGGCTGCTCTGTTTTGACTTTTATACATTGTGAAGTTAATTAGCCTGAGGGGCTACATGTTGATGTCAAGCCACTGCAAGTCTAACTCAGCAAGACTCTTCCATTTGTGATTTTTGCTGAAGTTGCTCTCAGTTTTTTACGCTACAGGCCTTTTAAAGAAACTGTGAGTTTGACTCTGTGTATGTATTTATAAGATTGGTTCACATATTCTTGTGATATGTACTAAGTGTCTATAAGAAATGCCCAGAAGCAAAACCTTCTATAAATATGCATTTAGTACTGACAATTCCACTAGTCTTGGTGTAAAATACCAAGTTTAAAGTCCTTCCATGTGATTAGGAGCAAAATATCCTAAGGAAATTTCTTGCAGTGACAGAAATTTATATTGTTTTATGAAATTATAGCCAGGATGTTGCATTCAAACAAAAATGGTTTGTGTTTGTTTTGAAAATGACCATACAGCTCCTTTTTGAACACAGCTTATTTATAGATTTTGAGTCTGGGGCATGTATTTTAATTATGATTGAATGTTTGTCAGATAAGCAACATGATAATGTATGAAGAAAGCCTTTGACAAAATACCACTTAAAGCCCAGGTAAGCAAAATCGAGACTTGTGAAATAGGAGGGTTTGAATAAAATATTGGCTTCAGCACAAAAAATAGCGAGTCATGATAAGTCATTGCTTTTCAGACAGAAACATGTCAGACAGCGATTTTCCCCAAGTTTCTGCGCTAGAATTGCTGCTTTATTTGATCTACAAATGACTGAGATATTGAATGACAAAGTGAAAAATTTTGAAATTTTAATTATACCAGACTTGGAGGTGTGGCAAATGGTGTGCCTCTAGCAATTGGATTTAACAGAACATTGATAGGTGACCAGATTGGGCAGGTAAGTGGCAAATGCAATTTAGTACAGAGAAATGTGAGGTGATGCATTTTGCTAACACAGGTAAGGAGATGCAGTATAGATGTAATGGCAATTATAGAGTGCACGGAGTCAGAGAGACATTTGGTTTCAATGCATAGTCTGTGAGGGTGATGGGATGTAGAGAGAGAAATTAGCAAAACGCATGAGTTATTTGGCTTCATTAATACAAGCATTGAGTACCAAAACAAGGAAGTCCTACTGAAGACTCTGGTTCTGCCACAACCAGACAATTGCACTCATACTTCAAGAAGATGCGAGTATCCTTGAGATGATGAAGAGCAAATTTACCAGTGTGGTTTCAGGAATGAGGGATCTTAGCCGCAACGTACTGGCTAGAGAAATTGGATTTGTTCAGTTTGGAGCAAAGGAGGTTGAGGAGAGGTTTAATAGAGAGGTAAACAATTATGACAGGTTTAGACAATGGAGTTATAGTGTCATACAGCACGGAAAAAGACCCTTCGGTCGAACTAGTCCATGCCAACCATGTTCCCAAACCTAAGTCCTTCCACTTGCCTGAGTTTGGCCCCTATCCCTCCAAACCTTTCCTATTCATGTACTTACCAAAATGTCTTTCAAATCTTGTAACTGCACCTGCATCCATCACTTCCTCTGGCAGTTCAATCCACATACGAACCATTTTCTGTGTAAAAAAAGGTTGCCCCTCATATCTTTTCAAAATCATTCTCCCCTCAACTTAAAATATGCCCTCTAGTCTTGAAATCCCCTACCCTAGGGAAAAGATACCTGCCATTCACCTTATCTATAAGCCTCATGATTTTATAAACCTCTACAAGGTCACCTTAACCTCCTATGCTCCATTGGGAAAAAAAATCCCAGCCTGTCCAGCCTTTCCTTTTAGCTGAAACCCTCCATTCCCAGCAACATCCTGGTAAACCTTTCCAGTTTAAATAATATCCTTCCTATAACAAGGGAGATCAGAACTGGGGACACAAGGGGTCTCACCAATATCCTGTACAATCTGAACATACTGTCCCAACTCTTATACTCAGAGTTCTGAGCAATGAAGGCAAATGTGCTAAACATCTTTTTAACTACCTTATCTATATGCGATGCAAACTTCAAAGAATAATATATCTGAACGCCTAGGTCTCTCTGTTCTACAACACTGCCCAGTCCCTATTTTTAATTGTATAGGTATTGTCTTTATTTGTGCGGGCATAAATGTTGTATGAATGGAGGTATGTATGTAGCAATGTGTTTATACACAAATGCTAGAAGTAAATGAAATAAGATATGAGATTTGGAGGCTGTTGTGAACATTAGGAAGCTACATGGAGTGGGAATACTAAAACAATATTTATGAATAGAGTTTGGCTTTGTATTTCACAACTCAGTGGGATGCAGTCCTGGCTATCTTTACTAACTACAACTGAGTGGTGAACAAAGTTAGTCCTGTGAAAATGCAGTAAACTACACAGGACAATTCTAATTCTGCTCCTGTATCTTTTGGTCCCATAGAGATTTCTTAATGTGGAAAGTTCATAATACCCGGAATGACAATTGTCTTCTGAGGAAATATTGGAGTAGGCTTGGCTAGCTTTTGCTGGTGTGTGGGCGAGTAAGAAGTGACTTGATTAAAATATAAGATGTTGAGAAATCTTGACACAGTAGATGTATTGATGGGGTCTCCTGCTTCTACCATGAGCTTGAAACCTTAATTTGACTTGATGTCCAATTTCCAGTTATCTCTCACCTTCATCTGCTCCACCCCGGATTCTTCCTGACTATCCTTCAGTTTCCCTGCCTACATTTCTGGGGATGGGTTAAACATCCATTACAAACCCACTGACTCTTACAGCGACCTTCACTACATTTACTGATCTCATCCTTCCTGTGAGAACTCTACGGCATTCTTCCAGTTCCTCTACTTCCATTGGATTTGTTCTGGTGATGCCACCTTGCAAGCTCGCACTTCTAACATCGTTTGTCCTCTAATAAGGAGTCCCTGTCAGCATGACAAATCTGAACTGTGTCTGACCTATTTCACACACTCCTGCTGTTATCCTTCCCTTACTTTCCCTCCCAGAACCATGACAGGACTTATCCTCATCCCCACTTTACACCCCACCAGCCTCCATATTTAACATATCATTCTATTTCCTCTTCACCTGTTCAGTATAGGAACATGAGAATAGGAGTAGGCCATTCAGCCCTTCGAATTGATTCTGCAATTCATCTGTGGCCTAACTCCATATACCTGCCTTTGGCCCATATCCCTTAATATCTTTACTTAGTCATAAGACCATAAAACATAGCAGCAGAATTAGGCTATTCAGCCCACTGAGTCTGCTGTGCTATTCAAATCATGGCTAATATGTCTCTCAATCCGTATTTCCCACCTTCTCTCCCTAACTTTTGAACCCCTTGCTAATTAAGAACCTTTCGATCTCTGTCTTAAATACACTCAGGCTTTGCTTCTACAGCCTTCTGCAACAATGACTTCCACAGACTCCCCATCCTCCGGCTGAAGAATTTCCTCCTCATCTCAGTTCGAAAGGGTCATCCCTTCACTCTGAGGCTGTGCCCCAGGTCCTAGTCTCTCCTACTCGTGGAAGCATCTTCTTCACATCCACTCTATCCAGACATCTCAATATTCTATAAGGGTCGATCAGATCCTCCCCTCATCCTACCAAACTTTATCGAGTACAGATCCAGAGTCCTCAACCGCTCCTCACATGACAAGCCCTTCATCCCTGGGACCATTCTTGTAAATCTCCTCTGGACTCCTTGCTAGGCCTTCCATGGGTACATAGCCCAAATGTTGTCTGATCAGAGCCTTATGCAACCTCAGCAGTACATCTTTGCTCTTGTATTCTCGCCCTCTTGAAAGTTTATCTATTTCAAATTTAAATTTTCTGATGTCATGATGTCACACCAAACGTAGCTTTCCCTGCCGTCTCCCTACAGTATTCTGAAGGGGCCATTTCTGCCCTGATCACCTGACCTGCTCCTCTGTCACCTACCTGGCCACTCCCTTCACTGAAGCACTTCTCTGTGCAAATACAAGAGATGGAACCCCTGACCTTTCACCTCTTCCCTTCATTCTGTCCAAGGCTCCAAGCATTCCCTCTAAGTGGGACAGAGATTTACCTGGATTTCTTTCAGTTTGTGGAGTTGTGTACCGATTCACCTTTTCCCCAGTAAGCTTGCTTTAACCTTGTTTTGATATTGAAAGCTTCAGATGGCAGCCAATTCTAGATTGTCAATGTTTAATCTCTTCTGGTCCCTGTAAGTTTAGATAATTTCACGTAGTTGAGGAAGGAATAGTACAATTGATAGAAGATTGTTCCTCTCAGTTTAAACTCCATCTACAAACTCCAAACAGCTAGTAAACTTCAATTTGTAAACTCCTTGCTGTATTAGTAAAATTAATCAAAATATTAATGTTTTATTAAACCAATATTGATGAAATGTTCGTTGGCAACCCAAATTTGTGTGGCAATTTCCACAACAGAAAAACAATCATTGTCTTACTAGTGGAATGTTTCAAACTGGTTAAGATTGTAAAATGGATCAAAATCTTTAATAGTGTTGGAGCAAATCACTGCAGGTGCTAGAATCTGTACTGAAAACAACAAAAGCGAGTCAGGCAGTATCCATGGAGAGAGAGCAAGCTGATTTTTCAGTCTAGGTGACTTCATCAGAGCTGGTAAAATGCGGAGGTCACAGCATTTTTGCAATAGTTGTTGGGGGATGAGGGGGATGTGGAGTTGGTGGTGTGGGCTGTCGAGTGCTAAGGGAGAAAAGATGTTGATAGTTCAGATTAAGTGTTCAGAATGTGAGAATGGCAGAACAATGGTGTGTCTAATTGTCAGACTGGGAAGAAGAAAAGTTACACACAAAATGTCGATTTCGCCAACTCCTAATGCTGCCTGCCTTGGTGAGTTCCCCCATCCTCCTGGTGCTGCCTGCCTTGGTGTGTTCCCCCATCCTCCTGGTGCTGCCTGCCTTGCTGTGTTCCCCCATCCTCCTGGTGCTGCCTGCCTTGGTGAGTTCCCCCATCCTCCTGGTGCTGCCTGCCTTAGTGTGTTCCCTCTCCCTCCTGGTGCTGCCTGCCTTGCTGTGTTCCCCCATCCTCCTGGTGCTGCCTGCCTTGCTGTGTTCCCCCATCCTCCTGGTGCTGCCTGCCTTGCTGTGTTCCCCCATCCTCCTGGTGCTACCTGCCTTGCTGTGTTCCCCCATCCTCCTGGTGCTGCCTGCCTTGCTGTGTTCCCCCCTCCTCCTGGTGCTACCTGCCTTGCTGTGTTCCCCCATCCTCCTGGTGCTACCTGCCTTGCTGTGTTCCCCCATCCTCCTGGTGCTGCCTGCCTTGCTGTGTTCCCTCCCCCTCCTGATGCTGCCTGCCTTGCTGTGTTCCCCCATCCTCCTGGTACTGCCTGCCTTGGTGTGATCCTCCTGCCTGTCTAGACTGGGAGGAACAGACAGTCCCACTGGAGTGGGGATGGGGAGAGAGGGCATCATCACAGAGAATCTGTAAATACATCAGTTTAATGCCAGATTTGTGATTTGCAACAGTGATTTCCTTTGAACTGTCCATAACTTGTTGTTGCCAAGTTTACCAGTTGTTTGCTTGGGATGGTAGCCAAAAGCACTGAGTTAATTGCACTTTTATTTTTAATTTTGAAGGTGCACAAACTGTACAATTTATTGCTGTTGTCTCTGTGCTGAATATCTTCGCATCGACACCAATTATGAGCAGATGCCTTCATTAGATCATAGAACGTAGAATGTTACAGCGCAATACAGGCCCTTCGGCCCTCGATGTTGCACTGACCTGTGAAAATAATCTGATGCCCATCTAACCTACACTGTTCCATTATTATCCATATGTATGTCCAAAGACCATTTAAATGCCCGTAACATCAGTGAGTCTATTACTGTTACAGGCAGGCTGTTCCACACCCCTACTACTCTGGGTGAAGAAAATACCCCTGACATCTGTCCTATATGTATCACCCCTCAATTTAAAGCTATGTCCCCTCGTGTTAGCCTTCACCATCTGAGGAAAAAGGCTCTCACTGTCCACCCTATCTAACCCTCTGATTATCTTATACGTCTCGATTAAGTCACCTCTCAACCTTCTTCTCTCCAACGAAAACAGTCTCAGTTCCCTCATCCTTTCCTTGTAAGACCTTCCTTCCATACCAGGCAACATCCTGGTAAATCTCCTCTGAACCCTTTCCAAAGCTTCCACATCCTTCCTATAATGCGGTGACCAGAACTACACGCAATACTCCAGGTGCAGCCTTACCAGTGTCTTGTACGGCTGAAGCATGACCTCATGGCTCTGAAACTCAATCCCCCAACCAATAAACATCAACACACCATATGCCTTCTTAACAACCCGATCAACCTGGATAGGATTTATGCACCAGGAACACTGAGATCTCTCTGTTCATCTTCACTGCCAGCCCAGTACTCTGCATTCCTGTTATTTTTTCTGAAGTGAACTACCTCACACTTTTCTGCATTAAAGTCCATTTGCCACTTCTCAGCCCAGCTCTGCATCTTACCTATGTCCCTCTGTAACCCACAACATCCTTTGACACTATCCACAACTCTGCCTTTTAGTGTCATCTGCAAATTTACTAACCCATCCTTCTATGCCCACATCCAGATCATTTATAAAAATGACAAACAGCAGTGGCCCCAAAACAGATCCTTGTGGCACACCACTAGTAATTGAGCTCCAGGATAAACATTTCCCATCAACCCCCATCCTCTGTCTTCTTTCAGCTAGCCAATTTCTGATCCAATTCGCTAAATCACCTTCAATCCTGAAACTCTGTATTTTGTGCAATAGCCCACCGTGTGGAACCATATCAAATGCCTTACTGAAGTCCATATACACCATATCAACCGCTTTATTTTTATCCACCTGTTTGGTCACCTTGGTTAGTGAGACACGGCCTACCCTTCACAAAACCGTCTTGACTATCCTTAATCAGATCGTTCCTTTCCAGATGATTATAAATCCTATCTCTTATAACCTTTTCCAACACCTTACCCACAACCAAAGTAAGGCTCACTGGCCAATAATTACCAGGGTTGTCCCGACTCCCCTTCTTAAATAAGGGAACAACATTTGCTATCCTCCAGTCTTCTGGCACTACTCCTGTTGACAATGATGACATAAAGATCAAAGCCAAAGACTCGGCAATCTCCTCCCTGGCTTCCCAGAGAATCCGAGGATAAATCCCATCTAGCCAAGGGGACTTATCTATTTCCAGATATTCCAAAATTGCTAAAACTTCCTCTTTGTCAACCTCCATCCCATCTAACCTTGTAGCCTATATCTCCATATTCTCACTAACATTGCCCCTTTCCAATATGAATACTGTCAAAAAGTATTCATTAAGTGCTTCCCCTTTATCCTCCGATTCCACATGCAACTTTCCACTACTATCTTTGATTCGCTCTAATCTTACTCTCGTCATTCTTTTGTTCCTGATATACCTATAGTAGGCCTTAGCATTTTCCTTGATCTTATCTGCCAACAACTTCTCATGTCCCCTCCTGGCTCTTCTCAGCCCTCTCTTTAGACCTTTTCTGGCTAACTTAGAACTCCCAAGTCCCTTAACTGAGCATTCATGCCTGATCTTCACATAAGCCGCCTTCTTCCTCTTGACAAGAGCTTCAACTTCTTTAGTTTTCGAGAGAGGGAGCCATGGTTTATACCTCCCTGCCTGATGGGTATCTAGGACCTGCAGTAGCTGTTCCTTAAATAAGCTCCACGTTACAAGAGTGTTCATCTCCTGCAGTTTCATTCCCCATCTTATGCATCCTAAGTCTTGCCTAATTGCATCATAATTATCTTTTCCCCCAGTTATACCTCTTTCCCTGTGGTATATACCTATCCCTTTCCATCACTAAAGTGAACAGCACCAAATTGTGGTCACTGTTGCCAAAGTCCTCAACTACCTCCAAATCTAACACATGGTAGGTGTTCATTACCCAGTACCAAATCTAATGTGGCTTCACCTCTTGTTGGCCTGTCTACATACTGTGTCAGAAAACCCTCCTGCACATATTGAACAAAAACTGACCCATCTAAACTACTCGAGCTATAGTATTCCCAGTCAATATTGGGGAAGTTAAAGTCCCCCTTAACCACCACCCTGTTACACTCACTCCTGTCAAGAAGCATCGTTGCTATCCATTCCTCTACATCCCTCGAACAATTTGGAGGTCTGTAGAAAACTCCCAACAGGGTGACCTATCCTTTCCAGTCTCTAACCTCAGCCCAAACTCCCTCAGTGAATGAGTCCTCAAATGTTCTCTCAGCTGCTGTAATACTACCCTTGATTAACAATGTCACACCTCCCATTCTGGGAGTACGTCACGTTGCCTACAAAATAAGGTGACTGAATGTTTGTAGAAGGCCTCATCCACTTCTGACCAGTTCCTACCCAGTGGACTGTTCTGTACACTGCTGGATAGATTTTTGGGGAGTCAGAAGAAATGGTATTGTTGATAATGTTGGGCAGAACTGATTCTGGGATTCTCACCATTATACCTGGCAATCTCTATTTACAATGGTATGGGATGAGGGTGCAGGTAGTGACACCACATTCTGCATTCCCAGACAGGCCACCTCCCTTTTAGAGCTAACCTTCTCCTGGGTCATTCCCCCAACAATTTTCAAGGAGTCAGGCCGACGTTTCCATGACTCATGGTTCACGGCCTATCAGATGTTTAGTAGACCGTACTTTGCTTGTGGAGAAAGTGAGGACTGCAGATGCTGGAGATCAGAGCTAAAAATGTGTTGCTGGAAAAGTCAGCAGGTCAGGCAGCATCCAAGGAACAGGAGAATCGACGTTTCTGGCATGAGCCCTTCTTTTGCTTGTGAAAGCTTTTGAAAGGTAACTTCAAAATGCCAATTCATATTCCACCACTCACTAACATGGCATCAAACAGTCTTGATACTAAATTAATGCTAACTCATCTCATCCAGTTATCCCCAGTGGCCCTCATTGCTTTCACATTAGTTCATAGTCCTTGTGTGCACGTTCACTCGGTATGGACAGAACGAGTCACCCCTGTGGGAATCATGGAATATGTGACACCCCTAAGAAACCCACGAATAAATTTTTTTAAAATGTCAGTACTCTGACAACTGTATAAAAGTGTCAAACAGATCATTAGGTTATCAAAATCTGAAGCATTGAACACTTTGAGACATTATCAAAAGAGGTGTGAGAAAATAAAACTTACTGCACAATTTTATGAAGATATTAATCAAGCAAAGTTTGCACATCTCAGTACTTGTGTAAACAAACTCAGAATTATTTTATAAAAGTCTGTGCTTCATGGATTTTCTGTGTCATCTCTTCTGTTAAGGTCACAATATTTGTTTGCATAGAATTGTTAGATGTGAAGTGCTTTAAGCTGCTTAATCTCTGATGGGCTGAGTAAGTCTTTCCGATAATATCTGGACTTTAGAAGAATGAGAGGTGATCTCATTCTGATACGCAAAATTCTGAAGGCACTTGACACTAAGAAACTGAGGTTTCCATTGGCTGAGGCATTGAAAACATGAGGGGCATAGTATCTCAGAATAAGACAACAGTTATATAGGACTAAGATAAGAAAAAAAATCTTCATTCAATGTGTTGTGAGTCTTTGGAATTCTTTAGCTTGGAAGGTTGTGGATGTTACATTGTTGAATATAATTAAAGTTGTGATCTCAGAATATCAAGGGATATGGTGAATGACTGAGAATATCTGAGGTCAGGGGTGATTGTATTAAGTGATGGTCCAGGCCCAACTTCCTGCTCTTCTTATTTCATGTGTTCTTGGGAAAATGTCACACCAATAAACCTTAGGAAATTAGACCACTCATTTCTCCAAATTATTTGATGAAAAGCTAATTAGCAAAAAGTGTTAGAAATAAAAGTATTCCATCAATACAGCTGACTGACCAGGATTGGCACATCTTGTGAACAAAGCTTTTCACTGTGCCTCGGTACACGTGACAATAAATTCAAATTCGATTTAATTCAGTATTGAAAATCAAGGCCCACTATGTGGGAAGCCATCCATCCACTGTCAGCAGATTATTGTTCTTCATGGAAAAATCAAGTTGTTTTGTTTCCAAAACGAATGTTCACAGTTTGCAAATATCGAAAGAGAATTTGCACTCTGTTTAGTAGGTCATGAAACTGTATTAATGTTTGGTTTCTCTGAGATGATGATCAGTGTGTGTACTGTATTTTGGGATGGATATCCACCAAGACAATGACAAGTTCACATCCATTCGTTTTGCCTTCCATTTCATGGTTTATGCAGGTTTGGGTTTTTAATGCACAATGACCTCTTACCTAGTCACTGAGCAGCTTGATGTTCTCAAAAGCGTTGGTAACAACACAGTGATGTGGACAAATTGCAAAGAGAGTCAAACTCTTTGCCTTTCAGTACTTCCTTCAAGGATGTGAATGTGTGTGAAGCACCTTAGTGACTGTCCACATCGAATTGCTTTGGTAGTGCAATAGCAAAAGGGATGAAGAAATTTAGTCAGAAAGAGCTTCCCGTATTAGATGGATTTGGTAATGCTTCAGAAGGGTTCATCCTGGACCACCCAGAAATGTCAAGGGATTGTTTTTCTGTAGTGTGGTCAATTGGTCGAAGTGGTGCCAGGGTATTGGTCACCATGTTAGTGCTCCCGGAGATGGAATGTTTGACTAGATCCCCCGAAGCATAAGGTGGATGGTACTCTGCATTTCCCTGACCAAGATGGGCTGGCATCAGGAGGCATTGCGCTCAAAATGTTGGTAACAAAGGAGTTCATGACAGGCATAGTCTTGAAGGGAATTCTAGTGGACGATGGACCTGCGTCAGCACCGAGTACATGTAGCCTCAAGGAGTTGTGTTTCTGAGTCTACCCCTGTTTCTTGGTTTCATGGTGACCTTATCCAGTGATTGCTCTGATACATTTCAAGACCTGCAACTTTTCACTGTAGCTGCCCAATCAGGTATTGTGTCTGATTTCAGCGCATTCTGACCTGTAACAGTTTCTGAAAAGAAAACTGATAACACTGAGCTTGTTCGGATATATTCTGGCATACCTCTTGAATTGGTGGGACCTGAACCTTGGCCTTCAAGATAAGAGATAATGACACAACCACTGTACCATAAGAGCCTTCACCAAGCCTGATGAACAAAGGTTGTGGCTATCTGAGTTATGCACACAAATCAAGTGACTGTGCTAAGCTGTGATGAATGAATTTAAATATAGTGAATTGGATTTCTAAATGGTGGAACTTGGTGAATCCACATGGGACCATTCAAATTGGCTGCTCTGTTTAGATGGAGACCTTGTGGCCCAGTGAGACACAACTGTGCTCCTGACCTAAAGGTTTCAGGTTTGAGTATTTCACCTTGGACTCCAATGGTCAAGGAGACACCAATCAGACTGAATATCAAACTTCCAGCAGTGGTGGACAGTGAAATCCAGAGGAGTTCCTGACCACAACGTAGGGCCTTCAGTCGTCATTACCCTGAGGTCCAGACTATAACATACATGTAAATCTGCATGTTTCCTTAGCAACCTGGACTCCCTGAGTGGTCTGTTTATATAAACACACACACACACACACACACACACACACAACAGAGGGACCCACTAGTGAGGATTGGATATTCATCAGTTTGAAGCTGTTTTGAACAAGACTACTTAAGCAATTGGACACATTTCAGGGGAATTCCGCTGTAAATCAAGGTAAGTTTTTTTTTTCTGATTTTTCTTCCTCCTTTTTTACACTGTGTTTCAGAGAACTGTTTAGTAATAATTCTTAATGATACATATCAGTGTAACATCCAACCTTTTGAGAGCTCTCTGTTCGAGTCCTTGGTTAGTGTTCATATTCATTCACTGCATGACTCACTGATTGTTGAGCAAGAGCTATCGTTGTCTATTCCCATTTCTACTCCAGGGGTATTTCATATTTTAATTCACTCCCATTCGGCCTCTCTGTCCTTTCCCTCCTGTGAAGCTATTGGAACAGCACAGTATCTTTCATTCAGGTACTTCACATTTTCCAAAATCATTGTTGACTTTGACAATTTCAGATCACTAACCACTCTTCCCATTTTTTTGAGGCAGCTGATAAAGTTTCTGCCGTTGCCATTTTCACATCCTCTAGACCCAAATTTTTTTTTCTTGTGCGTGTGCCTAATTACCATTGTTCTTGCCTCAAAACATCATGCTTTTTCAATTAATCTGTCCAACATTCTAATTCAATGCAGATATTCCCTTTTTGTTCTTGCCTCCTCTCACTCCTACCACCCACACCTCATTTTCCCAGTATTTGATTAAAATCAGGTATATCTCCTGTTCTGATGAAGTGTTATCAACCTGAAAGAATGGGCAGAAATGTCTCTCCCATGTAGAATACAGGGATCAGGACCAATTCAATGTACTGAACCTGAACCAGTGTTGAGGAAAGCAGTCACTTGGTCCAACTCAATGTCTGTCTCTGCTATTGGTCTGGAGCTTCCCATCCAATCACAGAAGACTAACAGGCTGTCAAAGACCATAAATCTGATTTGAGAGAATCATGAGCTATGGGGTGAACTGTGAGATTGGATTTGAGGATTATCAGATCAGCCATGATCTGATTGAATGACAGAGTGGACTTGATGGGCTGAATGGCCTACTTTTACTCCTAATCTGTGGTCTAATGAATGAGAGATTTTTCAGCTTGTAAGGATCAGCAATCGAGGTAAGTAAAAAGGTACCTCCAGATGGAGGTTCCATGCCTCTATCTCTTTGAGAATTAAATTGAAATATAGATCTTGTTTCCCCATCCTACTGATGGCCAAGTGACCTGTCTCCAACATGGCTTAGCTGGCCATGGATGGTCTCTAGGTGTGCCCTGGATCATTGTTCCACTTCTGGGAGATCACCTCCAGACAGCTAAACTGGCCCAGCCACCTTTGGTGATGGAGAGGTTGACTCCTTTAATTGGCCTCTGCAGCCTCTTTACAAACTTTGGCCATTCAGCCCCCTGTCCCCCCTTGCTCCCAAATCATCCTTTTGCTGCAAAATTGGGCCAAGGTGAGATTGAACCAGGAAGCCACCATGCTAGACCATCGGTCTGTCTGTCATTCCCATTACAGCTCTTCCCTGCCCTAATGTGGTTTGTGACCCCTCAGATGCTGATTGATCTGCTGAGCATTTTCACAATTTTCTGCGTTATTAACAATTCTCCAGTTCAACAAGGGATTCAAAGGTTTTATATTTCCTCATTGTATGATTGACTCGCAGTAAAAGTCGGGCTTAGTCCATTTTTAATGAAAAGCTGCATAATCGGGTTGAGAAAGCTAGTGTAGAGACGTATTGTTAATAACTGGATGTGTCTTTTGTAGTTCCACGGAGTGCTGGCACCAAGGATAAGATACTGAAACAGTCAAACTAGACGTGAATGAAACGTTAAGAAGAGAAAAATAAGGAAGGGGAAAATTGACAGAACAAAGTTAGATAAAATTAGAAAATGCTGATAAGATAACATAGGTGGCCAGCTAGTGAAAGGGGAGGATAATGTTTCCGGCCTAATCTTTCAGGAAAACCTGAAAGCACAAGAGTATTTGCCTGCTGCTTCTACTTTCTCTGTTCAAAACAAAATGAAAAGAATTCCTGTGGCCTGTGCCAACAGGACTAATTATATTCTGTTTTTAAGGCCCACCTACAGACTTTAACAATGCCAAAAAAAATGCTAAAAACAAAAACAGAACAATCCCAGCAGGATGGAGCTTTTACTGGCACAGAAATTTGACTCCACTGTGATTCCAAAAGTAATAGCCTTTGTAATCCAGTGAGTTCGATTATGAAATATACCCTGTTTCTATATTAGTGTGTGTTCCCAAGCTGAAAAGAGCTCCACAGTGTACTGATGAGGAGACCAGCTGTACCTGAAACACCTACTGTTCACTGAAACCTGATAGAAAGCTATTTGAATGTAAAACCCATCAGAAATAGGAAATCCATAAACCCCATGTAAATCAACATCCAGTGACTATTACTGAGCTGTACGTTTGAGAGAATCTTTTAAGATTGTTGAAGAAATAACATGACATGAAAAGAAAGAAGCTGCAGATCGCTGAATACATGGACTGAAAACAGAAACCCGTTCAGTTTATGAAATGAGAAAAGATGTTGATGCTCCATCTCTAAACTGTTATCAAAACTGGAGATTGGAAAATAAATGAATTCATGCACAGTACTAAACCTATAAAAGAAAGACCACACAAAGAGGGAATGCTGACTGCTATCAGAGAACATTGTTACCTTTTCAGTAAAATATAGTCAGTCTCAGATCTGGCATCTGTCCAGAAGTTTTAATCCAATATTTTCCTGAATGCTCAAATGTAGAAGTTTTAATGGCATTTTAAGAATATGTGCGTTTGATATAAAGAGGATATATTAAGCGGGATCATTAGAAAACGGTGAGCCACAGAAGACATTAGAAGGCAAGAGAAAAGCTTGCTAAAGAGGTGGGGTTGAGCTTGAATGAGGATCTTGGAGGAGGAGGGTATTATGGAGAATATGGGTTTAATATCAAAACTGAGGAAAAGGGTGAAGGAAAGGTTTAAATTGAAGATTTTAAAGTGAGATTTCTGAGACCAGGCACCAATATCGCTAGTAAAGGACAGATGTGGGGATGTAGCGTCAGATATAAGACATGATATGGACATAAGAGCTTTAAATGACCTAAAGTGTACAGAGAGTGGATAGAGTCTGAGAGAGACAATGCCAAGGATGGTGGTTTCAGCAGCATGTCGGCTCAATAGGAGGGACCTTGCTGTGTATCTGATGGCATTTCTTAAGGTGAGAGCTTTAACTTTGTCAGATAGGTTTGGAAAATGAACCTAGGTTGCTGATACTATCAATAAATTCTCAAAATATGGAAGCATATACACAAAGCTAAGTTAGCTTTTAATACTTTTCTTCACACACAAGATAATGCCTCAAGCTTTCCTATAAATAATTTGGAATGTTTATACCAGCAATCTGTCTAGGATATAAACCCAAAGAATCCTTGACACTTCAAGTTGTAACAGCTTCAATTTTCACAGTATTGACATTTAAGCCTTTTAAAGAACATTTGCAGCAGATTTCTTTTACTAAGACTTCTAGAACGTATTTGGTTTTTGACATGTTATTAGTTATTTTGACACAGGATGCTGATATTCATTCTATTGGAGTTAGTAGTGACTGGGTAAGCTCTTCAAACTGTTTCTGAAAATTCCAAAGACCGTTTTTTTTGTATTTTGCACCCCTAAGGGCAAAAGTATGTATCTCACTGCATTGTGATTATTTTGAACTGAGTAGATGTGAATTATACTCAGGTTCTGGCTACAGAACAAGGAATTAATTTGCAGTGTTGGCAGTCATTAGTACTGTACTTTTTTGAAACACTTCAAAGAATTTTGCACTCATAGGATCTTGGCTTACTAATGTTCATCAGACCACTGTCGATTGATGTTATTTCTGTTTCTCCTAGTGGCACTTCTCCATTGGCTTGCTTGAATGCTATGCTTCACACAAATTCTAGGGGAGAAGAGGGTATTTTCTATAAGGTGCCTGGTCGAATGGGAGTCTATACTTTGAAGGTAAGTTTTTCTCGAAGAAAGACAATAATGCCTGCGTACTTGGATGGAAAGAGGAGAGTTTCTGTTCTGTTGTAATTCTGGTTTTGTTTCTAAATTACATGTACCAGCGGTTAACAAAGTAATAAGAACAATACTGATAGTGCAGCACCTCAGTGTTGAGAAGTTTCATGTCTGCTGTATGAATGCAAGCACAAAGTAAGCTCACGTATCTGCCCCTACTGTAGCTATATTCCAGCATTGGAACAACAGACCTCTATTTCACCAGCACTATGTTTTCCAATCTCTGCATCTTTATGAGATTTAGCACTGATTTATAGGTGGTGTGTATTCTGAGCTTATAGCCAGTAGAACATGGATTGAGATCAATTCCCCTCATTTCAAAATGGACTTCTAAAACAGGGAGTGACATTGTGTCAGTAATACTAAACATGAACCCAGATAGTGATGGAGCTGTGATGTCAGTCCAACTTGTTCATGCTGAGCAGATATCCTAAATTAGTCCAGCCCCACCTGCTAGCATTTGGCTCATTTCCCTCTAATCTCTTTCTCAGGATTCATGGCCGATATACAAATCCACAGCATTATCTCTTATTTTTGTTTTTTAATTTGCCCGATAATGTTACTGGAAGAGTATTGGACTATTCCACGTGTAGTTTGAATTGCAGTCTTGTTCCCTGTTTGGCTGGCTGGAGCTCATCACTGTATCAGCAATATAATTTCATGAGAGAGAGATTAAACCCTTTACAGAGAGATCACTTCCTATAGTTCATTTGTTTGACAATGGTTTACCAAACGTAGATAATATCCTTAAATTACCCTGTTAAGATGGTAAAGTTATTTTTTTTTCTTTTGAAGGAAGGATGGTTAAAAAAGAATCTTTTCTATTATCTGGTGCACTGCCTTGTCCAGCTGGTGGGTTTAATGTGGTGGTGTCACAGAATGTATTTCTCTTTGTGGAAACCAGACATTTGATGGACCAACTTGAACTGCATTGACTGTGTGTGCAGTCACTTTCCCATGTCCCACTCTTGGATGTTTTAGGCACGACCTGCTTATTGTACAAGGCAGCAGTATGCCCCAACATGACTGCTTACAAGTAAATTCTTATTCTAGTTACTAAGTAGCTAATAACCCCTCCGGAGCTGACAGAAGGCACTGAGCATAAAACCAAAGGGATGAATCGTTCTCAAAAAATTGTTCTAGAGCCCTTCCTGAAACCTGACTGAGAGTTTACAACAGATCACTCCATGAGTGATAAATGGCACAGGATATTTGCCTTCATATTAACTAAGTCCTAACACAGTTAATTAAATCTGTTACATTATTGATGAACCAAACCTGACAAGGGATATAGTTAATGTGGCCCTTTATTCCAAAGCAGCAAGCTACAGGTCAGTTAGCTTATCATTTTTTTAATAGGATTAAATAAGTTATAACACGCAATTAGGTAAACTCAAGGAAACCAGGCAGAATGAGCTTAGCTTTGTGAAGGAGAAGTCAGGTTTTCTCAGTTCATTGGAGTTCTTTGAAAAAGTAGCGTGCACTGTGCAAGAAGTGAATTTGGTGTGTGATAACCCCAACAAAGTCCATGGGGAAATCACTAATCTCTTCATAGAGCTCATCGATTCCCTTGGTAACAGGCAATAACCCATCTGCTGGAACTCATCATCTGAGAGACCCAGGAGTGGGTCTACAGAACTATCTGTCCCAGTATGGAACTCACCCATGTACAAGTAGTGGCTGTATTTTGGTCTTAAGCAATAAACCATGTTCCTTTCAGTCAGACTTCCTGAGTTATTACAGTGTGGACATGCTTTACTCAATGGTATTTCATAAAGGTTATTGAGAAAAGTAAAAGCTCATCTGGGACTAAAGGATAGCATGGACAGAAGCTTTGCTGGCTAACAGTAAGTAGGTGATAGTTTTCTGGTTAACCACGCATAACATGTGGACCAGTGCTTTACATAAATGACTAAGATGAAGGGACCTAAGATTTAGTTACCATGTTTGTGGATGACACAAAGATAGATAGGAATGTAAGTTATGAAGAGGGTATGAGAAGGTTGTACAAGGCTGTAGATAGGCTATGTGAGTAGGCAAAGGTCTGGCAAATGGGGTGTACTTCAGGAACATGTAAAATTTTCTATTTTATCCGGAAGCATAAAATAAATTGTAGAACTGAGATGCACAGCGATCCAGGTGTCCTGGTGCATTAATCATAAAGATTTGTTTGTAAGTAATTAAGAGGGCTTATAGAATTATTGGTTGTTGTGAGGAACATTGAATACAAAAATAGGGATGTTTTGCTTCAGTCACACATTAGAGAGACCACATTTGGAATAGTGTGTAATATTGGTCTCCTTATTTAAGAAGGATGTAAATGCATTAGAAACTGTTCACAAAAGGTTTACAAGATTAATGCTTGGAATGGGGAGGTTGTCACATGAGGAAGGTTTGGATAGGCTAGGTTTGGATTAGCTGGAGTTTGGGAGTGAAGCAAGGGGGGGCTTGACAGGGTGGGGAAGCTGTTCCCTGTCATTGGAGAGTGTAGAATTACACGTCACTGCTTAAAAAACAAGGGTCACCCTTTTCAGATGGAGATAGAACTTTTTTTTCAGGGGGGGCCTTGCTCAAAATGAGGTAAGAATAGAGTATTTGAATATTTTTAAGACAGAAGTGATTCTCCTTTGATAAGAAAGGAGTTGCAAGGTTATAGAGCCATAGATTATTGGGATTGGTAGGGATGTGAAATAACCCGATTATCTATGACTTAATTCAATAGCAGAGCATAATGAAGGGGCCATATGGCTAACATCTACCCCTGTAGTACCTAATTCAATTGTTTGTAGACAAATATAAATTAATTTACATGTTTGAACAATGCCATTGTGACAACAGAAGCAAGATTTTTCAGATGATGGATTTCCCACAAGATCATCTGAAGACTTGACAGGGAACATAACACTTCCCATCCTGGCAGGCCCACAGCCACACAACAGTCCACAGGGTGTCTATTGACTGAGAGCAGTCCATATGAAGAGAAGCTCCACTTTAGTTAATACACTGACCAACAGCTCGGTGATCCCAGATTTGATTGATGACATTAGACTGCACCAAAGAGGAGGTAATCATGGAGACTGGACTAGGTGAAGTCCAGAGTAGCGATGGAGCCTGTCTTGCAGGCCTGAACAAGGATGATGAGTAGATTGCGTTTGAAAAGGAATTAAGGAGAGATGGGGATGAACTGGTAGAGAACCTGCTTCCAGTGGGTACAGGGTCCCTATAGCAGGTACCAGTCCCGCCCAAACCTTCCCTGGCATTGGCTTCCCCCAGCAGTGGGTAAAATAACAGTGGTGGCAGGATGGGCTGCCATCAACTATTTACTTCAGGGCCTCAGTAGTCCCCAAGATAGATGAATGATCCTTCCCTTCCAGCAGCTCATAGGATGATAGGAGACAGATCATGGCAGGTGAGCAAGCCATGGGCTACATTTCATGTGGACACACCCTCACCCACCCAACCACCATCACCACCAGCTCCAAGCCTGTGGGTGGGGGAACTGTATAAAGAGCTGCCAGGGCGATATAACAAGGTTATATATCTTATCAGGCTCGATGAGGATGTGGCTTACCCATACTTACATTTCTGTCTATGTAGTTTCTTAGACAATCATTGTCCAGTTTTTGTGACAAGCCAATCCATTTATGCCTAAGCCAATAGCATTTAAAACCATGTGCAGTATTTTCAAACTATATTAATATAGGAGACCAGAAACCAGAGAGGCCATATTCATCTATATAAACTCTGTTGTTTGGAGCTAAACAAATGTTTTAATATATAAGACTTTATGTTCTTTGTAATCTGTCAACTAATATTTGAACAGGGTTTATGTATCGGAAAAATAAAGTTGAACAAGTTTTCCTTTTTAGCAGATCCTAAAGTTTGGGGTGGTGGAGATGGTTCAATTTAGCAAATTGCTTTTGCAATAGAGGGATGAATTCCTTGGCGGCTTTTTGGTGCAGTCTTTTACCAGGACGGTCTGTCACAAACTGTTTATGTTGTAAATCCAGATGAACACTTCAACCAGAATTCTGCCAGGTTTATTGTGGCAGAGGGAGGGGCAACTAAGTTGATTGTTTATAATATTCTGTCTGTAGCACACTGTCTCTCAGAATCTTCTTGACTCAGTGCCCATTATTCTCAGTCTGTAATAAATTGGAAACTCCAAGCCATGGACTGTGATAAAATCACTTCTGTCTTTTGTCTCCTCAGAAGGATGTCCCAGATGAAATGAAGGAGCTGTCTGAGATATGGGATGATAGCAGTGACGGTCAATCAGACTCGCAGAGCACAGACAGCCACGAGAAGAGGGAAAGGAAGAAAAGTAGGTGGAATTTGAAAGCTAATTTGGGGTTTGAAAATCCATCCAGGACTTCTAAAATTATGACCATTTTCACTGGGATTTAAGGGAGTTGTCTGGGGTGGGTCTTAATACCCTCCCTTGTGGCAAAGGTCCATTTACTGAAATGGGAGGGGGGCACAAAGGGATCCCACTACTGTCCTGTCTCCATTCCAATTATGTCTGTTGTAGGAAAGGCCAAGATAAGGGTTTTAAATCATCCCTGCAGGGATAAGGTTGGGGGTCAGGGTACTGAGGGTCACATCTTCCCTTGTTGCTGGCCCACCCTCCCAATGAGCACACTCCTATGATCACTAACCTGCAGCCTAGGATCTGATCACAGTGTATGTCATACAGGGAGCAGCCAGCACCTTCCTGATGTTGTATCTGTTCAATAGAGCTTGTCCATAGCTCTCAGCAGATGGTACCTCTGTTTCCAGAGTCCTTGATTCATGGAAGACCTTCCTCTCCAGCGAGTGGACAACACCCCAGTCACCCCGTTAAAAACCCCGCCTGGTTTCCATCTATCAGGTCTGTTCAAATGAAAATGAGGTTCAGACTGATTCAGTTTCCATTATCTCAAAGCGAGAGATACTCTCAAGTTTCCCATTTGTAACTTTCATTTCTGTATAGGATGCAGGAACATGATGGCTTATCATTTCCAGACAAAGCCAAATTCAGTCAAACAGAAGACTTGTTCTCTGTCTGAAGTTCAAAAGGCAAATAATTTCAGAAAGTTCTGTTCATTTCCCTAAAACTAAGAGAAGATTAACATTAAGGAGCTTTGGAGATCACAATGATGCTCAATACATTCCACCTCAGGTGACTGTCTGTGTGGAGTTTGCACGTTCTCCCCGTGTCTGCGTGGGTTTCCTCCGGGTGCTCCGGTTTCCTCCCACAATCCAAAGATGTGCAGGTCAGGTGAATTGGCCATTCTAAATTGCCCGTAGTATTAGGTAAGGGGTAAATGTAGGGGTATGGGTGGGTTGCGCTTTGGCGGGGCGGTGTGGACTTGTTGGGCCGAAGGGCCTGTTTCCACACTGTAAGTAATCTAATCTAATGTACTCCTTTCCAAACCTATTCATTCCTGTTTGATCTCTCCTTTGGCAACAGGAAAGTTGGGGTGGGTTTAAGAGGAACTCTGTGCTACTTGGCATTGTCCCCACTTACAGACTGCTCAAACCTCATGGTCAATTCTATCTTTAGTATTATGTGTGTACTTTGACACAAACACAGTTCAGAGGAAGGATCCAGAGTGTGCAGCTATTGCTTGTCATCAATTTTTATTGGTAACCAGGTTGGAATTTAATAAAATGTCGGTGTGCTGCATTTTGTAAAACTATAAGTAATTTCTGTTTTTATTCCTGCTA
Organism: Chiloscyllium punctatum; assembly: GCF_047496795.1. NCBI lineage: Eukaryota > Metazoa > Chordata > Chondrichthyes > Orectolobiformes > Hemiscylliidae > Chiloscyllium > Chiloscyllium punctatum. The sequence continues at coordinate 159,116,124 of NC_092741.1, read as the reverse complement.
ACTGTACAAATTTTGAAAACTAAGTTCAAAATGAGAAAATAGTTATATATTATCAAAGAATAAATTATTCTTCCCTAACAAGGCGAAACCATTAATGCCAAATATTAGATTAAAAGTACTGAATGGTGACATCATACCTTAAGCTGTTTCCCAGAAGAAGTAATTTGGATTTCATCCTTCCTTTTGTGAAAAGTATCATTTCAAAGTTTTGTGCATATTTCAGTAGAAATGGTGATGCAAAGGATTTATTTAAAAACAACATTTTACTTCTAGTGATTTGTGATTAGTCATTTTGATGGAATCAGTTCATTCACTGTGTGAAGTCCCTGTGTATAGACTAAATCCACAATGTTAGTTGGAATAGGACTACTGTCCTCCATCTGTCAGCATTGTTATAATCTTCAGGCTATGCCAAGTTACTAAGATACCTTAAAAAAGATTGCAGTTAAGAGAAATTAATTGAACAGTGATGAATGATTGTCTTTTGGTGACAGTATGATACAAGGAAAATGTATACATTTCACTCAGATCTTGTTCCATAAAGGCGTGGTGGCAATATTTCAATAATTGATAGTTATGGAAATATGCTTTTAATAACTTCATCTTCCTGTCACACAAGCCGCATCTTGTTTGCACTAAGTACGCATATGTTTATGGTATTTCCTTTTCTAACATGGCAGAACACTCTGTAACAAAAGTAATTTGAACTGTGAAACCCAAAAATATTGTTCTCTGTATGGGTTCAATGTATTCTGCAAATGTCTGTATCTTTGGAGTACGTTTTTCAAGTATGTAAAATGATAATAGGACTGTCATCAAATGGGAAAGTGAGACTTGTGTGGCCTCAGAGCATTTTAAACCACTTTATAACCAGTGAAAAATGTTTAAAATGTGGCCACCATTGTAATTTAAGAACAATAACTCGTATTTATCATGGTGCTTCAAATGTCCTGAGCCATTTCACACGGCACTATCAACGAGATTCACTGCAGATAAGATAGCTTTTATATCCTTCAAATAGGAAAGAAGCAGATCAGTATGGAAATGTAACTCAGGGCTCAGCAGCTAAAGTTACAAATGCCATGGTAGAATGTTTAAAGTCCAGCAGTGTAAAAGGTCAAATTTGAAGGACGCATATATTTCCAAGGGTTATCGGATTAAAGGTGATTGTAGAGATGAGGAGGAACAAGACATTGGAGAGAGCTGAAAACCAGGACAAGCATTTTAAATGTAAACATTGCTCACTCCGAGGCTAATCTTGGAAATGTGGTTGTTAATTTTCACCCTGTAAGATTCCAGTAAGGAATGAGCATATTCTCTGTGTCAGTGATGCTGATTGAAGGACAGAGGTTCCCTAAGACATTGGAAGAACTCCCCTGTTCTTCTCCAAAGCTGCCATGGGATGTTCGCTACCATCTTCAGTGGACAGCAAGGCATTGTTTAATTTGTTGATTTTCGTTAGCTTTTCAGTGAGGCACCAGCTTGAATTTTGTGGCCAGGTCTTTGGGAAGTGGAATAAGAATCCACTAGGTTTTCACTCAAATTTGGAATCAAACACTGAATCACTGCTGACGCCTAATATTACTCCATAAAGTTAACCGTCATTGAGAGACATTGGGCTGGACTTTAAAAGCAGGGTCAGCACATCGATGCTCTGACGAATGATAGGTCCTGATCATAAGCCTCAATGGTTGTGATCATAGGCTAGTTGGCCCTACATATTAAATGTAAGAACAATTCCAAATAAATCTTTTGGGTTTTGTGACAAACTGGAAAGAAGTTGGCTCAGTGGGGAAAAAAAATTGAAAATTTGAATCCAAGAAAGGACAGGCCTCTTAACAAGTTCCTTCAGGAGCGTGCTGGGTCATTCATTGGCAGGATCTGCATTCCTCACTGTCGCCCTCATTGGCTCTTTGAAAAACCAAAACCGCCCCCAAGTCACTGGATTAAAAGCAATTTTTAATTAGTGTGCACATGGAAACTCTGATCCTGATACTCCTCCAAAATCAAACCCATCAATCTTTATTCAGACAGTGTCAGTTTAGAATTTCTGATAATATTTACCTTCACTTTCTTGCCTTTTCCCCATAATCCTTGATTCCCTCACTGACTGAAAATCTATGGCGGCACTGCTGCCTCACAGCGCTAGAGACCCTCGGGCGACTCTCTGTGTGGAGTTTGCACATTCTCCCTGTGTCTGCGTGGGTTTCCTCCGGGTGCTCCGGTTTCCTCCCACAGTCCAAAGATGTGCAGGACAGATAAATTGGCCATGCTAAATTGCCCGTAGTGTTAGGTAAGGGGTAAATATAGGGGGGTCGGTGGGTCGGCTTCGGTGGGTCGGTGTGGACTTGTTGGGCCGAAGGGCATGTTTCCACACTGTAACTAATCTAATCTAATTTCTGCTGTGTCCCAGGGAAAAAAAATCAAGGAAAAGATCCTCTTGTCTTCATTGGCAACCTTTCAATATTTTTAATATTTGTGATTTATTCTACACTCTCTGGCAGCTTAAGAATGACTAAAAGGCTTCTTTCCACCCCACCACCCAGGAAATGAATATTTATTGTATGGACAGGATTTTGCTAAAAACACGTTTTAATTGCTGGTGTTGAAAATTACTTGGCACTGGTGGCACAGATGCTGTTTAAAGTGTTCCAGCTGGGTTCCTGCCCCCCTCGTGTGTTATCTGTTTGACCAATCGAGTGCTCAAGCAGTCATTTGAGTTGAGCAACCAATTAGCAGAAAGTTGGTGAATTGACTTCCTATGGTGCTCATAGTCAATGTAAAAGGTGATTGTGCATAATTATAATCTGTATGATATGAGTGACAACATAAGAACAGGTTGAGCTTGTTGGCAGTACATAGTTCATCATGTATTAAAGCACCACTATGTTTTGCATACATCCTAATCTTCAATCTCTAGCAAGTTATATTATGTAATATTAATTGGGAACTGGGAATATTTTGTGCTTTGACTTGAGATTTTTTTTAACTGATTAATAGAAAGAGCAGTCTGCTACTTTGTGAAAATGAATCCTGGACTGCACAGCTAAAACAGGCAGTGTATGCAAAATATATCATGGAATAAAGTAAGCCTAAAGGGAGTGACTTCAAAATGAAATATTTTTAGGAAGTTAATTGTTTGAATTACAAACGCACCTCAAACTCAGATACACATTTGTATCTGAAAGTGCCTAAAGTAGTAGTCAGCTCATGCGAGCAAATTTCTTCATAGAAACTCATACTGAACAATGTCTGAACTTAGCGTCAAAGTATCAATGAGGTTAATGTTACTTGTAATGATTATAATAAGGTCAGCCAGGTGGACCTCTCAGAATGAGTTCCCTGATTGGGGCTGTTAATTTAGTCCAGTCAGGGTGCCCTGGCTGACAGATATAAACAGGAGTGCCAGAGGTTCTGTTCACTCTGAGAGTTGCCTTTGAGCGAACCAGATCTTTGTCAATGACTCTCCAAGCCAGGATACTAGCCTCTGTAGATTTATTTCAATATTCACCATTATTCACATGTGGTGAACTTCAGGTGAGGGGCAAGTTCATGGTTAAGCTGAAATACTCACGTCTTGCTCTCCACATTTTGCTGATTTGCCAATATCTTTACGAAGGCAAGATTGTATTTTTTTGTCGCCATTGAAATGCACGTATGGGATGAAGTTGCTGGATTTGTGAGATGTGATGGAACTAACTTCAGAGATTGAAGTCTTGTCATTATAAGCATATGTACCTTCTGAGCAATGTGATAACTTAGTTAGTGTAAATCACCCTCTCTAACACTAGCAATTATTTGTTACAAGCATGAAGCCTCGTTCATTGTTTGTTGTTGGAAATCTCAAACATCTAAAATTTAAATGCTTTAATGTTTTAATAAATTCTTTGTATCTCCTTTTTCTTAATCAAATCCTTTCTTCTCTCAATCCTGCTTTATTTCTATGGGATTAACAAAGAAACTACCTACACTAATTTATGCTTCTCTCTGTCCCTGCACAATTACTTCATGTTAATAAATAGATTTGTGGATGCTGGAAATCTGAAGGAAGAACAGAAATAGCTGGAGAAACTCAGTAGGTCTCACAGGATCTGTGGAGAGAAAGCAGAGTTAACGTTTTGGGTCCAGTGACCCTTCGTTAGTGTCAAAGAAAATTACAGCACAAGAGGAGGCCCTTCGGCCCTCCAAGCCTGTGCCGATCCAGGTCCTCTATCTAAACCTGTTGCCTATTTTCTAAGGATCTGTATCTCTTTGCTCCCTGCCTATTCATGTATCTGTCTAGATACATCCTAAATGCTGCTATCGTGACCGCCTCTACTACCTCCACTTGCAACGCCTTCCAGGCACCCACCACCCTTTTGTGTAAAGCACTTTCCAGCATATTTCCCCTAAACTTTTCCCCTCTCACCTTGAACTCGTGACCCCTAGTAATTGAGTTTGTCACTCTGGGGTGGGGGGGCTGAAGAAAACTTCTTGCTATCCACCCTGTCTATACCTTTCATGATTTTGTACACCTCAATCAGAGTCCCCCTTCAACATCTGTCTTTCTAATAAAAATAATCCTAACCTACACAGCCCCTCTTCATTGCTAGTGCTGTCCATACCAAGCAATATCCTGGTGAACCTCCTCTGCACCCTCTCCAAAGCATCCACATCCTTTTGGTAATGTGGTGACCAGAACTGTACACAGTATTCCAAATGTGGACAAACCAAAGTTCTAGACAGCAGTAAGATGACCTGCCAAACTCTTGTACTCCATACCCGGTCCGATGAAGGAAAGCATGCTGTATGCCTTCTTGACCACTTTACTGACCTGCGTTGCAACCTTCAGGGAACAACGGACCTGAACACCCAGATCTCTCTGTACATCAATTTTCCTCCAGGATTTTCCATTTACTGTATAGTTAGCTCTTGAATTGCATCTTCTGAAATGCGTTACCTTGCATTTGCCCGGATTGAACTCCATCTGCCATTTCTCTGCCCAACTCTCCAATCTATCTATATTCTGCTGTATTCTCTGACAGTCCCCTTCACTATCTGCTACACTACCAATCTTTGTATCATCTGTGTACTTGCTAATCAGACCACCTGTACCTTCCTCCAGATCATTTATGTATATCACAAACAACAGTGGTCCCAGCACTAATCCCCATGGAACACCCACTGGTCACAGGTCTCCACTTTGAGAAACTCCCTTCCATTACTACTCTCTATCCCCTGCTGTCCAGCCAGTTCTTTATCCATCAAATTTCAGTTGTTTCTTGCCCTTCTCTTGATGCTCCATTTCCCTTGCTGTGCCATTATTAATAGGAAAAAGAATCTTTAAATCTGAATTTACTCAAATAATCTAACAATTGACAGCTACCATTAAGGTGCCTGCTGCAACAGAATCTGGTCCATTATCATCATCAGTCTGGTAGCAGAGCAGTTGGAGACTGAAGATAAAGTACTGAATGTGAGAAGTTATTGCATAGGCACCAAGTAATTGTTAACTCAGATGAGTGACTATTAGACACCAATTGAGAGTGAAACATGAAAAATTAGCATTTACAATATACTGCCAATGTAAATGAGAAAAGAAGTCCCTTCTCATTAATACATTTTCTAAGTGTTTCTGCCCTTGTTTCTATTGTCCTGTGGCTGTTAATCTCTTAACTGAGCAGGTGTTCCAACTGTTGCTGTAAAAGTTGCATCTTCACTGAGTTGAACTGCCCGTCATGTGTGACAGTGGTAGGTTGTGCTGAACATATCTAGGGTGACATTTTCAATTGATTTTATTTACAGGCTATAATCTTTGGGGATGGATATTATGTTGCTGTAACCATGGTGCCTGATTATTTGGTATTTTCTAAAAGGTGCCCCAGTACTGACTGCTTCAGTACTTGCTTTAATCTATGGACGTTTATTTCTTCTGGTTGATTTCAGTTCTCTTTCCTGGAGAACTGTCCAGTTTCCCCAATTCTCCATTGAGCTTGTAATTTTTGTTACTGTGATAATCACAGCTCTGATTGCTGGCTAAGTGGTCACCAATGAGATAGCCATAAGGAAATCTGTGTGTGGCTCCTGGTAGAGACTTCCAATGGGCACAATTAAACCAAGGTGGGGCCAGAGAACATGTCTAAGTAGAGAACAATTTCAACTTGCAAACAGTATTAGGGCATTCATGATGAAAGTTTTGAGTGCAAAAGCAATTCCTCATTTTTTCCATTGCTCTCTTGTCTAAAACATAATATGACCAATTTTCAGGGTACCTGGTCTTTTTGTTTCAAACACAAGGACTAAAGGGTAAAATGTGGACAAATTGTATCAATGTGCAGCTCTGGTAGCATGAGCAAATTCACGGGGTGCATTTGTTACATGTCTTAGTGTCCATTAATATGGAAATGTGAAGCATTATCCTTGTTCACATAAATCTTTTGGAAAATGTTGGAGGATTCTACAAAGAGTTCCACAGTTCTAACCAAAGATATACTCTTGAAATTATGTTTTTGATAAACATCTTTGTAAGGAGTTGGAGGTCAAGATTGATAGGACAGACAATCCCCACTCCTCAAACTCCTCTCCAAAAAAGTGACCTGATTAATTTGTTCCAGCCACTTTCATTGGAAATACCTGGGGACCTCTGCCACAAAGCAATGGTGGGAAACTGCATGTAGAGGGATAACTAATCGCAATAGCTTGATCGAGACCAATTTCTAGCAATTTTCATACTCCCCAGCGGAGCTGTAAAAGTTTAGTTCTCAAAAAAAGTTACAGTTGTTACAAAATAATATGAAATGTGAGAATGCCATAGCAGATTTTTGAAAAAATCTAAATACAAATTTAAAGTGTGGATAAATGGAAAGTAGCTTTGTATGTAAGTTTACATCACTGGAATGGATCAATGTTATTCTTTGGCCAGATGTTTTGCTGAGTTGGAAAAGTTCTGTGCTACAACCACGATTTACAGCTTCTCCCTGCTATTATCAGACTAATGAACAGGCTTCTCATATTAGAGTGGATCTTTATTTGTACTTTCTCTGTAGCTAAAGTCAGAAGTCACACGACACCAGGTTATAGTCCAACCAGATAATTTGAAATTGCAAAGTTTCAGAGCCCTTCTCCTTCGTCAGGTGATGTGACTTCTGACTTTGTCCACCTCAGTCCAACACCAGCACCTCCACATCAAGGCTCCTCTGTAGCTGTAACATTATATTCTGCACTTTGTTCTATTCCTCTGATGTACTTACGTAAGTTATGATTTATCTGGATAGCATGCAAAGCAATACTTTTTAATGTGTCTTGGTGCATGTGACAATATTAAATTAAGTCAAAAGAATGGTACTGGAGCACCAATTTGGAAGATTCATACCCTCCCAATTTTCCCACAGTGTCATCTGTGTTTCTGAAAAATTATTCATGGACTTTAGACATTTTGAGCAAAAGGTCTAAATCTTCTCAAGTTATTTGGAGAGGACCAAGTTTCTCTTTGGAGAGGATTAGGAACCACTTTGGGATTATTATGTAACTATTATGTGTAAAAGGTGGATAAAACTTGAGGGTCTGTTAAGTTGTCAATTAATTTGAAAAGCGAAAGTTTTACTGTGACTTGATTGAATGAAATGTGTTTGCAAATTCAATCAATGTTTGTTGACTTAGCCTGAGGGCTGTGATTATAAAGTATTCCTAGACCGTTCCCACCACCTTTCAATATCACATGGGGGTGGGCGGATGCAGTAAATTCAGTTTGATTGACAGCTCTGATTGGTTATAAATTGGTTAATTGTCTTTGATATGAGGCTTTGATTACAAATGTTTGAAATGTTTGTTTTATAAGGATTAAATCCTTGAAATAAATGTTTATCTTTATAAGAGATTTTTCTTTCAATTTCATTCATGGAATGTAGGTCAACTCTGTTCAACAATCTCTGGATTAAACACTCTATCCTATAGCCCAGAGATACAATAAACCTGTCAGAGATTGCTCACTTTTTCAATAGGACTGGGACATAAGGGTTTGTTTTTCTGTGCTGTAGATCTCTATGACTCTGTAACTCAATGTTTGCCATCTTGAGAGAAGAAACAATGGATTAGCATGAAATTATTTTATGAATGGATTAGAGGTGGATTCAAGCAGTTATCATCTATATTTTGTTAATGAGTGTGCCTTATTGAACCAATAACATAATTAGATTGTTTTCTTGATTTAAAGAAAAGCATTCTTGTAAAACTAAACCTCAGAATAGAGCACTGTTAATTTATATTTGTAAGATTAAAGTTAGGTTGTAGTCCAACAGGTTTATTTGGAAGCACTAGTTTTCAGAGCACTGCCCCTTGATTAGTTGGTTGTGGAGTATAAGATCATACGACGCAGAATTTATAGCAGAAGTTTACAGCGTGATGCAACTGATATTATATATTGAAAAACACCTGGATTGTTTAAGTCTCATCTTTTAGAATGACCATGATAAGACTAAACAAACAATCCAGGTGTTTTTCAATATATAATATCAGTTGCATCACGCTGTAAAATTCTGCTATAAGTTCTGTCTTATGATCTTATACTCCACAACCACCTGATGAAGGGGCAGTGCTCTGAAAACTAGTGCTTCCAAATAAACCTGTTGAACTATAGCCTGATGTTGTGTGATTTCTAACTTTGTACTGCCCAATCCAACAGTGACACATTCAAAAGTGTAAGTTTTAAGTATAGAGCTCTCAATTGCTTAAAAAAAATTTATCAGGAAAGAAAAACTACTGTTTAAGATCTTGAACATTCGGTGCTTTGGTACCAATCCAGTTATCTGGTTTTATCTGTGATGCTAATCAGCCACCATGCCCATTAACATGTGTATGATGTGTGGTATAATTCACAGCAGCATGTTATCTAATTTAAAATGTAGGGAGCATCTTCTTGGGAATTGTTGCTAGCATTGTAGTAAAAATGATGGGAAAATGTCTTTGGTTTTGTTTGAACTTAGTTTCAAACATGAAGGAGTTGTGCAATTAACTGTAGTGCTACTGCATGTGGTTGCCATGCAATGGAAGCTGCTATCCTAACAACTGTGGGACAATATTTCTCTTGCCAGTAAGTTCATCGCCTTTGCACAAGTACTCTTACATTTGTGCAGTAACTTACGTTTAAGCAGCACTCTAATGCAATAAAATGTCAGTGATTAGTGGTGTGCCTCAGGGATCAGTGTTGGGACCACAACTATTTTCAATTTATATCAATGATTTGGAGCTGGGGACCATGTGTGCAGTGTCAAAATTTGCTGATGACACTAAGATGAGTGGCAGATCAAAGGTGTGCAGAGGAGTGTGAAACTTTGCAGAGGAATATGGATACATTGAGTGTGTGGGCAAAGGTCTGGCAGATGGAATACAATGTTCGCAAATGTGAGGTCATACATTTTGGTAAGAGTAACAGCAAAATAGGTTATTACTTGAATGGTAAAACATTGCAGCATGTTGCTGTGCAGAGGGACCTGGGTGTCCTTGTGCATGAATTGCAGAAGATTGGTCTGCAGGTACAGCAAGTAAATAGGAAGGCAAATGGAATTTTGTCCTTCATTACTAAAGGGTTGAGTTTAAAAGCAGAGAGGTAATGTTACAGCTGTACAAGGTGCTGGTGAGTCCACACCTGGAATACTGTGTGCAGATTTGGTCTCCTTAGTTGAGAAAGGATGTCCCGGCACTGGAGGGGGTGCAGAGGAGGTTCACTAGGGTTGATTCTGGGGTTGAGGGGTTTGGCTTATACAGAGAGGCTGACTAGAGTGGGTCTATATTCAATGGAATTCAGAAGAATGAGGGAGTCTTACAGAAACATATAAAGTTATGAAGGAAATCGACAAAATAGAAACAGACAGGATGTTTCCATTGGTGGGTGAGACTAGGACAAGAGGGCATGGCCTCCAGATGAGAGGAAGCAGGTTTCGACCTGAACTGAGGAGGAATTTCTTCACCCAGAGGGTTGTTAATCTACGGAATTCCTTGCCCAGGGAAGTAGTTGACGCTACTTCAGTAATTGCTTTTAAAGCAAAGGGAGATAGCTTTTTGAAAAATGAAGGAATTAGGGGAAATGTGAAAACGCGGGCAAGTGGAGCTGAGGCCATGAAAACCTTGGCCATGATCTTATTGAGTGGTGGAGCAGGCTGGAAGGGGGCTGACGGCCTACCCCTGCTCCTCGTTCTTATGTTCTAATGTGTTTCACATCAGGGGGAATGTATGAAGCAACAGTAGAACAAAGAAAATTTACAGCCCAGGAACAGGCCCCTCTACCCTCCAAGTCTGAGCCAATCCAAATCTTCCGTCTAAACCAGTCACCCAATTCCTAAGCATCTCTGCTCCCCACCTACTCATGCATCTGTCCAGACACATCGTAAATGAATCTCCCGTGCCTGCCTCTACCACCTCTGTTGGCAACGCGTTCCAGGCACCTACCACCCTCTGTGTAAAGTACTTGCCGCGTATATGCCCCTTAAACTTTTCACCTCTCGCCTTGAAAGCATGACCTTAGAATTAAGATAGATATCAAGTACATACGCCAAAAGAATTGGAGGAGACTTTGCTGCCCGAACTGCTGAGTACCTCCCAGTATTTTCTGTTTTGGGTTTAGATTTCCAGTATGCACAATCCATGAAGGATCTGGAACATGCTGGGACCATATGGCTTGCAGAGGTCACCAAGTTCCTCAAGCTTGTTCTGTTTTGATGTTGTCTAAAATACTGATAATTATGAAACCATCTCTGCACTTCAGGAAATCAGTTTTGCATTCTTGATAAAGGCTTTAAAATTTTTTTGAAAAGTTTGTATTCTGTCTATAATGACCAGGGAGAATTGGTGTCCTGTGACTTTAAGAAAGTGACTTCCTGTTGGCGTCTGGTTCATTCGCTCTGAGTCACAGCCTGTGGTTGGCTGAGGATGGTTGTAACTGTTCAATGTGGTTACTGGGGCACCAAGATGTCATCAGTAGCAACATAGGACTGGAGTGTGGTTTACACTGTGTACTCAAGATGTTCCTGCTTTAACAAGCTCAGCCATGTTCTGTATTTGCATTTTACCATTTTATACGTGTGGATACATATTAAAGATCGAGACGAATGGATAGAACCGTCATTAGGTCAGAGCTTAAGAGAGGTTAAGAAAAGGCAGTTTGCATTTTTACTGTTTGTTTTCAATGTTTGTACTAGTTAGGAAATCTTGACTTTGGCAGGAAATAACGACTGGGAAACTCAGGAGTGAAATATGTTCAATAATGAGAAATGTTAAAATACAGTAGAGCTGGGTCCATTTAACAGAACATTTAGCTCTGTTTCTACAGCATGTCAGCACCAACCTATTTCCAGCAGTCCAAATCGCCAGCAGTTGACTCATAACTTGTATGTTATGACGTTTCAAGTACTCAGTTACATACTTCCTAAAGGTTGAGATTTCCTGCCTCAATTACTATGGAGAAAGTGAGGACTGCAGATGCCGGAGATGAGGTTTCAGAAGAGATTTGAGGAAAGCATTTTTCACCCAGAGCATGGTGGGAATCTGGAATGCACTGCTTGGATGGTGGCAGAGGCAGAGTCAAGAGTGTGGAGCTGGAAAAGCACAGCAGGTCAGGCAGCATCCAAGGATCAGGAGAGTCGATATTTCGGGCATAAGCCCTTCCTGATGAAGAGCAAATTCTTCTGTTCCTCGGATGCTGCTTGACGTGCCGTGCTCTTACAGTACCACTCTCTTGACTCTGCCTCTGCTACCATCCAAGCAGTGCATTCCAGATTCCCACCATGCTCTGGGTGAAAAATGTTTTCCTCAAATCCCTTCTGAAATCTCCCTCCTTTTACCTTAATATGATTTCCCCTTGTTATTGGCCCTACAATGGAGGAAACAGCTGCTTCCGATCCACCCTGCCCATGGATCTCCTAATCCTCTACACCTCTCTGAAGTCCCCACTCAGCCTTCTCTGCTCTAATGTAAACAGCCCGAGCTTATCACTGAAAAGTTCCATCCCAGGCACCATCCTGATGAATCTCCTCTGCACCTGCTCCATTGCAATCCCATCCTCCCTATAGTGTGGGGACCAGAACTGCACACAGTACTTCAACTGTGGCCTCACCATAGTGCTGTATAGCTCCATCGTGATTTGCCTGCTCATATAGTTTACACCATGACTGATAAACGCTAGTATCCCATATGGTTTCTTACCTACTGTATTAACCTGTCCAGGACAAATGCCACAAGATCCCTGTGATCCTCTGAGCTTCCTCATGTCTTACAATTCATTGAGTAATCCATTGTCTTGTTACTTCTTCTAAAGTATACCACCTCACATTTATCTGGGTTAAATTCCATCTGCCACTGACCTGCCCATCTAACCAACCTTCCTGTAATCCACTTTTTCCTCACTGTCAAGCAGTCAGCCAATCATCTTACCATCCCCACTACATTTTTCTAAATCATTTATATATGTATGAAAAATAATAAGTGACCCAGCACTCATCTCTGTGGTACACCACTGGACATCAGGTCCCAGTCACACAAACCACACAAACAGCCTCCTACCTCCACCCTCTTCCTCCTACCATTCAACAATTTTAGATCCAATTTGTCAAATTTGCCATGGATCCCATGTTTTTTACCTTTATTTTAATTGGGGAGATAGGCCGCCTACTTGCGGAACGTTTCAGAGAACACCTCTGGGACACCCGGACCAACCAACCCAACCATCCTGTAGCTCAACACTTCAACTCCCCCTCCCACTCCAACAAGGACATGCAGGTCCTTGGACTCCTCCATCGCCAGACCATAGCAACACGACGGTTGGAGGAAGAGCGCCTCATCTTCCGCCTGGGAACCCTCCAACCACAAGGGATGAACTCAGATTTCTCCAGTTTCCTCATTTCCCCTCCCCCCACCTTGTCTCAGTCAAATCCATCGAACTCAGCACCGCCTTCCTAACCTGTAATCTTCTTCCTGACCTCTCCGCCCCCACCCCACTCCGGCCTATCACCCTCACCTTGACCTCCTTCCACCTATCGCATTTTCAATGCCCCTCCCCCAAGTCCCTCCTCCCTACCTTTTATCTTAGCCTGCTTGACACACTTTCCTCATTCCTGAAGAAAGGCTTATGCCCAAAACATCGATTCTCCTGCTCCTTGGATGCTGCCCAACCTGCTGCGCTTTTCCAGCAACACATTTTCAGCTCTGATCTCTAGCATCTGCAGTCCTTACTTTCTCCTTTATTTTAATTAGTCTCCTATGTGGGACCTTGTCAAAGGTATATACACTACATCAGTTGCTCTACTCTCATCTCTCCATTTGGTCACCTCCTCAAAAATGCATATCAAATATGTTAGGTGTGACCTCCCTCTGACAAACTGTGCTATCTCTGATCAAACTTTGCCACTGTAAGTGGATATTAATTCTGTCCTTCAGAATTTTCTCCAATAGATTCTCTCCCACTGATGAGAAACTCACTGGTCTGTCATTCCCTGGTTTATCTCTACCACCTTCCTTGAAAAATGAAGCCATATTAGTTGTCTCGTCTTTCCCTGAGGTCACAGAGGAATTAAAAATTTGGGTCTGAGTTCTGTAATTTCCTCCCTCACCTCCCACAGCAGCCTGGGATACAAGCCATGCGGACCTGGGGATTTGTCTATTTTCAAAATCTCTGATACCTTCTCACTCCCAATGTCAAACTGCTCAAGAACCTCCCCATCCCTCTTCTCAAGCTCTGTACCTACATTCTCCGTTTCCTGAGTGAAGACAGATGTGAAGTTCTCATTTCACACCGTATCAATGTTCTCTCGCTCACCCTCTTGGTCACTAATGGGTGCATCTCTTTCCCTTAATATATATGACAGAATATCTAGGGATTCTCCTAAATTTTATCCACGAGTGTTTTCTTATTTACCTCTTTGTTCACCTTTCTTCAGTTCCCCCCCTGAACTCTCCTCCAATAGGCTCCTGTTGTTCCCTTTGTACCTGCTCAAGGCCTGTCTTTTCCTTTTTATCCAGTCATGAATATTCTGAGATATCCAGGTCTCTTTGCGTTTGTTGTTGTTACATTTCATCCTCGAGGAAACATGCTGGACCTGCTCACAAATTCTGTTTTGAATGGCTCCCACTGTTCTGTTGTAGACTTAGCCCAAAAATGTGCAGGTTAGGTGAATTGGCCATGCTTCATTGCCCATAGTGTTAGGTGAAGGGGTAAATGTAGGGGAATGGGGCTGGGTAGGTTGCTCTTCGGAGGGTCAGTGTGGACTTGTTGGGCCGAAGGGCCTGTTTCCATACTATAAGTAATCTAATCTAATCTAATCAAACTAGCTGTTTACTTTGGCCAGATCCTGCCTTATTTTAATAAAATCTGCCATCTCCAGTTCAAACCCTTTTATTGCAGACCAACCTTTTCCTTTTCTAGAACAAACTTTAAACGTACTGTGTTGTGGTTGCTGTCATTAAAATACTCCCTCACTGTTTGTTATCTGTCCAGCTTTATTACCCAGAATTGGATCCAGTTACAGTGGTTCATGTTAGACCCTTTACTGTTGATATACAAATCTCTCTCAATTACCTTTTGAAGAAAAATGCACCCTTTAACCCAGCCTTCCCTCTGTGCAGGACCCAAAGGCCTCTGTGTGGTTGTGACCTTTGGAACTGGAGGTCAATCTGCTGATTGATGCACTGACCCCAATAACTGTGTACAGAACGTTGGAGCTGGAAGTCTTTACACTATCATTATGCCCCAATTAATGCTATCCCTATTGTTTTGCACTTATGATTACCAAAGGCACCATTGTATAATTTTTGTAAGTGTATCCCTGGTAATTCCGTTTTCAGCAGAAAAAGTTGATTATTGGAATTTGATTGTATTAATGTTGAAATATGTCCACAATTTTGAATGTAAAATCTGTTTCATATTGGCTGTAATATATTTTGCTCACATCAACGATTTTTTGATAACTATGGCCATCATTAATCCTGGAGATTTCAGCAAGATCTGTGGACCATAACATCTAGTTTTTTTTTTAAATTGGAAACTGCATCTTTTTAATTCAACAATGAAAGTGGGAATTGTGTTAAGAATGAGGAACCAGCCAAGTAAACTGAACTTGCCCTTTCTGGATCAGACATTGGTGTATTTCCTACCAACCTGTGACAAATCACATTAAATTGTGCTGTTTCTGTTCAAATTTTGAATCCATCTGCTGGATAATGTCTTTGATATTAACTGGAAACTTGAGTAAGCCAGAACATATATATCAAGGCAAGTCGTGATACTATTTGCAACAGCTGGGATGGTTTAACAAACCTGTAATTTTCCTTTCCTGTAGTTTTCCACAGACAGCTAGTTGAGTTAGTTATGTTAGTGCAGTGTGAGTGATTAAACATTCACGCACATCTGAAAATCGGATTATAATGAGAAACACTTGACCTACATACAGTGTCAAAAGTGTAACAACAGTAAATCAAGTTGTAGAGACTGGAAATAGAGGCAGATAGATGACCTTTAGTATATTCAGCAAATTTGATTTTCAGTATAAAAACCAAAAGGATTGCAGATGCTGTAAATCAGAAACAAAAATAAAAATTGCTGTAAATGCTCAGCAGGTTGAGCCTGCATCTGTGAAGAGAAATCAGAGTTAATTGATCTGAGGAAGGGTCATTCAACCTGAAACATTAATTCTCATTTATCTCTACAAATGCTGCCAGACCTGCTGGGTTTTTCCAGCAATTTCTATTAAACTTCAGCGTCCTGAGTTTCAATGGGTCCGTGCATTCTGAGTCAAGATGATATGTACTAGAGATTAGAATTCCGGTATAAATTAGTCTTCATTTTAAAGTCAGACATTTCACCTTTATTGCAAATTTTCAAATTTATGCTAATGTTTATTGGACTGATGGATAGTCTTTGATCATCATGCCACCATTTAGTTGACATTATGGGGTGAACAGCAGCTTCTATTGATTTTGTTTTTGTTCCTGTTTAAAGACCATAAAGAAAAGCCCATATCTGGATTTGTCCAATGGTTTGTCTGTATGTAATGTTTCCTACTGGACATGACAAGATGTGGGTGTCCATTGGACATTTTCGTCAGACCAGCAGTGACTTAGAGGGAGTGTTCAGGTGGAATGTAGCTAAACAACAAGTAGTAGGGACAATGGAATTGTGTGTGCAATGAGATGTCAGCTCTGTGCCATAGCATTACAGATTGCCAACAGTTGTCAGGATGTAGAGTGCTTTTCCAGATGGTGCGGATAGAAGGGATGCTGGTCTTTCTGCCGATATCTGGTCAATGGGGAGTTGTTCTGGAAATAGCACATGGTAAGCTGAGGTGAAATTGGGACTTGAGAGATGCTATAGGAGTCAGAAGGTAATTAATGAAGAGATTTGGTAAGCTAAGGTGAGAAATCTTGCTGGACTTCAGGCAAGAATTTCTCCAAAAATGTAACTTGCACTTAGCCAGAATACCATAAGATTTGACCCAGAGGGTTGTGTATTATGGTCTGTTTTTGGTGAGGTTGAAGACGGGCTCATTAAATGCAGCATGTGACTTTCTCAATGCATTCCTGCCTCTGCCCCGTTTTCCATTTTACAGTGGGAGGTGCAGGCATTCAGCAGCCTGTTGAGTTGCTAAAATGACTAAGTGACCACTATGCTTTATCAGATCTTCATTGCTATTATATCCACTGCAGAAAAATGTCCAAACTCCTGTGTCCAATAGAGGCAAGGCCCCACAAGATCTTAATCGCCTTTAACTCTCCTCACTATCTGTCAATCCCAGCTCCCTTACTCTTTTTTTCACTCTCCTCATTGCTGAGATCCCCCTCTTACCTTCAGTTTGGCTTCCATTATCCCCTTTACCTCAGGGACTGGCTGTGATGACTGCTGTAGCATGGTTCTGTTCGCAGACTTACTGACCACTCTGATTGGCCAACGGCTGTCTGACGTGGGACTTCCTCCTGAATGTGGGACAGAAGTCCTGTGTTCAGCCATTGAAAGCTCCATAGAGCACATTGGAGCAGTCCGAATCGACTGGGCTGAGTCCCCTGCTGACACTTTGGTGCCTGTATTTGCTTCGAATTGTAGTGTTTATCACCAGCACAGGTTCGAGAGCTGAGATTTACAAATGTGAAGTGGTATAGCATTATCGTCATTCATGGGTATAATGACAATACAAGAAGGTTAAACAGACAATTTTCTTTATAAACTCAAACCCACGTTTATAATGCTCACTTCAATTACACTAAACGCGTTAGTGTAACAATGAATGGATCTCAAAACCTGCCTAACCTGTGTCAGAACCACACCAGGTCCCTGAAACATGAAGTTTCATAGCTTGTTCAAACAGTTCATATTTTCTGTTTTAATTTAAACATAACCAGTAGCCTCAAACAAGAGAAAAGTTAGTTTATTGCACAACTATTGCTGAAAGCTAACATTTAAACTGAGATACTGTAGTAGCACTCTGCCACTATAGAAACACTTTAATACCACAGCTGATCAAAAGGTGTAATTAAAAACTGGAGAAGTTTACATGGACTGTTCAAATATATGTGTAAACATTTTTTAAAAAAGTCCTGTCCTTCTCCTTCCAAACCTTCTGGGAGAGATATTGAGTTGCTGTAGCAACATCCACATTTCCCGGCATTTTGTGATCGGGTGTTGAAAATTGTGTTGGTTTGTTTTCCATCACAAGGCTGAGCAAGAATCATTTGATTCTTAGCATCGACTGATATTCAACTGTTTGGCCTCATTAGGAATGCACTGTCTTTAGTGAAATGGTACTTGAACCTGGAGTATCTGACACCTCCCTTTTGGACGTTTATAATGGAAGGGTTTGATGGCAAGAATGTATGACTAAAATTAGATTTTGTCGACAGGATGTGTCCACAGATGTAAGAGTCTGTCAGTTGTTGTTGACAGTGTCGGTGCTCAGTGATACACTTTCTAGGTGAGTGCACAGCAGGCTTTTTTACTAGAAACTGGCACCTGTGAGTACAAAATGTTTTTCAAATGCAAGATACAGGAAGTAAATACAATGCAGTGACTGTTACTTCTTCCCCTCTCCATCGAATCTAGTTCCTCATTCACAGTTCTGATTGTTTGTCAAGACTTGGCGAATTAATATTGGCAATTGATTGTTGAGCACAAATTCATAAAGTATCAGTAAAAGGGAAGTAATTTTAAATTGGTCATTTCCCATTCGTATTGACAGTTTGTGTTTCAGAACAAGTGATTTGGGTATAACAACAGCTCTGTGGTTTCCAGATTTCAAGATGCAAACATTAATCCAAATGACACATATAGGTGCCTGAATTTTGTACAGTGTTCAGCCACTAGCTTCAGTGATGTTGAGAAGAAGCAAAGTGAAGAGATTGGTCATCTGCTCTGACTTGGCACCTCTAGACAGTCGCTCTGACAACAGCCATGGAATTGGACGAAGTCATCAAAGACAATTAAGAGACTCTAAATTCAGATGACTGATCTATGTAAAGGGGTAAGGGGTGGAGCCTGGAGTTGAAGTCATTTTAAAGCAATGTCAGGATAGAGATTTGTGAATCAGTGAGAAATAGAAAGGCACAATCTAAAAGTTGCTAGTTACTCTGAGAGCAATTGGCTCCATTGCACATTCAACTTGTTTGCAAAATTACAAAGTTATCGTTTTATTCTGCCTGTAGCATTTTCAACATGACATCATGTATTTCATATTCTTCTTGATACAGGAAGTTTGCTGATAAAAATCAACAACCGCTTCCTTATATGTACAGAAATAAAGTTACAGAAAGCGGAAATGTCACTTTTTTTTCAAAGAAACACTTTTATTTCGCTGACATAAACTGCATTACTGTGCTATTCAACCAATGAGCTTAGGAGGTGGAAACGACAAAAAAAAGAACAGCAGCAGCTTCAACCGTTCAGAGGTTTAGTCTGAAAAAGAAAATGTTACATAAAAACTTTTATTCTGATCAGTACAAAGGTAAGGAGTACTGTTACTCAGTTGGAAACTTGTGTGTTTTAGAAAATCTAGTCTGTTAAAGTGACTAACATTATAAACATGCAGAATCCCACTTGTCGTGGTTGCTATGTGGGAGGAACCCAAACTCATGTTTTCTTCAGTCACTTTAACTCTGTAACCTTTTTTCTGAAATGCAAATAAATCTGGCATTTGTGTGCAGTGCTGCATTCTTTCTTCACTAAAGCTGAAATTGTTTTCTATCATTCCTGAGGCCGATTTTGAAATTCACTGACCATATCTTGTAACACTGAATTTACAGCAGACCTGAATGTGACCAATCATTGCAGAAATAATACTGCAGCTTAAAAATGCCTTTGAATGGAATAGAGTGAACATCACAGGAGAAATTGCTGAATTTTTAAGTTTGTAGTAAATAGCTCCACACCTCTCTTGTGTCTGCTATTGCAGAGTAATCTTGCAAACAGGCAGGCCTTGAGAAATCATGTACACAGCTACAGCAGTTTGTATTGTTGTTCACTGCAGCTACCATCAGGAAATTACTTTGATACTAGTGGTAACTGCACAATGAGTGGAACTTGACATTTTCAGAATTACTATTGAGTATCCTTGATAAATATGTACCTGTCAGGCAGGGAGGAAAGGGTCGTATGAGGGATCTGTGGTTTAATAAGGAATTGGAATGCCTTGTTAAAGGGAATAGGGTGGCCTATGTAAAGATGAGGCGTGAAGGTTCAATTGGGGCGATTGAGAGTTATAAGGTAGCCAGGAAGGATTTGAAGAGAGAGCTAAGAGCAGCAAGGAGGGGACATGAAAAGTCCTTGGTTGGTAGGATTAGGGAAAACCCAAAGGCTTTCTATAGGCATGTCAGGAATAAAAGGATGACTAGGGTAGGAATAGGTCCAGTCAAGGATAGTAATGGGAAGTTGCGTGTGGAGACTGAAGAGATTGGGGAGACACTGAATGAATACTTTTCGTCAGTATTCACTCAGGAACAGGACATTATTGCCGATGTGAATACTGAGTCACAATTAATTAGAATGGACGGCTTTGAGGTATGTAGGGAAGAGGTGTTGGAAATTCTGGAAAGGGTGAAAACAGATAAGTCCCCTGGTCCTGATGGCATTTATCCTAGGATTCTCTGGGAAGCAAGGGAGGAGATTGCAGAGCCATTGGCCTTGATTTTTATGTCCTCGTTGTCTACAGGAATAGTGCCAGAAGACTGGAGGATAGCAAATGTGGTTCCCTTGTTCAAGAAGGGGAGTAGGGATAACCCTGGAAACTATAGGCCGGTGAGCCTCACTTCTGTTGTGGGCAAAGTCTTAGAGAGAATTGTAAGGGATAGGATTTATGAACATCTGGATAGGAATAATGTGATCAAGGATAGTCAGCATGGTTTTGTGAAGGGCAGGTCGTGCATCACAAACCTTATTGAATTCTTTGAGAAGGTGACTAAGGAGGTGGACAAGGGTAAAGCAGTAGATGTGGTGCATTTGGATTTTAGTAAGGCGTTCGATAAGGTTCCCCATGGTAGGCTACTGCAAAAAATATGGAGGTATGGCATTGAGGGTGCGTTGGAGGTTTGGATTAGGAATTGGCTGGCTGGAAGAAGACAGAGGGTAGTTGTTGATGGTAAAGGTTCATCTTGGAGTGTAGTTACTAGTGGTGTTCTGCAAGGATCTGTTTTGGGACCATTGCTGTTTGTCATTTTTATAAATGACCTGGAGGAGGGGCTGGAAGGTTGGGTGAGCAAGTTTGCGGATGATACGAAAGTCGGTGGAGTTGTTGACAGTGAGGAAGGATGTGTCAGGTTACAGCGGGATATAGATAAGCTGCAGAGCTGGGCAGAAAGGTGGCAAATGGAGTTCAATGTGGGTAAGTGTGAAGTGATTCACTTTGGTATGAGTAACAAAAAGATGGGGTACTGGGCTAATGGTCAGATACTTGGTAGTGTGGATGAGCAGAGGGATCTTGGTGTACATGTACACAGATCTCTGAAAGTTGCCACCCAGGTAAATAGTGCGGTGAAGAAGCCATATGGCGTACTGGCTTTTATTGGTAGAGGAATTGAGTTCCAGAGTCCTGAGGTCATGTTGCAGTTGTATAAGACTCTGGTGCGGCGGCATCTGGAGTATTGTGTGCAGTTTTGATCGCCATACTATAGGAAGGATGTGGAGGCACTGGAACGGGTGCAGAGGAGGTTTACCAGGATGTTGCCTGGTATGGTAGGAAGATCGTATGAGGAAAGGCTGAGGCACTTGGGGCTGTTTTCATTGGAGAAAAGAAGGTTTAGGGGTGACTTGATAGAGGTGTACAAGATGATTAGGGGTTAGATAGGGTTGACCATGAGAACCTTTTTCCATGTATGGAGTCAGCTATTACGAGGGGGCATAGCTTTAAATTAAGGGGGGGTAGATATAGGACAGATGTTAGGGGTAGATTCTTTACTCAGCGAGTCGTGAGTTCATGGAATGCCCTGCCAGTAGCAGTGGTGGACTCTCCCTCTTTATGGGCATTTAAACGGGCATTGGATAGGCATATGGAGGATAGTGGGCTAGTGTAGGTTAGGTGGGCTTGGATCGGCGCAACATCGAGGGCCAAAGGGCCTGTATTGCACTGTATTGTTCTATGTTTCTATGTAATTGCACTTCTCTTTTATTGGCCAGAAAGAGAAATTCAGTAACTATGTAAACATTGTGAATATTGATCACCAAAATGGTTTCAAAAGGAGGCTAGGGAGCAATGGGCAAGCAGTTGGTAAATGGCAAAGCGGTTAGGAGTTCAGTTATGTTTAACATTCCACTAATTTTAGCACAATTTCATTTGATTCCACCCACAAAATGTAAATATTAGCACTGAAATCGTGCAGGATCCATACACAATGTCAGTATTTTCTTATCTGTACTGATCACATTTCCAGAGTAAATGTTGTGGTAATTTCAAATGATTTGTTTTGACTAAGTAATGAATTAGAGGTTTTTTTATATGATTAGGGTGTGAAGTTGAATTTTGATGAAACCAGGTGTCTCTTTATAATACCTGCAGTTTATTTTTTAAGCAGTCGTTGAGTTCTCTCAACAGTCTGTTGGCTAGTTACATAATCGGGTGTAACTGTCACAAATTTTATTTCCAATTTGCACCAAACGAGCAAACACCAGCCAGGGTAACATGTAGAAAGCTGCTACTGACATTGATAAGTCAAGGAAATGCAGAGAATCTGCTTCAGAGTGTTTCATAGTGGTTTCTGCTGGGAAATGTGTACACGCAATTGTCAATAGAGGCAAGACTGCTTGCTCTGTGGCTTTGATGATATGACTATCTTGTCCATACTTAAAGAACTGCCTGAGATACAGCAGGTCCCTCCTGTCAGCCTTTGCTAATATAACCTCATCATGAGTCAACACCTTCAGGAAAGGGCAGTCATGCATAGAATGGGCAGCTGCTGTTGGCCATATCACTATAAAAGTGCATAAATAATTGGACTGGTGTGATGGAAATAACGTGTGCCTACAGTCTCCTATCAATCAGGGAAATAAATAACATAATTTGGTCATTATAGGTTAATTAAAGACTCATTCCTTCAAGTGTAGCTGTCTTCCACACTGCTGTGTGCCAATTTCCAATGCTTTCTTGCACAAAGCCAGCAAAATGTGATAATCTTGACAATGCAATGTACAAATATACACTGTGGTTAATACTGAACTACAGAACAGGAAGCATCCAGATTGTGTATGGTCAGTTTGCTGATGGAGTTGTGCTAATCATGAGGATAATGATTTTGGACTCCATATCCCTGAATCGAAGAAGAGAAAGTTGCTCAGGATTCTTCCTCTTCAAATCTTCCTAATGACCTCTACTTAACTGGGTGTGTCGTGTTGGGATTGCACTCCCCTCACGAACACTGATATGGCCATAGATTATCATAACTAGGAACCTGAGAAAGAGATGAGAGGGCCAGCAACATGATAATCCTGTTGAAATTGATGCATTGAAAGGGAATTGAAGATCCAAATTGGAGAAAGAATTAATATATTTATTAAAATGGCCTACAGTGATAAAAGCAGTTGCATAAGAACATTTATGTTAGTAGGAATAGCATGTTTAAACTGGAATTACCCAGGCCTGTTTAAACGTTATAATCTTCTATTTTAACCTCCTAAGGTGGTACAAATCCATGTGAACTGAAAATTAATGATCAGTCAAAAGAAATATCCATCTTGGGAAGTGACACTTGAAGTAAACATAGTTTCTTCACTGTTGTATTTTCACTGCTAGCACTATGGGACTACCTTCACCAAACAGACAACTGGATAATGGGATTAAAATGGTTAGGTGCTTGTTTCTGACCAGCCCAGATTGAATGGGTCAAATGACCTTTTTCTGTGAAGATCTTTTATGAGTCTGTGATCGACTGTTGGAATTCAAGAAGGAACTAACTCCATGAAGGCTGGTGTCCTGTCCCCAAGTGACCCTTTAGTTACACGAGGACAGTATATGACACTGACTCAGCTAGCACAGAGCCAGCTCCTCGGGTAAACCGCACTCCTGACACTCCTATTTTATTTTTTATTCATAGACACATTTAGTTTTATTATAACTAAGCAATTTGTACACTCTAACATTTAAAATGGAGCAATTTTCCTTTCCTGTGAAATAAAAGAATTACATTAGAGAGTGAAGATTCCAGTAAGATTCTCCATCTGCTGTGGGGTTCAAATTGATTAATATTTAAAAGTTTGATTGTACAGATCTTGTATCGATATACAATGCATCGACATGCTAAGTACAGCCAGTCTTCAAAATACCCAATAAACCCACCCACATTCTGTGTATGCCTGTTAGCCAGGGCTTCCTGATTGGACAGGGATAACAGCCTCAGTCAGGGAACTCATTCTGTGAGGTCCACATGTCTGACCTTTGTTACGATCGTTACATTCCTTCCCCTCTGAGTCCTGGAGCTTCTCCATGCAGTGTTTTCACACCAGGTCTTGCTCCTCTGACTCTGCCCCGGATCCTAGCGCCAGGTACTGGACTGTCACTCACCTCTAGCACTTGGAGCATCTTAGAAGAAATTCCTCATCATCTTCAGGTGGTAACGGTGTCAAGGCTGTGATATCTGCCATGTCCTTCACACCCTCAGAGGTTTCTTCGACGCCTGGCGGAGGGGGAGAAGCCATGGGCTCTGACAGACTTTCTGGATGTTCTGAGGGGCCCGGGATGGTTTGTTCCTGCCCCGGTTTGTGGGTTTGCAGCTTTCCTGTGGTCCACGTGTTTGTTCAGGACCCCCTCACCTTCCTGAACTTGTACATCATGGGACCTGACCTCGTGTTGACCATGTCTCTTACCCATGCAGGGCCATTTCTATGGTTTCAACACCAAACTTCATCCCCTGAAGTAAACTGTCTCTCTTCCTTAGAGATGGCATCTGGTTGGCTTTGGCATTCTGCTGCCATTTCACCTTCCCACACCCTCAAGAATATCAGGTTTAACCTGGTGCAGAGTCCTCTCCTTATCAGCAACGCTGCTGGAGCTGTCCCTGTTGTGTAAGGGTGGTTCTATAATTGACAGAAATCAGGACAGTTTTGTATCTAGTGAAGCTGCAGGCTGTTTCTTTAAGCCTGCCATTAACATTCTGACAGCTGTTTCCACCAGACCGTTGGATGGTGGATGGTAAGGAGCTGTCCTTACATGCCATTCGACTTCAGGAAATACTTGAAATCCCTGCTGATAAATGATGTCTGTGAGCAACACTTCAGCAACTTGGGTGTTGTAAATGATGCTAAAAATGTTTCAATCATTGTCTCTGTGTTTGCCGAAGGAACTCTCTGCACATCCAGCCACTTCCAGTGGGTGTCCACAATGACTGAGAACACTGAGCCTGTGAAAAGATCTGAATAATTGATGTGTAACTGCGTGCAGGGTTTACTCGGTCATTCTCACAATGTGGGGGACCTGCTGGTGGTAATTTTTGTCCCAGTGGGACCCTGGGCACTGCGTCACCAACACGGCTGTGTCAGCGTCCAGTCCTGTAACTTCTCGCCAACAGCTTCATTTTGGAAACCCCTGGATGACCCTGGTGGAGTTCAGCCAGAAAATGGTGGCGACCTTTGTTTAGGACAATTGCTCTTACTCCCCATAATAATGTGCCGTCCTTGACTGTGATTCTGGGCTCACTGTGTCCAGAAAGATTTCGGTTCTGGACATAACGACCCTTTTTGTTTCCCCTACCACCACCAGCTGTTTTAGTTTTGACCCAATCGGATCATTTTGTGTCAACAGTCTGATATTGTCAGCGGTGATGGGAAGACTGTCCGGAAAGTGTAAAACCAGAATGGTCTCCTCCAGTGGCGATACTATCGGTTGGTGTATCTGCCAGTGGGAGGCAGCTCAAGATATCTGCATTTGCCACTTGGCCTCTGGGATGTGCTCCAACCAGTAATTTTCACTTTGAGAATAAGGGCCCACCACTGAATTTGACCTGAAGCTATGGGCCCTATCTCTTTAAGTCACCCTCACAGGGGTCTGTGGCCTGTTAATGTTACAAATTTACATCTGTGTTGTCAGACAGTTCCACAGTCTTGGCAAACCTTCCCTTTCTATCTGGGTGTGTTTTGGTTCAGTGTCAGCCAGAGTCCAGGAAACATACGCTATTGGACAATCCTCTCCACTGGGCCCACGGTGAGCCAACACAACGCTGATACTGTACGGGGCAGTATTGCATGTCAGCGCCACATCTCGCTTTGGGTCATCACACCTTAGATGGTAATAGCTGTCTCTTCACTTCCCTATAGGCTACACCTTGGCTACAAGATCATTTCCTGGGCTGACCCTTATTCAATAGTAGATGTGATAGAAGTCAGGTTATGTATTAATTTTCCACAATAATTCACCAACCCAAGGAAAGGCCAGAGCTCCGGTACAGATGTTTGATTGCCCTCACTTGATCTTCCAAAAAGATGAAACTCCCTTCACTTTCCAGCCTCCTGATTCCTGCCCTGACTTTTCCCCGTAAGGCAGATGGCACTGGGTGGGCCTTGCAGAATCTTGGAATTGCTTCCTGGTCAACATGCCATGTGGCCTTGGCTCCTTTGATTGTCCCTAGACCTTCCTGAAACACATCTGGCAGTTTAATTAGAACTTCACTCTGGCAGCCTTTGGCTGAACATTTTTTGTTTAGAAAATCAAGCTGAATCTTTCTCAACCAATTCTGACCCACCAAGCTTGGGACCAAGCCTTTTTACAACAGTCAGTGGGAACTTACACCAGTTGCTTCTCATAAGAGACTGTTACTGTAGTTCATTGAATCATAGAATCCCTGCAGAGTGGAAACAGGCCATTTGGCCCAACAAGTCCACACTGACCCTCCGAAGAGTGACCCACCCAGACCCATTCCCCTACCCTATTATCCTATATTTACCCCTGACTAATGCACCTCACCTACACATCCTTGAATGCTACGGACAATTTAGCCTGGCCAATTCACCTAACCTGCACATCTTTGGATTGTGGGAGGAAACCGGAGCACCCGGAGGGAAACACTGGGAGAATGTGCAAACTCCACACAGACAGTCGCCTGAGGCTGGAATCGAACCCGGGTATTTGGCGCTTTGAAGCAGTTGTGCTAACCACTGAGCCACTGTACTCTTATACTGGAGAACCCCTACAGATTATGTTCTCAGATAAGCCAAGGTCTTGCATAAACTTAAGGATTAGAGTCCAGAGGAATTTCTTTAAAGAGTGGTTCTGCAATCAGTGAAATGGCCCCGCTGGTATTGACCCCCATTAGAACTGGGAGACCAATTAAACAGACGTTTATTTTGATCCAACATCCAAATCAAACCCAAAATAACTATTCCAAAGATGTAGGCGGACCTTCCAGGGTGTGCCTTCCCCTGGATACCAGCCACATACTCATTCCCGGACCAGTGGGACTCTCTTATTGTCTCAAGTCCGTATACTGACAGCAATTTGCCAGCTTGGATCCTCAATCTGCTTCTAACTGTTTGGCTGAGGCTTGGCTTTGTTTTGGGGTTTTGCTGGGAGCTGACTGTGAGTCTCTCTGTTCAGAATATGTCCTGAGTGAGGCTGTACAATTGCCTTCACTCAAGTGGTGTTCCCCATGCTCAATCTGACTGGTGAGGGTGTCCACTTCCATAGGAATGCCCTGTAGTTCATATGCTCCACTTGCTGCATTTTCTAATGATGAAGCCAGTAATAGTCCCAGTTTAAAGTCCAGTTTGGCTTTACCGAGTAGCCACTTTCGCATGGTTACATCATTAATCCTACTCTAGTCATCACTGGAATAACTCCACAAAGGCCAGTATCCCGTTATCAAGTCCCCCTTTATGTACATGTGGACAGTATATGACACTGACCCAGCTAGCATAGAGTCAGCTCCTAAAATGAACAGAACCCCTGAAACTCCTGTTTATATCTGTCAGCTGGGGCTCCCTGATTGGGGTTATTAACCTGGTCCAGTCAGGGAACTGCTATTCTGTGCTGACCTCTTTATGATTTACTGCAGCCACCAAATTCTTAACGACAATGAGGGTGACCAATAAATGCTGGCGTTGAGGATAACTCCAAATCCTGTGTAAACTTATTGAATTTAGTATGTAATAGATATGTTATTATATGTTATTGAGCTCAGCACATGAATGGTTAACTTGTGTATGTAAGCTGCTCTTGAACATACTGGTCAGAATTTGGGTATCATGTTTGTCTGTGGTTTGTGTTGTGTGCATTGAGCCCTGCTGGCTGACTGGGGTTGTGTAAAGCCCAGCAGAAACACTCTGAGATATACAGGTGTTCATTGTGTTTTGTGGGTGACTGAAGAGGCAGTCTGTTCTGGTCATTTTGTGAGTCATGCTGCCTCTACCTAAACCTCTGGGGAAGATGCAGTTGAAAAGGTTAAGAAAATATTACACATTGCTGATGTTCCAGCAGACTTTCAGCAGCATCCTGTCAGAACATTTCGGGAGGTTCCTGGTTCTATGGCTGTGAGGCTATACAGCAGATTCCGATAGTCTCCTGTTGGATTTGTGACCAGAGATCTGATTTGAATCCCCTAGAATTTCATTCAGCTCTGACCTTTGCCATTCAAATAGAACAAGAGTGTATTATAGATATTCCCGCCTCAGGCGACTGACTGTGTGGAGTTTGCACGTTCTCCCCGTGTCTGCGTGGGTTTCCTCCGGGTGCTCCGGTTTCCTCCCACAGTCCAAAGATGTGCCGGTCAGGTGAATTGGCTGGGCTAAATTGCCCATAGTGTTAGGTAAGGGGTAGATATAGATGTAGATGTAGATGTAGGGGTATGGGTGGGTTACGCTTCTGCGGGGCGGTGTGGACTTGTTGGGCCGAAGGGCCTGTTTCCACACTGTAAGTAATCTAATCTAATCTAATCTAATCTAATGCTCATTTTTGTTGTTAACTTGAATTTTTCACAATTTCTTATTAGCAGCAGGTTATTGTTTAACAGCTGCTGAAAATGTGTTGCTGGAAAAGCGCAGCAGGTCAGGCAGCATCCAAGGAACAGGAGAATCAACGTTTCAGGCATGAACCCTTCTTCAGGAATCTGGGCAGAGGAGATGACCTGGGGTGTGCAGTGAGAGAGGGGCAGAGGAGATGACCTGGGCTCATGCCCGAAACATCGATTCTCCTGTTCCTTGGATGCTGCCAGACCTGCTGCGCTTTTCCAGCAACACATTTTCAGCTCTGATCTCCAGCATCTGCAGTCCTCACTTTCTCCTATTGTTTAACAGTTATCTAGCGGTTATGTCACAACTTGTAATCTGATATCTGGATCATTTTTGCCCTCTGTACAGATTTATTCTTTTGAACTTCCCGCTGCTTTGTGTTCTTCTCTAACCATTGTCAGTCGTCAACATTGTCTGTGATCTTGGTGACCAGCCAGGAAAATCTGTGTGAAAACAGTTGGGGGTGACTTTGGCCATAAGTTTTCTACAGTTTTTAATATGTAACTTTGGTAGGCTTTGAGGGTAAGAGCTATGTCAGGGATTTGGTGCCTGAGTAATGAGGGGTGCTCACTTGTGCTTGTGAACACTTTTATCTTTCTTATGCGTGAGCATCTGAAAGAATGTCATTGAACAACCAAACCAGCTGTGACCTTTCACTTTGTTTTATCATCTGACATTCAGTTAACTGTGACCTACTTTTTTTGCACATGGATCAGAGTTTGTGCAGGTCAAGAACCTGGATTGAAAAGTTATATAGTTTACAGTTAAACCCGGCAATGCTGTTTTGTGATCTATGCTTTTCTTCTTGTTAGTAATGAAGTACCATTTAATCCAGCCTAACACTTGACATTTATAATGGTTTTAGTTATGGCCTGTGCTCAAATTTTACAAGGCATTGGATTAAAACAATACAGCTATGCATCAAGTGGTGACAGCAAAATCTTTATATTTTTTATTTTAACTATATATTTTTAATGGTGGAATGTAGTGGGTGTGATGTTGGATAGACTGCAGAGGATGGAGCTGGCAATAAACACAATCAATAGGGACATCAAAGGTTGCACATAGTAATGGTGTGGAATGTGAATCTACAGAGTCATAGTTCTTGAAAGAACTGTATGGTGATGAAGTAGCTTCCACATCTTGTAAAGAGAAAAATGAATACAAAGTGTGGTTTGAAATATATATCTAATGCCATTATTGAAGTTTGATTTGATTAGATTCCCTACAGTGTGGTAACAGGCCATTTGACCCAACAAGTCCACACCGACCCTCCAAAGAGCAACCCACCCATTCCCCTACATTTACCCATGACTAATCCATCTAACACTGTGGACAACTTAACATGGTCAATTCACCTGACCTGCACACCCTTGGACTGTGGGAGGAAACCCACACAGACACGGGGAGAATGTGCAAACTCCACGCAGACAGTTGTCCGAGCCAGGAATCGAACCCGGGTCCCTGGTGCTGTGAGGCAGCAGTGCTAACCACTGAGCCACCGTGCTGGAGCACTTAAGTTGCAGCATAAACAAAAAAATAGTTAATTATCAGGTCAGATCACTTGAAAACCTTTGCAAGTATCTAATTTTTTAAAAATATGGAAAATCAAGTTGTATGATTCTATTTTTCCTCAGCTTTTTGACATTTATTGTGAAGTGAATTGTCAACCTGTCCATCTTGTCAGAATCTATCAACCATGTGCTGATGAAAATTGGGCCTCTTTTGTGGTTTGTTTTTTGCTGATTTTGTTGATTGCTATGCAATGCATTCATGGTATCTGCCCTAAATGATTAACAGTCATATGATAACTCCAAGTTAATTTGTTTTAGAACACATAAAAAAGAGAAATTGCTGGAAAACCTCATCAGGTCTGGCAGCATCTGTGGAGAGAAATCTTGTCACATATTGGCAGTAATGATATAGCCAGGAAAAGGATCGAGGATATAAAAAGTGATTTCAGGGAGTTAGGGTGGAAGCTGCAAAGCAGGACAAACAGAGTAGTGTTTTCTAGTTTACTACCGGTGCCACGAGATAGCGAGGCAAGGAACAGGGTGTGGGCGCAGCTTAATACGTGGCTGCGCAGCTGGTGTAGGAGGGAGGGCTTCAGATATGTAGATAATTGGGATGCCTTCTGGGGAAGGTGGGACCTGTACAAGAAGGACGGGTTGCATCTGAACTGGAAGGGGACCAATGTCCTGGGTGGAAGGTTTGCTCAAGTAGTTCGAGAGGGTTAGAACTAGTATGGCAGGGGGGTGGGAACCTGAGCTGTGTACTGGAGGTGAGAGTTGATGCAGGTGAGGCAATAGCAAGAGGTAGACCAGCTCGTGGGAAGGATTTTCCTGGGAAGGAACCAAGGGATCAGTTAAAGTGTGTTTGCTTTAACGCGAGGAGTATCAGGAATAAAAGTGATGAACTTAGAGCGTGGATCAGTACCTGGTGCTATGATGTGGTGGTCATAACAGAGACATGGGTTTCTCAGGGGCAGGAATGGTTGCTGGATGGTCCAGGGTTTAGAACATTTAAAAAGAATAGGGAGGGGGGATAAAGAGGAGGGGGTGTAGCACTACTAATCAGAGAGGGTATCACAGCTACAGAAGCTTCCATTGTCGAGGAAGATCTGCCTACCGAGTCAGTATGGGTGGAAATTAGGAACAGCAAGGGAGCAGTCATCTCGTTAGGTGTTTACTACAGGCCCCCCAATAGCAGCAGAGAGATGGAAGAAAGCAGAGGTCAGCAGATTTTGGAAAAGTGTGAACGTAGTAGGGTTGTTGTAATGGGTGACTTTAACTTTCCCAATATTGATTGGAACCTCCTTCGAGCAGAAGATTTGAATGGAGCTGTTTTTGTAAGGTGTGTTCAGGAGGGTTTCCTAACTCAGTACATTGACAGGCCGACGAGGGGAGAGGCCATTCTAGACTTGGTGCTCGGCAATGAGCCGGGTCAGGTATCAGATCTGGTGGTGGGAGAGCATTTTGGTGATAGTGACCACAACTGCCTCACATTCGACATAGCTATGGAGAAGGAGAGGATTAGGCAAAATGGGAGGATATTTAATTGGGGAAGAGGAAACTATGATGCGATTAGACATGAGTTAGGAAGGATGGACTGGGAGCAATTGTTCCATGGTAAAGGCACTATAGACATGTGGAGACTGTTTAAGGAACAGTTGTTGCAAGTGATGAATAAATATGTCCCTCTGAGACAGGCAAGAAGGGGTAAGATA
Organism: Chiloscyllium punctatum; assembly: GCF_047496795.1. Lineage (NCBI taxonomy): Eukaryota > Metazoa > Chordata > Chondrichthyes > Orectolobiformes > Hemiscylliidae > Chiloscyllium > Chiloscyllium punctatum. The sequence continues at coordinate 159,084,475 of NC_092741.1, read as the reverse complement.
AAGGAACCTTGGATGACGAGAGCGGTGGAGCTTCTCGTCAAAAGGAAAAAGGTAGCTTACATAAGGTGGAGGAAGCTAGGGTCAAGCTCAGCTCTAGTGGATTACAGGCAGGTAAGGAAGGAGCTCAAAAATGGTCTGAGGAGAGCCAGGAGGGGGCACGAGAAAGGCTTGGCAGAACGGACTAGGGAGAACACAAAGGCATTTTACACTTATGTGAGGAATAAGAGAATGGTCAAAGAAAGAGTAGGCCCGATCAGGGATAGCATAGGGAATTTGTGTGTGGAGTCTGAGGAGGGAGGGGAAACCCTAAATGAGTTTTTTGCTTCTGTCTTTATGAAAGAAATGAACTTTAATGAATGAAACTTTTGAAGAGCAGGTGTGCATGCTGAAATGGATAGAGATAGAGGAAGCTGATGTGCTGAAAATTTTGTCAAACATTAAGATTGACAAGTTGCCAGGCCCGGACCAGACTTGTCCTCGGCTGCTTTGGGAAATGAAAAACGTAATTGCTTCGCCACTTGCGATTATCTTTGTATCCTCGCTCTCCACTGGAGTCGTACCTGAGGACTGGAGAGAGGCAAATGTAATTCCTCTCTTCAAGAAAGGAAATAGGGAAATTCCCGGCAATTACAGACCAGTAAGTCTCACGTCTGTCATCTGCAAGGTGTTAGAAAGGATTCTGAGGAATAGGATTTATGACCATCTGGAAGAGCATGGCTTGATTAAATGCAGTCAACACGGCTTTGTGAGGGGCAGGTCATGCCTCACAAACCTTATCGAGTTCTTTGAGGATGTGACGAGAAAAGTTGATGAGGGTCGAGCTGTGGATGTGGTGTATATGGACTTCAGCAAGGCATTTGATAAGGTTCCCCATGGTAGGCTCATTCAGAAGGTCAGGAGGAATGGGATACAGGGGAACATTGCTGCCTGGATACAGAATTGGCTGGCCAACAGAAGACAGCAAGTGGTAGTAGAAGGAAAATATTCTGCCTGGAAGTCTGTGGTGAGTGGTGTTCCACAGAGCTCTGTCCTTGGGCCTCTATTGTTTGTAATTTTTATTAATGACTTAGATGAGGGGATTGAAGGATGGGTCAGCAGGTTTGTAGATGACACAAAGGTTGGAGGTGTCGTTGACAATATAGAGGGCAATTGTAGGCTGCAGCAGGACATTGACAGGATGCAGAGATGGGCTGAGAGGTGGCAGATGGAGTTCAACCTGGATAAATGCGAGGTGATGCATTTTGGAAGGTCGAATTTGAAAGCTGAGTACAGGATTAAGGATAGGATTCTTGGCAGTGTGGAGGAACAGAGGGATCTTTGTGTGCAGGTACATAGATCCCTTAAAATGGCCACCCAAGTGGACAGGGTGGTTAAGAAAGCACATGGTGTTTTGGCTTTCATTAACAGGGGGATTGAGTTTAAGAGTCGTGAGATCTTGTCGCAGCTGTATAAAACTTTGGTTAGACTGCACTTGGAATACTGCGTCCAGTTCTGGTCGCCCTATTATAGGAAAGATGTGGATGCTTTGGAGAAGGTTCAGAGGAGGTTTACCAGGATTCTGCCTGGACTGGAGGGCTTATCTTATGAGGAAAGGTTGGCTGAGCTCGGGCTTTTTTCATTGGAGAAAAGGAGGAGAAGAGGGGACCTAATTGAGGTATACAAGATAATGAGAGGCATAGATAGAGTCGATAGCCAGAGACTATTTCCCAGGGCAGAAATGACTAACATGAGGGGTCATAGTTTTAAGCTGGTTGGAGGAAAGGAGAGAGGGGATGTCAGAGGTGGGTTCTTGACACAGAGAGTTGTGAGAGCATGGAATGTGTTGCCAGCAGCAGTTGTGGAGGCAGGGTCATTGGGGACATTTAAGAGACTACTGGTTATGCATATGGTCACAGATATTTGAGGGTGCATACATGAGGATCAGTGGTGGGCACAACATCGTGGGCTGAAGGGCCTGTTCTGTGCTGTACTGTTCTATGTTCCATGTTCTAAAACAGAGTTAACATTTCAAGCCTCCAGAACTTGCTGAGTTTCTTTAGCAATTCCTGCTTTTGTCTGTTTTAGATCTCCAGTATCCACAGTTCTTCATTTTAATTTAATTTATGATTGAAACATAAAATTAAAATTCTATCACTAACTCTTGGAACAAATTTAATGTTGACGCAATAACTTTATTTTTCAAATACAGTAAATACAATACTAATTTTCCCTTCCTTTATCCAAGTTTCATCCAGGTTATCGCCTCAACCAGCTTCACCTCAGTCAAGTTGCCCCTCTCCTTCCATCTCACAGAATAAGATTATGTCTCCATCCCAGAAGCACAGCAAGAAAGCCCTCAAACAGGTCAGTGTCTTAACAACTCCAAATTGCTTTCTGTATCTTTTGTTTCCATAGACATTGCATACTCAAGATTTACCAGAATGGTGAAAACCTAGTTATTCCCTTGTTGCTTCTGATGAGGATGTTTGTGGGTTTACTTCTTTAACAGTTACTTATACAAGATTACAATTGGCAGCTGTTAACCTCAGCTAATGAGATACAATTAGCCATCTTGAATTCAGCAAATTCTGTTGCTACTGAAGAGTTTGTCTCCAGTTTGTGTTTTTACAAGGATCAAGTAGGTACCAAAGTATCATTACCTTTTATGAAAAAAATAAAATTCTTTATTGTGTCTAGAAATTTTATTTTCAAAAGAACAAATTGCTGGAAAAGTGATGGCTTACATTAATGCAAAGTTTAAGTCCAGAATAAAAGTAAATTAGATGACATTACAGTGTGGAAACAGTCCACATCAAACCGCCGAAGCGCAACCCACCCATACCCCTACAATTTACCCCTTACCTAACACTACGGGCAATTTAGCATGGCCAATTCACCTGACCTACACATCTTTGGACTGTGGGAGGAAACCAGAGCACCCGGAGGAAACTCTCACAGTCACAGGGCGAACGTGCAAACTCCACACGGACAATTGCCTGAGGCAGGAATTGAACCCGGGTCTCAGGTGCTGTGAAGCAGCAGTGCTAACTGCTGTGCCACCGTGCTGCCCACTTTTTTTTCCCCCAGGTTCAAGAGTAATTTATTAATTCCTGAAATAAAGTGTTCAAGAACTTGAAATATCACTGGCAGAACAAACATAATCAGACAACAAAAACCATAGACCAGCACTTATGCATCAAGAAGTACACATTGAGCACACATTGAGTAAGCTCCCAGCAGCAAATACCCTCTTTTTGTCTCCAGGGAAAAAAATTATTCATATACATCCTTCTTATCGGCGATATAAGTTACAATCTCATCAGGCATCATCAACTTTTCTGCATCTACATCTGGAATCTCAAATCCAAATTCATCTTCCATGGCCATATCCAAACCCAAATCCTTCATAAAATAAGAGGTTGGTAGAAGCTTGTCAGGATTAATTTTATTATACAATTTTAACACGTACAGCACACGTTCCTGGATGCTGCCAAGAGTCAGAGGGGGCAGATCCCCATACTGACGCAGTGACTGTAGAAACAGACTACAGTCTGTGGATGCTGGAATCTGAAACCAAAAGAGAAAATGCTGGAAAATCTCAACAGGTCTGGCAGCATCTGTAAGGAGAGAGAAGAGCTGACGTTTCGAGTCTAACTGACCCTTTGTCAGCTTTGACAGTTAGACTCGAAACGTCAGCTCTTCTCTCTCCTTACAGATGCTGCCAGACCTGTTGAGATTTTCCAGCATTTTCTCTTTAAGTTTAAGTCCAGGATAGTTACATCACATTTTTTTAATTTCATAAAGTAATCTTTGTACTCAAATAGATTGTTTAAAATAAAAATTGATGTCTTACAATGGAGACACAGAAAAATAGAATTTCATGGTTTGCAATTTTCCCAGTCAACAACATAATAAACTGAAGAGTCAGGACCTGATTTTGATGCTTCTTGGCTCAGTTTTGAATTTGTGCCCTATAACTTATATCAGCCAGCCACTGAAGAAATGTCCTTGAACTGTGAAAAAGATTGAAGATTTCAAGTTCTCCATAGTTACAAAACTTGTCAATAAAGTCACTGTGGATTCTGAAATAAGATTTTAAAAACTGTATCATTAATTGTGAGCCTGAAACAGTGATGATACATTTAAAGTCCAATCTTGTGTATTGATGCTATCCTTTTTTTGTTTTGGATAAATATTAAAGATTTGAAGTGAAAATAAATAATTTATTATTTAGGGTTGTTGTGAATTTTGTTAGGAACAAGTTCGGTGACATGTAATCAGGCACAGAAATTTCCCCTTTCCGATGGGAGATAGGCACTGGGCTGGATGATCAGACGTGATGGTATTGAATGGTGTTGCGGGGTTGATGGGCTGAATGGCCGCCTCCTGCTCCTGTGTTCCTTGTGTGTAATCTCATCATGTTTTCTCATTGCTAGACTCCCCAGAATTTGTGACATTAGGAAGATACTTGGAAAAAAAAACTTGAATAAAAGTTCTACAGGCCCACTACAAAAAATAAGATCAGGACTCTACTCCCATACAGATCCTTTGTAGACCCTCATTTTTAAAGACCATAAAGCTGCACAGTAAAAATGGAACACACAATTGAACATGGTTTTGCCAGAATTTAAATTATTTAAATAAATGATAAATCCTTCCTTTTTATAGGTCAATAAATAGCTGATAAAAATTGAAAGGGAAATTTCTTATTGCTTTGGGAAACAAAGAGTGCAGAAAAATAAAATCCTTTTGTAATTTTTAATGATGACCGCAAAGATCTTGACAAAACTTTCCAGTTTTTCAAAGATTAGCTGAATTTTGCACTGAAATTGATGCCTGTAGATATTCATACCCTAGAAGAATTGAGAAAGGATGTACTGGCTCTGGAGGGGGTGCAGAGGAGGTTCACTCGGGTGATTGCGGAGTTGAGGGGGTTGGTTGACGAGGAGCAACTGAGTAGACTGGGATTATCTTGATTGGAATTTAGAAGAATGGGGAGAATGGGGAGGGTGGTCTTATTGAAACACAAAATTATGAAGGGAATGGATAAGATAGAAGTAGAGAGGATGTTTCCACTGGTGAGTGAAACTAGGACAACAGGGCATAGCCTCAAAATTAGGGGGAGCAGATTTGGACTGAATTGAGAAGGAACTTCTTCACCCAGAGGGTTGTGAATCTGTGAAATTCCTCACCCTAGGAAGTAGTTGAGGCTTCCTCACTAAATGTTTTTAAAGTTAAGGTAATTTTTTGAACAGTAAAAGAATTAAGGGATACGGTGAGAGGGCAGGTGGGTAAGTGGAGCTGAGGCCATGAAAAGGTCACCATGATCTTTTTGAATGGCCGAGCAGGCTCGAAGGGCCAGATGGACTATTCCTGCTCCTAGATCTTATGTTCTAATGCAAAGTTCTTAGGTGCCCTTTCACCATATCCCTTAATTCCTTTACTCGTTCCAATAAAGGATATTGGTCCATACATCTTTCGTCAGCATCATAGGAGCTAACAACATTTAGACTATCTTTCAGTGGAATGATTTCCTAAGATTACCATTTGGATTATCCATCAGCCAGGACAAATTCCAAAACCATATGTCTCCTATCAGTAAGAATCTACCAGGTTTTCTCTGAACGATGATTACATTGTGGTCCACGAGAAGATTAACCAGAAGCACAAGTTCACCCTCCATCAGTTCATGATAATAGAAGGGAAACATAGTCCTGCTTTCAACTGTAAAAGATATTAAATGAAAATGAACCAAACCAACTTCTTCAGATCAATTGACTTGTCAAACAGCAGTAGACCTGACCTGATAAAATACAGAAGATGCTTTCACCACAAGACAAAGCTAATTTGCAAAGGTACCTCAGCTCCTTCAACTTTTTATCCCAATTAGAATCTGAATTCTGGAACCAAATCAGCTATCCTGGAGATCTCATCCACAAAATGACAACACTAATATGACAAGGCAACCATTGACATAGTTTTCAAACTTTCAAAAGTGTTTTTTCATTCATAAAGTGGGTTTTAAAATATTAAGATCCCTTCAAGCTTACTGCATTGGGATTCAATGCTGATAACAGAATGACAAGCAATACTGTTCAGTTCCCAAGTCCTACCCACATTCTAGATCAGAGTGGTGCTGGAAAAGCACAGCAGTTCAGGCAGCATCCAACGAGCAAGAAAATCGATGTTTCGGGCAAAAGCCCTTCATCAGGAATAGAAGCAGGGTGCCTGCAGAGTGGAGAGATAAATGAGAGGAGGGTGGGGGTGGGGAGAAAACATCTGCAGCCCTTGTTTTTACCTAGTTGATTTTAACCCTACTGCAAATCCTCTTGCAAGGATGCTTGTCTTGAAAAAGATTTCCTCCTCTCTCTACAAGAATCTCAGTGAATCTCTCTCTCACTGCAGCCCCCAGGACATCTCTGCCCTGAAGCTCTTCAACCATGTCCTGCACCTATTGTACTCTATGCTACTTTCTCCCCACCCCCACCCTCCTCTCATTTATCTCTCCACTCTGCAGGCACTCTGCCTCTATTCCTGATGAAGGGTTTTTGCCCGAAACGTTGATTTTCCTGCTCCTCGGACGCCGCCTGACCTGCTGTGCTTTTCCAGCACCACTCTAATATAGACTCTGGTTTCCAGCATCTGCAGCCCTGGTTTTTACCAAGTCCTAACCACAGTTCAGGCAAACTACTCCAATACTAGAAGAGAAGCTTTTGCTCTAGTTTTCAGAATACTTCTGTGCAATGTTCATACCAAACACAAACTGATGGAAAAGATCTGTCAGAAGCCTCTCACACCTGCACCTTGACAATTCCAACAACTCTTTCTGAAAATCAAAGGATATGATAGAGAAGAACAATTTAGACCAGATTCCCACATGACTATTTCCGGAACTCTTAACTGACTTCCAGGTCTGACTATGAACAAAGCGATTGCTGTAGGGCGACAAATGGATATTATTGAGTTAAGTTAGAAGCTGGTCCCTATATTGATCTCATTCATTTTGGTCAGAGCAGAGTCATGGGCCGTGTCTGGAGATGACCAGCTACAACAGTTAAAAAAGATCCTCATCAATGGAATGAACAGATTCAACAGGTCCCTGAGCTAAAACATCTAATGTCTTGGCTTCACAGTCCCACCTGTAATCACATAAGTAGGGAGGGTCCTGTTAGATTCTGTGTTTACAGAACTGAGGAAGTGCTGTATCTTTGGAAGCCCCGTGACTTGCTTGAGACATTAAATCAGAACCACATGGAATCTTGCTGATTGATGTTGAAAAATCCAGTGTCACTATTTTAAAGAAATGCAAGAGAGTTTGTCCAAATGAGCCATCGAATAGTTACTCCTCAACCAAGATCACTTTTTTATGAAAACAATTTGGGATGATCTCATGGCTAATTCATGGGAGTTTGTTAGTGCACTTTTAAAATAATTTGGTGTGAAACGATTTGAGGTCCTGAAGTTTTGAAACATAAACTTCAGTCTTTCTTTTAGATTTAGCATGGGTATTTTCAACAGGAGATGGATATACACAGCAAGAGTTTTCACTTCCACCTGGCCTTGCACTGTCTGGCAAGTGTAATGTTTGTATGTCTGAGGAGAAGGGCTTATACTCTGTTGTGAATACAATTCACAGTTGAACATCATGTCAATATTCATCAAGTTGTGGTTCAATATGAAAAATATGGCTTACATAAGGTTGAGGAAACAGGGTTCAGACAGAGCAGTGGAGGGATACAGGATAGCCAGAAGGGACCTGAAGAAAGGGATTAGGAGAGCTAAGAGAGGGCATGAAAAATCCCTGGCGGATAGGATCAAGGATAACCCCAAGGCATTTTATGCGTATGTGAGAAACCTGAGAATGACGAGAACGAGGGTAGGTCCGATCAAGGACAGTAGTGGGAGACTGTGTATTGAGTCGGAAGAGATAGGAGAGGTCTTGAACAAGTACTTCTCTTCAGTATTTACAAACGAGAGGGACCGTATTGTTGAAGAGGAGAGTGTGAAATGGACTGTTAAGCTAGAAGAGATACCTGTTAGGAAGGAAGATGTGTTGGACATTTTGAACAACTTGAGGATAGACAAATCCCCCGGGCCTGACGAGATATATCCTAGGATTATGTGGGAAGCAAGAGAGGAAATTGCAGTACCGTTGGCAATGATCTTCTCGTCTTCACTGGCAACGGGGGTGGTACCAGGGGACTGGAGAGTAGCGAATGTTGTGCCCCTGTTCAAAAAAGGGAATAGGGATAACCCCGGGAATTACAGGCCAGTTAGTCTTACTTCTGTGGTAGGCAAAGTAATGGAAAGGGAACTGAGGGATAGGATTTACGAGTATCTGGAAAGACACTGCTTGATTAGGGACAGCCAGCACGGATTTGTGAAGGGTAGGTCTTGCCTTACAAGTCTTATTGAATTCTTCGAGGAGGTGACCAAGCATGTGGATGAGGGTAGAGCAGTGGATGTAGTGTACATGGATTTTAGTAAGGCATTTGATAAGGTTCCCCATGGTAGGCTTATGCGGAAAGTCAGGAGGCATGGGATAGAGGGAAATTTGGCCAATTGGATAGAAAACTGGCTAACCGGTCGAAGGCAGAGAGTGGTGGTAGATGGTAAATATTCAGCCTGGAGCCCAGTTACAAGTGGAGTTCCGCAGGGTTCAGTTCTGGGTCCTCTGCTGTTTGTAATTTTTATTAATGACTTAGATGAGGGAGTCGAAGGGTGGGTCAGTAAATTTGCAGATGATACGAAGATAGGTGGAGTTGTGGACAGTGAGGAGGGCTGTTGTCGGCTGCAGAGGGACTTAGATATGATGCAGAGCTGGGCTGAGGAGTGGCAGATGGAGTTCAACCCTGCCAAGTGTGAGGTTGTCCATTTTGGAAGAACAAATAAGAATGCGGAATACAGGGTTAATGGTAGGGTTCTTAGTCAGGTGGAGGAACAGAGGGATCTTGGGGTCTATGTACATAGATCTTTGAAGGTTGCCACTCAGGTGGATAGAGTTTGTAAGAAGGCCTATGGAGTATTATCGTTCATTAGCAGAGGGATTGAATTCAAGAGTCGTGAAGTGATGTTGCAGGTGTACAGGACTTTGGTTAGGCCACAGTTGGAGTACTGTGTGCAGTTCTGGTCGCCTCACTTTAGGAAAGATGTGGAAGCTTTGGAGAGGGTGCAGAGAAGATTTACCAGGATGTTGCCTGGAATGGAGAGTAGGTCGTACGAGGATAGGTTGAGAGTTCTCGGCCTTTTCTCGTTGGAACGGCGAAGGATGAGGGGTGACTTGATAGAGGTTTATAAGATGATCAGAGGAATAGATAGAGTAGACAGTCAGAAACTTTTTCCCCGGGTACAACAGAGTGTTACAAGGGGACATAAATTTAAGGTGAAGGGTGGAAGGTATAGGGGAGATGTCAGGGGTGGGTTCTTTACCCAGAGAGTGGTGGGGGCATGGAATGCGCTGCCCGTGGGAGTGGTAGAGTCAGAATCATTGGCGACCTTTAAGCGGCATTTGGATAGGTACATGGATGGGTGCTTAATCTAGGTTAGAAGTTCGGCACAACATCGTGGGCCGAAGGGCCTGTTCTATGCTGTATTGTTCTATGTTCTATCTATTTGGGTAGAATATCACAGTCATTAACATGGAACCATAATCCAGAGTGAATTAGTTTCTTCAGGAAAGGACCGGAGATTAAAATTGAAGGACACTGTAATCAAAAGTAATAAATTCAAAAGTGTAACTACGTATGCACTCTTAGCTGTTCTTTTGATACCTGCCAGTTTTTACACTATTTTACAAATTCTGCAATTCAGCTGGACATTCTCCCCCCTATATTGCTGCTTATTTATTACATGAGGGTATATTCAGAATAAAATATTTTGTTTTTGATTTAGAGATGAAGTAACTGTCTCAAAGCAGTCTATATGTTAATGCAATGCCGTGCTTTTGAATGCCATCTGTTCTCAATCTGTCCACCATTCTGAAAACCTTTCAAGTGCAAATTAACTTTAATTTCTCAATCTTGCCCCAATATTTTCACTGGCAGCTAAGAACAATTCTAATGGAAGTGTTTTCCCATCTTAAATACATTGATAGCATCACCATTCAAACAGTAGACTTTTTGCTGTCTCCCGTTTCCCACACGATTACAATTAAAATTTAAAGTGATATGCAGGGGAAGCATTTCATTGGTTAAACTCTGTCAGCTGACAATGAGGGTGGGCTAGAAAAAAGATTCTTGGTCAAACAGGGAGGTTCTCCTCCTGACCAAAACCTTCTGACCAAACTATTGCCATTAACATATTGCAAGTACAGAGGGAGACTAGGTTATTTTCAAATGTAAATTGGACTTGTACATGTTTCACATTACATTGATTTCACTTCATTAATGGTTGACAAGAATTGCTGGTTAAAGGAAAATTAAGGACATTTCCTTTATTGCGCAAGAGATACTGCTGCGTACTTCTTGCTAACTCTTCATTGCATGACCACATCAGTGTCTAGTATCAAACTCCCTATTTTGAGAGACACAGTGAAACACAGGTTCAGTTAGCTCTCTCTTCTGTACATTGGGAAGCACTTTGCCTGAGATCACTGTCCATGGATATATATGAAATGTGAACACAGAGCCCTTCAAGGATTCTACCAGCCATCATCCTGAGGTGGACCCACATTTTGACAGTGCTGACCCCTTCCTTCTATCCCATCATGTTCTTACTGTCTGCCAGTTCCAATTTCCCCTTTAGCACACACACTTCTCACCTTCTATTTTCTGGATTCCTCTTCTACTCCTGCTGGTACTTAATCCCCTCCATTACAACACCCCCCCCCCCCCCCCCACCCCAATTCTGCATTGGGTTTGCAGTCCTGACCCACTCCCACCTACCCCAGTACTGCGTTGGGTTTCCAGTACAGAGCCACTCCCACCTACCCCAGTACTGCGTTGGGTTTCTACTCCAGAGC